>NC_136062.1:478741257-479341257 GCF_964261635.1 Lissotriton helveticus
TTTAAAAAAGCATCCCCAGGTAGATTTCAAATTTACCATTCGAAAACACAAATCCACTCAACCCTCTTTCGCTCATCAAGCCTCCTCAATCAATTTCAGAAATATTGTGCATAAATTATACTATTGACCATATAGAAAGAATATAAATGTAGATAGACAGATTTATTTTTGTTTAAGCAAAGTATTCTCAAAAGACATTCATTAATACACATTTTTTCTGTTAGACATCACACAAAAATACATTAAAACAGAAGAATTTATAAAACAGACAATTTGCTGAGTCTTAAACAATATCACATTTACCAAATTTATATTACTGTCCAGTTATGAATCAATATTCATATACAATTAATCACGGCAAGAGATTGCAAAATAAAAACTGATGATGCGTTTCGGTGGCAAGAATGTATAAATCCACCATAATCAGGACAACCAGTCTTTTTGTTTCTCTAATTTTTGTCATGCAAGTCGTTAAATATAACTTTTCGGATAGCCTTTTCTTATCTCATTAAAGGATGAGCTCGAGGGAGGAGGCTTAAGTCAATCCTTGGGTGAACAATACTCTTGACATCCTAGAAGCCGCTGGATTTCAAAACGACATCCAACGTTTCACGGATTATGATCAAATCGGGGGGGCTGAACCCTTTGTTAGTAACTCGGCTTCTGAAGGCCCTTGCTTATAGCAATTCCTAATACAACAACTCCTGATACTCAGGGTCTGAAAGGACCAACTGGCTTAAACATAATCTCTCTCAGTGGTTGAGACCTCCCTCTCAGTGGTTGAGACCTCTGCCCCAACACTTCTGTGAGAAAATATCTGATTGAAGCTTCCTCGCTCACCCGTACTGATGTCCAAGTCTACTCCCCACTGTCCAAGCTTGAACCCATCCCCGCGCACATCGTTTATTAATTATATATTTATTGAGCATACTAATACCGCTTAAGCTAGGATACAGGCGTGAAGCTCTGTTTCAGTCTCTCCTCTCCCACACTTATGCCTGTATTTCTGTAGCTCCCTTCCTTGCCAGTCTCTCCCCTCCTGCAGTGACAGCCTGTGCTTTAGCCTGTCCTCTCCCACAGGTGTTACTTGTGCTGCAGTTTCTACCTTCTCTAAGTCTGTGCCTCAATGAATGTGATTCAGTCTCTTCTCTCACACAGCTGCAGTCTGGCCTTCAGTTTCTCCCCTCTCACTGCCTGTGCTTCAGTTTATTCCTTCTCACTGCCTGTGCTTCAGTTTATTCCTTCTCTCTGCCTGTGCTTCAGTTTATTCCTTCTCTCTGCCTGTGCTTCAGTTTATTCCTTCTCTCTGCCTGTGCTTCAGTTTATTCCTTCTCTCTGCCTGTGCTTCAGTTTATTCCTTCTCTCTGCCTGTGCTTCAGTTTATTCCTTCTCACTGCCTGTGCTTCAGTTTATTCCTTCTCTCTGCCTGTGCTTCAGTTTATTCCTTCTCTCTGCCTGTGCTTCAGTATATTCCTTCTCTCTGCCTGTGCTTCAGTTTATTCCTTCTCTCTGCCTGTGCTTCAGTTTATTCCTTCTCTCTGCCTGTGCTTCAGTTTATTCCTTCTCACTGCCTGTGCTTCAGTTTATTCCTTCTCTCTGCCTGTGCTTCAGTTTATTCCTTCTCATTACCTGTGCTTCAGTTTATTCCTTCTCTCTGCCTGTGCTTCAGTGTATTCCTTCTCTCTGCCTGTGCGTCAGTTTATTCCTTCTCACTGCCTGTGCTTCAGTTTATTCCTTCTCCATGTTGTTTGCTTTAATTTCTCCCTTCAAACTGCTGTTTGCTTCAGTTTCTCCCTTCCCACTGCTAGTGTCTCACTGCCTGTGCTTCCGTTTCTCACTTCTCACTGTCTCTGTCTCACTGCCTGTATTTCAGTGTGTCCCTTACCACAGTTGCCTCCTATTTTTCAGTCTGTCCCTTTTCAAGCCTGGTCCTCACTGCCTGTTCCATTCCATCCCCTCTCGCAGTGACTCTCTGTGCCTCACTCTTTCCTGTCCCACAGTTGCTGCCTGTTTTTCAGCATGTGACCTCTCACTGAGTGTGGTCCAGCCTGTCACTCCCCGCAGTTACTGCCTGCGCTCTCCTTTGTGACAATTGTCCTGTGTTTCTCCCCAGGTGGGCTGGATTCTCTCCATCCTGGATCAGCTGCACTTGAACCCGCCGCCACCAGTCGCCATTCTCCCCCTCGGGACAGGAAATGATCTTGCCAGGACTCTTAATTGGGGCGGGGTGAGTACCACTGCAGGGGCACAATACCCCAGGGGCCACAACATGGCCAAGGACAGGGTACCCGGGGGGCACAGTGCAGCCAAGGGCAGAATCTGCAAGGGGTGGAGCGCGCTGGTAAAGGTGGGGGACCCCAGGGACACTACATGACCGAGGGCAGGGTACCCTGGGGGCACGGCGCAGCCACGGGCAGAATCTGCAAGGGGTGGAGCGCGCTGGTAAGAGTGAGGTACCCCAGGGACACTGCATGACCGATCGAAGGGGCCGGGGACGGCGATGGACTCTCTGCAGTCCAGCTGTGTGGGATTTACTGGAGTTAAAAGGAGGGTTTTTTTGCCTGCAAGAACCCTCATCAGCAAAGGGGACTCCATCCCCAACCAGTGGTGTGCCAGGAGGACCCTTTGCAAAGTGGTTGAGAAAGGGGGCGGGTCCTCGGCGACTTCCTCCAAGGCGAGCCTTTTATAAATTAGGAGGGGCATGGCCCCCCTTCCCAGGCCCACTTCAGTCCTGGCCATCCCCTGGTGCCCAGTAATTACACTGTGGCAATGGGGGCTTCGTGGCCCCCTTCCACAGACCGAGTTTGGCCCCAGGAACCACATCCTCTGGGGCCAGTCATCTTTATTCTGGGTGACTCTAGGGCACCCAGTGACCTGTGTTGGGGATCGCGGGTGCAGCCTCAGGCCCCCCGCGGTCCCTGCCTGCTCCCCGCCTCCTGTTGGAGCCAGCATTGCTGTGACAGACAGGGGACTGCTGAAAGGCAGCACCCTGACTGTCAGATCAATGTTTGCGTGCAGAGAAACAGATGAAAACTCAGCTTTCTACAAGCGGGAGCTGCTTGACAGCTCCAGCTTGCAGAAAGCGGAGTTATGTTTGCTTTTTCTTGGTGGGAGCTGTCAGTTCCCGCCAAACAAAAGCAAACAGCTACCTCTTGAGGGTGGGCACTTCAATAGGTATCAGGTGTGAGTCCTAGGGGTGGTGGTCCCCATGGTCGTAAATGGCTCCATGAGGGGGGCTTTGAGACCCCCCACCATAAAAGTTAGTCCCGGGGAGGTTTTTGTCCCCATGGCAGGGGGTCCAAGACAGAGCCTTTACATAAATGTATTTCAGCCCCGGGGAGCGAGGAGTGGGCTCAGCTTTGAGGGCGAGGAGTGGACTCAGCCTTCAGGACGAGTGGTCGGCACAGCTTTGAGGGCAAGGAGTGGGCTCAGCCTTCAGGACGAGGGGTCGGCACAGCTTTGAGGGCGAGGAGTGGGCTCAGCCTTCAGGACGAGTGGTCGGCACAGCTTTGAGGGCAAGGAGTGGGCTCAGCCTTCAGGACCAGGGGCCGGCACAGCTTTGAGGGCGAGGAGTGGGCTCAGCCTTCAGGACCAGGGCCCGGCACAGCTTTGAGGGCGAGGAGTGGGCTCAGCCTTCAGGACGAGTGGTCGGCACAGCTTTGAGGGCAAGGAGTGGGCTCAGCCTTCAGGACGAGTGATCGGCACAGCTTTGAGGGCGAGGAGTGGGCTCAGCCTTCAGGACGAGTGATCGGCACAGCTTTGAGAGCGAGGAGTGGGCTCAGCCTTCAGGACCAGGGGCCGGCACAACTTTGAGGGCGAGGAGTGGGCTCAGCCTTCAGGACGAGGGGTCGGCACAGCTTTGAGGGCGAGGAGTGGGCTCAGCCTTCAGGACGAGGGGTCGGCACAGCTTTGAGAGCGAGGAGTGGGCTCAGCCTTCAGGACCAGGGGCCGGCACAGCTTTGAGGGCGAGGAGTGGGCTCAGCTTTGAGGGCGAGGAGTGGGCTGAGCTTTGAGGGCGAGGAGTGGGCTCAGCTTTGAGAGCGCGGAGTCGGCTCAGCTTTGAGGGCGCGGAGTGGGCTCAGCTTTGAGGGCGAGGAGTGGGCGCAGCCTTCAGGACGAGGGGTCGGCACAGCTTTGAGAGCGAGGAGTGGGCTCAGCCTTCAGGACCAGGGGCCGGCACAGCTTTGAGGGCGAGGAGTGGGCTCAGCTTTGAGGGCGAGGAGTGGGCTGAGCTTTGAGGGCGAGGAGTGGGCTCAGCTTTGAGAGCGCGGAGTCGGCTCAGCTTTGAGGGCGCGGAGTCGGCTCAGCTTTGAGGGCGAGAGGTGGGCTAGGAGGACGATGGCAAAGTCCAGATTTCAGGGCAGGTAGGAGGCAACCTTCGACCCCGGTTGGAAGTCTTGGTGGCCGGCGGCTATGTTTCCTCCTTTCGTCGCCACTTCTTCGGCCAAGAATCTGGGAGTGAAGGTGGACAATGGTCTTGCTTTCAAATCTCAGATTTTGGGCTTAGTGGGACAGTGCTTTGGTCTCCTAAAAATGCTCAGGAAGTTTTTCCCACTGCTTTCCCGAGCCCACAGGACGACCACGGTCCAGGCCCTGATTGGTTCACGATTGGACTATGCCAACGTGCTATATGTGGGCCTTCCTGAATACCTTCTGTCTCGCTTGCAAACTGTGCAAAATTCCGCTGCACGAGCAATATTCGGTCTCTGCCGGGGAACTAACGCAGCAGCCCTTCCTAATTCTCTCCATTGGCTCCCTGTAAGGAAATGTATCACCTTTAAAACCTTAACCATGGCATTCAAAGCCCTTCATGGCACTGGCGCCCGCTATATCAGGAAACGATTGGACTTCTATCTGCCACCACGGTCGCTACGGTCCACATCGCTGGCTTTTGCCACTGTCCCGGCAATTAGGCGGGCCCGCATTGGGGGTCGCTCCTTAAAATGTTTGGCACCCCAACTGTGGAATGCTTTGCCTCTGTCTTTGAGGCAGAGCGACAACCTTCCAGCTTTCAGGAAAGATCTTAAGACATGGCTGTTTGGACAGTAATTCTGTCTCTCCTTTCTGCTCAGTGTTTATTGGTCTACAGCGCAGGGACACTCTTCTTGAGTAGCTGAGCGCTCTATAAAACTCATATTAACATAACATAACATGTCTGGGATTAACAGTAGGCTTCTACCTGCCTTTCTCCATTGAGTCTCACCCTCTCTGCCACAACAAGCGTCTCTCTTTTCCTTTGGATCACAGAGTCCTTTTCTCCTTTGCTGCAGGGTTACACTGACGAGCCCGTGTCGAAGATCCTGTCCCACGTGGAAGATGGAAACATTGTGCAGCTGGACCGCTGGAACTTGCATGTGGAGCGAAACCTCAACGCCAGCCCCGAGGACCGGGATGAGACGGCCACGGACAAGGTGAATTCCCTTTCTTTGCTATCCTTTAACTCCTCCTCTCCACCTTCCAGTGACTCTTCCCTCCAGTGACTCATCCCTCTAGTGACTACTCCTCTTATCTTTCTTGTGACTCTTATGTCTCCCTCACATCTTTCCAGTTACTTTTCCCTCCCCTTCTTATCCCTTCAGTATCTCTTCTTTCCGATGGATACTTCTAACCGCAGGTTCCTCACCTTGTGAATATTCCCAGGCCTCAGACTGGATCTTGAACCTTTAAAGCTGCTCTCCTGCATGCAGATAGGTGGTGTTGTGCGGCTCCGTGCCGGCGTTGTTTCATTCCAGAAGTGACGACTGGAACTGCATATATGCGCCACACGTGTGCTGACGTAGATTCCTTTTCCCCACTCCTCCAGATGTGGTTCCACAGCTTCCCCTGGGTCTTTCCCTTACTCCTTTCAACATAATTATCTAGCGTGCAAGGGACAGTATCACCCCCTAAACAACAGGGTTTAAGTTGTGTATGGACTGTCACAACCAGAAGTCTGTGATGGACCCTCACAAAGCCTGCTTGTGGTGCCTGGGGGACAGAGAACACCTCCAGGGCCTGTGACAACAGCACCCAAATGAATCCGAAGGCCATATACAACCATGAAACCAAACTTTACGTTGCCAAACACAAGAAGACCACGTGTCATGACTGGTTGAAGTCAACTAGAAGGTCTAGTTTCCGCTCCCAAATTAATTCCAGAGGCAGATCTTTACGGTGGTCAAAGACTTTGGGAAAGTCCAAGAAAGGCAGAGTGGAATCAGCCCGCCACACTCTGCCTCCAGAAAAGAACGTGCGAGGGCATCAGTGGGCCTCCTGGTCTCACTCCCATCTCTATTGGAGCGGACGGCAAATTCGGTCCAGAGGACGCAGAATCCTCTGGTCAGTCCATGAAGTTGCAGCAAGTGGAGATCTTCAGACTTCACGGCTACTGCAGATATTTGCCACTTTCTCGGCTTCCTCTAGCTCACCTTCATGCCCTAAGGATCCGTAGGGGCCTCCAGTCAGACTTCGGCCGCTGGGTCCATCTTTGGCGCATCCATCTTCGGCCAGTGGATCCATCTTCGGTCCTGTCTGTCCCCCGTGGACCAGCATTGGTTTCAGCAACGACTCTGGTGCCATCACCTGCACCCGTTCCTTTTGCATCAACTCCAGTGCCGATGCCAGAGGAGGATGTGCAGCCCCTAGTGCCATCCGACTCCGAGCAGAATCCGCAATGACCTCAACCGAGATCGCATCCACCTCCAACAGGCGCACAGTCTTCTGACAGCCCTTTGGAACCCTGCATTTCGCCCTTACCAGATGATGGGGCCAGACTTTGCACAACCGCCACACTAGACTCGGAGGGTGGTATCTCCGATGAAAAAAACAACTATGTTCCCCAATATGATGTAAACTGGTCTGAAGACCTTCAGGATGCCACTAGCCTGCTACTTTCCCTTGAGACTGGTTTTCTGCCCCCTCTAGTCCTGCCTTAGTGAAACGTGCCTCTTTCATTGTTGTGATGTGAAGGTCAGCAGAAATTTTATATTTACAGCTTCCCACTATGGAAGTAAAGACCTAATGCTTTGACATAAGTACTCCAAAGCGGTCTGGCTCCCTCAGAGCCACTGTTACCATTTATTGAGCTCCTTACGAACACTTTTTTTGGGATACTTGGTTAAAACTTTGTTCTTGCTCTCCTGTTCAGTCCGGTTGTGGGTCACCATCGCCCAGCACCAGGTGACCCAGCTTTCTCATGCAAGAGAGAGCTTGGTGATGCAAACGTCCACCAGCAAAATTAATCGCAATGCATTCCGTACTGCTCCGCCGGATTCTGAATCCAAACAGAGACATTTGGGAAAAGCGTTTTCTCTTCCACCAGCCTCGCCCTCAGCTCTGTGAATGCCGCTGTCTCCTGGGCCACTATTGCCATGCCCTTTGGGACACAGCGGAAAGGTCTTGTCTACTGGGTGATGTTCACCTAGACTGTTCACGACAGTCATGATGCGGCAAAATGTGTCATTTGCTCTGGATTGAAAACAACTGCCTACTCCGGGAACCGATGGGTACTAGTTTGGCCTTTGGCTTCACACCCAGAAGAGGTCTGCTGGCCTCTCAGGGGATGGTCAAGGATCCTTAGTGGACATGCCCTTTGATGTATCTCGTCTTTTTGGAACCGATTCAAAGTTAGAAGAGCCATAGCATGCTCATTGGTCCTCCCTGCTCCCATAATACAGTTCCACAAACAATTGAAGCCTCTCGATGGCTATTGTAGCGTGTTTTTTTGTTTTTTTGTTTTGCCAGAGCCAGACTCATCCGCAGCCCAGCAGGCCTTGTAGCCCTTTCATGTCTGGGGCTGCAGCTCTCGGAGACAACATTTGGACAGCAGGGACAATGTGCAGCTCGGTCTCCTGCCCTCCAAGCAGCCACTGATGCAAAACCCATCCTCGTCGCCAAATTGTTAGGATCATGTCCACAAGTGTCATGTAGTTTAAAGATGGTTTATTTCAGGAGAGTTACAAGATGATAAGTAGATGGGAACAAGACCACAGGGAGCAGCCATCATGCTGCTCAGCCCAGCAAACCGTGGCTATTTGACTCCCAACATTCTGTGAAGTGACATCACATGAGGATTCCACAGAGAGGGGAGCATAACATGGGAGTCAAGATACAACAACTGCTTTAGTGTCTTTGCCGGCACACAGCTACCCTGTTGAAGGCAGGATCCAATATTTCCTCCAAAGATGGCGTGCTCTGCAACACGTCAATTAATCGATTAAACAACATTTACTCCTCTCATCGCTGTGTCTCCTACCTCCTCCCCCACTTCTTCCCTCCTTCATTCTTTGCTTGCCTCCCCTATTCCTTTCTCCCCTGCCTGCTTTGTTTATCCTTGTTTATCCTTGTGCCTATTCTCTGCTCAATCTCCCTCCATGTCGCCCGTTTACCTTACGCCCTTACCCTTCTACACGCCATGAACCAACGGATGTAACTTGAAATTGATGTACCTTCTGTAACAATGTGCAACTTGTAACCTATGTAACTCTCCTCGTGTATAGCGCTCTGACACCTCCAGGTCTAGCCAGCGCTATATAAAACTCAAGTAAAAAAAAAAAAAAAAAACAATGCAGCGCCTACTGTGGTGATAATATTCTATAGGCACTTTCTCCTGCTCTTGTCAGTGTCAGTAAGCACTGCATCTTATGGACCTTTTAAAGGAACAACACTGCCATCTGCTGTTTATTATTGGAACTACAATGATCCTCTGCATTAGTATCGAATTGTATATATCTTTTTATCCTGATTCGAAACTAAACAATATTTGTTAAACATTCATTTTATTTTAGAATTCAACGTTTTAGTTAAGATTTTAAAAACATATTATACATGTAATTACCTGTTCCTGACGTGCATGAAATTCAAATTAATATCAATTTAATTACCCCTTCTACATTAGGATGATCATCTAACAAATATTAAATACATTTCTTAAATTGAACACAATTTTTACTAAATATTTACTTCCCACCAGTTCCTAGTTCAACTATAAAAGAAGGTAAAATATATAATTAAAAAAAATCTTCCCACTCTTTGCCCTCATATCATTTAAAATCACATAATAGTCAGCCTTTAATTCAGATGAATTAGAAATGATTAACTAAATACGTTACTTATTTAATAAATAATGTATAACATTAAATAAAGATAAAACAGAAATACAACACTTTCCTACTTTAAAAAGAGCACAAAGATAGTTTTACAAAGTGCTCACCGTGAAAGCGTGCAGCGACAAACATGAAATTACAGTGCTTTGTAAAAAACTTAACCAGCATTGTACAAAATGCAATGTACATGTAAGTCTAAGTATATATATCACGCATGGTAAAAAAATAAGTCTTTGTAAACGGCAAGCATTGTATACATTTTTTATGTAAATCTGACAAGGCTTTTGTTTGGTAGGAATATCAGGGACTCATCAACTGGACCTTTTCTCTGTGGTTGAACGTCAGGGACATGGCTTCTCTGTCGTAGGCATGTTATGGACATGACCTTTTCTCACTGGGTAGGAAAGTCAGAGACACTGCTCCTCTGTGTGTGGGAATACATGGGTGGGGCTTCTACTCGTTGCGGAGGAAAATGAGGAATACAGCTTTTATGTGGGCGGGAACGCGTGAGAAATGAATTGTCTGTGGATTATGAATGTTAGAAACATGGCTAATTCTGCGTGGGTGGAAACAACTTCTCCTCTGTGGTTAGTTCATGGACGAGGCTTATTCTCCTTAGGTAGGAATGTTGGGGATGGGACTCCTCTCGACTAGGAACATCAAGAACACATCAATGACCGGGCTTCTTCTCTGTGGTTGAACGTCAGGGACGCATCATGGACTGGGCTTCTTCTCTGTGGTTGAACGTCAGGGACGCATCATGGACTGGGCTTCTTCTCTGTGGTTGAACGTCAGGGACGCATCGATGTATCCGGCTTCTTCTCTGTGGTTGAACGTCAGGGACGCATCATGGACTGGGCTTCTTCTCTGTGATAGAACATCAGGGACGCATCATGGACTGGGCTTCTTCTCTATTGTAGAACATCAGGGACGCATCATGGACTGGGCTTCTTCTCTATTGTAGATCATCGGGGACACATCATGGGCTGGGCTTCTCTGTAGTTGAACGTCAGGGACACATCATGGACTGGGCTTCTTCTCTGTGATAGAACATCAGGGACGCATCATGGACTGGGCTTCTTCTCTATTGTAGAACATCAGGGACGCATCATGGACTGGGCTTCTTCTCTGTGATAGAACATCAGGGACGCATCATGGACTGGGCTTCTTCTCTATTGTAGAACATCAGGGACGCATCATGGACTGGGCTTCTTCTCTATTGTAGAACATCAGGGACACATCATGGACTGGGCTTCTTCTCTGTGGTAGAACGTCAGGGACGCATCATGGACTGGGCTTCTTCTCTGTGGTTGAACGTCAGAGACACATCATGGACTGGGCTTCTTCTCCGTGATAGAACGTCAGGGACGCATCATGGACTGGGCTTCTTCTCTGTGGTTGAACGTCAGGGACACATCATGGACTGGGCTTCTTCTCCGTGATAGAACGTCAGGGACGCATCATGGACTGGGCTTCTTCTCTGTGGTTGAACGTCAGAGACACATCATGGACTGGGCTTCTTCTCCGTGATAGAACGTCAGGGACACATCATGGACTGGGCTTCTTCTCCGTGATAGAACGTCCGGGACACATCATGGACTGGGCTTCTTCTCCGTGATAGAACGTCAGGGACACATCATGGACTGGGCTTCTCTGTGGTAGAACGTCAGGGACACATCATGGACTGGGCTTCTTCTCTGTGGTTGAACGTCAGGGACACATCATAGGCTGGGCTTCTTCTCTGTGATTGAACGTCAGGAACACATCATGGACTGGGCTTCTTCTCTGTGGTAGAACGTCAAGAACACATCATGGACCAGGCTTCTTCTCTGTGGGAGAACGTCAGGGACACGTCATGGACTGGGTTACTTCTCTGTGATAGAACGTCAGGGACACATCATGGACTGGGCTTCTTCTCTGTGATGGAACGTCAGGGACACATCATGGACTGGGCTTCTTCTCTGTGATGGAACGTCAGGGACACATCATGGACTGGGCTTCTTCTCTGTGGTTGAACGTCAGGGACACGTCATGGACTGGGCTTCTTCTCTGTGGTTGAACGTCAGGGACACATCATGGACTGTGCTTCTTCTCTGTGGTAGAACGTCAGAGACACATCATGGACTGGGCTTCTTCTCTGTGGTAGAACGTCAGAGACACATCATGGACTGGGCTTCTTCTCCGTGATAGAACGTCAGGGACACATCATGGACTGGGCTTCTTCTCTGTGGTGGGACGTCAGGGACACATCATGGACTGGGCTTCTTCTCTGTGGTTGAACGTCAGGGACGCATCATGGACTGGGCTTCTTCTCTGTGGTAGAACGTCAGGGACACATCATGGACGGGGCTTCTTCTCTGTGGTAGAACGTCAGAGACACATCATGGACTGGGCTTCTTCTCTGTGATAGAACGTCAGGAACACATCATGGACTGGGCTTCTTCTCTGTGGTAGAACGTCAAGAACACATCATGGACCAGGCTTCTTCTCTGTGGGAGAACGTCAGGGACACATCATGGACTGGGTTTCTTCTCTGTGGTAGAACGTCAAGAACACATCATGGACCAGGCTTCTTCTCTGTGGGAGAACGTCAGGGACACGTCATGGACTGGGTTTCTTCTCTGTGATAGAACGTCAGGGACACATCATGGACTGAGCTTCTTCTCTGTAGTTGAACGTCGGGGACACATCATGGACTGAGCTTCTTCTCTGTAGTTGAACGTCAGGGACACATCATGGACTGGGCTTCTTCTCTGGGGTTAAACGTCAGGGACACATCATAGACTGGGCTTCTTCTCTGTGGTTGAACGTCAGGGACACATCACAGGCTGGGCTTCTTCTCTGTGGTTGAACGTCAGGGACACATCATGGACCGGGCTTCTTCTCTGTGATTGAACGTCAGGAACACATCATGGACTGGGCTTCTCTGTGGTTGAACGTCAGGAACACATCATGGACCGGGCTTCTTCTCTGTGGTAGAACGTCAGAGACACATCATGGACTGGGCTTCTTCTCTGTGGTTGAACGTCAGGGACGCATCATGGACTGGGCTTCTTCTCTGTGGTTGAACGTCAGGGACGCATCATGGACTGGGCTTCTTCTCTGTGGTAGAATGTCAGGGACACATCATGGACTGGGCTTCTTTTCTGTGGTTGAACGTCAGGGACGCATCATGGACTGGGCTTCTTCTCTGTGGTAGAACGTCAGGGACACATCATGGACTGGGCTTCTTCTCTGTGGTAGAACGTCAGAGACACATCATGGACTGGGCTTCTTCTCTGTGATAGAACGTCAGGAACACATCATGGACTGGGCTTCTTCTCTGTGGTAGAACGTCAAGAACACATCATGGACCGGGCTTCTTCTTTGTGGTAGAACGTCAGGGACACATCATGGACTGGGCTTCTTCTCCGTGATAGAACGTCAGGGACACATCATGGACTGGGCTTCTTCTCTGTGATGGAACGTCAGGGACACATCATGGACTGGGCTTCTTCTCTGTGATAGAACGTCAGGGACACATCATGGACTGGGCTTCTTCTCTGGGGTTAAACGTCAGGGACACATCATGGACTGGGCTTCTTCTCTGTGGTTGAACGTCAGGGACACATCATGGACTGGGCTTCTTCTCTGGGGTTAAACGTCAGGGACACATCATGGACTGGGCTTCTTCTCTGTGATAGAACGTCAGGAACACATCATGGACTGGGCTTCTTCTCTGTGGTAGAACGTCAAGAACACATCATGGACCAGGCTTCTTCTTTGTGGTAGAACGTCAGGGACACATCATGGACTGGGCTTCTTCTCCGTGATAGAACGTCAGGGACACAACATGGACTGGGCTTCTTCTCTGTGATGGAACGTCAGGGACACATCATGGACTGGGCTTCTTCTCTGTGATGGAACGTCAGGGACACATCATGGACTGGGCTTCTTCTCTGTGGTTGAACGTCAGGGACACATCATGGACTGGGCTTCTTCTCTGTGGTTGAACGTCAGGGACACATCATGGACTGGGCTTCTTCTCTGTGGTTGAACGTCAGGGACACATCATGGACTGGGCTTCTTCTCTGGGGTTAAACGTCAGGGACACATCATGGACTGGGCTTCTTCTCTGTGGTAGAACGTCAGGAACACATCATGGACTGGGCTTCTTCTCTGTGGTAGAACGTCAGGGACACATCATAGGCTGGGCTTCTTCTCTGTGGTTGAACGTCAGGGACACATCATGGACTGGGCTTCTTCTCTGTGGTTGAACGTCAGGAACACATCATGGACTGGGCTTCTTCTCTGTGGTTGAACGTCAAGAACACATCATGGACCGGGCTTCTTCTCTGTGGTAGAACGTCAGGGACACATCATGGACTGGGCTTCTTCTCTGTGGTAGAACGTCAGGGACACATCATAGGCTGGGCTTCTTCTCTGTGGTTGAACGTCAGGGACACATCATGGACTGGGCTTCTTCTCTGTGGTTGAACGTCAGGGACGCATCATGGACTGGGCTTCTTCTCGGTGGTAGAACGTCAGGGACACATCATGGACTGGGCTTCTTCTCTGTGGTAGAACGTCAGGGACACATCATGGACTGGGCTTCTTCTCTATGGTTGAACGTCAGGGGCACATTATGGACCGGGCTTCTTCTCTGTGGTAGAACGTCAGAGGCACATCATGGACCGGGCTTCTTCTCTGTGGTAGAACGTCAGGGACACATCATGGACTGGGCTTCTTCTCTGTGGTTGAACGTCAGGGACACATCATGGACTGGGCTTCTTCTCTGTGGTAGAACGTCAGAGACACATCATGGACCGGGCTTCTCTGTTGTAGAACATCGGGGACACATCATGGACTGGACTTCTTCTTTGTGGTTGAACGTCAGGGACACACCATGGACTGGGCTTCTTCTCTGTGGTTGAACGTCAGGGACGCATCATGGACTGGGCTTCTTCTCTGTGGTAGAATGTCAGGGACACATCATGGACTGGGCTTCTTCTCTGTGGTTGAACGTCAGGGACGCATCATGGACTGGGCTTCTTCTCTGTGGTAGAACGTCAGGGACACATCATGGACTGGGCTTCTTCTCTGTGGTAGAACGTCAGGAACACATCATGGACTGGGCTTCTTCTCTGTGGTAGAACGTCAGGAACACATCATGGACCGGGCTTCTTCTCTGTGGTTGAACGTCAGGAACACATCATGGACCGGGCTTCTTCTCTGTGGTAGAACGTCAGGAACACATCATGGACTGGGCTTCTTCTTTGTGGTAGAACGTCAGGGACACATCATAGGCTGGGCTTCTTCTCTGTGGTTGAACGTCAGGGACGCATCATGGACTGGGCTTCTTCTCTGTGGTTGAACGTCAGGGACGCATCATGGACTGGGCTTCTTCTCTGTGGTAGAACGCCAGGGACACATCATGGACTGGGCTTCTTCTCTGTGGTAGAACGTCAGGGACACTTCATGGACTGGGCTTCTTCTCTATGGTTGAACGTCAGGGGCACATTATGGACCGGGCTTCTACTCTGTGGTAGAACGCCAGAGACACATCATGGACCGGGCTTCCTCTCTGTGGTAGAACGTCAGGGACACATCATGGACTGGGCTTCTTCTCTGTGGTTGAACGTCAGGGACACATCATGGACTGGGCTTCTTCTCTGTGGTAGAACGTCAGAGACACATCATGGACCGGGCTTCTCTGTTGTAGAACATTGGGGACACATCATGGACTGGAATTCTTCTTTGTGGTTGAACGTCAGGGATACACCATGGACTGCGCTTCTTCTCTGTGGTTGAACGTCAGGGACGCATCATGGACTGGGCTTCTTCTCTGTGGTTGAACGTCAGGGACACATCATGGACTGGACTTCTTCTCTGTGGTTAAACGTCAGGGACGCATCATGGACTGCGCTTCTTCTCTGTGGTAGAATGTCAGGGACACATCATGGACTGGGCTTCTTCTCTGTGGTTGAACGTCAGGGACACATCATGGACTGGGCTTCTTCTCTGTGGTTGAACGTCAGGGACACATCATGGACTGGGCTTCTTCTCTGGGGTTAAACGTCAGGGACACATCATGGACTGGGCTTCTTCTCTGTGGTTGAACGTCAGGAACACATCATGGACTGGACTTCTTCTCTGTGGTTGAACGTCAGGAACACATCATGGACCGGGCTTCTTCTCTGTGGTAGAACGTCAGGAACACATCATGGACTGGGCTTCTTCTCTGTGGTAGAACGTCAGGGACACATCATAGGCTGGGCTTCTTCTCTGTGGTTGAACGTCAGGGACGCATCATGGACTGGGCTTCTTCTCTGTGGTTGAACGTCAGGGACGCATCATGGACTGGGCTTCTTCTCTGTGGTTGAACGTCAGGGACGCATCATGGACTGGGCTTCTTCTCTGTGGTTGAACGTCAGGGACGCATCATGGACTGGGCTTCTTCTCTGTGGTTGAACGTCAGGGACGCATCATGGACTGGGCTTCTTCCCTGTGGTAGAATGTCAGGGACACATCATGGACTGGGCTTCTTCTCTGTGGTAGAACGTCAGGGACACATCATGGACTGAGCTTCTTCTCTATGGTTGAACGTCAGGGGCACATTATGGACCGGGCTTCTTCTCTGTGGTAGAACGTCAGAGACACATCATGGACCGGGCTTCTTCTCTGTGGTAGAACGTCCGGGACACATCATGGACTGGGCTTCTTCTCTGTGGTTGAACGTCAGGGACACATCATGGACTGGGCTTCTTCTCTGTGGTAGAACGTCAGAGACACATCATGGACCGGGCTTCTCTGTTGTAGAACGTCGGGGACACATCATGGACTGGACTTCTTCTTTGTGGTTGAACGTCAGGGACACATCATGGACCGGGCTTCTCTGTTGTAGAACGTCGGGGACACATCATGGACTGGGCTTCTTCTCTGTGGTTGAACGTCAGGGACACATCATGGACCGGACTTCTTCTCTGTGGTTAAACGTCAGGGACGCATCATGGACTGCGCTTCTTCTCTGTGGTAGAATGTCAGGGACACATCATGGACCGGGCTTCTTCTCTGTGGTTGAACGTCAGGGACACATCATGGACCGGGCTTCTTCTCTGTGGTTGAACGTCAGGAACACATCATGGACTGGGCTTCTTCTCTGTGGTTGAACGTCAGGCACGCATCATGAACTGGGCTTCTTCTCTGTGGTAGAATGTCAGGGACACATCATGGACTGGGCTTCTTCTCTGTGGTTGAACGTCAGGGACGCATCATGGACTAGGCTTCTTCTCTGTGGTAGAACGTCAGGGACACATCATGGACTGGGCGTCTTCTCTGTGGTAGAACGTCAGAGACACATCATGGACTGGGCTTCTTCTCTGTGATAGAACGTCAGGAACACATCATGGACTGGGCTTCTTCTCTGTGGTAGAACGTCAAGAACACATCATGGACCAGGCTTCTTCTTTGTGGTAGAACGTCAGGGACACATCATGGACTGGGCTTCTTCTCCGTGATAGAACGTCCGGGACACATCATGGACTGGGCTTCTTCTCTGTGATGGAACGTCAGGGACACATCATGGACTGGGCTTCTTCTCTGTGATAGAACGTCAGGGACACATCATGGACTGGGCTTCTTCTCTGGGGTTAAACGTCAGGGACACATCATGGACTGGGCTTCTTCTCTGTGGTTGAACGTCAGGGACACATCATGGACTGGGCTTCTTCTCTGTGGTTGAACGTCAGGGACACATCATGGACTGGGCTTCTTCTCTGGGGTTAAACGTCAGGGACACATCATGGACTGGGCTTCTTCTCTGTGGTTGAACGTCAGGAACACATCATGGACTGGACTTCTTCTCTGTGGTTGAACGTCAGGAACACATCATGGACCGGGCTTCTTCTCTGTGGTAGAACGTCAGGAACACATCATGGACTGGGCTTCTTCTCTGTGGTAGAACGTCAGGGACACATCATAGGCTGGGCTTCATCTCTGTGGTTGAACGTCAGGGACGCATCATGGACTGGGCTTCTTCTCTGTGGTTGAACGTCAGGGACGCATCATGGACTGGGCTTCTTCTCTGTGGTTGAACGTCAGGGACGCATCATGGACTGGGCTTCTTCTCTGTGGTTGAACGTCAGGGACGCATCATGGACTGGGCTTCTTCCCTGTGGTAGAATGTCAGGGACACATCATGGACTGCCCTTCTTCTCTGTGGTTGAACGTCAGGGACACATCATGGACTGCGCTTTTTCTCTGTGGTAGAATGTCAGGGACACATCATGGACTGGGCTTCTTCTCTGTGGTTGAACGTCTGAGACACATCATGGACTGGGCTTCTTCTCTGTGGTAGAACGTCAGGGACACGTCATGGACTGGGCTTCTTCTCTGTGGTTGAACGTCAGCGACACATCATGGACAGGGCTTCTTCTCTGTGGTAGAACGTCAGGGACACATCATGGACCTGGTTTCTTCTCTTTGGTAGAACGTCAGGGACGCATCATGGACTGGGCTTCTTCTTTGTGGTAGAACGTCAGAGACACATCATGGACTGGGCTTCTTCTCTGTGGTAGAACGTCAGAGACACATCATGGACCGGGCTTCTCTGTTGTAGAACATCGGGGACACATCATGGACTGGACTTCTTCTTTGTGGTTGAACGTCGGGGACACACCATGGACTGGGCTTCTTCTCTGTGGTTGAACGTCAGGGACGCATCATGGACTGGGCTTCTTCTCTGTGGTTGAACGTCAGGGACACATCATGGACTGGGCTTCTTCTCTGTGGTAGAACGTCAGAGACACATCATGGAACGGGCTTCTCTGTTGTAGAACGTCGGGGACACATCATGGACTCGGCTTCTTCTCTGTGGTAGATCATCGGGGACACATCAACGACTGGGCTTCTTCTCTGTGGTTGAACGTCCGGGACACATCATGGACCGGACTTCTTCTCTGTGGTTAAACGTCAGGGACGCATCATGGACTGCGCTTCTTCTCTGTGGTAGAATGTCAGGGACACATCATGGACTGCCCTTCTTCTCTGTGGTTGAACGTCAGGGACACATCATGGACTGCGCTTTTTCTCTGTGGTAGAATGTCAGGGACACATCATGGACTGGGCTTCTTCTCTGTGGTTGAACGTCAGAGACACATCATGGACTGGGCTTCTTCTCTGTGGTAGAACGTCAGGGACACGTCATGGACTGGGCTTCTTCTCTGTGGTTGAACGTCAGCGACACATCATGGACAGGGCTTCTTCTCTGTGGTAGAACGTCAGGGACACATCATGGACCTGGTTTCTTCTCTTTGGTAGAACGTCAGGGACGCATCATGGACTGGGCTTCTTCTTTGTGGTAGAACGTCAGAGACACATCATGGACTGGGCTTCTTCTCTGTGGTTGAACGTCAGCGACGCATCCTGGACAGGGCTTCTTCTCTGTGGTAGAACGTCAGGGACACGTCATGGACTGGGCTTCTTCTCTGTGGTAGAACGTCAGGGGCACATTATGGACCGGGCTTCTTCTCTGTGGTAGAACGTCAGGGACACATCATGGACTGGGCTTCTTCTCTATGGTTGAACGTCAGGGACGCATCATGGACTGGTCTTCTGCTCTGTGGTTGAACGTCAGGGACACATCATGGACTGGGCTTCTTCTCTGTGGTAGAACGTCAGAGACACATCATGGACCGGGCTTCTCTGTTGTAGAACGTCGGGGACACATCATGGACTGGACTTCTTCTTTGTGGTTGAACGTCAGGGACACACCATGGACTGGGCTTCTTCTCTGTGGTAGAACGTCAGAGACACATCATGGACCGGGCTTCTCTGTTGTAGAACGTCGGGGACACATCATGGACTGGACTTCTTCTTTGTGGTTGAACGTCAGGAACACATCATGGACCGGGCTTCTCTGTTGTAGAACGTCGGGGACACATCATGGACCAGGCTTCTTCTCTGTGGTAGATCATCGGGGACACATCATCGACTGGGCTTCTTCTCTGTGGTTGAACGTCAGGGACACATCATGGACTGGGCTTCTTCTCTGTGGTTAAACATCAGGGACGCATCATGGACTGCGCTTCTTCTCTGTGGTAGAATGTTAGGGACACATCATGGACTGCGCTTCTTCTCTGTGGTAGAATGTCAGGGACACATCATGGACTGCCCTTCTTCTCTGTGGTTGAACGTCAGGGACGCATCATGGACTGCGCTTCTTCTCTGTGGTAGAATGTCAGGGACACATCATGGACTGCGCTTCTTCTCTGTGGTAGAATGTCAGGGACACATCATGGACTGCCCTTCTTCTCTGTGGTTGAACGTCAGGGACACATCATGGACTGCGCTTCTTCTCTGTGGTTGAACGTCAGAGACACATCATGGACTGGGCTTCTCTGTGATAGAACGTCAGAGACACATCATGGACTGCGCTTCTTCTCTGTGGTTGAACGTCAGGGACACATCATGGACTGGGCCTCTTCTTTGTGGTAGAACGTCAGAGACACATCATGGACTGGGCTTCTTCTCTGTGGTTGAACGTCAGCGACGCATCATGGACTGGGCTTCTTCTCTGTGGTAGAACGCCAGGGATACGTCATGGACTGGCCTTCTTCTCTGTGGTAGAACGTCAGGGACACGTCATGGACTGGGCTTCTTCTCTGTGGTAGAACGTCAGGGACACGTCATGGACTGGGCTTCTTCTCTGTGGTAGAACGTCTCGGACACGTCATGGACTGGGCTTCTTCTCTGTGGTAGAACGTCAGGGACACATCATGGACTGGGCTTCTTCTCTGTGGTAGAATGTCAGGGACACATCATGGACTGTGCGGCTTCTCTTTGGTGGAACGTCGGGGACACATCATGGTCCAGTATTCTTCTCTGTGGTAGAACGTCAGGGACACATCATGGACTGCGCTTCTTCTCTGTGGTAGAACGTCAGGGACACATCATGGACTGCGCTTCTTCTCTGTGGTTGAACGTCAGGGACACATCATGGACTGGGCTTCTTCTCTGTGGTTGAACGTCAGCGACGCATCATGGACTGGGCTTCTTCTCTGTGGTAGAACGTCAGGGACACGTCATGGACTGGCCTTCTTCTCCGTGGTAGAATGTCAGGGACACGTCATGGACTGGGCTTCTTCTCTGTGGTAGAACGTCAGGGACCCGTCATGGAGGGGCTTCTTCTCTATTGTTGAACGTCAGGGATGCATCATGGACTGGGCTTCTTGTCTGTGGGAGAACGTCAGGGACACATCATGGACTGGACTTCTTCTCTGTGATAGAACGTCAGGGACACGTCATGGACTGGGCTTCTTCTCTGTGGTAGAACGTCAGGGACACATCATGGACTGGGCTTCTTCTCTGTGGTTGAACGTCAGAGACACATCATGGACCGGGCTTCTTCTCCTTGATAGAACGTCAGGGACACATCATGGACTGGGCTTCTTCTCTGTGGTAGATCATCGGGGACACATCATGGACCGGGCTTCTTCGCTGTGGTTGAACGTCAGGGACACATCATAGGCTGGGCTTCTTCTCTGTGGTTGAACGTCAGGGACACATCATGGACTGCGCTTCTTCTCTGTGGTTGAACGTCAGGGACACATCATGGACTGCGCTTCTTCTCTGTGGTTGAGCGTCAGAGACACATCATGGACTGGGCCTCTTCTTTGTGGTAGAACGTCAGAGACACGTCATGGACTGGGCTTCTTCTCTATTGTAGAACGTCAGGGACGCATCATGGACTGGGCTTCTTGTCTGTGGGAGAAACGTCAGGGACACATCATGGACTGGACTTCTTCTCTGTGATAGAACGTCAAGGACACGTCATGGACTGGGCTTATTCTCTGTGGTAGAACGTCTCGGACACGTCATGGACTTGGCTTCTTCTCTGTGGTAGAACGTCAGGGACACGTCATGGACCGGGCTTCTTCTCTGTGGTAGAATGTCAGGGACACATCATGGACTGTGCGGCTTCTCTTTGGTGGAACGTCGGGGACACATCATGGTCCAGTATTCTTCTCTGTGGTTGAACGTCAGGGACACTTCATGGACTGGGAATTCTTCTCTGTGGTTGAACGTCAGACACATCATGGACTGGGCTTCTTCTCTGTGGTTGAACGTCACAGATACATCATGGACCGGGCTTCTCTATGGTTGAACGTCAGGGACGTATCATGGACTGGGCTTCTTCTCTGTGGAAGAACGTCAGGAACACGTCATGGACTGGGCTTCTTCTCTATGGTTGAACATCAGGGACGCATCATGGACTGGGCTTCTTCTCTTTGGTAGAACGTCAGGGACACGTCATGGACTGGGCCTCTTCTCTATGGTTGAACGTCAGGGAGGCATCATGGACTGGGCTTCTTCTCGGTGGTAGAACGTCAGGGACACGTCATGGACTGGGCTTCTTCTTTGTGGTAGAACGCCAGTGACACGTCATGGACTGGGCTTCTTCTCTATGGTTGAACGTCAGGGACGTATCATGGACTGGGCTTCTTCTCTGTGGTAGAACGTCAGGGACACATCATGGACTGGGCTTCTTCTCTGTGGTTGAACGTCAGGGACACATCATAGGCTGGGCTTCTTCTCTGTGGTAGAACGTCAGGGACACATCAAGGACCGGGCTTCTTCCCTGTGGTTGAACGTCAGGGACACATCATGGACTGGGCTTCTTCTTTGTGGGAGAACGTCAGGGACACGTCATGGACTGGGCTTCTTCTCTGTGGTTGAACGTCAGGGACACATCATGGACCGGGCTTCTTCTCTTTGGTAGAACGTCAGGGACGCATCATGGACTGGGCTTCTTCTCTGTGGTTGAACGTCAGGGACACATCATGGACCGGGCTTCTTCTCTTTGGTAGAACGTCAGGGACGCATCATGGACTTGGGCGTCTTCTCTGTGGTGGAACGTCAGGGACACATCATGGACTGGGCTTCTTCTTTGTGGTAGAACGTCAGGGACGCATCATGGACTTGGGCGTCTTCTCTGTGGTTGAACAACAGGGACACATCATGGACTGGGCTTCTTCTCTGTGGTAGAACGTCAGGGACGCACCATGGACTGGGCTTCTTCTTTGTGGTAGAACGCCAGTGACACGTCATGGACTGGGCTTCTTCTCTATGGTTGAACATCAGGGACGCATCATGGACTGGGCTTCTTCTCTGTGGTAGAACGTCAGGGATACGTCATGGACTGGGCTTCTTCTCTGTGGTAGAACGTCAGGGACGCATCATGGACTTGGGCTTCTTCTCTATGGTTGAACATCAAGGACGCATCATGGACTGGGCTTCTTCTCTGTGGTAGAACGTAGGGGACACGTCATGGACTGGGCTTCTTCTTTGTGGTAGAACGCCAGTGACACGTCATGGACTGGGCTTCTTCTCTATGGTTGAACATCAGGGACGCATCATGGACTGGGCTTCTTCTCTATTGTAGAACGTCAGAGACACATCATGGACCGGGCTTCTTCTATATTGTAGAACGTCAGGGACACATCATGGACTGGGCTTCTTCCCTGTGGTAGAATGTCAGGGACGCATCATGGACTGGGCTTCTTCTCTGCGGTTGAACATCAGGGACGCATCATGGACTGGGCTTCTTCTCTGTGGTTGAACGTCAGGGACACATCATGGACCGGGCTTCTTCTCTGTGGTAGAACGTCAGGGACACATCATGGACTGGGCTTCTTCTCTGTGGTAGAACGTCAGGGACACATCATGGACTGGGCTTCTTCTCTGTGGTAGAACGTCAGGGACGCGTCATGGACTGGGCTTCTTCTCTGTGGTAGAACGTCAGGGACGCATCATGGACTGGGCTTCTTCTCTGTGGTAGAACGTCAGGGACACATCATGGACCTGGTTTCTTATCTGTGGTAGAACGTCAGGGACACATCATGGACTGGGCTTCTTCTCTGTGGTTGAACGTCAGGGACACATCATAGGCTGGGCTTCTTCTCTGTGGTTGAACGTCAGGGACACATCATGGACTGGGCTTCTTCTCTGTGGTAGAACGTCAGGGACACATCATGGACCGGGCTTCTTCTCTGTTGTAGAACGTCGGGGGCACATCATGGACCTGGTTTCTTCTCTGTGGTAGAACGTCAGGGACGCATCATGGACTGGGCTTCTTCTCTGTGGTAGAACGTCAGGGACACGTCATGGACTGGGCTTCTTCTCTATGGTTGAACATCAAGGACACATCATGGACTTGGGCTTCTTCTCTGTGGTAGAACGTAGGGGACACGTCATGGACTGGGCTTCTTCTCTGTGGTAGAACGTCAGGGACACATCATGGACCGGGCTTCTTCTCTATTGTAGAACGTAGGGGACACGTCATGGACTGGGCTTCTTCTTTGTGGTAGAATGCCAGTGACACATCATGGACCGGGCTTCTTCTCTGTGGTAGAACGTCAGGGACACATCATGGACCGGGCTTCTTCTCTATTGTAGAATGTCAGGGACACATCATGGACTGGGCTTCTTCTCTGTGGTAGAACGTCTGGGGCACATCATGGACCTGGTTTCTTCTCTGTGGTTGAACGTCAGGGACACATCATGGACCGGGCTTCTTCTCTGTGGTAGAACGTCAGGGACACATCATGGACTGGGCTTCTTCTCTGTGGTGGAACGTCAGGGACACATCATGGACCTGGTTTCTTCTCTGTGGTAGAACGTCAGGGACGCATCATGGACTGGGCTTCTTCTCTGTGGTTGAACGTCAGGGACACATCATAGGCTGGGCTTCTTCTCCGTGGTTGAACGTCAGGGACACATCATGGACTGGGCTTCTTCTCTGTGGTAGAACGTCAGGGACACATCATGGACCGGGCTTCTTCTCTGTTGTAGAACGTCGGGGGCACATCATGGACCTGGTTTCTTCTCTGTGGTAGAACGTCAGGGACGCATCATGGACTGGGCTTCTTCTCTGTGGTTGAACGTCAGGGACGCATCATGGACTGGGTTTCTTCTCTGTGGTTGAACGTCAGGGACACGTCATGGACTGGGCTTCTTCTCTGTGGTAGATCATCGGGGACACATCATGGACTGGGCTTCTTCTCTGTGGTTGAACGTCAGAGACACATCATGGACCGGGCTTCTTCCCCTTGATAGAACGTCGGGGACACATCATGGACTGGGCTTCTTCTCTGTGATAGAACGTCAGTGACACGTCATGGACCGGGCCTCTTCTCTGTGGTTGAACGTCAGTGACACATGATGGACTGGGATTCTTCTGTGTGGTTGAACGTCAGAGACACATCATGGACTAGGCTTCTTCTCTATGGTTGAACGTCAGAGACACATCATGGACTAGGCTTCTTCTCTATGGTAGAACGTCAGGGACGCATCATGGACTGGGCTTCTTCTCTGTGAAAGAACGTCGGGGACGAATCATGGACTGGGCTTCTTTTCTGTGAAAGAACGTCAGTGACACGTCATGGACCGGGCCTCTTCTCTGTGGTTGAACGTCAGTGACACATGATGGACTGGGATTCTTCTGTGTGGTTGAACGTCAGAGACACATCATGGACTGGGCTTCTTCTCTGTGGTGGAACGTCAGGGACACATCATGGACCTGGTTTCTTCTCTGTGGTAGAACGTCAGGGACGCATCATGGACTGGGCTTCTTCTCTGTGGTTGAACGTCAGGGACACATCATAGGCTGGGCTTCTTCTCCGTTGTTGAACGTCAGGGACACATCATGGACTGGGCTTCTTCTCTGTGGTAGAACGTCAGGGACACATCATGGACCGGGCTTCTTCTCTGTTGTAGAACGTCGGGGGCACATCATGGACCTGGTTTCTTCTCTGTGGTAGAACGTCAGGGACGCATCATGGACTGGGCTTCTTCTCTGTGGTAGATCATCGAGGACACATCATGGACTGGGCTTCTTCTCTGTGGTTGAACGTCAGAGACACATCATGGACCGGGCTTCTTCCCCTTAATAGAACGTCGGGGACACATCATGGACTGGGCTTCTTCCCTGTGATAGAACGTCAGTGACACGTCATGGACCGGGCTTCTTCCCCTTGATAGAACGTCGGGGACACATCATGGACTGGGCTTCTTCTCTGTGATAGAACGTCAGTGACACGTCATGGACCGGGCCTCTTCTCTGTGGTTGAACGTCAGTGACACATGATGGACTGGGCTTCTTCTCTGTGATAGAACGTCAGGGACACATCATGGACTGGGCTTCTTCTCTGTGATAGAACGTCAGGGACGCATCATGGACTGGGCTTCTTCTCTGTGATAGAACGTCAGGGACGCATCATGGACTGGGAATTCTTCTTTGTGGTTGAACGTCAGGGACACATCATGGACTGGGCTTCTTCTCTGTGGTTGACTGTCAGGGACACATCATGGACTGGACTTCTTGTCTGTGGTTGAACGTCAGGGACACATCATGGACTGGGCTTCTTCTCTGTGGTTGAACGTCAGGGACGCATCATGGACTGGGCTTCTTCTCTGTGGTTGAACGTCAGGGACACATCATGGACTGGGCTTCTTCTCTGTGGTTGAACGTCAGGGACACATCATGGACTGGGCTTCTTTTCTGTGGTTGAACGTCAGGGACACATCATGGACGGGGGGGGGGGGTGTTCGATCCTTTAATATTTTGGATGGTTTTTGTGCGCTGATGTATATCCTATGCAGTGTAAAAATAGGTTTTTTGTAGTGTAGCAGCACTGACTATGGAATACAATGTGCTTAAAGATCTTGCCATAACCATCCCAGTTCTTGGTTTTTAAGCTTATTCCCTTTGTTGCATGACGCGAGCGCATCCCGTTTCCCATGTCAAGCACCGAGCTTCCTATCACTTCGACACTTCCTTGTTGCGTACGTTATCTGCCATATCTCCATCGTGTTGCATATATTTAAACCTCCAATGCGTTGACCTTAGTATTTCCATCCTTGTTTCCCATTGGTCAGAGCCAGCATCATCTATCCAATCCCTCTCATTGAAGTCCCCTGCCTCCATCAGTGGTTTAGAGAGTTCATCCCTCACACTCTCTGGCATACCTAGGGATAACCATGTCAGCAGCCTGCTGTAGCACTATGTGCCCCATCGGGCCCCTATGCTGTACCATACATTGGCTGATGCCCGTGTGCCCCATCCAGCCCGATGCTGTACCATACATTGGCTGATGCCCGTGTGCCCCATCCGGCCCGATGCTGTAGCATACATTGGCTGATGCCCGTGTGCCCCATCCGGCCCGATGCTGTACCATCCATTGGCTGATGCCCGTAGCGTCTTTGAACGAACCTTTACCTCCTTGTTGGCATATCCCAGTTGTTGGTTCCTTGTACATATGTGCTCTACTAGATTGATGTGTAATTCCTGTTAACGTTGCAGTTGCTATATTGGGCAGTGCTTGAAAATGCAGGGGAGCCTTAGACCCTCTTTCACCAGTTTTCTTCTTATTTTTTTCCATGAAAGCCTTCTACTTTTAGATGCTCAGAGGAAGCTACTTGGGTTGCCTTGTATTTTTTTTAATCTCTTTTCTATCAAATTGTATCTGGACACAGTGACACAGAAAAATAAGCTTCAGAATGCTGCACATGTTAAGCTGATTGATGCTTCCAATCATTGCTAATTGCAAATTCTGAGATGTTCCTATCAATATATGTTTCTCTTAGGCCATCTTAAGTAAGTTCTTAGATGGGAGCTTCCGTAAGCTCTGCGTGATGGTACTCCCTAAATATCTGACCGCTTTTGCTGCTACTCTGCGCTCCGTCCTTATGTTCCACATTGTCTTTCCGTCCAGGCTTTATTTCAAAGATGTCCATAAAGTCTATGAAACTTACTTGCTATACTAGTAAAGGTCTTGTGGTGTGACGTGGCCTTGTTTATTTCAGACGTATAGAAGACTGTCACCTGCGTAGAAAGCTAGCATTCTCCTCTACCCCATACACTCAAAGGGTTGATGTCCGATGTACCCCTGTTCTTTTCACTAATGGTTCAATATAGAAATCAAAATGTAATTGGGATCATTGGTGCCCCGGCCGTGCACCCCTTTGAGCTCTTCCTGCTTCTGTGAGATTCCATGAACCAGGACCTTAGCGTAAGACTTTACGGATACCTTTGAAATAAAGATCAGATGGAAATTATGACGTGGAACGTCTGACAGGAGGAAAAAAGATTCAGTGCTTCACCTGTGCTCGATCCGCCTTCTCTCTGGGGACCAACAAGTCTAACACTTTGCAATCCGTTAATAACTAACTATGCCGCTCGTTCAAAGTTCTCGGACCTTTGACTGACTGCAGGGCTCTGCAGAGTATACCTCTACAGGCTCTCTCCTGACGCAGGGCTCGCTCTTCGAAACCTTTACCCATCACAGGCTCTTACTCCTTCTCCTCCCAACCATACAAAGCGTGGGCAGCCTTCTGAATGTATAATGAAGGGTAATGACACCATCCAGAATAAGGCCTCACCCAGAGCCCTAAAGGGAAATCATGATGGGTCGGCACTGTAACACCAACTCCAAAGTATGTTACCTTAAAAGGTCTCCTTTCCTTGTTCATATGTTCTTATTTGACTGGGTGTCCTTTCCATGATTATAGGTTCTTCATTGGTAGGGCGTCCTTCCTTGTTCACAGGTTCTTCTGTGATTGGGTGTCCTTTCATTGGTCATAGGTTCTTCAGTGGTTGGGTGTCTTTCCTTGTTCACAGGTCCTTCTGTAACTGGTTGTTCTTTCCTTGATTAATAGGTTTCCCATTGGTAGGGTCTTCCTTTGTTGGTGACAGGTTCTCCTTTTTTTTTCTTCCAGAGTTTTATATAGCGCGAACTAGACCCGAACCGAATCAGGTATCAGAGCGCTTTACATAGCACCAGTTACATTACATGAGGACACACTTTCATTTTAGGCACAGGGAGATTAAGTGATTTGCCCAGAATCACAGGAGGTTTTTGGTGTTGTTACCGAGACTCGAACCCAGATCCGAGGTCGAGCGCCTTAGCCGTTAGGCCAACCCCTCTCTCCTTCTGTGACAGGGTCCAGTGCTTAATTTGAGCAGGTGTGTTCAGGTGCTCAGCACCGGCATTTTTCACAGGGCGGGAGCTACAATTTCTGACCCTGCAGGTGGTGGTCTCAATATTAATTATTCAAATTCAAAATAAAAAGAATAACATGCATTGCATGGTGACTGGCTGGTAAATGTTCATAGACAGGCCAGCATACACCTGTCCAGGCAGGCATGATTGTGTGTCACCACGTTAGTGATGATGTCATGACGCCAATCACAAATCCAAGAAGTCATCGACAAACTATGTCTTGAATTCTATTCCCTGAGTCTGCTGCACCCTGCCACTGCCTGAGCCTAAAGCCTCCCATTAGATAATTGTAGGTGGGGGCTGGCTCATGACGGAGTTGAGGTAAGGAAGCTGCGAGAGCACATTTGGAACTTGGGAGTGAGGGCTCTTGCGGAAGAATAATCGAAAGTAAGTGTGGAATTTGAACTTGCGGTGTAGCCAGAGTAGCATATCCTGTAGCCCTGCATTGCTGCTATCATCAACGTGCTCGATGCGGCTGTGGACCAACACAACTTTTGTGCGCCATGGCGTCACCAGTAGAATCTGTGCGCTGCACCCCAGCATGGTAATTGCTGAGCGTGCGTGAGTCCAGTAGGCACCACAGCCATACTTACCGGATTGGCAGCATTACGGCTGGGGACAATGCCTGTGTTGTAGCAGGAAGGGTCACAGCAAGCTGAGCAGTGGATGCCGATGCCGTCGCCTTCCCTGGACCTACTAATTACAGGCAGCACTAGCAGTGACATGACCTGCCGTGCTCAAGCAGCCGCCTGTTCCGCAATAAACCCAGTCATACCACACTGATTAATATATGCAAAAAAGCATTTTCATTTGGTGTACATTTTGTTTTTGCACTCGGTGTAGGTAAAAAAGTAAAACACATGTCATCTTCCACTTCTTTAGGCAAGACAATAGGAAAATGCAGAGTTCAAAATAGCAGGGACATGTACAGGCTGACGACAGGGGTCACAGGCAGCAGCAGTGTTATAGATGAGAGAGAGAGCAGGAGTAAAGAGGAGAAAGAAACAACAGGAGAGGAGAGAGATAAGACGGAGTTAAGAAGAAGAAAAGGAGAGCAAATCAGATACAAAGAGAAAGCAGCCATGATGTGAAGAAGAGAGCATTAAGCAGAGAGAAGATAGAATGGAAGGATGTAGGGGACAGGACAAAGGAGGAAAAACAGACAAATGATAAACTGGAGACACAGCTAATCACTGCTAGAGAGTGATAGCAAAGAGCCAAGATCGAGGAGAGAGAGAGAGCAGAGCATGGATAAAAGTGAAGAGGAAAAAGGGCAGGGCTAGAATGAATAGAGGGCAAATCAGAAATACAGGGAATAAGGTAACACACCAGGTGTGACAAAGATGATAGAAAATAATTAGAGAAGTGAGAGGATAGACTCTTAGAGCAAAGACTTAGGGGACAGACAACAGATCAAGGTTAGAAGATAGAGACTGAGGCAGTGAGAGTGTTAAAGTGGGGCTCACCGGAGGAAGATGTGAGCTGTGGCCTCATTGACAACATGTTCAGCACCTGCACTTCTTTTTTTACAAATTAAGCACTGGACCATGTCCTTTCCTTGATTATAGGTTCTTCAGTGGTAGGGTGTCCTTCCTTCTTCACAGGTTCTTCTGTGATGGGGTGTCCTTTCCTTGGTCATAGGTTCTTCAGTGGTAGGGTGTCCTTTCCTTGGTCATAGGTTCTTCAGTGGTAGGGTGTCCTTTCCTTGGTCATAGGTTCTTCTGTGACTGGGTCTCCTTTCCTTGATCATAGGTTCTTCAGTGGTAGGGTGTATTCTCTTTGCTTGTAGGTTTTCATCAGAATGGCCTCATATGTTTTGGATGCAGGTTAATCTGTGGTAAGGTGTTTATAGGGTCTCTATTGGTAGGGTGTCCTTCCTTGGCCATAGGTTATTTCATGAGAGGATGCCCTGCCCTTGGTTATAGATTATTTTGTGTTATGGCGTACTTTCTCAGGTTGGAAGCTCTTCTGTTTACAGGTTTTTCTATGGGAATGTGTGTTTTGTCTGCTGCTCATTTTTTTTCCTTCTGATTGTCATATTTTCAGCTTAACAATATTCTTTCTTTGGTTTTCAGGGTTTTCTATGCCTTAATGTGCTTCCTTTGGGCTTTACGCCTATGGATGTAGATGTATCTTGCATATGGTGTCCTTTCCTTGTAGGTAGATTCTTCAGCAGTGACGTCCCCTTCCTTTGTTTAGGTTCTACTGTGGTATGGTGCATTTAATTTGGTGTTCTTCTATGCTAGGGTGTTATTAGTGTTTCTTCCTTGGTAGAGTATCCGTGCTTTTTGTTACTAGGGCCTTCCATCTGCTTGATCCTTTTATCTTTGGTTGTTTGAAGATTCTTCTTTGGTACAGATCTTTCCATTGGTTGGGAGTTTTCTAGATTAGGGTGTGCTTGTTTTTATTTCTGATCTAGGATGTGTCTTTTGCTTGTAGGTGCTGCTCTATGGTTCAACGTACTACTTTTGCTTGTAGGCACATATGAAAGTCTGCTGAATCTAGGCTCTTCGGTGTGGCTGTGTTTTTTGCTTTGGATGTTAGTGTGTCTATGTGTTATTCTGTACTACTGTTTCCCTGCTGTTGAAGTAAGTTGGTCCCTAGACTGCAATTTTTTGTTTTTGGGTGGAGAGTCTTTTTCATTTGTGGTTTACCTGTTGCAGAGCACTCTTCATTTGGTTGTGAGATGTTTATGTCCGGGTTTTCTTTGGTGGTTATTGTTATGGTACAGTATTTTTGCTATTCTTGTTAGTCTTTTGTAGGAGGGTTTCCTTCCATTGATTGCACTTTTTTCCTTCATTAGGGTGCCTTAACAGAGTTGAAAGTTCATCTCTTTTAGGATTACCTTTTCTCTCTTTCTCTTCTTATCTCTTTGTCTACGGTAGGGTGTTCTTCCATTAGTTGTATTTTCTGTTCAGGTAGGGTATCCTTTTTTGGATGCAGGTTCTGCTCCTTAATCGCAGTTCCTTTGGTTGCAGGTTTTTTTGAGGTTGCCTGTTCTTCCCACGGTTGTGGTTACTTCTCCAATTTTGTATTATTCTTTGGTGGAGATTCTTTCATTCTTTTCATGTGGCAAGGTATTACGCATTTGGTTGCAGGTTTTTTCTATATTCACTGTTGACTTCTTTTGTAATTTCTTTAGTAGGCTACTCCTGACTTTTTTGCTGTTTTAGTTTTTTCCTCCGTAGGGTGTTCTTCCTTTTGTTGTCAGTTTTTTGTGTGACAAGCTGTTCTTTCTTTGGTTGTGGTAGATTATTTTACAATATGGAGTTCTTCCTCTGGTTGTTGAAGTACCTGTGTTAGGATGGCTTTATTTTCCAATTAGTCTTTTCTGTTGTCGACCTCCTGTCAGTTCGATCTCCTGTTGTGTTTATGCTTTGTGGGGATGGAATGAGATGTGGGTCATGTATGCAAGATGAAGTATAGGAAGGAACGAGAGGAGAAAGCAGCAGACTTGGATGGCTCCTGTATTGATCCTCCCTATGTTCCTCCTCAGCTACCACTCGATGTCTTCAATAACTACTTCAGTCTTGGATTTGATGCCCGAGTGACGCTGGAGTTCCACGAATCTCGAGGTACGTCCATCACACTTTCATTTGGGTCTTGTCAATGGAGGTAGAACAGGGCAGCGATGTTCAAGATGTCTTAGAATGGAACACTACAACCACCTGGAACAATATCTTATCCACCCCAAGCAAGTGCTTGATGATGACATCTCCTGGCCATATGTACTGGGCCTCTCTCTTTCCCCAGTGTTCCCTAGCCTGCCCTGCACCTCATCCATTGGACTCTTAGCTGCACTCTGACCTGATTCGGCACAGAGTGGACCCTCGCTGGGACACCACTGTGTACTGAGATGGTGACTTACCATCTAAGATGGAAGCCTAGATCTTTAGCGGGGCCCTTGGATCTTGTGCCGGGCCCTTGGAACACTGCATTGAGTTGATAGAAGGCATGGGAAGGGCTGAGTTGATTGCAGAGAGGCGGGAGGGCTCAGTTAACTGTAAACATAGATCGGGTTGAGATGAACGTGTCGGGTGAAGGGTGGAGTTGATGGGCAGTTTGAAGAACGTTAGATCTGACAGGAGTGATGGGGGACAGGTGTAGTTTATTGGAGGGGTGGGGAATGAATTGTGAATGCATTGAATTATGCCAAATATTTGTCTCCTAATTTTTCTTTACTTTGTATACTTATATTTTCTTCCCTATTCTGTCCTTTTCCCCTTCTTTTGCTGCTGTTGATAATCTCCTCTCCCCGCTTAACTGTACCTTCATATTTTCACTTTGCTGATGTTCTTCCCACAGAAGCCAATCCTGAGAAGTTCAACAGCCGGTTTCGGAATAAAATGTTCTATGCTGGGGTATGTGAGCCTCTGGTTCTGGGTGTTGGGGAGGGGTGTGCAGCTTTTGTTATGCAGTATTTGGGAGTGAGGCCAGTGCTTATAGAATCTGTGATAGGGCAGGGTATTCCTTCTCCTTGAGGAGGGGAAGGGAGCAGATGCAGGCCTGGTTTTTAGTGCTGGGGAGAGGTTGGGTGCTGGTCTTATGCTAGGTTAAGGGGAGCGGGTTATGCATCTCTTGTAATTTGCCACTTGATAGTGGGTGCTGCAGCTCTTGCCATGCTCTATTTGATAGTGGTTGGTGCAGCTCTTATGCAGTTTGGTAGTAGGCGGTGCATCTCTTGTCGTGCACTATTGCAGGTCTTGTAATGCACTGTTTGATAGTGGGTGCTGCAGCTCTTGCAACGCACTGTTTGATAGCGGGTGGTGTTTGACAGGCCTGGACGTAGTTCGTGGAGTTTCGCTACATGGAAGTCCATGAAGTGACAAAAAAACTCTGAAGAGTTCTGCAAGTGGCAGAGTGCGGTGCGAACTGCCATTTGCGCTGATCTTCCTGCCGCTCAGGTAGAAGTTTGCACTACGCGGAGTCGAGTTTTCTGCACTCTGCGAGCTCCGCGGAGCTCAGAGTGCAGAAAACTCCGCAAATTTCACGAATGGAGCGGAGTTCACCTCCCAGGTCTACTGTTTGATAGCGGGTGGTGCAGATTTTTGTGAGCTATTTGATAGCGAGTGCTGCTACGCTTGTGCAGTTCTTCTTATGTGCCTTTTTGCTCTTTGTGTTGCAGAGTGATTAGATGGGTCTCTTCTTGGTGTTTGGAAGCTGGAATGTGTAGTTCTTGTTCTAGGTTACTGGATGTGGTTCAGTGCTGCTTTCGGTCAAGTTGCTAGAGAGGAGTTGGTGTAATTCTTACATTGGTACTGTGATGGTTAGTTAGCGCTTCTGTTCTGGTTTATGTGCAGTGGGTAGGGGTAGATCACGGCATTACAGGGTTGATGGGTGCTGAATTTGCTCTAATGGGAATGAAGTAGTAGCAGATCTTTTTTATTACATCGATGTTAATGAGTGGGTCTGTGAAGCGCTCAGTCCTGTAGAGTGGGTTGGTGAAACCATTAGTCTTGTAGAGTGGGTGAGTACGGCTTGTGACACTGTAGAGGGGTGGGTACAGCTCTTGGCGCTTAAAGTCGGTGGGTGCAGCTCTTGGTCCTGTAGAGTGGATACGTGCAGGTCCTGGCTTTGTAGAGTGGGTAGGTGCAGCTCTTGGCACTGTAGAGTGGGTATATGTAGCTCTTAGTCCTGTAGAGTGGGTGGATATAGCTCATGGCCCTGTAGAATATACAGTTGTAGCTCATGGTACTGTAGAGTGGGTAGGTGCAATCACTGGTCTCGTAGAGTAGGTGTATGCAGCTCTTGGCCATGTAGAGTGGCGATTACAGGTTTAGTCCCTGTAGAGCAGGTAGGTACAACTCTTGGCCTCGTGGAGTGGGTGAGTGCAGGTCCTGGCCCTGTAGAGTAGGTGGGTACATCACTTAGCTCTATAGGGCGGTGGAACAGCTCCTTAGCCCTGTAGAGAGGATAGGTGCAACTATTGGCCTTGTAGAGTAGGTAAGTGCAGTTCTTGGCCGTGTAGAGTAGGTAAGTGCAGTTCTTGGCCGTGTAGAGTAGGTAAGTGCAGTTCTTGGCCGTGTAGAGTAGGTATGTGCAGCTCTTGGCCCTGTAGAGTGCGTAGGTGATAGTGGGCACAGCTCTTGGCCCTAGAGTGGTGGGTACAGTTCCTAGCCCTGTAGAGCGCGTAGGTGGAAGTGGGTACATCTCTTATTCTTGTAGAGTGGGCAGGTGCAAGTGGGCACAGCTCTTCGCCCTGTAGCGTGGACAGTTGTAGCTCTTTGTCCTGTAGAGTAGGTAGGTGCAGCTCTTTTTGGTCTATCGATGTTGGAGAGTGAATATGTGCAGCTGTTCTCTGGCCTGAGGGGGTCGTTGTGCAGCTGCTTCGACAAGTGATGAGACACTTATGGGTGGGGGGTCTCACCAGGACAGCCATGATTTAGGCGCAAGAAGTCTGAACCTGTTTCTGACATTTCCCTCCTCTTTCTCCCTCCATCTGCCCTTCTTTGCTCTACTCCTGCTGGTGCACCACCTGCATCCTCGGTCCCCTGCAGACAGCCTTCTCCGACTTCCTAACGGGGAGCTCCAGAGACCTGGCCAAGCACATCAAAGTGGTGGTAAGTAGAGCCTGCCCTGGCTGCTGGAGGTAGGGGTGTGTGGGGAGGGGGTGGAGGGGAGGCTTCAGCCGGTAGGAGTTGGGCAGGCGGGGGCTTGTCTTAGCGTTAGTTCTTCTCCCACCCAAAATTCTACCTGTGTCGGTGCTCTAAATGGGCTGAAATAAGGGGGCAATGCTCTAAAATGGACCTGCCCAAAGAAGCATAACCTGAGATCCTTCCCCAAAGGCGAGGGCTATGTGATTAAGAGCCAAGTTTGAAATATGTGCCCTAAACTCCTGTGCTGCTGGTGGCCCAGGACCAGTATCTGGCATCTGGGATGTGTCTGAGTTTTCTTTTGTTGCATCCATACATTCCGCCCAACTACCACTGCATGCCTTAAACAATCCACACCTTTGAGGTTTGCGCATGCTTATTTTCTAATTAATCACAGAAAAATTGTTATTAAGGATTATATCTAACTAATTTTTAATATATGAGACTGAATTTGGCATTAGTAAGGCCTTTGGCAGGGGTAGCTGTTGTTGTGGTGTCTAATTCACTCTTGTTTTTCCCTTCACATCACTTTCCTTACACTCTCACTATTGGACACTTATGCCATATTTCCGACCACAGCCTTCTGAACTCCCTCATCTGCACCTCTGACATGCCCCTCTCTCAACTGCACCTCTGACATGCCCGTCTCTCATCTGCACCTCTGACATGCCCGTCTCTCATCTGCACCTCTGACATGCCCCTCTCTCATCTGCACCTCTGACATGCCCCTCTCTCATCTGCACCTCTGACATGCCCCTCTCTCATCTGCACCTCTGACATGCCCGTCTCTCATCTGCACCTCTGACATGCCCCTCCCTCATCTGCACCTCTGACATGCCCCTCTCTCATCTGCACCTCTGACATGCCCCTCTCTCATCTGCACCTCTGACATGCCCCTCTCTCATCTGCACCTCTGACATGCCCGTCTCTCATCTGCACCTCTGACATGCCCGTCTCTCATCTGCACCTCTGACATGCCCCTCTCTCATCTGCACCTCTGACATGCCCGTCTCTCATCTGCACCTCTGACATGCCCCTCCCTCATCTGCACCTCTGACATGCCCGTCTCTCATCTGCACCTCTGACATGCCCCTCTCTCATCTGCACCTCTGACATGCCCCTCTCTCATCTGCACCTCTGACATGCCCCTCTCTCATCTGCATCTCTGACATGCCCCTCTCTCATCTGCACCTCTGACATGCCCCTCTCTCATCTGCACCTCTGACATGCCCCTCTCTCATCTGCACCTCTGACATGCCTCTATTCATTCTGTCCTCCTGCTTGGAGTTTCTTGTGACACTTTCCCTTCTCCATCTCTCTCACTCTCATACACCACACAACAACTCCACATCATACACATACTCCACATCACTATCCACATACACACTTTACATACTTTAAACCATACACACCCTCAATCTGTAAACTCAGCATTTTATTTTCCTTTATTTCAACAGCTGTGTAACTCCTTTACTGACTTTCCTATAGAATCAAAACTAAAATGGCACATATGTGACAAACAAGCTAAGGAAATGCAGTATATGTAAAAGCAAGTACCGTTAGCCAATGGATGAAGTGAAGCAAGTGAACTGTAACAAAGGACCGCTTCCCTACCAAGGATTACCTTAAGAGTTTTTACAATTGTTGAGTAATCGATTTAAGTTTTGCCTACAAAATTAAGCACACAATTGAGACCAGTTTTTAAAGTCTGAGACCCGGCAGGACCCCACCTCACATAAACCCTTGCTCTTCATTCTACATCCTGTGGGTGCTGGAGTCCTCTGCGCGAGTGGCATGTGTGAGATAGTTATTTTGCTAGTGTCCGCGTGGGGTTAAGGAAGGAGTATTGTGGGGTTATGCAGATCCTGGATCTTTAAAGTGACGTCAGATGCATTAATGCCTTCTTTTTCCCTGCTCCTTAGTGCGACGAGACAGACCTGACCTCCAAGATTCAGGAACTGAAGCTTCAATGCATCGTGTTCCTCAACATCCCCCGGTAAGAACAGTGGTGGGCAAGGCGCTCGAAGGAGAGTGGGCAGAGTGTCGCAATCTGTCTCCAGGAGACCCCATGTACCCCCAAACAAAAACTGGGCCAAGCATTGCATGTGGCCGCATCATTTTCTATGTAGTTTGTCTGAAAGGTACATGTTTTACTTTTGCAAGCAGTTTTGTATGTCAACTAGTACCTCATTCCAATGCTCTAGTAACAGCACAGCATCCAGGAGGGATACCGGCCAGGCAACCAAATCTTATCTGTTGACGAGAAAGTACAAGTACAAGAGTCTTATTTGAACAAACTGCATGCACAACAAGCACGAATATTTGGTATGAGTAGGAAGGGTGTGAGAGATACAGTCATACCTGTTGTGTGCTTATGCAAAGCACTTCAGAAGATGGTATTCCTTGTGTACATGTGAGTGCAGTAGACTGTGCAAGATGGCATAAGGTGTTGCATAGCTTGTAGTGGTTGTGTGTCTTCACCCAGTGTGTTGCGGTGGCAGAAAGTCACTGCGTACTGGATGATGGGGTTTGACAGATGTGTGGAGTGGCTTCGGGGGCACTGGGTGTTGTGTCCACCTTACATGTGCGTGCTTTGCTTAAATGGTGTATGCCTTAAGAGAATGGATCTTATGTCTGGAAATAGATGTGAGATGGTGTTGTGTAGGCCTCAGGAGAAGATGTGTCTGTTGTGGCATGTTTTTGTACTGTGTGATGGGTGGTGGTGTTTAGTGGAGTAGTACTGATTGGGTTTGTCTTTGTGGTGTGCTGCCTCAAGTGTGTGCTGTGTGTACGAGGATTGATGGCATGCAGTAAGTGTCCGGTATACCCAATCCTAAAGGGATCCAACCCACTCAATATCCGTATACCCAGGCATGTAGGGATCCCACACCCTTAATGTTCAGTATATCCAACTGTGAAGGATCCCACTCCCTCAATGTCTGGTACACCCAGTCCCAAAGGGATCCCTCACCCTCAATGTCTGGTATACCCAGCCCCAAAGGGATCCCTCACCCTCAATGTCTGGTATACCCAGCCCCAAAGGGATCCCTCACCCTCCATGTCTGGTATACCCAGCCCCAAAGGGATCCCGCTCCCTCAATGTCTGGTATACCCAGCCCCAAAGGGATCCCACTCCCTCAATGTCTGATATACCCAGCCCAAAGGGATCCCTCACCCTCAATGTCTGGTATACCCAGCCCCAAAGGGATCCCTCACCCTCCATGTCTGGAATACCCAGCCCCAAAGGGATCCCTCACCCTCAATGTCTGGTATACCCAGTCTCAAAGGGATCCCTCACCCTCCATGTCTGGTACACCCAGCCCCAAAGGGATCCCTCACCCTCCATGTCTGGTATACCCAGCCCCAAAGGGATCCCACTCCCTCAATGTCTGATATACCCAGCCCCAAAGGGATCCCACTCCCTCAATGTCTGATATACCCAGCCCCAAAGGGATCCCTCACCCTCAATGTCTGGTATACCCAGCCCCAAAGGGATCCCGCTCCCTCAATGTCTGGTATACCCAGCCCCAAAGGGATCCCTCACCCTCAATGTCTGGTATACCCAGCCCCAAAGGGATCCCTCACCCTCAATGTCTGGTATACCCAGCCCCAAAGGGATCCCTCACCCTCAATGTCTGGTATACCCAGCCCCAAAGGGATCCCTCACCCTCAATGTCTGGTATACCCATCCCCAGAGGGATCCCTCACCCTCAATGTCTGGTATACCCAGCCCCAAAGGGATCCCGCTCCCTCAATGTCTGGTATACCCAACCCCAAAGGGATCCCTCACCTTCAATGTCTGGTATACCCAGCCCCAAAGGGATCCCGCTCCCTCAATGTCAGGTATACCCAGCCCCAAAGGGATCCCTCACCTTCAATGTCTGGTATACCCATCCCCAGAGGGATCCCCCTCCCACAATGTCTGGTATACCCAGCCCTAAAGGGATCCCTCACCCTCAATGTCTGGTATACCCAGCCCCAAAGGGATCCCACTCCCTCAATGTCTGGTATACCCAGCCCCAAAGGGATCCCACTCCCTCAATGTCTGGTATACCCAGCCCCAAAGGGATCCCACTCCCTCAATGTCTGGTATACCCAGCACTAAAGGGATCCCACTCCCTCAATGTCGGGTATACCCAGCCCCAAAGGGATCCTGCTCCCCCCTCAATTTCTGGTATACCCAGCCCCAAAGGGATCCCTCACCCTCAATGTCTGGTATACCCAGCCCCAAAGGGATTCCTGCTCACTCAATGTCTGGTATACCCAGCCCCAAAGGGATCCCACTCCCTCAATGTCTGGTATACCCAGCCCCAAAGGGATTCCTGCTCACTCAATGTCTGGTATACCCAGCCCCAAAGGGATCCCTCACCTTCAATGTCTGGTATACCCAGCCCCAAAGGGATCCCACTCCCTCAATGTCGGGTATACCCAGCCCCAAAGGGATCCCTCACCTTCAATGTCTGGTATACCCAGCCCTAAAGGGATCCCGCTCCCCCCTCAATGTCTGGTATACCCAGCCCTAAAGGGATCCCACTCCCTCAATGTCTGGTATACCCGGCTCCAAAGGGATCCTGCTCCCTCAATGTCTGGTATACCCAGCCCCAAAGGGATCCCTCACCCTCAATGTCTGGTATACCCAGCCCCAAAGGGATCCCTCACCTTCAATGTCTGGTATACCCAGCCCCAAAGGGATCCCACTCCCTCAATGTCGGGTATACTCAGCCCCAAAGGGATCCCACTCCCTCAATGTCTGGTATACCCAGCCCCAAAGGGATCCATCACCTTCAATGTCTGGTATACCCATCCCCAGAGGGATCCCCCTCCCACAATGTCTGGTATACCCATCCCCAGAGGGATCCCCCTCCCACAATGTCTGGTATACCCATCCCCAGAGGGATCCCACTCCCTCAATGTCTGGTATACCCAGCCCCAAAGGGATCCATCACCTTCAATGTCTGGTATACCCATCCCCAGAGGGATCCCCCTCCCACAATGTCTGGTATACCCAGCCCCAAAGGGATCCATCACCTTCAATGTCTGGTATACCCATCCCCAGAGGGATCCCACTCCCTCAATGTCTGGTATACCCAGCCCCAAAGGGATCCATCACCTTCAATGTCTGGTATACCCATCCCCAGAGGGATCCCCCTCCCACAATGTCTGGTATACCCAGCCCCAAAGGGATCCCTCACCTTCAATGTCTGATATACCCAGCCCCAAAGGGATCCCTCACCTTCAATGTCGGGTATACCCATCCCCAGAGGGATCCCCCTCCCACAATGTCGGGTATACCCAGCCCTAAAGGGATCCCGCTCCCCCCTCAATGTCTGGTATACCCAGCCCCAAAGGGATCCCACTCCCTCAATGTCTGGTATACCCAACCCCAAAGGGATCCCTCACCTTCAATGTCTGGTATACCCAGCCCCAAAGGGATCCCTCACCCTCAATGTCTGGTATACCCATCCCCAGAGGGATCCCTCACCCTCAATGTCTGGTATACCCAGCCCCAAAGGGATCCCTCACCCTCAATGTCTGGTATACCCATCCCCAAAGGGATCCCGCTCCCTCAATGTCAGGTATACCCAGCCCCAAAGGGATCCCTCACCTTCAATGTCTGGTATACCCAGCCCCAAAGGGATCCCTCACCCTCAATGTCTGGTATACCCAGCCCCAAAGGGATCCCTCACCCTCAATGTCTGGTATACCCATCCCCAAAGGGATCCCGCTCCCTCAATGTCAGGTATACCCAGCCCCAAAGGGATCCCTCACCTTCAATGTCTGGTATACCCAGCCCCAAAGGGATCCCTCACCCTCAATGTCTGGTATACCCAGCCCCAAAGGGATCCCTCACCCTCAATGTCTGGTATACCCATCCCCAAAGGGATCCCGCTCCCTCAATGTCAGGTATACCCAGCCCCAAAGGGATCCCTCACCTTCAATGTCTGGTATACCCATCCCCAGAGGGATCCCCCTCCCACAATGTCTGGTATACCCAGCCCCAAAGGGATCCCTCACCCTCCATGTCTGGTATACCCAGCCCCAGAGGGATCCCACTCCCTCAATGTCTGGTATACCCAGCCCCAGAGGGATCCCCCTCCCACAATGTCTGGTATACCCAGCCCCAAAGGGATCCCTCACCCTCCATGTCTGGTATACCCATCCCCAAAGGGATCCCGCTCCCTCAATGTCAGGTATACCCAGCCCCAAAGGGATCCCTCACCTTCAATGTCTGGTATACCCAGCCCCAAAGGGATCCCTCACCCTCAATGTCTGGTATACCCAGCCCCAAAGGGATCCCTCACCTTCAATGTCTGGTATACCCATCCCCAGAGGGATCCCCCTCCCACAATGTCTGGTATACCCAGCCCCAAAGGGATCCCTCACCCTCCATGTCTGGTATACCCAGCCCCAGAGGGATCCCACTCCCTCAATGTCTGGTATACCCAGCCCCAAAGGGATCCCACTCCCTCAATGTCTGGTATACCCAGCCCTAAAGGGATCCCGCTCCCCCCTCAATGTCTGGTATACCCAGCCCCAAAGGGATCCCGCTCCCTCAATGTCTGGTATACCCAGCCCCAAAGGGATCCCGCTCCCTCAATGTCTGGTATACCCAGCCCTAAAGGGATCCCGCTCCCCCCTCAATGTCTGGTATACCCAGCCCCAAAGGGATCCTGCTCCCTCAATGTCTGGTATACCCAGCCCCAAAGGGATCCCGCACCCTCAATGTCTGGTATACCCAACCGCAACGGGAACCCGCTCCCACAATGTCTGGTATACCCAGCCCCAAAGGGATCCCGCACCCTCAATGTCTGGTATGCCCAGCCCCACAGGGATCACACTACCTCGATGTCTGGTATGCCCAGCCCCCGTATCCCACTACCACAATGTCTGGTATACCCAGCCCCAAATTGTAATTGTAATTGTAATTAAATTTGTATAGCGCATTAATCACCCGAAGGTCTCAGAGCGCTAGCAGAAGCATGAAAGAGTTGCCAAAAATCTGATAACTAGAAGAGCCACGTTTTTAGGAGTCTGCTGAATCTCATATGGTTGGATTCGGCTCTGATGTTAAGCGGAAGGGCATTCCAGGCAACAGGGGCTAGTTCAGAGAAGGATCTGTCACCATTCTTGACAGTACGAACTTTGGGAATGGTGAGGAGGGACTTGTTGGCGGACGGGAGAGATCTGACCGGACAGTAGTTGACGAGCTTCTTCTCTAAATGTTTGGGGCCTTGCCCATTGATGGTTTTATGGACTAGGCAGCACACTTTGAAGTTTATGCGCTTCCTGATGGGAAGCCAGTGGAGGGTTCTAAGATTAGGTATAGATGGGGAGCGGGGGGGGGTAGATCAAGAACCATCCTGGCTGCCGTATTCTGTAGGACCTGGAGTTTGGCCAGAAGGCTCTCGTTGATGGAGGCAAATAGAGAGTTGCCATAATCCATCCGGCTGATAAGGCCTTGGACTAGGGGCATATGCGAGGAGAGGGGAATCCATTTAAAGATTTTCCTGAGGTTGCGCATCAGCCCAAAACTTGTGTGCACTATCTTGTTGACATGACTGGCAATGGACAGCTTGTCGTCAATTGTCACCCCAAGGTTTCGGACCGCGGATTTGGGAGGGGGACAAGTCCCTAGTGATAGTGGCCATCATTCGTCATTCCAGTGTTTGCGGGCATTACCAAAAAGCACGATCTCCGTTTTGCCAGCGTTGAGTAACAAGAAATTGTTGGTCATCCAATCCTTGATTGAGATCATGCACCTTTGGAATCTGAGTTTGGTGTCATTAGGGTCGGGGCCTAGGGTGATCAGTAGCTGCGTGTCATCAGCATAGGACACGGTATCAAAGCCGTGCGCCATGATTACTTGTGCAAGGGGGGAAACATAAAGATTAAATAGAGTAGGGCTCAGGATTGATCCCTGCGGTACTCCTTTGTCGTTATCTTGGCTGTTAGAGGTAAACGACCCAACTTGCACCTTGGAGCGCCGTTCGGTAGCTCTTAATCCAAAGTAGAGCAGGGCCCTCGACACCCATCTCCAGCAAACTCTCCAGGAGAATGCTGTGGGAGAAGGTGTCGGAGGCCGCCGACAGATCAAGCAGGACCAGGATGGCAGATTGTCCTGTGTCGAGTGTCAGCCTGATGTTATCTACAATCTCTAGCAGAGCTTTTTCCGTGCCATGGTGGGCCCTGAAGCCTGACTGCGACGGATCAAGCAGCTGGTTGGCCTCTAGGTGATTGCATAGTTTCTTCGTGATTAGAGATTCCATAACTTTCCCAAATATCGGTAGGAGGGAAATTGGGCGATAGTTGGGGGGTAGTTTGGGGTCAGCTGAGCGCTTTTTAAGGATCGGTCTTATGATCGCCTGTTTCCAGTGGGAAGGGACAGAGGAATGGGATAGTGAGAGGTTAAGGGTTTTAGTGAGAGCGGGGATCAATGCAGGCGCAATCTTTGCGAGAATATGAGAGGAAGCTGGATCTGTGGGTGATCCGGATTTAATTTTATTCAATGAATGGGCTACTTCGGATTCTGAAAAAGGTAGGAATTCTTTGAGGACTGCAGCAGGCGGGTGAGAAGATAAGACAGCCTGATTGGGAGATAAGCGAGGAGTCCTAGTGTTGGTTGGATTGGGGAAGGATGCATGAATAGTATTGATTTTGTCCTGGAAATAAGATGGAAGGGTGTCAACCCAGTCCTGGGACTCAATAGGAGGGGGTTGACATGCCTGTGGGTTTGTGAAATCTTTGACTATTTTATATAACTCTTTATGTGAGTTAGTAGCCGAAGTAATCCTATTCCCCAGATAGGTTATTTTTGCTAGAGCAATCTCATTCATGTACAGCCTATGTGCAGCTTTGTAGAGTTGTCTGTCGGTTGGGTCCTTAGTATGTCGCCATTTACGTTCGGCAGTCCGAGCCAGCTGTTTGGTTATATCTAGGTCGGGGGTGAACCAGGGGGAGAGTTTGTAAGGGCCTCTGGATAGTTTGTTTTGGGGGGCGATTACATCTAACGTAGAGGTGATCGCTTTTTCTAGGGCCGATGCTACCTCGTTAGGGTCACTGCACTCTAAGATGTATGGGGGAGAGAAATGAGCGGTGAAGGAATCGTAGTTGATCTTATTCCATGGCCTGCTCCATTTCACATAGGGCTTGTCCAGCTGTGATACCTTTGTAGAGATGTGAATCCTTATGACAAAGTGATCTGACCAAAGGACGGGGAAAGATTAGTCAACCACCACTTTGGGTGAATTTGTGAATATAAGGTCTAAAGTGTGGCCCGCCTTATGAGTGGGATTCCTGCTCCCTCAATGTCTGGTACAGCCAGCCCCAGAGGGATCCCTCTCCCTCAATGTCTGGTATACCCAGCCCGAAAGGGATTCCTGCTCACTCAATGTCTGGTATAGCCAGCCCGAAAGGGATTCCTGCTCACTCAATTTCTGGTATAGCCAGCCCCAAAGGGATTCCTGCTCCCTCAATGTCTGGTATACCCAACCCCAAAGGGATTCCTGCTCCCTCAATGTCTGGTATACCCAACCCCAAAGGGATTCCTGCTCACTCAATGTCTGGTATACCCAACCCCAAAGGGATTCCTGCTCACTCAATGTCTGGTATACCCAACCCCAAAGGGATTCCTGCTCCCTCAATGTCTGGTATACCCAGCCCCAAAGGGATCCTGCTCCCTCAATGTCTGGTATACCCAGCCCCAAAGGGATCCCGCTCCCTCAATGTCTGGTATACCCAACCCCAAAGGGATTCCTGCTCACTCAATGTCTGGTATCCCCAACCCCAAAGGGATTCCTGCTCACTCAATGTCTGGTATACCCAACCCCAAAGGGATTCCTGCTCACTCAATGTCTGGTATACCCAGCCCCAAAGGGATTCCTGCTCACTCAATGTCTGGTACAGCCAGCCCCAGAGGGATCCTGGTCACTCAATATCTGGTATACCCAACCCCAAAGGGATCCTACGCCCTCAAAGTCCGATATACCCAGTCTCAATGGAACAGCATAACCAATTTGAAAGGGATCTCACTACCATAGTTTCCAGAATACCCAATCCCTCTTTGTCTAATATACCAACATCCCAAAGGATTGCACCCCCACACCGTCCAGTATACCCTGTCTCATTGGGACTCCATCCCCTTTGTGTCTAGTATACCCAATCTCATGGGGGTCGCAGCCCCTCCCTGTCCAGTATACACAATCTCATGATGATCGCTGCCCCTCAGTAACCTGCTTACCTAATCCCAAAGGGATCCCAGACCCCTCACTGTCCAGTTTACTCAATCCAAAAGTGTTCCTGGCCCCTCAGTGTCCAGTGTACTCTTCGTTCCTCTGTTGTCCCCGATTCCATATAAACTATCCTCTTTATTGCAAATTGGACACAGTGAACTGATTTTTTCTGCAGCAGCGACTGGTACGGTGCAGTTTTTACCCCATTACTGTGTTGTATTCCTTTGGCGAGGCTCTGCCCTTATTCTTTGTGGTGGTACTGTGCTCTGTTATTTATGCCTACATTATCTTTATGCAGGTTCTGTACTCTCTTTGATGCGGATGCCTTGTAGTGACTTTAGACTGGGACTCTGCTACTATGTTTATGAATAATCTATACTTCCTTTATGTTGTACAGGTACTGTGCGGGCACGATGCCATGGGGGAATCCAGGCGAGCACCACGACTTTGAACCTCAGCGGCATGATGATGGCTGCATCGAAGTCATTGGCTTCACCATGGCCTCTCTGGTAGGTGTCGAAGCATGAGGGGGGGTGGGTTGTGTTAATGCATGTACCTAATGTGTCGCTTATATCCAGGACAGGAAATAGGCCAGATGTGTACATGTCACCTGCAAAGACCCCATCCAAGGTTGAACATTTCTGCGGGCTTAGTCAGCGGCTGATCCTAAAGAGATACAGTGCAATGCTGATTAAGTAATTGCGCATTTGTTGAAAGTGAGGCCAAGGTGTGGACATGCCCTTTGGACCACTCCTAAGTGTTCATTCCTGTCTTTCAAGTTATGAGTTGTTGGAGTCAGCCCGTGCTTGACCCCTAATAACTAGCCCGTACGTGGGCTCCGCTGGCTGACCCATGTGTGGACCCTGCTGGCTGGCCCGTGCTTGAGCCCCTCTGGCTGGCCCTAATGACTAGCCCGTGCTTGGGCTCCACTGGCTGGCCCGTACACTATTGATCTGATTTTTTTCTAACCCTAAATTAAGCATATTAGATTCCCTTCCTCTTCCATGGACAGACCACAATTTAATTCACTTTTGGTGGGATGCTATCCAGGAGGGATGTCGAAAAATTCCTGTTCACACATCAAAACTTTGGCTTTTCTCTAACATCCCCCAGGCCAGTCTGGTCACTGCCATAGACAATACAAGACTCCCTCCCTCTGGCCCACTTGAGGCAGACACTATTGCCTATGATAACTGAGTTCACTCTGCGACAGAACTGCTGCTTCCCGCTCCCCCAGCCGCCCAGCTGGTTGGATGAAGCCCTCTTGTCCCTGGTTTAATGAAGGTCTTAGACCGGCCAAGAAACCTGTAAGACAGCAGAAAGAGCTTGGAGCTGCCATTATAGTTTAGAGGACACGAAATACAAGTCTGCTCTCAAAAACGATTCCAATCTAATTAATTTGACCAAGAAAACCTTTAATGAAGAGCAAATTGATAAGGCAGAGAATAAGCCCACTGACATTTTTAAGATTGTCAAAAGGTTCCTTGTCCCTCTGTATGCCACCACAATGGAGATTTGTCGGCCTTACGATGTTAGCCACTGGCGGCCTTTTTTAAAAAGAAAATTACGGAAATTCTAAGTAATCTGGAGTAATGAACTCTATGGACCTCTGTCTCCCCGTCGATAGCTGATGCCCTTTTTCCTGCGTTGACTCTACTCGGGCAGAAGTCGAGGCGCGCGGTACATTGAAGATCGGATCTTCTGGTGATCCCTGTCCTCCATCTGATTGAGCAAAGGGAGGGGATGTCATTAACCTAGTTCTAAACTCTCTTATCAATAGATATCTGGGGTTGTTCCCTCTGTCTGGAAGCAGGCTAAGATTCTGCCCCTTTTTAGGTCTCGGCTAGCGTAGGCTGCGCATGCGCAGTCTCGCTTGCGAGATCTTGTGTTTCTAGGGTAGATTTCACTAGCAAGCTTAAGCCCCGCCCCTCTTTTCCATTGGCTGGTGTCACTGTTTAGGGTAAACGGTGGCAAGCCATTGGAAAAGAGCGTCCTCTGACGTACACTTTTCTCTTTTAGAGCCCTCCCTTTCGGATTAGCTTCCCCGACTTCCTTCTGCTGTAAAAGATTTGTTATCTTTATGGGGCCTGCCCCATGAAGATTAGAAACCTTTTACAGCAGAAGGAAGTCAGGGGAAGAGAAAAGTCTACGTCAGACAACCGCTTTCTTCTCCCCTGTCCTGGTTTCAAGCTCCCCTGCTCGCTGCTCCTCCTCCTCTCCCTCGTGTCCCCTCTCATGTTTCCCGTCTTCCTTTCCTTCCTTTCTCCTGTTACCTCGCCCACCGTGCTTGCTCTCCTCCCTTCTCCCCTTGGCTCCGCTATTTACCTCCTATCCGTCCTCTCCTCCCTATATGTCTCTTCTCTCCTCCTTTTCCTCGTCTCCTGCCCACCCTCTTTTTCCTACCTCTCTCTGAAGCTCCCCCTTCTCATTTGGGCTCTTCCAGACCATGGGGCTCCCCTCGGGGTTTCTTGTGCTGGTCTCCATTCCCCCTTGCTCTTCTGCGTGGCCGGCAGTCTTTGCTCCGGCCGTGGCTGCTGCACGCTCCTTCTGTTTGAGCGCTGGGGGCTGTGCGTGTCCTCTCTCTGGATCCCCTCCAGGTCTCCGCCGCTCCGACAGTCTTGCGCTGGTCTCTGTGGGACGGTTGTGGCTGCCAGGGAGCTACCTTGTCGGAAGGGTACCTGCGCGTCTTCACTGTCTTCACAGAGGAGGTCCGGAGGTACAGACAATCGGCAGGCATACAGGCAAGGAGGCAATTGGGGTAGACTGTACCTCGCAAAACGAGGAGTGGAGCAGAGGAGCGTGAAACGCGAAAGCAGCGAGGAGTAAGTGGCACGGGGTTACTCCGGGATTTCTTCTCTCTATTATTTATGCTCATTGTTGAGTGCTCCCCTCGAAAGAACCCCTTGAGTCTCTGCCCGATCCCTGAGCACCGGGGGAGCTGGGAAACTGGGCACAGACAGTCTTGTGGGTAGTCCTTCTTTTCTGTCTTCATTCCTACATTCATTCAGTCTTATTTGTTGTTTTGTATTGCGATACACTCTCTCTCCTCAGTCATGCCCGTCTCTCCCTCGCTTCTCTCCCTCCCTCTTTGCCATTCATCATCTCTGTACCCCCCCCTTCATTTAGTTTAGTCCATCGCCCTTCTGTTTCTTTTACTCTGCTCCTTTTCTCTTCTTTTCGTGGGCTGCAAATTTTCACTTTCCTTACTCAACAGTCTTTCTTCTTCTCTTTCGCTCCTGCGCCCTCAGTCTGCTTCCCATCCTTTTCCCTCCTACCCCCGTCCTCTTGTCCACCATTGCTCTCTATCATGTGTTCCTTCCCTCACTTCTGGGCCTACCCCTATACTCCCCTGATGAAGTCGTCTCTACTTCCGGCTTCATCCCTTCCAGGATTTCTGCCCGTCCCGTTTCCCCCCGTTGCTCTGTTTCCCCCTACCCATGTTTATCTCTTCTCCTCCACTCACGTTGTCTCATGGGAACAGTCCAACCCGAACTGCCAAGCCATGCCTTCCCTGGACCGGAAACAAGCTTCCGAGGACCGGTTTCTGGCATTACAGCCGTCTTCAGCCCGGCTTGCTTGAATCCAGTGGCAAAGTGAGCAAGGGACTCACGTCTGAGCATACCCATCCCACCCACCCCTCGCATCCACTCCTCCCCTTACCCTTCTCCCCCCTCACGTCCAGTTTTGCAACCACAGCAGGATTACTCGAACAAAGAGGGTGGAAGATAGGCTGGTTGTTTCTGAGCCGGGCCAGGGAACTGGTTCACCTGGGTTTGGGCAGTTCTCCTTGGCTGCTTCCCCTCATGTTACTGCCAGGTGTTGTTGGGCTTCCTACAAGAGCTGCCCCGCTATGTAGGTGCAGGGCTGTGGGCACACTGCGCAGGTCTGAGAGTGCCAGTCTGGTCTGTGCACTACCACTGTCAGGATCTGGGTGTGTGCCACGCCCACTGCTCAGGTTTGAGTGGGCGCACGGCCCACGTCCAGGGCCCCCTAGCCCTGCGTAGGGGCAGAGCTGAATATCCGCTCTCATGTCTCCAGGGATGCAACACCACCCCCTGGGTCTACATAGGGCCAGTGCGGAGTGTCCACTGCACACATGTCCTAGGTCTGAGAGGGGGCAGAGCTCAGTGCTCGCTGCACAGGTCTCCAGGGATGTAAGACCGCACTAGAGTGTCGGGCCAGGGTGTCCTTCCCTCGAGGCCTGACTTTGCGCAGGGCCTGCTACCTAGGTTTGAGTGGGCTGGGCTTGCGTGCTGTCGTGGGGGCAGTGGTTGTTCCACTGCCCAGGTCCGTGTGGTTAAAATGCAGCATGGCCACTGCCCAGGTGGGATGGGTACCGTGCCCGCTCGCTGTGGGTAAGACACCCACACAATGTGACGAGGGCTGACTTGTGATACAGCTGGACATCTCCAATTTCCGGCTACAATAAACCCTTTGGACAGTTTGCACTTTTGCTGAAGGTTGAGTGGTCAGCTACTCCCTGCCTAATCAGGGTGGTCACTGCGCCACTTCCATTGGTGTCAAACACCCGTAGCATGTGACACGTTTTCACCAGTCCTGGCTTCTTAGCGTGCAGCGGCTTTCATGGTGACACATGTATGCCATTCCGAGAGTGGACTACATTTCCCAGAATGCATGTGGCTGATGGCAAAAAGCCAGGCCTGCTTTTTAAGGGTGCATGCAGGGCACGAGGCCGCTTGGCAGGCGTGCAGATTTTGCATGAGTCTTTAAGCCCCATCCTAGGGCAACTCGGGACAATTCTAGTGCTTAGATAATCACACAGCAGTGCCAGCCTTTGATTCATTCAAACATTCCATGCAGTGCTATACTACCCTAGACCCCCCCCTCCCACTCTCACATGCAGTTTCTAATGCTGTCACACACGAGGCTAGGTGACGCAGGCACGTCTGCCAGAGACCTCCACCTCGGAGTCGGGTAGCATCTCCGGGGTAGGAGCAGTTGACAATAGGGGGGCCGAACAAGATGAAGTACCAGAGGAGCCGTTGGTAAAACAGTTAGGAGAAAGGAAATGAAAAAATTATTAGAGAAAGGCAAAGGACGACCATAAGGACAACAAGCAATGAAAATGCAATAGGTCTCGCCTTTAATTAAGTTAAAGCCATTTGCTTTGCTAATGGTATTGTATAGTGTTAGAATTGGGGGTCTCTGGTTGGCGCAAGTATGCACTTGTGACAAGCTCCTCTAAGTCAGGGCAAAGGATGACCCCTTAGAATTACCCTTGCTCACCCTCTAGGTGCGTGGCGTGAGCAGCCAAGGCTATTCTTCAGGCGCAACAGAGTTAAGCATTTGTAATAACACACACAGTAAAATGTACTAATCCCCCCCACAAATGGACACCAGGCTGTGAATATATAAAAATACGTTCCTTTTATGTAAAAATATATCGTCAGGTATGACTTATCACAAGACCAATAATAACGTTTGAATTTGGGCCCCAAGATTGTAATTAGGCAAGCGTTTTTCAGTTACAGTTCAAATGTTTCTTCTTCAGTTCTATTCACTTAAGAACAGTTATCTCAGTTCTGGGCCCGCAATCTAGGGGCCTCTGGGCCAGTTTCTGGACGGTATCACACTCCCAAGCACTTCGTTGTGCTTCGTAGCGCTCCTTCCGGCTTCAATCGCAAGAAAACCCCGGGCCCTACCACGGCTCACGCTTCCCGCATCAGCGGACAGCTGCGGCGTACGGCTTCTCGGCAACACGGCGAAGCGTACCCGCTGGGGAGGGAGAGGCTAAGCGCCCAAGGTTTCTTGGGGGGAAAATGCGAGGCATACTTGGCAGGGGCCCCTCTCAATACGGCTCGAATGGCACTCACCGGTGATTGTGGAAGTTACGCTTCGGGCGTATTCTGCGATCGCACCTGGGCACCCAGAAGTTGGACAGGGATGCGCAGTCGGCAGGCGACAGCCGGGTCGAGGGTTGGGGAAAACAGAACGGTGTGGACCCCAAGTCCGTTGAAGAGGGTTTGCCAGGTGTCTCGTAGATGTCGGGCAGGCAGAGACGACCCGCACTCCTTCAGTGCGCGTCGGGGGTACCTTCGGATTTTCAGCGGCGGCGGCTCTCGGGAGGCAGGTGCGGCCCGGGCTCCTTCAGTACGGTCCGTAGTAGGGGCGCTGCAGGGGGGCGGCACGGCCTCTTTCCAAGTCAGAGGGCGAAGCGGGGCGGCCGGGTACGCTGGAGACGTACGGCGGCTGCCCGAGGCATGTATCCCACTCGAAGAGGAAATTCCAGCGGGAGGGGCGAGCGAGGGCCCACAGCGCGCTCCAGTAGCAGGCAGGCAACAGGGGAGCAGGCGGCCCGGTCCATGGGGAAGAGAGCGACTCTGCACGAGCAGGGCTCTCACAGGACACGGGGGGCCAGGCTCCTGGGTGTCGCGGCCCAAGGAGGGGCAAAGGGGGCACAGGGACTCAACTCCAGGCAGGAGAAAGCTCACGGATAGATGAGAGCGAGCGAAGGCACCAAGAACCCACTAGTCCTGGGGTTCAGATCAGGTGGCAAGCTCAAACAAGCCCTTGGAGAAAGTTTCAAGCACAAGTCTGCAAAGTCTTTTCAATAAGTCTTCTCCTCTCCTTCCTCAGCAAGGCAAGCAGCAGGCCGGTCCTTCCAGCGTCATCTTCTCCTTATAGTTGGGCAGAGGTTCTTTGTGGGAAACTGGATTCTAATTTACAAGGAGCAGGGCTCCTACTTTTATACAGAGTTTTCTTTGTTCTCACAGGCCAGGGGGGCCTTTGCATAACTTCATTCAGTCTCTGAGCACTTGTTGGGTGTACTCTGGCTTCTGCTTTCAGTGTGAGGGGCAGGCTCATCAGACGCTCCACAGGACGTGGAGCCAGCATTTTGCGGACAGGGGCAGACAGGAGTACCTTGATGACAGTGCTTCGCCCTTCCTGGGCCAGGTGCCGGCTGAGTCATCAGTCGCTCCCCAGGGGGCGGAGCCAGCATTGTGGTGGCAGAGCACAGCCCTATTCAGAGTCCAGGGGCACTCCCACCTCCCACTAAGGTGTAATCCTTGCATTCACCACCTGTCATCCCCCAGCCCTGTCACTCACATAACCCAGACATACACATCCAAGCAGAGGCGGGCTGAAATGGTTAGGCAAGCAAATGCTAACTTTCTAAAAGTAGCATTTGCAAACACAGGATATTAAAATAAACTTTACTAAAAGAAGTATTTTATTATTCTGAGTTCAGGCATACTAAACTTTATTTTCTACCATGTTCCCTGAGCCTGCTGGGATTATAGAGTGTAATAATTCCAGCAGCTCATCTTGGCCTAAGAGAACAGGTAGCCTTACAATAGTGAAAAACGAATTTGGCAGTAATTCACTATTAGGACATTTCACACTCATCAGAGCATGTCCTACCTTACACTTAAAATGCACCCTGCCCTTGGGCCTACCATAGGGGTGACTAATATGAAGTTAAGGGAAGGTTTAGAGGCTGGCAAGTGTGTGCACTTGCCCAGCCAGCATGACAGTACCAGACTGCACGCAGGTTCTGCAATGGCAGACCCTAGACACATTTTTAAAGGCTGCTTCTGTGGGTGGCGCAACCAGCGCTGCAGGCCCACTAGCAGTATTGGCATTTACAAGCCCTGGCACTCCTGGTACACTCTACTGGGGACTGAGAGTAAACCCAATGAACCAATCAGGAATATCAATCACAGTTACACTTTACATAGGGAGCACTTGCACTGTGGCACGGGTTGGCCGTGGCGCAGTGCCCTGAGCAGCGGACACCAGCAAAAACATCTGAGGCACATCAGCAAAAAGTGGAAGGGAAACTCACGCCAAGGTGCCAGGTCTAACACGTGTCCCCTCCAGCTGAAATGTGGGGGGAACTACCCTTCCCCAGGGAGTTCCTCATCACTAAGGCGGAAAAATCTGGACAGACAGTCAGCATTGGCGTGATCTGTGCCAGGGCGATGTTCCACCGTGAAGTCAATGCCCTGTAGGGAGATGGACCACCTCAACAGCTTTGGGTTCTCACCCCTCATTTGCATCAACCATCTGAGGGGCCTGTGGTCTGTCTGAATCCGGAAGTGAGACCCAAACAAGTAGGGTCTTAGCTTCTTCAGTGCCCACAGCAAATGCTTCTCGCTCTATTGCACTCCACCTACGTTCCCGTGGAAGTAACCTCCTACTGATGAAGGCTACAGGTTTTTTCCAGCCCTCCTCAGTCATCTGTGAGAGAACAGCCCCTACACTATGCTCTGAAGCGTCTGTTTGCACTAGAAATTCCTTGGAGAAATCAGGAGCCAAGAGCACGGGCACCGTGCACATGGCAGTTTTCAGGGTGTCAAAAGCCTTCTGACAGGTGTCAGTCCAAATCACATTCCTGGGCTGCTTCTTGGAAGTCAGCTCTGTCAAGGGGGTCACAATAGTGCCATAGCCCTTGACAAACCTCCTGTAGTACCCAGTGCCCCCCAAGAAGGCTCTCACTGCAGTCTGGGTCTTGGGGGGTTCCCAAGCCAGGATGGTCTCAATTTTGGGTTGCAAGGGTGCCACCTTGCCACTCCCCACTTGGTGTCCCAAGTACACCACTGAACCCTGCCCAATCTGGCACTTGCTTGCCTTGATTGTGAGGCCTGCCTTGCGCAGGGCCGTCAACACTTCCCAGAGGTGTCGCAGGTGTTCTGGCCAGGTGCCACTGAACACTGCGATGTCATCCAGGTAGGCGGCACTGAACTCATCCAGCCCAAGCAACACCTGGTTGACCAACCTCTGAAAGGTGGCAGGGGCATTCTTCATTCCAAATGGCATAACACGGAACTGGAAATGCCCATCTGGTGTAGAGAATGCTGACCTCTCCTTTGCCCCATCGGTCAAGGCGATCTGCCAGTACCCAGACGTTAAATCAAACGTGCTGAGGAACCGGGCAGCCCCTAGCCGATCAATGAGCTCATCAGCTCTGGGGATAGGATGCGCGTCAGTCTTGGTGACCGAATTGAGTCCCCTGTAGTCCACACAGAACCGGAGTTCAGGTGTGGCTCCCGGCGCAGCAGCCTTTGGGACCAAGACCACGGGGCTGGCCCAAGGACTGCTGGAAGACTCAACCACCCTAAGAGCAAGCATCTTGGAGACCTCCTCCTTGATGCAGGCCCTGACCCTGTCAGTCACCCTGTAAGCCTTATGCTTCACAGGTAAGCTGTCTCCTGTGTCCACATCATGGATGCACCAATCTGTGACACCAGGAACCAGGGAGAGCCGATCTGGAAACTGCCCCAGCAATTGGCGGCAGTCTTCCTGTTGCTCAGGCGTCAGGGTGGGTGAGAGGTTAACTCCATCCACTGACCCATCTTTCTCAGAGGCTACCAAGAGGTCAGGAAGAGGCTCAGACTCCTCCTCCATTCCACCATCAGTTGCCAACAACATTCCCACTTCGGACCTCTCCAAGTGGGGCTTAAGGCGGTTAACATGTAGGACCCTCAAAGGGTTCCTGGGAGACTGCATGTCCACCAAGTAGGTTACAGGACTCTTGCGCTCCACAACCTCAAATGGACCTGTCCACTTATCCTGAAGTGCACAAGGCTCCACTGGGGCCAAGACCCACACCTTTTGCCCAGGTTGAAGCTCCACCAGAGTGGCATTCTGGTCGTACCACCGCTTCATCTCTTCCTGGCTGGCTTCCAGATTTGCCTCCGCAAGTGGCCTGAATCATCTGGTCTGGTTTCTGAAGGCCAGCATGTAACTGTATACATTCTGGGGAGGTTTCCTGGGAGATTGCTCCCAGCCTTCCTTTACCAAACTCAGAGGTCCTCTCACTGGGTGACCATACAGCAGTTCAAAGGGGCTGAACCCTAGGGTCTTCTGTGGCACCTCACGGTATGCAAAGAGAAAGCATGGTAAACCATGGCTGCCATTGACCGGGTGGTCACGCACGCCCAGTCAGGCAGACCCACCATCTTCAGGTGAGTCGTCTTCTCCACCTTTTCCCAAGGGCAGTCTTCCAAGTCATTCCCTAGCAAACAGTCTACAGGCATGGCTTTCCTCACACAGACCTGCAGAGTACCAGAGACCCCCCCCCCCACTCGAAGGGAACTTGAGCCATCGGCCACTGACTCTCTGAATTATCAGCATTGATAACCCTACAGTAGGCATGGGGTACAACCTGCTCTTGAGACACCAGGTGCTGCCTCACTGCAGTCACACTGGCTCCTGTATCTCTAAGAGCCTCAGCTTGTGGTGATCAGCAATTCACTGTATGTCAACTACAAATGCAAATTCGCAAATCCTCACCGCTGCATCCAATGTTAGAATTGGGGTCTCTGGTTGGCGCAAGTATGCACTTGTGACAAGCAGGGACCCTCTCCTCTAAGTCAGGGCAAAGGATGACCCCTTAGAATTACCCTTGCTCACCCTCTAGGTGCGTGGCGTGAGCAGCCAAGGCTATTCTTCAGGCGTAACGGAGTTAAGCATTTGTAATAACACACACAGTAAAATGTACTAATCCCCCCACAAATGGACACCAGGCTGTGAATATATAAAAATACGTTCCTTTTGTGTAAAAATATATCGTCAGGTATGACTTATCACAAGACCAATAATAACGTTTGAATTTGGACCCCAAGATTGTAATTAGGCAAGCGTTTTTCAGTTACAGTTCAAATGTTTCTTCTTCAGTTCAATTCACTTAAGAACAGTTCTCTCAGTTCTGGGCCCGCAATCTAGGGGCCTCTGGGCCCATTTCTGGACGGTGTCACACTCCCAAGCACTTCATTGCGCTTCGTAGCGCTCCTTCCGGCTTCAATCGCAAGAAAACCCCGGGCCCTACCACGGCTCATGCTTCCCGCGTGAGCGGACAGCCGCGGCGTTCGGCTTCTCGGCAACACGACGAAGCGTACCCACTGGGGAGGGAGAGGCTAAGCGCCCAAGGTCTCTTGGGGGGAAAATGCGAGGCGTACTTGGCAGTGGCCCCTCTCAATACGGCTCGAATGGCACTCACCGGTGATTGTGGAAGTTACGCTTCGGGCGTATTCTGCGATCGCACCTGGGCACCCAGAAGTTGGACAGGGATGTGCAGGCGGCAGGCGACAGCCGGGTCGAGAGTTGGGGAAAACAGAACGGTGTGGACCCCAAGTCCGTTGAAGAGGGTTTGCCAGGTGTCTCGTAGATGTCTGGCAGGCAGATACGACCCGCACTCCTTCAGTGCGCGTCGGGGGTTCCTTCAGATTCTCAGCGGCGGCGGCTCTCGGGAGGCAGGTGCGGCCCGGCTCCTTCAGTACGGTCCGTACTAGGGGCGCTGCAGGGGGGCGGCACGGCCTCTTTCCAAGTCAGAGGGAGAAGCGGGGCGGCCGGGTACGCTGGAGACGTACGTCCTGGGCTAGGTGCCGGCTGAGTCATCAGTCGCTCCTCAGGGGGCGGGGCCAGCATTGTGGTGGCAGAGCACAGCCTTATTCAGAGTCCAGGGGCACTCCCACCTCCCACTAAGGTGTAATCCTTGCATTCACCCCCTGTCATCCCCCAGCCCTGTCACTCACATAACCCAGACAGTCAGATACACATCCAAGCAGAGGCGGGCTGAAATGGTTAGGCAAGCAAATGCTAACTTTCTAAAAGTAGCATTTGCAAACACAGGATATTAAAATAAACTTTACTTAAAGAAGTATTTTATTATTCTGAGTTCAGGCATACTAAACATTATTTTCCACCATGTTCCCTGAGCCTGCTGGGATTATAGAGTGTAATAATTCCAGCAGCTCATCTTGGCCTAAGAGAACAGGTAGCCTTACAATAGTGAAAATCGAAATTGGCAGTAATTCACTATTTGGACATGCCACACTCATCAGAGCATGTCCTACCTTACACTTACAATGCACCCTGCCCTTGGGCCTACCATAGGGGTGACTAATATGAAGTTAAGGGAAGGTTTAGAGGCTGGCAAGTGTGTGCACTTGCCCAGCCAGCATGACAGTACCAGACTGCACGCAGGTTCTGCAATGGCAGACCCTAGACACATTTTTAAAGGCTGCTTCTGTGGGTGGGGCAACCAGCGCTGCAGGCCCACTAGCAGTATTGGCATTTACAAGCCCTGGCACTCCTGGTGCACTCTACCGGGGACTGACAGTAAACCCAATGAACCAATCAGGAATATCAATCACAGTTACACTTTACATAGGGAGCACTTGCACTGCGGCACGGGTTGGCCGTGGCGCAGTGCCCTGAGCAGCGGACACCAGCAAAAACATCTGAGGCAACAGCAAAAAGTGGAAGGCAAACTCACGCCAAGGTGCCAGGTCTAACCTATAGCAAAGCAAATGGCTTTAACTTAATAAAAGGCGAGACCTATTGCATTTTAATGCTTGTTTTAAAAGTACAACGCTGATCCTTACATGCTCACCAATTACAGGCCAACTTCCCTGTTAGTACTACGGTTGTGGGTATACGAGTCTTCTGGTGCTGTGCATGGATTAGACCACTTTATATCTTTAACCTTCAATTTGTGCGGTGCTCTTGAGCGGGAGGTACACCCCACTCCTCCCAATAACCTTTCCTGGGGATTGAAACAACAATTTACACAGTTCAAGGTGCACACACAATTTTCCTGTTACCGGGCGCATCAAAAATCGCTGAGGAGTTAGTGAATCTTCAGCTCTCCAGTTACTGACACTCCAACAAGCTCCTTCATCTCAGCCAGAATGGGTTTAGACCTAAATGTAGCACTGAAATGGCTCTTCTAGAGGTATTTTAAGAGATCACACATACCCTAGACGCAGGGGGCAAGGCAGTCCTGCCCTTATTAAATGTTTTGGCCGCCCTTCACGCGGTGCCACATTCCAGACTGCATGCCCGCTTCTGTGGGATTGGCATCAGGGGTTCAGTGCTAGACTTGCCGAGATCCTTTCTGGAGGACAGACTCCTAGAGGTTTTAATGCCTCCTTCTTCCGCCTGCAGGAGTATTGCCCTCGGTGAGAGTACCCCAGGTCTCTGCCTTTAGCCCTAGGTTGTTTAATATCTACATGAGCCCTCTGGCAATTTTGGTCTAGTCTTTGTGGCCAAAATAGTGGGCTAGGCCAATGACACTCAGGTACTCTTCTCATTTTAAAAAGATGAAACACTGAACCAAGATGTCATCAAGCTGTGTCTATCTGCGGTCTTTCAGTGGATGAGTCTGTGAGTTGTAATTTTTTATGGAATAATCAAATAAACAAGCATAAAGAATAGAGAAAAGGTAGGATAGTACATACAAAAGAAGGGAGTACATTTCCATGGTCATCGCCACCATGAGACAGCATTGTCTGTGACCCCATAGGGTTGATGTTTAGTTCCTACATATAACAACCATGCAATTCAAGCTTTATGCGTTTTAGGGGTGAAGAGGGGAGGGTGCGGGAAGGACAGGGGTGGGCGGTGTAGTGGTATGTCTGTGTATCTCCGCCATTCGTCTCCTGCCTTTCCTAGATGCGTGTGCCTACTCCACTTCCCTACCGACTTCCCAAAGTTTGTGGGGGCGAGTGTCAGTTATTTGGTCCCTCGCTCACTGTAGAAGAAAAGAGACGAAAAGAGAGAAAAATAAGGTATGTGGAGAAGGAAACCACAAGGTCTCGAAGACCTGGCGGAATTACAACAACAGTATGCGAGGGCTATGACATTGTGGGTGAACCAGTGGGAGGGGGTGGGAATGGAGGGAGAACGAATAATAAGAATGATAACTAAGTAATAATAATATGGAAATCTGGGAAAAGATTATAGTGAGGGTGGGGGGAGTCAAGGGGTAACGTGAAAAATATAGAGGCAGGTGAAAAGATGGAAAGGGGGGGATGGCTGGCACCCCCTTTTGTAACACTTTGTTCGCAATAAGTTGGCAGGGTATGCTCAGACGTGAGTCCCTTGCTCACTTTGCCACTGGATTCAAGCAAGCCTGGCTGAAGACTGCTGAAATGCCAGAAACCGGTCCTAGGAAGCTTGTTTCCGGTCCAGGGAAGGCATTTCTTGGCAGTTCGTGCTGGACTGTTCCCATGAGGCACAGGGTTGGACTGATTTGCATATGGCCATGTCTGAACTGGGGTGGCAGAGTGGGCTGAAGAACGGTGATGGATTAAACCCAGATCTGTTGACTGGGTGTGAGTGTTTGATTTGTTCAGATGCTCCGTCCATCACCACCCCCTTTTGTACCACTTGGCGCGTGGCCCCAGCTGGCTGACTCTGGCTGTTACGTGGCCCTGGCTGGCTGGCTCTGGCAGGTGCTTGACCACGGCTGGCTGGCTCTGGCAGGTGCTTGACCACGGCTGGCTGGCTCTGGCTGGTACGTGGGCCCGGCTGGCTGGCTGGCTCTGGCTGGTACGTGGCCCCGGCTGGCTGGCTCTGGCTGGTACGTGGCCCCGGCTGGCTGGCTCTGGCTGGTGCGTGGCCCCGGCTGGCTGGCTCTGGCTGGCGCATGGCCTCGGCTGGCTGGCTATGGTTGGCGCATGGCCTCGGCTGGCTGACTCTGGCTGGCACATGGCCCCAGCTGGTTGGCTCTATCAGTTGCGTGGCCCCGGCTGGCTAGCTCTGGCTAGTGCGTGGTTCTGGCCTGCCGATTCTGGCTTGATCGTGACCCTGGCTAGTTGGCTGGCTCTGGTTGGCACGTGGTTCTGGCTGCCTGGTGCATGTGTAGCCCCTGCTGGTTGGCCCACCTGTGCGTGGCCCCTGATGCTTGGCCTATGTATTTCCCCTGCTGGTGTTGCCTGCTGACTAGCCTGCAAGTTACATTACTAGATGGCTCATGCATTGCCCTGTTCACCGATTTGCTGTATGTTGCCTTGTTTTTTTAGATTTGCCTGTAACTGATCTCATATTTCTTTCCCCAGGCTGCTCTGCAGGTGGGAGGCCATGGGGAGCGGTTACACCAGTGTCGGCAGGTGCTCCTGATCACGAACAAGCCCATACCAGTGCAGGTGGACGGGGAGCCCTGTAAGCTGGCCCCCTCCGTGGTGCGAATTAGCCTTCGGAACCAGGCCAATATGGTGCAGAAGGCCAAGTGGCGCACGTCACTCCCGCAGACAACCAAGTAAGGGCAGTGGGGTACCTGGCAAAGCGCAGTTGTATCCCTATTGTGTGTCCCTACATCAACCCGGATCCAGTGTAACTACATTCTTCCTACAACCAGTACAGCTAAATCCTCCCTTGAGCCAGGGTCTCCCCTCCTCCCCTCCCCCCCCCCTCCAGAACACGAACATACTCCTGTGAGCCGGCACTTCCACCCCCTCCCCGGAGGCAGAACACGAACATACTCCTGTAAGCCGGCACTCCCACACCCTCCCCGGAGGCAAAACACGAACATACTCCTGTGAGCCTGCACTTCCACACCCTCCCCGGAGGCAGAACACAAACATACTCCTGTGAGCCGGCACTTCCACACCCTCCCCGGAGGCAGAACACGAACATACTCCTGTGAGCCGGCACTTCCACACCCACCTGCCTACGCCCCTGAGCTGATGCTCCTACGTCCTCCTAGGAACCTGCACTTTTACCAAGTCCCTGGAGCCAGTACACCTGTATCCTCTGGACGGCCAGCGCACCTACATCCTCCCCTGAAGCAGTGCTCCTGATCCCTCCATGAAACTAGTGCAGCTCCATCCTCCAATCAATCAGGCGTTTTTTTAAGTGTGACTACTCACGCGTAAGGGTCTCGAGGCGCTGGGGGTGGGTGCACGTTCAAGTCCATCAAGGAGGGGGTCTGTCGGAGAGCCAGGTTTTGTGGTTTCCTGTGAAGATGGGTAGTGATGTTATCTGTCTGAGGTGGAGCGGAAGGTCGTTCCAGGCTCTGGCCGTGCAGAAGGAGCGGCTGCCTGATCTGGTCTGTCTGGTGCGGGGGACCACAGCGTAGGAGAGCTGGACTGATCGTAGGGTCCTTTGAGGTGCGTGGAATTTGAGTCGGCTGTTCAGATATGCTGGTCCGTTGTCGTGGAGGGCCTTGTGAGTGTGGGTTAAAATCTTGGAGGTGACTCTAGCCTCGATGGGGAGCCAGTGGAGTGTGCGCAGGTGGTGGGAGTTGTGGCAGTGTCTTGACAGGTTGAGGACCAGTCTTGCGGCGGCGTTCTGGATGTTCTGTAGTTTGCGGGTGAGGTTTTTGTTATTTCCAGCGTAAAGTGCCGGTGCCGTAGTCGAGTCTGCTGGTGATCAGGGCATGAGAGACGGTCTTTCTGTGTTCAAGGGTATCCAATTGAAGGTCTTATGTAGGAGGCGGATTGTGTGAAAGCAGGACGATGAGACGGATGTGATCTGGTGGTCTATTTGAGCTCTGAGTCCAGCATGATTCCCAGGTTGCGTGCGTGGTCCGTGGGGGTGGGTGGGTTTCCAAGAGCGGGGGGCCACCAGGTGTTGTTCCAGGCATCTGGATTTGGGCCCGTGATGAGTACTTCTGTCTTGTTTGTGTTTAGTTGTAGGCAGCTGTTTTACATCTATTTGGCGATGGCTTCCATGCCTTCTCGAAAGTTGTGTCTGGCAGTGTTGGGTTAGTTGGATAAGGAGAGGATGTGGTGGGGTTTGTCTGCGTGTTACACAATGTTGAGTCCATAGCTTCTGACAATGGGGGCGAGCGGACAAATGTAGACGTTGAAGAACGTAGGGCTGAGGGAGGACCCCTGAGGGACTCCGCAGGTGGTTAGTGTAGGGTCCAAGAGGAAAGGGGGGAGACTGACCCGCTGCGCACCTCTCACCCTTTACCCTTCATGGAGCCAGTGCACCGGTGATGGCAACAAAATCAGTATCAATGTACAGGTGTCAACCAGGGAAGAGACAACATGCTATACAAGGCTCACGGAGTAGAGGAAAAGCATCAATATAAGCCTAACATAAGGTTAAGTAAAATCTATAGGAATAGGCAATGTCACTAAACGGGAGCGTAGAGTCCGGGCTAATCTTCAATGACAAGTGACTGCTTGGATGGGGTGATTAGGAGGAATTCATTGTCTTGAGTCTTTAGTATGAGGTGATTGGATGCCAGCCAGTTCTGAGTTATCTGTAGAGTTGTGTTGAGGATGCCGATGGCTTCTGAGGGTATTGTTCGTATACATATGGTAGTTTGATGAGCTCAGAATTTCCACTAGTGGCTCCAAGAACTGGTTGCAAAGGGTGAGGAGCACTGAGTGACACCTAATGTGACCGGAGTGGTCTGTGATTAACCTTAACTCTTTGAGACACGTTGTGGAGGTAGGAAGTGAACCAGTCAAGGACTGTTCCCGATGGACCCATGCGGTGTTTCAAGAGGTCAATGCTTGAACGTATCGAATGCCGATGATAGGTCCAGGAGGATTAGGAGACATGATTGGTTCTGATCCAGCATTTTTAGTGCATCGTCCACTGTGTGTCATAGCCGATTCAGTGCTGCGCCCTAGCCGAAAGCCGGATTGAAACACTGCCAGCTTTTCTACACCATCCTCCACTGCCAGCGCTTCTACAACATCCACCACTGCCAGCGCTTCTACAACATCCTCCACTGCCAGCGCTTCAACAGCATCCACCACTGCTAGCGCTTCAACACCATCCACCACTGCCAGCGCTTCTACACCATCCACCACTGCCAGCGCTTCTACACCATCCACCACTGCCACCGCTTGTACACCATCCTCCACTGCCATGCTTCTACAACATCCTCCACCGCTTCAACACCATCCACCACTGCCAGCGCTTCTACACCATCCTCCACTGCCAGCGCTTCAACACCATCCACCACTGCCAGCGCTTCTACACCATCCACCACTGCCAGCGCTTCTACACCATCCTCCACTGCCAGCGCTTCTACACCATCCACCACTGCCAGCGCTTCTACACCATCCTCCACTGCCAGCGCTTCTACACCATCCTCCACTGCCGTGCTTCTACACCATCCACCACTGCCAGCGCTTCTACACCATCCACCACTGCCAGCGCTTCTACACCATCCACCGCTGCCAGCGCTTCTACACATCCACTGCTGCCAGCGCTTCTACACATCCACCGCTGCCAGCGCTTCTACACCATCCACCACTGCCAGCGCTTCTACACCATCCTCCACTGCCGTGCTTCTACACCATCCACCACTGCCGCGCTTCTACACCATCCTCCACTGCCAGCGCTTCTACACCATCCACCGCTGCCAGCGCTTCTACACCATCCACCGCTGCCAGCGCTTCTACACCATCCTCCACTGCCAGCACTTCTACACCATCCTCCACTGCCAGAGCTTCTACACCATCCACCACTGTCAGTGCTTCTACACCATCCACCACTGCCAGCGCTTCTACACCATCCACCACTGCCATGCTTCTACACCATCCACCACTGCCAGCGCTTCTACACCATACTCCACTGCCGTGCTTCTACACCATCCACCACTGCCGTGCTTTTACACCATCCTCCACTGCCAGCGCTTCTACACCATCCTCCACTGCCAGCGCTTCTACACCATCCTCCACTGCCAGCGCTTCTACACCATCCTCCACTGCCAGCGCTTCAACAGCATCCTCCACTGCCAGCTCTTCTACAACATCCTCCACTGCCAGCGCTTCTACACCATCCTCCACTGCCAGCGCTTCTACACCATCCACCACTGCAGCTCTTCTACACCATCCTCCACTGCCATTCTTCTACACCATCCACCACTGCCAGCGCTTCTACACCATCCTCTACTGCCGTGCTTTTACACCATTCACCACTGCCGTGCTTCTACACCATCCACCACTGCCAGCGCTTCTACACCATCCACCACTGCCAGCGCTTCTACACCACCCACCACTCCAGCGCTTCTACACCATCCACCACTGCCGTGCTTCTACACCATCCACCACTGCCGTGCTTCTACACCATCCACCACTGCCGTGCTTCTACACCATCCACCACTGCCGTGCTTCTACACCATCCACCACTGCTGTGCTTCTACACCATCCACCACTGCCGTGCTTCTACACCATCCACCACTGCCGTGCTTCTACACCATCCACCACTGCCAGCGCTTCTACACCATACTCCACTGCCGTGCTTCTACACCATCCTCCACTCCGAGCATTTATATTCCATCCTCCACTGCCAGAGCTCCTACACCATCCACTGCTGCCAGTGCTTCTACACCATCCTCCACTGCCGTGCTTCTACACCATCCACCACTGCCAGCGCTTCTACACCATCCACCACTGCCAGCGCTTCTACACCATCCTCCACTGCCGTGCTTTTACACCATGCTCTACTGCCGTGCTTTTACACCATGCTCTACTGCCGTGCTTTTACACCATCCTCTACTGCCGTGCTTTTACACCATTCACCACTGCCGTGCTTCTACACCATCCTCTACTGCCGTGCTTTTACACCATTCACCACTGCCGTGCTTCTACACCATCCACCACTGCCGTGCTTCTACACCATCCACTACTGCCGTGCTTTTACACCATCCTCCACTCCGAGCATTCATATTCCATCTTCCACTGCTAGCGCTTCTACACCATCCACCACTGCCAGCGCTTCTACACCATCCACCACTGCCAGCGCTTCTACACCATCCTCTACTGCCAGCGCTTCTACACCATCCTCTACTGCCGTGCTTCTACACCATCCTCTACTGCCGTGCTTCTACACCATCCACCACTGCCAGCGCTTCTACACCATCCTCCACTGCCGTGCTTCTCCACCATCCACCACTACCGTGCTTCTACACCATCCTCCACTGCCGTGCTTCTACACCATCCTCCACTGCCAGCGCTTTTACACCATCCACCACTGCCAGCGCTTCTACACCATCCTTCACTGCCGTGCTTCTACACCATCCTCCACTCCGAGCATTCATATTCCATCTTCCACTGCCAGCGCTTCTACACCATCCTCTACTGCCAGCGCTTCTACACCATCCTCTACTGCCGTGCTTCTACACCATCCTCTACTGCCGTGCTTCTACACCATCCTCTACTGCCGTGCTTCTACACCATCCTCTACTGCCGTGCTTCTACACCATCCACCACTGCCGTGCTTCTACACCATCCACCACTGCCAGCGTTTCTACACCATCCACCACTGCCAGCGTTTCTACACCATCCACCACTGCCAGTGCTTCTACACCATCCTCCACTGCCGTGCTTCTACACCATCCACCACTGCCAGCGCTTTTACACCATCCTCCACTGCCGTGCTTCTACACCATCCACCACTGCCAGCGCTTTTACACCATCCTCCACTGCCGTGCTTCTACACCATACACCACTGCCAGCGCTTCTACACCATCCTCTACTGTCGTGCTTTTACACCATTCACCACTGCCGTGATTCTACACCATCCTCCACTGCCAGCGCTTCTACACCATCCACCACTGCCATCGCTTCTACACCATCCTCCACTGCCAGCGCTTCTACACCATCCACCACTGCAAGCGCTTCTACACCATCCACCACTGCCGTGCTTTTACACCATCCACCACTGCCGTGCTTTTACACCATCCACCACTGCCGTGCTTCTACACCATCCACCACTGCCAGCGCTTCTACACCATCCACCACTGCCATGCTTTTACACCATCCACCGCTGCCGTGCTTTTACACCATCCACCACTGCCAGCGCTTCTACACCATCCTCCACTGATGTGCTTTTACACCATCCTCCACTGCCGTGCTTCTACACCATCCTCCCCTCCGAGCATTCATATTCCATCTTCCACTGCCGTGCTTCTACACCATCCTCCACTGCCGTGCTTCTACACCATCCTCCCCTCCGAGCATTCATATTCCATCTTCCACTGCCAGCGCTTTTACACCATCCTCTACTGCCGTGCTTTTACACCATTCACTACTGCCGTGCTTCTACACCATCCACCACTGCCAGCGCTTCTACACCATCCACCACTGCCGTGCTTCTACACCATCCACCACTGCCGTGCTTCTACACCATCCACCACTGCCGTGCTTCTACACCATCCACCGCTGCCGTGCTTCTACACCATCCACCGCTGCCGTGCTTCTACACCATCCACCACTGCCGTGCTTCTACACCATCCACCACTGCCAGCGCTTCTACACCATCCTCCACTGCCGTGCTTCTACACCATCCACCACTGCCAGCGTTCTACACCATCCTCTACTGCCGTGCTTTTACACCATTCACCACTGCCGTGCTTCTACACCATCCACCACTGCCAGCGCTTCTACACCATCCACCACTGCCATGCTTCTACACCATCCACCACTGCCGTGCTTCTACACCATCCACCACTGCCAGCGCTTCTACACCATCCACCACTGCCGTGCTTTTACACCATCCACCACTGCCAGCGCTTTTACACCATCCTCCACTGCCGTGCTTCTACACCATACACCACTGCCAGCGCTTCTACACCATCCTCTGTCGTGCTTTTACACCATCCACCACTGCCGTGATTCTACACCATCCTCCACTGCCAGCGCTTCTACACCATCCTCCACTGCCAGCGCTTCTACACCATCCTCCACTGCCAGCGCTTCAACACCATCCACCACTGCCAGCGCTTCTACACCATCCTCCACTGCCAGCGCTTCTACACCATCCACCACTGCCAGCGCTTCTACACCATCCACCACTGCCGTGCTTCTACACCATCCACCACTGCCGTGCTTCTACACCATCCACCACTGCCAGCGCTTCTACACCATCCACCACTGCCGTGCTTCTACACCATCCACCACTGCCGTGCTTTTACACCATCCACCACTGCCGTGCTTCTACACCATCCTCCACTCCGAGCATTCATATTCCATCTTCCACTGCCGTGCTTCTACACCATCCTCCACTGCCGTGCTTCTACACCATTCTCCACTCCCAGCATTCATATTCCATCTTCCACTGCCAGCGTTTCTACACCATCCACCACTGCCGTGCTTCTACACCATCCACCACTGCCGTGCTTCTACACCATCCACCGCTGCCGTGCTTCTACACCATCCACCACTGCCGTGCTTCTACACCATCCACCACTGCCGTGGTTCTACACCATCCACCACTGCCAGCGCTTCTACACCATCCACCACTGCCACCACTACAACACCATCCTCCACTGCCATGCTTTTACACCATCCACCACTGCCAGCTCTTCTACACCATCCACCACTGCAGCGCTTCTACACCATCCTCCACTGCCGTGCTTCTACACCATCCACCACTGCCAGCGTTTCTACACCATCCACCACTGCCAGCGCTTCTACACCATCCTCCACTGCCGTGCTTCTCCACCATCCACCACTACCGTGCTTCTACACCATCCTCCACTGCCGTGCTTCTACACCATCCTCCACTGCCAGCGCTTTTACACCATCCACCACTGCCAGCGCTTCTACACCATCCTTCACTGCCGTGCTTCTACACCATCCTCCACTCCGAGCATTCATATTCCATCTTCCACTGCCAGCGCTTCTACACCATCCTCTACTGCCAGCGCTTCTACACCATCCTCTACTGCCGTGCTTCTACACCATCCTCTACTGCCGTGCTTCTACACCATCCTCTACTGCCGTGCTTCTACACCATCCTCTACTGCCGTGCTTCTACACCATCCACCACTGCCGTGCTTCTACACCATCCACCACTGCCAGCGTTTCTACACCATCCACCACTGCCAGCGTTTCTACACCATCCACCACTGCCAGTGCTTCTACACCATCCTCCACTGCCGTGCTTCTACACCATCCACCACTGCCAGCGCTTTTACACCATCCTCCACTGCCGTGCTTCTACACCATCCACCACTGCCAGCGCTTTTACACCATCCTCCACTGCCGTGCTTCTACACCATACACCACTGCCAGCGCTTCTACACCATCCTCTACTGTCGTGCTTTTACACCATTCACCACTGCCGTGATTCTACACCATCCTCCACTGCCAGCGCTTCTACACCATCCACCACTGCCATCGCTTCTACACCATCCTCCACTGCCAGCGCTTCTACACCATCCACCACTGCAAGCGCTTCTACACCATCCACCACTGCCGTGCTTTTACACCATCCACCACTGCCGTGCTTCTACACCATCCACCACTGCCAGCGCTTCTACACCATCCACCACTGCCGTGCTTCTACACCATCCACCACTGCCATGCTTTTACACCATCCACCGCTGCCGTGCTTTTACACCATCCACCACTGCCAGCGCTTCTACACCATCCTCCACTGATGTGCTTTTACACCATCCTCCACTGCCGTGCTTCTACACCATCCTCCCCTCCGAGCATTCATATTCCATCTTCCACTGCCGTGCTTCTACACCATCCTCCACTGCCGTGCTTCTACACCATCCTCCACTCCGAGCATTCATATTCCATCTTCCACTGCCAGCGCTTTTACACCATCCTCTACTGCCGTGCTTTTACACCATTCACTACTGTCGTGCTTCTACACCATCCACCACTGCCAGCGCTTCTACACCATCCACCACTGCCGTGCTTCTACACCATCCACCACTGCCGTGCTTCTACACCATCCACCGCTGCCGTGCTTCTACACCATCCACCGCTGCCGTGCTTCTACACCATCCACCACTGCCGTGCTTCTACACCATCCACCACTGCCAGCGCTTCTACACCATCCTCCACTGCCGTGCTTCTACACCATCCACCACTGCCAGCGTTCTACACCATCCTCTACTGCCGTGCTTTTACACCATTCACCACTGCCGTGCTTCTACACCATCCACCACTGCCAGCGCTTCTACACCATCCACCACTGCCGTGCTTCTACACCATCCACCACTGCCGTGCTTCTACACCATCCACCACTGCCAGCGCTTCTACACCATCCACCACTGCCGTGCTTTTACACCATCCACCACTGCCAGCGCTTTTACACCATCCTCCACTGCCGTGCTTCTACACCATACACCACTGCCAGCGCTTCTACACCATCCTCTGTCGTGCTTTTACACCATCCACCACTGCCGTGATTCTACACCATCCTCCACTGCCAGCGCTTCTACACCATCCTCCACTGCCAGCGCTTCTACACCATCCTCCACTGCCAGCGCTTCAACACCATCCACCACTGCCAGCGCTTCTACACCATCCTCCACTGCCAGCGCTTCTACACCATCCACCACTGCCAGCGCTTCTACACCATCCACCACTGCCGTGCTTCTACACCATCCACCACTGCCGTGCTTCTACACCATCCACCACTGCCAGCGCTTCTACACCATCCACCACTGCCGTGCTTCTACACCATCCACCACTGCCGTGCTTTTACACCATCCACCACTGCCGTGCTTCTACACCATCCTCCACTCCGAGCATTCATATTCCATCTTCCACTGCCGTGCTTCTACACCATCCTCCACTGCCGTGCTTCTACACCATACTCCACTCCCAGCATTCATATTCCATCTTCCACTGCCAGCGTTTCTACACCATCCACCACTGCCGTGCTTCTACACCATCCACCACTGCCGTGCTTCTACACCATCCACCGCTGCCGTGCTTCTACACCATCCACCACTGCCGTGCTTCTACACCATCCACCACTGCCGTGGTTCTACACCATCCACCACTGCCAGCGCTTCTACACCATCCACCACTGCCACCACTACAACACCATCCTCCACTGCCATGCTTTTACACCATCCACCACTGCCAGCTCTTCTACACCATCCACCACTGCAGCGCTTCTACACCATCCTCCACTGCCGTGCTTCTACACCATCCACCACTGCCAGCGTTTCTACACCATCCACCACTGCCAGCGCTTCTACACCATCCACCACTGCCGTGCTTCTACACCATCCACCACTGCCAGCGCTTCTACACCATCTTCCACTGCCATGCTTTTACACCATTCACCACTGTCGTGCTTCTACACCATCCACCACTGCCGTGCTTCTACACCATCCACCACTGCCAGCGCTTCTACACCATCCTCCACTGCCAGCGCTTCTACACCATCCACCACTGGCAGCACTTCTACACCATCCTCCACTGCCATGCTTTTACACCATCCACCACTGCCAGCTCTTCTACACCATCCACCACTGCAGCGCTTCTACACCATTCTCCCCTGCCAGCGCTTCTACACCATCCTCCACTGCCAGCACTTCTACACCATCCTCCACTGCCAGCGCTTCTACACCATCCTCCACTGCCAGCGCTTCTACACCATCCACCACTGCCAGCGCTTCTACACCATCCACCACTGCCAGCGCTTCTACACCATCCACCACTGCCAGCGCTTCTACACCATCCTCCACTGCCGTGCTTCTACACCATCCACTACTGCCAGCCCTTCTACACCATCCACGACTGCCAGCGCTTCTACACCATCCTCCACTGCCAGTGCTTCTACACCATACTCCACTGCCAGCGCTTCTACACCATCCACCACTGCCAGCGCTTCTACACCATCCACCACTGCTAGCGCTTCTACACCATCCTCCACTGCCGTGCTTCTACACCATCCACCACTGCCAGAGCTTCTACACCATCCACCACTGCCAGCGCTTCTACACCATCCACCACTGCCAGCGCTTCTACACCATCCTCCACTACCAGCGCTTCTACACCATCCTCCACTGCCAGCGCTTCTACACCATCATCCACTGCCGTGCTTGTACACCATCCACCACTGCCAGAGCTTCTACACCATCCACCACTGCCAGCGCTTCTACACCATTCTCCACTGCCAGCACTTCTACACCATCCTTCACTGCCGTGCTTCTACACCATCCTCCACTGCCATGCTTTTACACCATCCACCACTGCCAGCGCTTCTACACCATCCACCACTGCCAGCGCTTCTACACCATCCACCACTGCCGTGTTTCTACACCATCCACCACTGCCGTGCTTTTACACCATCCACCACTGCCAGCGCTTCTACACCATCCACCACTGCTGTGCTTCTACACCATCCACCACTGCCAGCGCTTCTACACCATCCTCCACTGCCAGCGCTTCTACACCATCCTCCACTGCCAGCGCTTCTACACCATCCTCCACTGCCAGCGCTTCTACACCATCCTCTACTGCCAGCGCTTCTACACCATCCTCCACTGCCAGCGCTTCTACACCATCCACCACTGCCAGCGCTTCTAAACCATCCACCACTGCCAGCGCTTCTACACCATCCACCACTGCCGTGCTTCTACATCATCCACCACTGCCGTGCTTTTACACCATCCACCACTGCCGTGCTTCTACACCATCCTCCACTCAGAGCATTCATATTCCATCTTCCACTGCCGTGCTTCTACACCATCCTCCACTGCCGTGCTTCTACACCATTCTCCACTCCGAGCATTCATATTCCATCTTCCACTGCCAGCGCTTCTACACCATCCACCGCTGCCGTGCTTCTACACCATCCACCGCTGCCGTGCTTCTACACCATCCACCGCTGCCGTGCTTGTACACCATCCACCACTGCCGTGCTTCTACACCATCCACCACTGCCGTGCTTCTAAACCATCCACCACTGCCAGCGCTTCTACACCATCCACCACTGCCAGCACTACTACACCATCCTCCACTGCCATGCTTTTACACCATCCACCACTGCCAGCTCTTCTACACCATCCACCACTGCAGCGCTTCTACACCATCCTCCACTGCCGTGCTTCTACACCATCCACCACTGCCAGCATTTCTACACCATCCACCACTGCCAGCGCTTCTACACCATCCACCACTGCCGTGCTTCTACACCATCCACCACTGCCAGCGCTTCTACACCATCTTCCACTGCCATGCTTTTACACCATTCACCACTGCCGTGCTTCTACACCATCCACCACTGCCGTGCTTCTACACCATCCACCACTGCCAGCGCTTCTACACCATCCTCCACTGCCAGCGCTTCTACACCATCCACCACTGCCAGCACTTCTACACCATCCTCCACTGCCATGCTTTTACACCATCCACCACTGCCAGCTCTTCTACACCATCCACCACTGCAGCGCTTCTACACCATTCTCCACTGCCAGCGCTTCTACACCATCCTCCACTGCCAGCACTTCTACACCATCCTCCACTGCCAGCGCTTCTACACCATCCTCCACTGCCAGCGCTTCTACACCATCCACCACTGCCAGCGCTTCTACACCATCCACCACTGCCAGCGCTTCTACACCATCCTCCACTGCCGTGCTTCTACACCATCCACCACTGCCAGAGCTTCTACACCATCCACCACTGCCAGCACTTCTACACCATCCACCACTGCCAGCGCTTCTACACCATCCTCCACTGCCAGCGCTTCTACACCATCATCCACTGCCGTGCTTGTACACCATCCACCACTGCCAGAGCTTCTACACCATCCACCACTGCCAGCGCTTCTACACCATTCTCCACTGCCAGCACTTCTACACCATCCTTCACTGCCGTGCTTCTACACCATCCTCCACTGCCATGCTTTTACACCATCCACCACTGCCAGCGCTTCTACACCATCCACCACTGCCAGCGCTTCTACACCATCCACCACTGCCAGCGCTTCTACACCATCCACCACTGCCGTGTTTCTACACCATCCACCACTGCCGTGCTTTTACACCATCCACCACTGCCAGCGCTTCTACACCATCCACCACTGCCGTGCTTCTACACCATCCACCACTGCTAGCGCTTCTACACCATCCTCCACTGCCAGCGCTTCTACACCATCCTCCACTGCCAGCGCTTCTACACCATCCTCCACTGCCAGCGCTTCTACACCATCCTCTACTGCCAGCGCTTCTACACCATCCTCCACTGCCAGCGCTTCTACACCATCCACCACTGCCAGCGCTTCTAAACCATCCACCACTGCCAGCGCTTCTACACCATCCACCACTGCCGTGCTTCTACATCATCCACCACTGCCGTGCTTTTACACCATCCACCACTGCCGTGCTTCTACACCATCCTCCACTCCGAGCATTCATATTCCATCTTCCACTGCCGTGCTTCTACACCATCCTCCACTGCCGTGCTTCTACACTATTCTCCACTCCGAGCATTCATATTCCATCTTCCACTGCCAGCGCTTCTACACCATCCACCACTGCCGTGCTTCTACACCATCCACCACTGCCAGCGCTTCTACACCATCCACCACTGCCAGCACTACTACACCATCCTCCACTGCCATGCTTTTACACCATCCTCCACTGCCATGCTTTTACACCATCCACCACTGCCAGCTCTTCTACACCATCCACCACTGCAGCGCTTCTACACCATCCTCCACTGCCGTGCTTCTACACCATCCACCACTGCCAGCATTTCTACACCATCCACCACTGCCAGCGCTTCTACACCATCCACCACTGCCGTGCTTCTACACCATCCACCACTGCCAGCGCTTCTACACCATCTTCCACTGCCGTGCTTTTACACCATCCACCACTGCCGTGCTTCTACACCATCCTCCACTCCGAGCATTCATATTCCATCTTCCACTGCCGTGCTTCTACACCATCCTCCACTGCCGTGCTTCTACACCATTCTCCACTCCGAGCATTCATATTCCATCTTCCACTGCCAGCGCTTCTACACCATCCACCACTGCCGTGCTTCTACACCATCCACCACTGCCAGCGCTTCTACACCATCCACCACTGCCAGCACTACTACACCATCCTCCACTGCCATGCTTTTACACCATCCTCCACTGCCATGCTTTTACACCATCCACCACTGCCAGCTCTTCTACACCATCCACCACTGCAGCGCTTCTACACCATCCTCCACTGCCGTGCTTCTACACCATCCACCACTGCCAGCATTTCTACACCATCCACCACTGCCAGCGCTTCTACACCATCCACCACTGCCGTGCTTCTACACCATCCACCACTGCCAGCGCTTCTACACCATCTTCCACTGCCATGCTTTTACACCATTCACCACTGCCGTGCTTCTACACCATCCACCACTGCCGTGCTTCTACACCATCCACCACTGCCAGCGCTTCTACACCATCCTCCACTGCCAGCGCTTCTACACCATCCACCACTGCCAGCACTTCTACACCATCCTCCACTGCCATGCTTTTACACCATCCACCACTGCCAGCTCTTCTACACCATCCACCACTGCAGCGCTTCTACACCATTCTCCACTGCCAGCGCTTCTACACCATCCTCCACTGCCAGCACTTCTACACCATCCTCCACTGCCAGCGCTTCTACACCATCCTCCACTGCCAGCGCTTCTACACCATCCACCACTGCCAGCGCTTCTACACCATCCACCACTGCCAGCGCTTCTACACCATCCACCACTGCCAGCGCTTCTACACCATCCTCCACTGCCGTGCTTCTACACCATCCACCACTGCCAGCCCTTGTACACCATCCACCACTGCCAGCGCTTCTACACCATCCTCCACTGCCAGCGCTTCTACACCATCCACCACTGCCAGCGCTTCTACACCATCCACCACTGCTAGCGCTTCTACACCATCCTCCACTGCCGTGCTTCTACACCATCCACCACTGCCAGAGCTTCTACACCATCCACCACTGCCAGCGCTTCTACACCATCCACCACTGCCAGCGCTTCTACACCATCCTCCACTACCAGCGCTTCTACACCATCCTCCACTGCCAGCGCTTCTACACCATCATCCACTGCCGTGCTTGTACACCATCCACCACTGCCAGAGCTTCTACACCATCCACCACTGCCAGCGCTTCTACACCATTCTCCACTGCCAGCACTTCTACACCATCCTTCACTGCCGTGCTTCTACACCATCCTTCACTGCCGTGCTTCTACACCATCCTCCACTGCCGTGCTTCTACACCATCCTCCACTGCCATGCTTTTACACCATCCACCACTGCCAGCGCTTCTACACCATCCACCACTGCCAGCGCTTCTACACCATCCACCACTGCCGTGTTTCTACACCATCCACCACTGCCGTGCTTTTACACCATCCACCGCTGCCAGCGCTTCTACACCATCCACCACTGCCGTGCTTCTACACCATCCACCACTGCCAGCGCTTCTACACCATCCTCCACTGCCAGCGCTTCTACACCATCCACCACTGCCAGCACTTCTACACCATCCTCCACTGCCATGCTTTTACACCATCCACCACAGCCAGCGCTTCTACAACATCCACTACTGCCGTGCTTCTACACCATCCAACACTGCCAGCGCTTTAACACCATCCTCCACTGCCAGCGCTTCTACACCATCCTCCACTGCCAGCGCTTCTACACCATCCTCCACTGCCAGCGCTTCTACACCATCCTCCACTGCCAGCGTTTCTACACCATCCTCCACTGCCAGCGCTTCTACACCATCCTCCACTGCCAGCGCTTCTACACCATCCACCACTGCCAGCGCTTCTACACCATCCTCCACTGCCAGCGCTTCTACACCACCCACCACTGCAGCGCTTCTACACCATCCAACACTGCCAATGCTTCTAAACCATCCTCCATTGCCAGCGCTTCTACACCATCCTCCACTGCCAATGCTTCTAAACCATCCTCCATTGCCAGTGCTTCTACACCATCCTCCACTGCCAGCGCTTCTACACCATCCACCACTGCCAGCGCTTCTAAACCATCCTCCACTGCCAGCGCTTCTACACCATCCACCACTGCCGTGCTTCTACACCATCCACCACTGCTGTGCTTCTACACCATCCACCACTGCCGTGCTTCTACACCATCCACCACTGCCATCGCTTCTACACCATCCACCACTGCCAGTGCTTCTACACCATCCACCACTGCCGTGCTTCTACACCATTCACCACTGCCGTGCTTCTACACCATCCACCACTGCCGTGCTTCTACACCATCCACCACTGCCAGCGCTTCTAAACTATCCACCACTGCCAGCGCTTCTACACCATCCACCACTGCCAGCGCTTCTACACCATCCACCACTGCCAGCCCTTCTACACCATCCACCACTGCAAGCGCTTCTACACCATCCACCACTGCCAGCGCTTCTACACCATCCACCACTGCCAGCGCTTCTAAACCATCCACCACTGCCAGCGCTTCTACACCACCCACCACTGCCAGCACTTCTACACCATCCTCCACTGCCAGCGCTTCTACACCATCCACCACTGCCAGCGCTTCTACACCATCCTCCACTGCCAGTGCTTCTACACCATCCACCACTGCCAGCGCTTCTACACCATCCTCCACTGCCAGCACTTCTACACCATCCTTTACTGCCATGCTTCTACACCATCCACCACTGCCAGTGCTTCTACACCATCCACCACTGCCAGCGCTTCTACACCATCCACCACTGCCATGCTTCTACACCATCCACCACTGCCAGCGCTTCTACACCATCCTCCACTGCCAGCGCTTCTACACCATACACCACTGCTAGCGCTTCTACACCATCCTCCACTGCCAGCGCTTCTACACCATCATCCACTGCCAGCGCTTCTACACCATCCTCCACTGCCAGTGCTTCTACACCATCCACCACTGCCAGCGCTTCTACACCATCCTCCACTGCCAGTGCTTCTACACCATCCACCACTGCCAGCGCTTCTACACCATCCTCCACTGCCAGCACTTCTACACCATCCTTTACTGCCATGCTTCTACACCATCCACCACTGCCAGTGCTTCTACACCATCCACCACTGCCAGCGCTTCTACACCATCCACCACTGCCATGCTTCTACACCATCCACCACTGCCAGCGCTTCTACACCATCCTCCACTGCCAGCGCTTCTACACCATACACCACTGCCACCGCTTCTACACCATACACCACTGCCAGCGCTTCTACACCATCCTCCACTGCCAGTGCTTCTACACCATCATCCACTGCCAGCGCTTCTACACCATCCTCCACTGCCAGCGCTTCTACACCATCCTCCACTGCCAGCGCTTCTACACCATCCTCCACTGCCCGCGCTTCTACACCATCCTCCACTGCCAGCGCTTCTACACCATCCACCACTGCCATGCTTCTACACCACCCACCACTGCCAGCGATTCTACACCACCCAGCACTGCCAACTTTTCTACACCATCCTCGACTGCCAGCGCTTCTAAACCATCCACCACTGCCAGCACTTCTACACCATCCACCGCTGCTAGCGCTTCTACACCATCCACCGCTGCCAGCACTTCTACACCACCCACCACTGCCAGCGCTTCTACACCATCCACCACTGCCAGCGCTTGTACACCATCCTCCACTGCCAGCGCTTCTACACCATCCTCCACTGCCAGCACTTCTACACCATCCTCCACTGCCAGCACTTCTACACCATCCACCACTTCCAGCGCTTCTACACCATCCTCCACTGCCAGCGCTTCTACACCATCCACCACTGCCAGCGCTTCTACACCATCCTCCACTGCCAGCACTTCTACACCATCCACCACTGCCAGCGCTTCTACACCATCCACCACTGCCAGCGCTTCTACACCATCCTCCACTGCCAGCGCTTCTACACCATCCACCACTGCCATGCTTCTACACCATCCTCCACTGCCAGCGCTTCTACACCACCCACCACTGCCTGCGCTTCTACACCATCCTCCACTGCCAGCGCTTCTACACCATCCACCACTGCCATGCTTCTACACCACCCACCACTGCCAGCGCTTCTACACCATACACCACTCCGAGCATTCATACACCATCCTCCGCTGCTGTGGTTCTACACCCCACACTACCAGCACTCATTATCCTGCCTCACTCACATTCAGTTCCTTTACAGACTCTGCCTCCGGGTGGCGCTTGTCCCAGGCAGCGAGAGGGCTCTCTAAACCTGTTTGCTGTCCTTCTGTTTCCCAGCAGCCATCAGTCGGTGCCAGAGAGACTGCGGATCCGGGTGAATCGCATCAGTATGCACGACTACGAGGCCTTGCACTACGACAAGGAGAAGCTGAAGGAGGCCTGTGAGTCTGCAGACCGTGCCCATGCCCCAAACTGTAGCCAAAAGATGCCCTCCGCCAACACAGCGGTGCCACCAGCCTTCCAACCCGACTCTGGGCACATGTTTAGGCCTCTCTGGCCACACAGTGCAAGCTGTCTGATTGCAAAAAGCCTACAGTGAACTTCTAATGGGCCTACAGCCCCCCACACACCCCTATTGCTTACCTTTGCTTGGCTTTGTTTCACTCTCGCTAGCTTCTTATTTGAAGGATTTCTTTCCTCTTATGTTTATTTCTCTTTCGGAGCCTGGCCTCTTTACCATTTTTTTTAATTGACTAACTTCTATCCTTGCAGCGCTCACTTCAGGGAACTGACTTTTTTCTTCTGTTTTGGTTAAGCATTCCATAAGTCTGCACATGATTTCCAGCCCTCTCTCTTAAGTGCTTCTCCTCTGGCAAATACCTGCCCCAGGCTCCATGTTGCTCCCCCTATTGTGTTTCTCTCTCCCCCATCCCTCACGCTCTGTGTGGCTTTCTCCCTCATGTGCTACTCTCTTTCCGGTCCCATGTTTTCTGTGTCTCTCTTACTCGTGTGCTACTATCTCTCCTGCCCCATATGTTTTATTGCTCTCTCCCTCGTGTGCTACTCTCTTTTCCGTCCCATGTGTTCTGTGTCTCTCTTACTCGTGTCAAGCTATCTCTCCCGCTACATGTGCTCTGTGTTGCTCTCTTCCTAGTATGCTGATCTTGCTCGCACCATGTGCTCTGTTGCTCTCTCCCTCTCTCCCTCATGTGCTACTGTCGATAGTATCCCATGCACTGTGTTGCTCTCTTCCTCATGTGCTACTCTCTCTCACCCCATGTGCTCTGTTTCTCTCTCTCCTATGCTGCTCTCTCTCTCCCGCCCCATGTGCTCTGTTGCTCTCTCCCTCATGTGCTACTCTTGATAGTATCCCATGCACTGTGTTGCTCTCTTCCTCATGTGCTACTCTCTCTCGCCCCATGTGCTCTGTTTCTCTCTCCTATGCTGCTCTCTCTCCCGCCCCATGTGCTCTGTTGCTCTCTCCCTCATGTGCTACTCTCTCTCCTGTCCCATGCGCTGTGTTGCTCTCTCCCTCGTGTGCTACTCTCTCTCTCCCGCCCCATGTCCTCTGTTGCTCTCTCCCTCACGTGCTTCTCTCTCTCCTGTCCCATGCACTCTGTGCTGCTCTCTCCCTTGTGTGCTGCTCTCTCTCTTGTGTGCTGCTCTCCCCCAATGCGCTCTGTTGCTCTCTGCCTCACATGCTACTCTCTCTCCTATCCCATGCACTCAGTGTTGCTCTCTCCCTTGTGTGCTACTGTCAGGGACCGTCCGGGACTATGTGTGGAACACAGACAGGGACTTGGGCAAGAACTGGGCACTGGGTAGAAAACTTACACTGGAAGAGGAGTACAGCACTGCCCAAGATCATACATGAAGTCAGAGGAGAAAGAGGGATCCAAAGGGGAAGCCTGTACAAGTGAAGAAGATGACTAAGACTCAGAAAGGAAGGGCACTCACAAGGCAATTTAGCATTCAGACTAACTACACCCAGGACGGACGTGCAAGACATATATATAATACAACATTAACAATAAAGGGGTGTGTGGGGTAAAGCACTCAGGAGCTCCACGCGGGAAGACTGAAGCTCCGTAAGTTTCTTACCCACAATTGCTGTTACAGATACTGACTGCAAATACCCACATGTAGGATATGCATGCAAAGGCAGGGTCTGTGGAGCTTATACCTATGGTGATGTTATAAATGTAACTCAAAGACAATACTCACAGTGAACAAGAAACACCACCTAGGTAGTCAGCTGAGCCCACGGATCCTGGCGATCGAACAGGAACGCGCAAGGCAGTAACAGCAAAGGAGGTAGAACTAAACACAAGCACAATAGACAAGGAGCTAGCAAGGAGGAGTGCTTAACAGGAAAGGAAGGAAATGACAGGGCACACTTGGCAGAAAGCAGGTAAACATTCAAGGTGACAGAAGCAAGACATCACAATAGAAATACAGCAAATTAGAACTGTAAGGAAATGGGAAGAAAGGCAGAGAGTGGAAATGGATATACAGAAGGGGAGGCTCGAAGGGTACACTAGAACAGTGCAGGTTCAGGAATCAAGGAAACAAAGTAGCAGAGAAGGCAGTGCTGGGGCAGGAACAAGAAGTGAGCTAAGGCTTAGGAGTCAAGGCAGCACTGCAGACAGTGCTGGTTCGGGAACAGGGAATTACCAAAGCTTCAGGAGTCAAGGTAGCACTGCAGGCAGCGCTAGTTCAGGCACAAGGAGTAGCTACAGCTCAGGAACCCAGGAGACAAGGTAGCACTGTAAACCGTGCTAATTCAGGAGAAGGGAAACTGCTGCAGTTCAGGAACAATGAATACTAAGGCTCAGGGGTCAGGGTAGCACTGCAGGCAGTGCTAATTCAGGAACAAGGAAAACAGCAGCAGGACAGGAACAAGGCAAAACTAATGCTCAGGAAACACTGGGAACAAGAACAGCAATAGCTCAGGAGCACTGGAAACAAGGATCGGTCTCACCGGTAAACAGATACAATGACCTACCTTGGCCTGAAGGGAGCTGGAGCTTAAAAGAGCCCACAGTAATCACATGCATCAGGTGTGAGCAGGCTAGCAGCAGCCAGCCACAGGTGAGCTGAATTCCTCCACCCATCCTTGGCCTGAAGGGTTGGAGACAAAGCAGTGAACGGGGAATTCTGGGAAATGGAGTTTCAGGCATGAGAAGGCTGGCTTCATGTATAAGCAGGCTGGCTTTCACAAAACCCAGCATGGATTGGGAATGGATGTCAGTTATCTATAAGTGTCCAAATGGCTGGAAGTCAGGATATGCACGCAGGGGAGGGTCTGGAAGCATATTAGAAGACTGGAAAGTCCCACTATGTGGCCCCTTGGTGGTGGGCACGAGAACACAGGGATCATATTGTGACAGCTACTCTCTCTCTCTCTCCCGCCCCATGCGCTCTGTTTCTCTCTCCCTCATGTGCTACTCTCTCTACTGTCCCGTGCACTCTGTTGCTCTCTTCCTTATGTGCTACTCTCTCTCCTGTCCCATGCGCTCCGTGTTGCTCTGTCCCTCGTGCTGCTCTCTCTCCCGCCCCATTTGCTCTGTTGCTCTCTCCCTCGTGTGCTACTCGCTCCCTTGGGTGCCTCTCTCTCCCCGTCCCATGCTCTCTGTGTTGTTCTTACCATTATGTACACCCCCGTGCTCTGTCCCTTGTGTGCTGCTTATACCCCCTCCGATGAGCTTGGGGTCATTTAGCAGCCCTGGGAGGGGGTGGACATGGGTAAGCTAGATGCCATCGTCCCCATGATGTAGGAGTCTGGTGGGGTTCCATAGTTCACACGACCCCACCCTCTTTGCTATGACTTGATAAGGGCGGGTGGGATGGTTGGTTGGGGTGTGACTGTATTTCATCTGCGGCTCTCTGGTTTCAGCCGTCCCCCTGGGGATCATCGTGGTGCCGGGGGAGAGTGACCTGGATGTGTGCCGGACCCACATCGAGCGGCTGCAAGAGGTGAGTACCTGTGCTGAGCCATGTACTACAGGGGGGGTCTGCAACTTATTTCAGGATGAGTCGCCCCCTGGCAACCATTCTCCATTAGTTCTAGACTGATCCCTAAATTTCTCTCTATCTGCCTCTCACCCATCGTTGCTCTCCTATGCAAATATGTTGAAATGTTGTATGTGGGGGTTGAGTTTGACTGTAGGTGGGTACTCACAATAACTCTTCAAGGGTGTAGGCATGAGCCTAATGATGAATGCTTTTCATCTTCTCTCCCTTTTAGTAAACTCACTCACTGATTACGCTTAGGGACTCGTAAATTCAATTCTGGGGGTGTCTGCTCATAAAACGCTTCATGTGTGAAAACTATTCCCAAACGTCCCCTCTGTGTGTACACAGAGGCCAGCTCCACTATTTGCTGCTTGAAACCTATTCTACCCTCCTCAGTGCCACAAAGAGCCATAGATGACTGCCAAGAGGCTTCCTTCCCTCATACTATGGTTCATTAAAGTACTGTTCAGGGTATCATTGTCTGTCACATGAAATGACTGAAAAAACCTTGTTTAGATCAGTACACGTCTCACCTCTAGTTCAAATTGAGTGATATTTGTCATTTCCCTTTCCAGAGACTTGATTTAAGTCATGAATAGTACATAGGAATGTGTAGTTTGGTGAAACAGCTGAAATGAAAATATGGATTGGTCATTTTAATTGTACTCTGCATTTGCTTTGCATTGTGGTCATAGTGTCCTGATGAAAGCTCAAATTCTCAGCAAAGAGGTTGAAACATGTTGACTTCTTTTATTTTTGTAGTTATTAAAAGCTTCAGCTCCATACAGTTCTTTGTCTCTAGTAACTCCTATTTTCAATCAGACAGGCTCTTGTAAAAACCTGATAAAGATCTCAGATTGTAAGCAGATGACACTGTCCTGATGCATACACAGGCCTATCACGTGATCAGCAGCTTCTGGGTCTACACTGCTCATTAGAGAAGGATTCTCACCTTCATCCCATCCGCCGGGCAGGGTTCTCTGGACAGTGGTAATAGCCTCAGACTGTGCCATGGTGGAGTGAACAAGTCACATCAGAGTGCAGTAACTTTCATGGGGTGGGCACTCGGGGTGGAGGGCTCTGCAGTTTGAGGGGCACTGTATGTGGACGTTTGTACTGTATGTGGCGGGGGGGACACTGGGTGGAGGGCTCTGCAGTGCACGTGGAGCGGCGCACACTGGGCGGAGGAGTGCAGTGTCTGTGGCACTGCAGCTGGGTGGATGGGGGCCCAGTCTGGGTGGATGGCTCTCCAGTGTCTGTGGGGGACTGGCATGAATAGATGTATTGTGCATGTGGAGAGGTGGGCACCCTGGGTGGCTGTCTCTGCAGTGCCTGTGGGTATGGATGTGCTTAGGGCATTGCATGTGCATGGATGTTGAATGTGGGACCACTGCAGGTTTCATTGCAGCTGGATGGATGTTTGGCAGTGGTCACTGGGCGGTTGCCTCTGCAGTGTCTGTGGTGGCACTGCAGATGGATGGATGGGTGGCTTTGCGTTGCCTCTGCAGTGTCTGTGGTGGCACTGCGGATGGATGGATGGGTGGCTTTGCTACGCGTTGCTGGTTGCCTCTGCAGTGTCTGTGGTGGCACTGCGGATGGATGGATGGGTGGCTTTGCTACGCGTTGCTGGTTGCCTCTGCAGTGTCTGTGGTGGCACTGCGGATGGATGGATGGGTGGCTTTGCTACGCGTTGCTGGTTGCCTCTGCAGTGTCTGTGGTGGCACTGCGGATGGATGGATGGGTGGCTTTGCTACGCGTTGCTGGTTGCCTCTGCAGTGTCTGCGGTGGCACTGCGGATGGATGGATGGGTGGCTTTGCTACGCGTTGCTGGTTGCCTCTGCAGTGTCTGCGGTGGCACTGCGGATGGATGGATGGGTGGCTTTGCTACGCGTTGCTGGTTGCCTCTGCAGTGTCTGCGGTGGCACTGCGGATGGATGGATGGGTGGCTTTGCTACGCGTTGCTGGTTGCCTCTGCAGTGTCTGTGGTGGCACTGCGGATGGATGGATGGGTGGCTTTGCTACGCGTTGCTGGTTGCCTCTGCAGTGTCTGTGGTGGCACTGCGGATGGATGGATGGATGGGTGGCTTTGCTACGCGTTGCTGGTTGCCTCTGCAGTGTCTGTGGTGGCACTGCGGATGGATGGATGGATGGGTGGCTTTGCTACGCGTTGCTGGTTGCCTCTGCAGTGTCTGTGGTGGCACTGCGGATGGATGGATGGGTGGCTTTGCTACGCGTTGCTGGTTGCCTCTGCAGTGTCTGTGGTGGCACTGCGGATGGATGGATGGGTGGCTTTGCTACGCGTTGCTGATTGCCTCTGCAGTGTCTGTGGTGGCACTGCGGATGGATGGATGGATGGGTGGCTTTGCTACGCGTTGCTGATTGCCTCTGCAGTGTCTGTGGTGGCACTATAGATGGGTGGCTTTGCTACGCGTTGCTGGATAGCTCCGCAGTATATGAATCCGAAGGCACTGCAGCTGTTTGGATTTTCTGCTTCTCAAATGGTTTTCAGGTAGACCACCCCTGGCACTACTTATGCAACACCCAACCAGTCCTGGGACAGGAGCACCTCGGGGAAGTGATGTGGAGGAGGGGAGAGAGTTAAAATGTCTCACGCTGCACATCCGATCCAGAGGGCACGCGACTGGGCTCTGTCTGAGCCACTGTGACATCAGAGGCTGGCAGAGCCCACCCCTAGCCATGCCAGGCTCACCCTCACCCACCCACCATCCTCTCTCAGTGCTGGTCTGTGGGAGATCCTGTCCCTTTGGCATGGTCCCCGACGTGTTCTTTTCTACTGGACTGCTGGGACTTTGAGAAATGAGGCATCACTTTTTGGTGCATCTGTTTCCCGTAAAACATGAAAAGAAATGTCCACACTCATTAGATGAGTGCCTGTAATTGCACGGAATGCACTGTATTTGGTGTTTCAGCTGCAGGCACTCAGCCGGCCTGTTCTGTCCATGATTTAATTATTAAATAAAACAATTGGATCCCTCGGGGTATAGTTCAATTACTTAGAATACGATAGTAGCACCAGCCTACTTATCAAACATACCAATGATTTGAGGAAAAAGGAAAAAATGCAGAACACCCACCAAAAATAGTATTCAATAATATATTCAGAAATAGATTTCAAATATTCAAGGCTGTTGCAGTTTACAAATTCAATTGCAATCGGGAATAAGTGACTAAGGTGAAAAGATGACGTGTGGTGATTGGTGAAATTGACTGTGCACTGTATACATGATAGATACATGTGCATTCAGGAGAGGGGGGAAAAATGTCAGTTTGTTCTTATTATTTTAGCACATATGCTCCAGGATCCATTGGCAAGTTTAAAATGTGATCATGAGCGTTATGCAGACATATGTTGTGCGTCGACGTTTCGACCCCGTTGGTAGCGCAATGAGTAAACTGCGTCAGGGTGGGTCTTCAGCCCGTCCTGAGCTAAAATAATAAGGACAAACTTGGCTGACCTCTTGCTGACCCTGGCGCTCACCCACTCCGGCAGACCCTGCCGCTCACCCACTCCGGCTGACCCTGCCCCTCACCCTGCCGCTCACCCACTCCGGCTGACCCTGCCGCTCACCCACTCCGGCTGACCCTGCCGCTCACCCACTCCGGCTGACCCTGCCGCTCCCCCTCTCCGGCTGACCCTTCCGCCCCCCCTCTCCGGCTGACCCTGCCGCTCACCCCATCCGGCTGACCCTGCCGCTCACCCACTCCGGCTGACCCTGCCGCTCACCCACTCCGGCTGACCCTGCCGCTCACCCACTCCGGCTGACCCTGCCGCTCACCCACTTCGGCTGACCCTGCCGCTCCCCCTCTCCGGCTGACCCTGCCGCTCACCCCATCCGGCTGACCCTGCCGCTCATCCCCTCCGGCTGACCCTGCCGCTCATCCCCTCCGGCTGACCTTGCCGCTCTCCCCCTCGACTGACCCTGCCGCTCACCCCCTCCAGCTGACCCTGCCGCTCACCCCTTCCGGCTGACTCTGCCGCTCACCCCCTCCGGCTGACTCTGCCGCTCACCCCCTCCGGCTGACTCTGCCGCTCACCCCCTCCGGCTGACTCTGCCGCTCACCCCCTCCGGCTGACTCTGCCACTCACCCCCTCCGGCCCACCCTGGCGCTCACCCCCTCCGGCCCACCCTGGCGCTCACCCCCTCCGGCCCACCCTGGCGCTCGCCCCCTCCGGCCCACCCTGGCGCTCGCCCCCTCCGGCCCACCCTGGCGCTTGCCCCCTCCGGCTGACCCTGGCGCTCGCCCCCTCCGGCCCACCCTGGCGCTCGCCCCCTCCGGCTGACCCTGGCGCTCGCCCCCTCCGGCTGACCCTGGCGCTCGCCCCCTCCGGCTGACCCTGGCGCTCGCCCCCTCCGGCTGACCCTGGCGCTCACCCCCTCCGGCTGACTCTGCCGCTCACCCCCTCCGGCTGACTCTGCCGCTCACCCCCTCCGGCTGACTCTGCCGCTCACCCCCTCCGGCTGACTCTGCCACTCACCCCCTCCGGCCCACCCTAGCGCTCACCCCCTCCGGCCCACCCTAGCGCTCACCCCCTCCGGCCCACCCTGGCGCTCACCCCCTCCGGCCCACCCTGGCGCTCACCCCCTCCGGCCCACCCTGGCGCTCACCCCCTCCGGCCCACCCTGGCGCTCGCCCCCTCCGGCCCACCCTGGCGCTCGCCCCCTCCGGCCCACCCTGGCGCTCGCCCCCTCCGGCCCACCCTGGCGCTCGCCCCCTCCGGCCCACCCTGGCGCTCGCCCCCTCCGGCCCACCCTGGCGCTCGCCCCCTCCGGCCTACCCTGGCGCTCGCCCCCTCCGGCCTACCCTGGCGCTCGCCCCCTCCGGCTGACCCTGGCGCTCGCCCCCTCCGGCCGACCCTGGGGCTCGCCCCCTCCGGCCCACCCTGGCGCTCGCCCCCTCCGGCTGACCCTGGCGCTCGCCCCCTCCGGCTGACCCTGGCGCTCGCCCCCTCCGGCTGACCCTGGCGCTCGCCCCCTCCGGCTGACCCTGGCGCTCGCCCCCTCCGGCTGACCCTGGCGCTCGCCCCCTCCGGCTGACCCTGGCGCTCGCCCCCTCCGGCTGACCCTGGCGCTCGCCCCCTCCGGCTGACCCTGGCGCTCGCCCCCTCCGGCTGACCCTGGCGCTCGCCCCCTCCGGCTGACCCTGGCGCTCGCCCCCTCCGGCTGACCCTGGCGCTCGCCCCCTCCGGCTGACCCTGGCGCTCGCCCCCTCCGGCTGACCCTGGCGCTCGCCCCCTCCGGCTGACCCTGGCGCTCGCCCCCTCCGGCTGACCCTGGCGCTCGCCCCCTCCGGCTCACCCTGGCGCTCGCCCCCTCTGGCTCACCCTGGCGCTCGCCCCCTCTGGCTCACCCTGGCGCTCGCCCCCTCTGGCTCACCCTGGCGCTCGCCCCCTCTGGCTCACCCTGGCGCTCGCCCCCTCTGGCTCACCCTGGCGCTCGCCCCCTCTGGCTCACCCTGGCGCTCGCCCCCTCTGGCTCACCCTGGCGCTCGCCCCCTCTGGCTCACCCTGGCGCTCGCCCCCTCTGGCTCACCCTGGCGCTCGCCCCCTCTGGCTCACCCTGGCGCTCGCCCCCTCTGGCTCACCCTGGCGCTCGCCCCCTCTGGCTCACCCTGGCGCTCGCCCCCTCTGGCTCACCCTGGCGCTCGCCCCCTCCGGCTGACCCTGCCGCTCACCCCCTCCGGCTGACCCTGCCGCTCACCCCCTCCTGCTGACCCTGCCGCTCACCCCCTCCTCTCTTTACAACAAGGCCCTTTTGCTCTACCCAGAGTTCATATACACGTATTTGTGGGGTGCTGGTAGATGTCAGTTAGGGGACTCTCTCCTCAACACCGTCTGGCACGTTTTTAGGTCTCGCCTAGCGTTGCAGCACCCATGTGTTGCTCGCTTGGCGAGACATATTGTGAGCAAGGAGATTTCAGAAGGGGACTTGAGGCCCGCCCATCACGTTCATTCGGTCTCGTCAACGTTTATGCTAAACGCTGGCTTCCTATTAAAAAGGATGCTTTTTGGCCACTGCCCTTTCTCCCTTTCGTCTGGCCCATCCGGACTGGCTTGTCTGCTTCACGGCTGTCATGAAGCAATTTCTTATCTCAACATCTGTTTCACTCGGCCGCGTGTTTATTTTTGCATCGCGCTTTCACTTAAAGTGAAAGTGTGATGCAAATATAAACAAGCGACTGCCTTCGCGCAATGGCGAGCGCTTGGTTCTTAAGAAAACAGATTGTGATTCTCCATGTCTTATGACTAAGGCGATATAAGGAACCAGCACATTTTCAATTCCCTGTCCTCACCAGATCCAATTGACTATTCATCTTTTTTTGCTGCATATCTCAATGTCTAAGCCTCCTGGATCAATCTACAGTGGTCTTCGTGTCAAGCGTTGACGGCCATCGTGCTAGCTAGAAATTAAATATAGACTTGTCTGTCCCCATGAAAGCAGGTCTGTAGCAGACTTCATTTTCAGCAGTGATGTAATTGTGTTTATGCGCGCCATCTGGGCTTGCCACAGAGCTAGAAATGTATAGCTGCTGAGTGGCACCTGTGTGCTAATCCCGGAGCTTGAAACGGATATCTACCTCCTGTATCCTCCCTCACACTCCTCTGCCAGCCCCAACTCGACACTCTCTTACCTCACAAGCGGACAAGAAAATGAATTCAGATGGCTCGTCACGCAAAGACTGGCATTTGATTAAGACGGAGAAGGAGCTATCTTTAACGTCATCCCAAATATAGACGATGACGTAGAGTTTGTGTGAGGCTGAGAAGAGATGCGTGCCAGCAGTCTCTTATATCCTCGAAGCACGCATGTGAGTTGTGCACAGTCTCCGGACGTGAATAGAAGGCACATGCGGGCGAATTGCTGGATACTGACTGATAGCTTCACAGAGCAAACTTAAGGAAGGCGCCCATTCCCCGCCACAGACAGCAAGACTGCCTACCGTCTATTTATGCTGCATCTTTTTCAAATCCAACAGATTTGTTTTGGAAGAGCGAAGTTTGCTGACATTTTATTCAGACCAGTGTGGCAAGACTGGGTCACATCAGTTTTTTGTTTTTTTTGTTCCAAAGTGCCTCTCCTTGTCTCTGTGTCGCACATAAGACGCTCCCACAACTCAACTCATTAATTTGCAAATCGCAGGAGGCAGGCGACCAAGTAAGTTGTAAATGACATTTGTACACATGCCCTGTGAACATTCTTACTGCAGTACATTGTTCCACCCAGGCTTGTCCATGTCCGCGCTTATTCCAATGCATCTCGTCCAGGCAAAACCATGTCCCTCTGCAGGGAATAGCATAGTAATGTAGTTCTGGAATCTTCTCGGGCGCGCTCAGGCCATTGTTCTGTGCTGAGGGTGCCACCTGTGGAGTGGAGAAGTGTGGCTCAATGGTTAGAGCGGCAGACCCTGATGCAGAGGTCTAGCCCGGGACCAGGGTTCAATTCCCGCCTCGGCGGGTCTTGGGCTCAATTTCCTCCGACCTGGTAATTCTCGCCTTGGTGCCTATTCTAATCATGAGTCCCACTCGGCAACTCTGGGCAGTAGCTTGCTTAATCTCCACAACGGCCCCAACAACGCTGGGATGCCTGGCTTCACCCTGGGGGTGCCCAGGAGTGGGCACCTCACAGGGAAAAGCCAGGAAGGGTTCCACAGCGGTATGCGTACAAGCGCCGAGATACCCTCATGGGTTGATTCGTGCGCTATACAAGTACTACTACTTTTACATTTACATTACCTGGAGTTTGGGGGCCCGTGCACCTCGATTTACGCAAGTTTAGGCTATTGGCATTGAAACTGACAATGCCTTTTATTTGTATTTTAAAACCAAAACATTAATAAAAAACAATGTCATTTACAACGCCAATAGCCCTAATTTAAGCAAATACGAGAGCTATTGCATTTCCAATGCTTGTTAATCTTTGTAAAGCTCTTGGGAGTAATACTACATCAAACCACTAGATGGCGAAGTTCTACAAGGCATGTGATGTTCTAACTCAAGTCACTGCAGAAGTGCTGCTGGAAAGTAACCTCAGTTCTCCCATTGAAAGATTGCTTTCAGTGGCCTCCCCGGCTGAAACTGTGTCACAGACTGTACATTTGATCAAATTCTTAGCTCTAGGAGTTTATTATGAAAAGTTACAACAAAGGTTGTAGATTGAAGGCATGTGATAAAGAAGACGGGCCTTTAAGGGTGATTGTTAGTGCCCTGTGTTAGAGCTGATAAACGTGTTTTAGTTACATGGAATCTTTGAAATAGTCCAGGTGTTCGGTGCTGGTTACTGTTTAACTTAAATCACTGACTCTCTCTAAAGTGCTGAAAACTGTGCCACAATCCCACTTACTTTTTGGGATCAGTTATGGAAATTCCCTCCTCACTGGACTTCCAAAGAAGAGCAGGAGCAGAGACAAGGGGGGAATGTAAGGGACTGGGGAGACAAGAGTAGTAAAGTTATTTATGTTTATATTATTTTCATTTGGAAGCAGTTCAACCTAATGTAGAAATAGTGAGCAGTGCCGATATTTATTTTTACACTTGATTAGTAAACAAAATAAAATATTGAGTAATAATCCTACATATACACATTAAAATAGGTTGTACTACTTTTACATGAGGGAGTAGTCAGTGTTGCATTAAGTGTCTAAAGAAACCTGGGTGGCCAAGCGGGGCATATAATCTGTGGTTGGTTGAAAGAAGCAGATTCCACCCAATAGTAAACACTTCAAATTGGGCTTTCTCTGATGCGCACTGTGTGGGTGTTCAACATGTTTCAGCTCTGGAATGAGTAATAAGGGCTTTCATCAGGACAGTAATATTGTATAATTGTCAAATGTGGACAGAAGTGATGGCGCTGTCAGCCGAAGCAGATAATCCGAGCTGACCAATATTGTACAAAGCTGCAGTTATTGTGCCTGTGAGTCAACCAGCTGCACAAGGTGTGAACATCCTCGCAGGTGGATCAAGTGTGTGAATAAAACCCGCATCATGGGAAGGAGTAGATACTCGCCTTGAAGAAGTCTTCCAATCAGTTCTGTGTTGACCAGAGTTCTTGCGCACCAGGCTCTCTGTTGGTCTTGAGAAGCAAAAGCTATCTCGAAATAAACATTCACTAACTATAGGTGATGGCGTGACGCACTCTCTGGCCAGTGACAAACATGGGTGTATGGCTCTCATTAGTGCAGCAGGTGTAGTTGCACCAGGGACCTGGTGCGGGGGGTCACTGGACCATGAGTGCAAGTACTCTTTACTCCCAGTCGCTAGGGCCCCTGGCACCTTTGATAAGCCCATGCCACTGGTCGAATTGGGATCTGGCATAGACTGCAGGGATAACTTGTGAATAGTAAGTATTTTAGAGGGCGTGGAGTGCGTTGAACAGAAGTGATAGTTTTTTAATCAAATCCAGGTTATGAAATTTTGGGCATGGGGGGTAATAATGATTACCACATGGCACAAAATACATTGACCCTGTGCATGCAGACTCTGTTTTTAGGTCTCGCCTGTCAATGCGCTTGCGCATTGAGCTTGCGAGAATATAGGGGCTTAACCAGAGCTTAACCATCGGCGGCGATGTGATGCTGTGCCCGTGAAAAAATCGCATGCACATCACAGTCACCAGCCTCCCTCCCACAAGCTTCCCCTAGAGTGCGCTCTGCCTCAGGCATTTCTCCTCCCCTAATTTATTCACTGCCCACGGCCGTGCGGCCGTACTTTCACGGCCGCCAGGCCGTGTCTCGCGTTTCCACTTCTCTTTCTTTCTTTCCATCTTATCTCGCACCCTCTTTCTTCCTCTCAACTTCTCTTGCCTTCACCCTTTTCACTCCATGTCTTCGTTCTCCCTTCTCTCCCTTTCTCTACCCTTTCCCCGCCACATCGCATTAGTAGGCAGCCCACCCCCCTCCCTCTTCATATGGTCCCTCGAGCTGCAGGCAGCCCACCCCCTCCCTCTCCAGCGCCTGCCTCCTCTCTGCCCACGCATCGCTCGGCGCGCCTTTTCTATTCATTTTTTATTCAAGGTAGCCAAATCTTTTGAGTCTTCAGTAATATTATCAGGTGGTGTTATATGGCTGGCAGGCAAGTGTGGAAGGAGAAAATTGCAGATGTTGAAGCACGACATAGAAGGGGTGAGTCTGGAGGCAGTTAAGCGTGAGCGACAAAGGAGCCAGTGCTCATAAACTTGCTGGTACAGCAATCCAACTAAAAGTTCCTGTTTTGGTGGCCTCCCTAAAAGAATAATCAGATTCGGGGGGACGCCTGTTCAGCCACCTGGATTTTACTCCATGTTGCGGGAGGGGGCAGGACTCTAAGACCCAGCCTGCACAGCGGATTGCACGCAGCCACCGTCAACCTTGGTGCGCCAGAAGGCGCCTAAAATCACACAGGGCTCCTGCAGTGCGTGCATGCTTTTACTTCGCCCTGAAACCCGACCCTCCCTCCTTGCTACCACAACATCGTGCTCACAACCCCTGACCCGCCCCCCCCAGCATTCCTTCACCTCCATTGAGCCTCCTGCAGGCCGGGAAAAAATCCACTTCAAAGGCCTCCGCCTGTACCCATCCCCCTTGCGCCTCCTCCCCTGCCATGCGACCCCGTCAGGTGACACCCATACTCCCCTTGGGACTTTAAACACTGTGCCAGGCGCCTTTATGCCACCCCGTTGCCTCACCCCACACCACACCGAATTCCTCTTTTTCGAAACTGTGGCTCATTAATACTCTGCCCAGGATCACTGGATGTTCTTGAGCTACACCAAGATCTAAACATTATTCCCCCGCTCCAACAATGGCAGTTTTGAACACAGGACCCCTCCGCTCCTGCATCCAAGCCGATGCTCCCGCAGCAGCCCCCACCACTTCACCGCTACCCACCGGCACCTACCCTCTAGAACCAACATAGCATGCCCAACCACGCTCCAAGCCCGTCACAAAGCGCCACAACACCCATCCTCCTTCCCCAGGAAGCGCACCTCCCCACACATATCTCCTGCAATCCGGTCTCCCTCCGTGCCCAGCATGCCCACCACGAATCACAAACCATCTGAATACCAGTGCACCACAGTACCCTTTCTGCCTACGACTAAATCAGTTATTTGAAGCCCCTACCCATACAATTTTTGGCCTCGGTGCCAGGACTGCTGTTCTAAAAAATCGCAACCAGCGTAAACTCATTTAATCCTAAACTCTCACCCCCATTCTCTGTTTTTCGGTCTGTTTACCAGTGCTTATTGCCAGGCATTTTTTTGGGGGTTGTATATGCACTGCATGCACAGGTTAGTCTCTCCATTGGCTCACTTTTGTTTGCATATGGTTGAGCTTTCTATACATTTTTATGGAGGCAATGCCATTGATCTGGCTAATGCACCGCAGCGCCCCCAACATCGTGCTCCCAACCCCTGACCCCCCCAGCATTCCTTCACCTCCACTGAGCCTCCTGCAGTCCGGGAAAAAATCCACTTCAAAGGCCTCCGCCTGTACCCATCCCCCTTGCGCCTCCTCCCCTGCCATGCGACCCCGTCAGGTGACACCCATACACCCAGTGGGACTTTAAACACTGTGCCAGGTGCCTTTATGCCACCCCGTTACCTCACCCCACACAACACCGAATTCCTCTTTTTCGAAACTGTGGCTCATTAATACTCTGCCCAGGATCACTGGATGTTCTTGAGCTACGCCAAGATCTAAACATTATTCCCCCGCTCCAACGACGGCAGTTTTGAACACAGGGCTCCTGCATCCAACCACCAAATGCATTACTACCAAGCCGATGCTCCCGCTGCAGCCCCCACCACTTCACCGCTACCCGCCGGCACCTACCCTCTAGAACCAACATAGCATGACCAACTACGCTCCAAGCCCGTCACAAAGCACCACAACACCCATTCTCCATCCCCAGGAAGTGCACCTCCCCACACATATCTGCTGTTCTCTTCCACCGCCTCCTTTTTTAACTCCCTGTTCTCTTCTCCCGTGCTGATCTGCTGCTCTATTCCACCCGCCTCCTTCTTTAACTCCCTGTTCTTTTCTCCCGTGCTGATCTGCTGCTCTCTTCCACCACACCACCTTCTTTAACTCCCTGTTCTCTTCTCTTCTCCTGTGCTCATCTGCTGCTCTCTTCTACCCGCCTCCTTCTTTAACTTCCTGTTCTGTTCTCCCATGCTGATCTGCTGTTCTCTTTCACCCCGCCCCCTTCTCCAACTCCATGTTCTCTTCTCCCGTGCTGATCTGCTGTACCCTTCCACCGCCTCCTTCTTTAACTCCCTGTTCTCTTCTGCTGTGCTGATCTGCTGCTCTCTTCCACATACATCCTTCTGTAACCTCACACACACATACATACAACCACGCACACACACACACATACAACCTCACACATACAACCACACACACACAACCACACACATCTATCTATCGCCCTCACTCTATCTATCTATCTATCTATCTATCTATCTATCTATCTATCTATCTATCTATCGCCCTCACTCTATCGCCCTCACTCTATCGCCCTCACTCTATCTATCTATCGCCCTCTATCTATCTATCGCCTTCACTCTATCTATCTATCGCCCTCACTCTATCTATCTCCCTCACTCTAGCTATCGCCCTCACTCTATCTATCTATCGCCCTCACTCTATCTATCTATCGCCCTCACTCTATCTATATATCGCCCTCACTCTATCTATCACCCTCACTCTATCTTTAACCCTCCCTCTAGCTATCTATCGCCCTCACTCTATCTATCTATCGCACCACCACAGCATCACTCAGGGGCACCACAGCATCACTCAGGGGCACCACAACATCACTATGCGCTACTACCGCATCACTGAACGCCACAGCATCACTCGTCGCCACCACAACATCACTCAGCGCCACCACAGTATCAATCTGTGCAACCATTTAACAACAACTGGTTCAAATATGTTCTCTCAAAGTATCAAGCTTTATTACACATATCACAAAAAGATGTTAGTATTTCACTTCTGTTCTTGGATTTTCGTCACAATAAAATACACTGAACATAATCTTCCAAAAGTTATTTACAAAAGTTTAAGCTATTGCCATTATAAATTACAATAACTTTTATTTAAGTAATAATTATTTTAAAAAATTAAAAGCCATTGTTATTTGTAATATCAATACATCCAAGTCACGTAAATACAAAACATGTTGCATTACAAATGCTATAGGTGTCACATTTGCAAAAGATAAAATTATTGGCATTGTAAATGACAAAGGTATTAATTTCAATATTTTCAAAACCAACACATAAATAAAAAATGTGTCATTTACAAGACCAATAGCTCAAACTTTCCTAATGGGAGACCGGTTGCATTGCAAATGCTTGTTCTTTTTTTTGTAAACTCCTATGCACTTAGCCTCTAATGCACCTTGTGTATAAAACGAGTCGGCCTGACCAGGGTTTGAACCAGTGACGCGGAGGTCGCGGACAGGCCTGAGGCACAATGTACTATCTTACGAGGTGATAACTAAGTTCCCTTTCCACAGGATTTCCCTCCATACCCCCCTGCTCTGCAGCGGCTGGTCCTGCAGGTGTGTATTCTGTGTCTGGTTCACCTGTGCCCCTTGCGCCATGTTCCCATCCCACACGTGCTGTGTCGCTCTTATGTCGTTGCTGTGCTGTTTCTTGTCGCACGTCGTTTCCACCCTCTTGGATTTCTTGGTGCATGGGCTGCTGTGTTGTTCCTTTTGTTCTTTTGTGGCCTGGTCTTGTGGTAAGATGCTTGGTGGTAAATGTCCTAAGATGTTCCCCAGAACCGAGTGGGACAGGTGCCATTGACAAAATCATCACATTTCAAGGTGTTTCTAATCCAAACATTGGTCAGAGTCTCTCCTACAGATGACAAAGGCTACCTTCAAAGCTGAAAGTAGTACAGCAGTGTTGTTTCTTTGTGTCCAGCCCGAAGTGACCAGGACTTCTTGTGTTTCTCCCGCGCAGGAAGGAGATGGAGCCAATCCGAAGACCCTTTCCTCTCAGAAGCTGTCCCCCAAGTGGTGCTTCCTGGACTGTGAGTATCGGGGTGCAGCGAGTAAAGTTAAGAGTGAAGTAAACTGTGTGGAGGATGCACGGACTGGGCTACAGTGTAAATGGAAAAAACACAACACCAATTTCAAGGAAGGGCCTAAGGGAAAAGTTTAACTCCTTGCATGCTCATGACGAGCTGAGCTCGTCATGAGTGACGGTGCTCCGGTGCTCATGACGAGCTGAGCTCGTCATGACCGCGCCCGTCCCGTGGAACGCTCGCATGCTGGGCTGATTCCCCCGCTGTGCTGAACGTTCCATTGGAACGGGCGCGGTCATGACGAGCTCAGCTCGTCATGAGCACCGGAGCGTCGTGGCTCATGACGAGCTGACCTCGTCATGAGCATGGGGGCGCTGTACGCGCCCCCCAGCACAGCGGGGAAATACCCCGAGCAGCGAAGGGGTTAAAGACCACAACAGATTTGAATGCCCAATTCTAGTACAGTATTAAACCAAAGCGAACCCGGGGGTCTAACAAATTAAGAGCATAAACGGTACACGTTATCAAATCTCACCTGATTCTAAGGGGAGTCCTTTTAACCCCTTGGCCGTGGCGCTAATTCCGCCGCGGTGCTGGGGGGAGGGGAGGCGCGCGGTGCCGACATGCTGGTGACGGAACCACTCCGTCACCAGCCACGGGTGGGCTGTGCTAATGACGGAGTGGTTCCGTCACGGCCCCGCCTGCCTAATAGAACGCGCTGCGCAGGCGCGGCGGCCGGGCCGTGACGGAACCACTCCGTCACCAGCCATGGGTGGGCTGTGCTAATGACGGAGTGGTTCCGTCACGGCCCTGCCTGCCTAATAGAACGCGCCACGCAGGCGCGAAATGAACGCCGCGCAGGCGCGGCGGCCAGGCCATGACGGAACCACTCCGTCATTAGCACAGCCCACCCGTGGCTGGTGACGGAGTGGTTCCGTCACCAGCATAGAAGGGGTTAAAGAGGACGGAATCCCATCACCCACCGAGGTTGCTTGCTTCATCATCTGGGACCTCCCCTTGGTTGCAAAACCTAGTGCGACGAAGGGCTGCAACCCCCTCCCTAGGAGGGAGGCGCTCAGGGGTGTTTTAGTTGATCAAGAATAAGATCTACTCAGATCCATTATAGGTGAAGCGGTATATATGTTTTGAAGGTGATGGTTGCAGTGCGTGCAGTGATGAAGTGAAAAGTGCTTAAAATTGGCTATCAGGAAGAAAAACACCTTTAATTAGAATTATGCTGGTGTCAAAAAACAAAACTAATGCGTCTGCAGCTTAGAGTGACCCTGAGAGGGGCAATCCTGGGGCGGGTCTTGCAGCTCACAGGATCCCTGCCTTTCTCTGAATTCCCCCAGGTCTTATTTAGTGTTATTCCCCATTCACTGCAGCACAGACTCCGGGGCACTGCGGCGTCTATGGGTTGATCCCTGTGAAGCTTCGCGCCCCACATTCCTATCCTCTGAGGGAGCTCATGTGCGCCAAGTGCTCGTCCCATTGGAGGGGTCCCTGGGCCAGGATTGAAAGGGTTCACGGTTCGATCCCCGGCTCCGGTGGCAGCTCAGCACCATGTGACTATGGGCAGTAGCTCACTTAATTTCCACGACCGCCTCCAGCCCCGTCAGACCCGTAAGGGTGAGTAGTTTGCGCTTAACAAATACGGATTTACATTTATATTGAAAAGGTTTAATGCACACCAGCGTACTTTATTGTTAGCCAATGAGGGCCCTGCCTTGGGGTTATCAGTCTGCTGTGGCTCTGTGGTCTACACAAAATGTGTCGGCCTGGCACTCGTTACCCCCTCGTTGGAGCTGCTGAAGGCCTGCCCATGCTGCCACCTTCACTCACCAGCTGGGGTTTTGTCTGACATCACTCGCAGGTTGGTCCAAAACAAACCTCTTACAAAGTGTAAGGAAGGCCGGGCACACTTATCAACAAAAGTGCTTGTAGAGCACATCTGGAGAAAGACTCCAGATGGGCAGCCTGCTGGAACCAGGTCCAACAAGATGAATGGCAAAGGCAAAGGCAGACCGTCCAGCGCTTAAGTAAGTGGTCAAGAAAAATAGTCCACCTGTATCACCATTAGATCATGGCCTCAGATACACCTTCAAGGACACCCTACTGTCCACAAATACTGCCTTCCTAGCAAGAACCAGCCTCAAAAACTCACTAGCTTTGGCATGTCCTACCCACCCCCAACGCCTACTACATTGGGCCACTCAAAGAGAAAAAGAACCTTGAGTCAGCAGGTCCAACCAACTACAGACCATCTCCGAAAGCCAGTTTGTAGGTAAACTGATTGAAAGAGTTGCCTTCGCTCAGATCTCCAACCTAGCAGAAGAAAACAACCTCCATTTACAGCATCAAACAAGAACGTTCCCAGGCGGAGGCACCGAGTCAATGGCGCGAACCATAGATCAGTGGCTGCACTATGACTGCTGAGTCGGCACGCCACCTTTAACTCTGTCCATGGATGGACTGGAACCTGCCACCCCCCTCCTCCCCCAACGCCTGGAGACCCTCACAGGTGAGTAGTCGCGCATAACAAACACCTGATTGATTGATTGATCCACCACCAGTTCCTGCTGCCAAGACTGGTGTCAATTGGCTTCCACAGAAGCATCTAGTGCCAGATCTGCTGACGCCCAATATAGGGTTATCACTCTGCACTTGTTCATTTCAACTTCTTTCTGCCACAATTAAACCGAATCTACCGGTTCGATCATCTCCTCTCTCTTCAACATGTAGCCTTCTTCTGGAACTCAAGTCCTTCCGTTTACCCCGCTACGACACATGGATCCTCCTCAGACCTCAAGTCCTTCCGTTTACCCCGCTACGACACATGGATCCTCCTCAGACCTCAAGTCCTTCCGTTTACCCCGCTACGACACATGGATCCTCCTCAGACCTCAAGTCCTTCCGTTTACCCCGCTACGACACATGGATCCTCCTCAGACCTCAAGTTCTTCCGTTTACCCCGCTACGACACATGGATCCTCCTCAGACCTCAAGTCCTTCCGTTTACCCCGCTACGACACATGGATCCTCCTGAGACCTCAAGTCCTGCCGTTTACATCGCTACGACACATGGATGCTCCTCAGACCTCAAATCCTTCCGTTTATCCCGCTACGACACATGGATCCTCCTGAGACCTCAAGTCCTTCCGTTTACCCCGCTACGACACATGGATCCTCCTCAGACCTCAAGTCCTTCCGTTTACCCCGCTACGACACATGGATCCTCCTCAGACCTCAAGTCCTTCCGTTTACCCCGCTACGTCACATGGATCCTCCTCAGACCTCAAGTCCTTCCGTTTACATTGCTACGACACATGGATCCTCCTCAGACTTCAAGTCCTTCCGTTTACCCCGCTACGTCACATGGATCCTCCTCAGACCTCAAGTCCTTCCGTTTACCCCGCTACGACACATGGATCCTCCTCAGACCTCAAGTCCTTCCGTTTACCCCGCTACGACACATGGATCCTCCTCAGACCTCAAGTCCTTCTGTTTACCCCGCTACGTCACATGGATCCTCCTCAGTCTGAAAAACCTAAAGTATCTAGACTCTTGGGCAATCACTTCCTCTGTGCCATCGACCAATGGCTGCTGAGATACAAACTTGTTGACCGTGAGGCAACTCCTTATCTGGAACTATCTGGCCACAGGAGCAAAATTCTCTGCCAGGGATATCAACGGACGTATAAAGTCTTGGGGCTCAACCAGGGCTCCGGCCGCTCTCTGGTCCCTCTGACCAGGTCACGGGAAGGTCCCCTGAATGAAGTCACAGGAAGACCCTCTACACCATGCAAGCTCTGTGGGGCATCTTGTACAGACCAGGGTCCCGCTCCGGCTACAGGCCGCCATCAAGCTGACCATTTCTGGACTGAATTGCACCTCTCTACCTGGGGGGCTAGCTCCTCCCACTCCGAAGACTGCAAAGGAGCAGACTTGTGGGAGCAGGACATCTGCACACCCTCGCCCATGAGAAGGCACCACACATGCGCTCCCAGAGCTTTACTGCTACTTATGGCCAGCCAATCATCAGCAAGATACTGCAACTTGTCCACTGGGCAATGCAATTCATGGCAAGGGGCCATTATTATGACCGGTATCGAGATTGGTCCAGGCGCCCTGCAGCACAGAACTACGTATCCTGACCCTTATCAAGGAGGCCGCACCCATTATATGATTGCGATATTTCGCACCTGCGAGACAGACGCTGCTATTTACGAACGCCAGGAGCTTACTCGAGCAAGCTCGCATCACGCGTATTACAAGATACAGCGGCAGGAAGAATATTTCTCTTCACCATCCCAATTACCATGATTGCCCTGAAGAAGTTCATTGTTCAATGAACGAAACGTGTTGGCTGGAACTTTGTATTGTCGGATGACATTTAAAATAAAGGATTGATTTTGATACAACAAAAACAAGTAAACATAATTTATTTTAAAAAACACCCTGGGTAGTGCACCACTCTAAATTCTGGTGAAGTGGCCATTATTCGTTGAAGTGGAGCAGGAAAGGGAGCAGGTGTATAGAAAAACAGCAAGAAAGGGAGAAACCAGGGATGAAAAAGAAGCTGCAATAGTGGGATAAAGACCCCAGAAGTGTACGGTGTGGTGGATGAAAGAGGCGAGGATGGATAGAAACCAGGCAGGGGCTCCAAAACGTATTACTTTTACAAACTAAGGTCTGGATAAGATGGTGGTTGCAGATGCTTCGAGGGAGACCCCCTGCGTTTGCGTTCTCTTTAAATCAGTCACAATGGTCTGGACTTCACATAGGTCTGAGGTCTTACACCAATACTTGTCATTCCGTTTCTTTTCCTTTTTATGTTTTTGTTCTCCTATTTTTGTTTTTAGGTCTCGCCTGTCGATGCGCATGCGCATCGAGCAAGCGAGACTATAGGGGCTCATCCACTCTTTATCTAACTTGCAAGGAATCGTGGCGATTCCTTGCAGTGCCCGTGACTTTTAAGCTCAATGCGCATGTGCATTGAGCTTAAAAGCGCGTGCACAGCCGCCCGCATTCCTCCGACACCTTTGAAGTGAAGCTTAGCTTCACTTCAAAGGCCCGGCTTCTTCACACCCACATGCCGCTCTGCCCCGCTCCGCCCCCTCCCCTGAGTCATCCTGCCTGCCCAGACTTCTCCTCCCCCCTACTTACATCCCGCTTTCACTTGTTTTGTGACTTCACACTTGCCCCTGTCCCTTCAAGGCAGCCCAGCTTCTCCCAGCAGGCAGCCCACCCCCTCCCTCTGCACCCACGTGAACAGCCCCGGGCCTGGCTGCGTCCTTCCTTGTAATACTTTCGAAGTTCAGTAGCCAGCTTGCCACTGCAATGCTTCAAAACCTTCACATGGCTCTCAAGTTACCATCCGTTGCATACTTGTTTTTATACTACGCAATGGAGGCATTACCAAACTGCGCACTACCCAAAACGCACGTCTCCTACATCTCCCACCTCCGAGCCCCTCCATCCACGTCACCTTCCGCCTCAGACAAGACTTCATTACATCCCCGGGATTCGAACCCCCTCCCGCCTAATCTTGATGTGTGCGCGTGCTTGCAGCCCACTAATGCTAATGTCGTCTCCCCGCATCGCATCCCTTCCACTAATCCCCTCTTTGTCTCCCAGATACATTTTTTTTCTTGAGCTGAATGTCTCTCGCTTTCTTTCTTTGACTACCTGTCTCTCTTTTTCTTCCATTGACCTTCTGTCTGCCTGTCTTTTCTACTTGGCCTCGCTCCTCTCTTTATGCTTCTATCTCACTCCACTACCTGTCTCTGCCTCTCTCACTAACCACTGCCTGGCTTGCCTCTCTCTGTGACTGCCTGTCTCAGCTTCTCTTTCTCTTTGACTGTCTCTCTCCTCTACCCCTCCCGTGCGCGTGCTCTCTCCTGAGTCTGCTGCCGGTCTCTCTCTCTTTGACTGTATGCCCCCCCCCCCCTTGCGTGCTCTCTCCCCTCTACAGCCCCCCTCTGCCTTGCGCTCCATGCCGCAGTCTCCCCCTTCATCTTTCATTTATGGCTGTGGCCCCACCAGCCAGAACCAAAAAAATTGCAGAAATATTTTTGAACGGGGCGAGGGATTCTGCGAGTCCGCTTTCCATGAAAGAAAGCCACAGGGAGGGGGAGCTCACACCTCACGGGCGAGTTTATGGCACCCCAAAACAGTTGTCGCCAGCTCTCACACCAGAAAACCATGTGGAAGACTGTAAACGGCCTTCAAAGACCATCTTCACACCTCAGGGCATGCTTGGGGGGCCATTACTGGGTGGGAGTGGTAGGGTCAGTCGCCAGGGCCTCCATACCAACTGTCCTACCAGATTGTGGCGGGGACTCTCCAACCGTACCGGTGTTCATAAAGTGCGCGAGTGCGTCCGGCAGGCGTCTGAAGAGTGGAGTTGCAATCTGTATGTATATGTCGATGGTGTTGAGCGCTTTCTTCAGAGAAATGTATAACCTACAGGCAGCAGGTCCTGTTTCCTGAAGCGTGGACTCTTACTTTTAACTCTTAAGATAATATAAAAAGTGACGTAATGTGGAGAAATAGCACCGGCCATTGCTCAAGTACTAGTAGGCAATTCAGATTGTGATGTGTGCTATATTAACATTTATGTAACAGTCCGCGCTCGAGCGCCCCCACCCCACACACTTCTTATCCAGGTCACAACACTAAAACCACATGCAGTGATCCGAGTTTCTCAAATGAAAACCGAATTCAGAACACCCACCCAATCCCCTCGGGCGTTTTTCTTTCCCTCGCTAAACAATCTTGTAGTCTCTCCATTTCGCCATGCTCTGCCTAGCTCCTTTCACGCCCCTCACCTCCCCCTCAGCTCTCCCGTATTACAGCTGGTTCGCACCTCCAGCTGTCACCCCCTCCCTCCACTCCACAACCAGGCTCCGTTTCAAAGGCAGCCAATTACTGTTTGCATCTTTCCGGGGTACCGAAAGAGAGACATGCAAACACACACACACATAGACACACGCGCGCACTCTCTCTCTCGTTGCCTCCCCACCCTCTCTCTCACACCGAGATTCATATAGGCACAAAACACAGACTCAAATACGGACAGCCACAAATCAGTGCAAACAGATGAGAAACACAAAATGAAAGATAAAGACACGAAATGCACAAGGAAAAATAAATAATCACAGGGCAATGTAAATAGGTGATACACACACACACACACACACACACACACACATTACATACACGAAATAAACAAACAAAACGAAATAGGCAGTGACAGAACAGAATGTAGCTGGCTTCAATATTTGTCACCCCATCCAACCCCCCTCCCGCAACCTTCCTTCCAATCATCCAGCATGTCTATGTTGGCACTGACATGAGCTCATATCATAGTTCATGTGCAACAGTGTTTGAGGGGTATTTTGATATTTCCTAGAAAATGTAATAACATTTCACTTTGTGCCTCCATCGGTCCTTGGGGTCCAAGAAGACCATATACACACAGCTCACATACCTCTAATTAAACCCTATCTCAAGTCCACAGACGCAGCAGTGCACTGTACAATCATTACACGCAGGAGGCAGCCAGGGCAGCCGAGAGTGCACGTTTCTCATGCATGCAGGGAACTCATAGCATCAGTTTCACTCACATGGTACTGAGGTTCACTCTCACACAAGAGGTAACGTTCTCTGTCTTCACTTGCCAGGGCAGAAGTACCTACTCACAGCACCACTCTGCACCACCACAGCATCACTCAGCACTACCACAGCATCACTCAGCACCACCACAGCACCACTCAGCACCACCACAGCATCACTCAGCACCACCACAGCACCACCACAGCAGCACCACTCAGCACCACCACAGCACCACTCAGCACCACCACAGCCTCACTCAGCATCACCACAGCACCACCACAGCACCACTCGGCACCACCACAGCACCACTCAGCACCACTCAGCACCACTCAGCGCAACCACAGCATCACTCAGCGCAACCACAGCATCACTCAGTGCAACCACAGCATCACTCAGCCCAACTACAGCATCACTCAGCCCAACTACAGCATCACTCAGCGCAACCACAGCATCACTCAGCGCAACAACAGCATCACTCAGCGCAACCACAGCATCACTGGTTCAAATATGTTCTCTCAATGTTTCAAGCTTTATTACAAATATCACAAAAAGATGTTAATATTTCACTTCTGTTCTTGGATTTTCGTCACAATAAAATACACTGAACATAATCTTCACAAAAGTTAGTTACAAAAGTTTAAGCTATTGCCATTATAAATTACAATCACTTTTATGTAAGTATTAATTATTTAAAAAAATTAAAAGCCATTGATATTTGTAATATCAATACATCTAAGTCACATAAATACAAAACCTGTTGCATTACAAATGCTATAGGTGTCACATTTGCGAAAGTTATAACTATTGGCATTGTAAATGACAAAACTATTAATTTAGAAATTTTCAAAAACAACACATAAATAAAAAAATTGTCATTTACAAGACCAATAGCTCAAACTTTCCTAATACGAGACCTATTGGCTATGCCAATGCTTTTTTGATTTGTAATTCTTTAGCATTGGCTACAAGAAATAAAAATGCTAAAGATTTACAACAAAAAACCCATAAACAATTCTAAAAGCACTAACTCTAATGCTGCGAGACCTATTGCATTTCCAATGCTTGTTTTCCTTTTTGCCCCTAAAATGTGTGGTTTTCCAAGATACAGACGTCACCTCCTGTAGAGCAAGCTTCCAGGGGCTGTAATGTAAGTCCTTCTCACCCTTCCATACCAAGGTCTTATGCTGTCTCGCCTGGACTACGGCTGGTCAGTCTATCCAGGTAGTGGTCAAGAGTTTACAGATGGTCTAGAGTGCTGCAGCCTGTTGACTCGAAGGCCTCCTCCCTGGCAACCTCGCATTGGCGACCAGTCTGCAAAAGATCACCTTCAAATCTCTGTGTCTGGCCCACATGACGTACAACAAAAGTCCCCTCAATCCAGCGGTTTCTTACCCCTTACAGCCCCAAAATATCACTCCGCTCTGCAGACCTGGGACTTCTCTTAGGCATAGATTCATGATGGTAAATTACGCTCGCGACCAGTATTTTTGCATTTGGGATGCATCATCCCAAATGCAAAAATCTCAAAATAAGAAATCGCAAAATTGCGATTTCTTGCATTTTACAATCTCAAATTGAGATTCCTTAAATGCAATGCATTAAAGTTTAAAAAAATAGCGATTTCGCTAATAGGGCTCGCAAATTACCATGAAGTTGAACTTCATGGTAATTTGCAAAAACTTTGAAAAATGCACTAAAGTGCAGTTTTCAAAGTTTCATGTTGCGCACACACATGCCCTAAGGGCATGTGTGTGTGCAACATATGTGCAGAGATCATTTTCAGGGGTGCAACAGGGTGTCCTTGGGACACCCCTGCACCCTTGAAATCGCATTCTCAATTTGCGATTCGCTAATTGCGATTCGCAAATTGAGAATGTCTTCCCATTCATTCCTATGGGCCTCTAGGCCCATAGGAATGAATGGGGAGGTATTCCTTAATTGCGACTCGCAATTTGCGAGTTGCAATTAAGGAATTTTAAGAAATCGCTATTTTCTAAGCGATTTCTTTTTGCATAGCCTTTTGCTATTCCTTATTAGTGAATGGATGCTTGATGAATTTGGGGGCACATTCATAAAACTAAGAAAGCCAAAAGCAGGGGGAGGCGAGGAGGGGGGTTGCGTATTTTTATTTATTTATTTTGCCTTTTTGGCATCCAAAACTTTGGACCTCTCTCCCTCTGCCTTTAAGACTGACCAACAAAGAAATTAACTTTAGGAAATGTCTCAAACCCACCTCTTCTGAGTGAAATACCCACCGCGCTATCTATGGGAAGCACAGGACTGTAGCGCTGAGAGGCCCGCTGGGTAGCCCAGCGCTTTACACATTCCTAGCACACTGACCTCGGTGCGAGGGGGCAGCGATCCCTCAAAGAGGGACTAAAGAAGCAAGAATTAGGGGCAGGTGATGAGCTCTGGGTCTGATGCAGCACAGACACACCTGCCTCTCTGCCTCCGGCGCAGCGGGGAGCCGTGCAGCAGCTGTGGGGCCCTTTGGGGCCCCGTTGGGCCCCCGCTAAGAGGCCTCTGTTGTCGTGCACTCAGCACCTCCTTCTGAACCCTCAATGCCAGCAGGGCCAATAGGGAAGGAGCTCTGTCTTTGAGGTGCCTTCAGCCCCCACCAGCAGGACTTATTCGGTGCAGCCGTAGATGGTAGTAGGGCCCTCACCGAGGGGCCCCACTGGGTCCAGGAGGGAATGATGGGGTCGGGCCCTCACTCTCTCGCTGGAGTAGATCACTCTGTGCTATGAAACGTCATTGTTCTTGGGCCTTTCCAGGAGTTGTGAGAGTGAATTAGGAGATGGGCGGAGTTTGGGCCCTGGGGGGGCCGCCCCCCTTGTGTTCCCGCCCAGGAGCCGCACGCACGCCCTCCATGGCGTTCCGGCCCACCCCCCCCTGTTTATAAACAGACCTTTGTTGGAGGGCTTCTCGCTGCACTCGCCGCGTTCCTGGGCCCGGACCCCCCTCTGTGACATTCAGAGTTTGTTCCTGGTCTGAAAGTGCCTTGTTTTCGCTTCTTTTTTGTGCTTTTCTTTTTCTTAAAGGAAAATATGACAACAGCCCCCGAGCAGGGGGTCCCGCTAAGGCTGCAACAATGGCCGCCTTAGTAACTGGGGCTGAGAACGAGGGGCCAGTGTTCCTCTCCGCTGCAGGGGGCCCCAAGGCGTCAAAGGAGCCCCCAGACCCAGTCCAGGGACAGAGAATGTGAGAAGGGGAACTCAGCAAAACCCAAGTGAGGTGGCGAGCATTCCACCACTGCCGCCCCTTTACGATCCCTCCGAAGAGACCTTTGTTAATGCACACTCTAAGCTTCTGCCTATCCCTCCGAAGAGACCTTTGTTAATGCACACTCTGGCTTCAGCCTATCCCTCCGAAGAGACCTTTGTTAATGCACAGACCGGCTTCAGCCTAGCCCTCCGAAGAGACCTTTGTTAATGCACACTCTGGCTTCAGCCTATCCCTCCGAAGAGACCTTTGTTAATGCACAGACCGGCTTCAGCCTAGCCCTCCGAAGAGACCTTTGTTAATGCAGACTCTGGCTTCAGCCTCGCCCTCCCAAGAGATCTTTGTTAATGCTCACTCTAGCTTCAGCCTATCCCTCGAAGAGACCTTTGTTAATGCAGACTCTGGCTTCAGCCTATCCCGGCGAAGAGACCTTTGTTAATGCAGACTCTTGCTTCAGCCTATCCCTCCGAAGAGACCTTTGTTAATGCACACTCTGGCTTCAGCCTATCCCTCCGAAGAGACTTTTGTTAATGCAGACTCTGGCTTCAGCCTATCCCGCCGAAGAGACCTTTGTTAGTGCAGACTCTGGCTTCGGCCTAACCCTCTGAAGAGACCTTTGTTAATGCAGACTCTGGCTTCAGCCTATCCCTCCGAAGAGGTCTTTGTTAATGCACACTCTGACTTCAGCCTATCCCTCCTAAGAGACTTTTGTTAATGCACACTCTGGCTTCTGCCTAGCCCTCCGAAGAGACCTTTGTTAATGCACACTCTGGATTCAGCCTAGCCCTTCTAAGAGACTTTTATTAATGCACACTCTGGCTTCAGCCTAGCCCTCTGAAGAGACCTTTGTTAATGCACACTCTGGCTTCAGCCTATCCCTCCGAAGAGACCTTTGTTAATGCACAGACCGGCTTCAGCCTAGCCCTCCGAAGAGACCTTTGTTAATGCACACTCTGGCTTCAGCCTAGCCCTCCGAAGAGACCTTTGTTAATGCAGACTCTGGCTTCCGCCTATCCCTCCGAAGAGATCTTTGTCAATGCAAACTCTGGCTTCAGCCTAGCCCTCCGAAGAGACCTTTGTTAATGCAGACTTTGGCTTCCGCCTACCCCTCCGAAGAGACCTTTGTTATGCACCGACGGGCTTCAGCCTAGCCCTCCGAAGAGACCTTTGTTAATGCAGACTCTGGCTTCAGCATATCCCTCCAAAGAGACCTTTGTTAATGCAGACTCTGGCTTCAGCCTTGCCCTCTGAAGAGACCTTTGTTAATGCACACTGTGGCTTCAGCATAGCCCTTCGAAGAGACCTTTGTTAATGCAGACTCTGGCTTCCGCCTATCCCTCCGAAGAGATCTTTGTCAATGCAAACTCTGGCTTCAGCCTAGCCCTCCCAAGAGACCTTTGTTAATGCACACTCTGGCTTCAGCCTAGCCCTCCAAAGAGACCTTTGTTAATACACACTCTGGCTTCAGCCTAGCCCTCCGAAGAGACCTTTGTTAATGCAGACTCTGGCTTCAGCATATCCCTCCAAAGAGACCTTTCTTAATGCAGACACTGGCTTCAGCCTAGCCCTCCGAAGAGACCTTTGTTAATGCAGACTCTGGCTTCAACCTATCCCTCCGAAGAGACCTTTGTTATTGCAGACTCTGGCTTCAGCCTAGCCCATCGAAGAGACCTTTGTTAATGCAGACTCTGGCTTCAGCATATCCCTCCAAAGAGACCTTTGTTAATGCAGACTCTGGCTTCAGCCTAGCCCTCCGAAGAGACCTTTGTTAATGCAGACTCTTTGTTAATGCAGACTCTGGCTTCAGCCTAGCCCTCCGAAGAGACCTTTGTTAATGCAGACTCTGGCTTCAGCATATCCCTCCAAAGAGACCTTTGTTAATGCAGACTCTGGCTTCAGCCTTTCCCTCCGAAGAGACCTTTGTTAATGCAGACTCTGGCTTCAGCCTAGCCTTCCGAAGAGACCTTTGTTAATGCAGACTCTGGCTTCAGCATATCCCTCCAAAGAGACCCTTGTTAATGCAGACTCTGGCTTCAGCCTACCCCTCCGAAGAGACCTTTGTTAATGCAGACTCTGGCTTCAGCCTAGCCTTCCGAAGAGACCTTTGTTAATGCAGACTCTGGCTTCAGCATATCCCTCCAAAGAGACCCTTGTTAATGCAGACTCTGGCTTCAGCCTACCCCTCCGAAGAGACCTTTGTTATGCACAGACCGGCTTCAGCCTAGCCCTCCAAAGAGACCTTTGTTAATGCAGACTCTGGCTTCAGCCTAGCCCTCCGAAGAGACCTTTGTTAATGCAGACTCTGGCTTCAGCCTTGCCCTCTGAAGAGACCTTTGTTAATGCACACTGTGGCTTCAGCATAGCCCTTCGAAGAGACCTTTGTTAATGCAGACTCTGGCTTCCGCCTATCCCTCCGAAGAGATCTTTGTTAATGCAGACTCTGGCTTCAGCCTAGCCCTCCGAAGATACCTTTGTTAATGCACACTCTGGCTTCAGCCTCTCCCTCCGAAGAGACCTTTGTTAATGCACACTCTGGCTTCAGCCTAGCCCTCCGAAGAGACTTTTGTTAATGCACACTCTGGCTTCAGCCTATCCCTCCGAAGAGACCTTTGTTAATGCACACTCTGGCTTCAGCCTAGCCCTCCGAAGAGACTTTTGTTAATGCAGACTCTGGCTTCAGCCTAGCCCTCCGAAGAGACTTTTGTTAATGCAATCTCTGGCTTCAGTCTATCCCTCCGAAGAGACCTTTGTTAATGCAGACTCCGGCTTCAGCCTAGCCCTCCGAAGAGACTTTTGTTAATGCAGACTCCGGCTTCAGCCTAGCCCTCCGAAGAGACTTTTGTTAATGCAGACTCTGGCTTCAGTCTATCCCTCCGAAGAGACCTTTGTTAATGCAGACTCTGGCTTCAGCCTAGCCCTCCCAAGAGACCTTTGTTAATACACACTCTGGCTTCAGCCTAGCCCTCCGAAGAGACTTTTGTTAATACACACTCTGGCTTCAGCCTAGCCCTCCGAAGAGACCTTTGTTAATGCACACTCTGGCTTCAGCCTAGCCCTCCGAAGAGACCTTTGTTAATGCAGACTCTGGCTTCAGCCTAGCCCTCCGAAGAGACCTTTGTTAATGCACACTCTGGCTCCAGCCTATCCCTCCGAAGAGACCTTTGTTAATGCACACTCTGGCTTCAGCCTAGCCCTCCGAAGAGACCTTTGTTAATGCACACTCTGGCTCCAGCCTAGCCCTCCGAAGAGACCTTTGTTAATGCACACTCTGGCTCCAGCCTAGCCCTCCGAAGAGACCTTTGTTAATGCACACTCTGGCTCCAGCCTATCCCTCCGAAGAGACCTTTGTTAATGCACACTCTGGCTTCAGCCTAGCCCTCCGAAGAGACCTTTGTTAATGCACACTCTGGCTCCAGCCTAGCCCTCCGAAGAGACCTTTGTTAATGCACACTCTGGCTTCAGCCTAGCCCTCCGAAGAGACCTTTGTTAATGCACACTCTGGCTCCAGCCTAGCCCTCCGAAGAGACCTTTGTTAATGCACACTCTGAGGCTGGACTGTGGTGTCCCCCAGTGTCCTCGAGACCCCTCTGCCGGGCCACGTGCCCCAAACCTCGTGAAGTGGCCGCAGCTCTCGCGAGACGTGGCCACGAGGCCAGGCTGTGGTTACAGCCAGCTGTGCCTCACACGTAGCACTTTATGGACTGCCAGAGGTGCAGGGGGGGGGCGGCAGATGTTTTTAATAGGCGGCCAGAAGTGCAAAGGTCTTGTCGTCTGAGTCACTGTTCTTCTTTGTTGTTTCTTTGTTTCCAGGAATCGGCCCTCGCTTTTGAAGTGGTCGAAGCAAAATAGCAGAAAAAGTGGCTCGATGAAGCGGCTCGTGTCCCAAGATGTGGAACCATCCTCTCTCCCTCTTTGCCCCCTCTCCCCCCCCCCCCCTCACCCACCTGAAGTTGAACAACTTCCCTGCTGTCCAAGACCATCGAACCTCAGAAGTGCACATCAGACAGAAAACCACGCACCACAAATGTGCCTCAATGTATCAGACTGGGACATGGGCCGGTTTCATAGCAGACCTGGGTGAAGAGAAAGCCAACTCAGTGGGTTTGTGTTCCATTGCCTGAGAATCTGCTAAAAATGTCTGAGCACTGCCTGTGTCCAAAAGTGAAAGGGGGCTCCCACCACTGATACATCATGGTGATAAAAGGGACTGGTTTCCAAAGTTAAAGTACGTTTACCCCGGACGCCAGGGCTCCATGGCTGTGCGCAGTGGGAGCCAGGGCTCCGTGGCTGTGCGCAGCAGGCGCCAGGGCTCCGTGGCTGCACGCAGCGGGCGCCAGGGCTCCGTCGCTGCGCGCAGCGGGCGCCAGGGCTCCGTGGCTGTGCGCAGCGGGTGCCAGGGCTCCGTGATTGTGCGCAGCAGACGCCAGGGCTCCGTGGCTGCGCACAGCGGGCGCCAGGGCTGCGTGCAGCGGGCGCCAGGGCTGCGTGCAGCAGGCGCCAGGGCTCCGTGGCTGCGTGCAGCGGGCGCCAGGGCTCCGTGCCTGTGCGCAGCGGGCGCCAGGGCTCCGTGGCTGTGCGCAGCGGGCGCCAGGGCTCCGTGGCTGTGCGCAGTGGGAGCCAGGGCTCCGTGGCTGTGCGCAGCAGGCGCCAGGGCTCCGTGGCTGCGCGCAGCGGGCGCCAGGGCCCCGTGGCTGCGCGAAGCGGGCGCCAGGGCTCCGTGGCTGCGCGCAGCGGGCGCCAGGGCTCCGTGGCTGCGCGCAGCGGGCGCCAGGGCTCCGTGGCTGCGCGCAGCGGGCTCCGTGGCTGCGCGCAGCAGACGCCAGGGCTCCGTGGCTGCGTACAGCGGGCGCCAGGGCTCCGTGGCTGCGTGCAGCGGGCGCCAGGGCTCCGTGGCTGCGTGCAGCGGGCGCCAGGGCTCCGTGGCTGCGCGCAGCGAGCGCCAGGGCTCCGTGGCTGCGCGTAGCGGGCGCCAGGGCTCCGTGGCTGCGCGCAGCAGACGCCAGGGCTCCGTGGCTGCGCACAGCAGACGCCAGGGACGGTCCAAGACCAGGGTCCGACGTACAGAATGTTGGACAAGATACTCAACGTCAAGGGCAGCAAGGACCCTGTCCACCAAGAAATCTACCTGCCTGCCCGACAGAGAGCAGGCCTGTTTTGGAGGTTTTTTTGGGTGAAAGATAAAATTATAAAAGCTTGGTCTAAGCGTCCATCACCAATGACAGATGCACACCAAACTATTAAATGGCTTTGTATACGTCAGCGGCACTCCTGGTGTCCAACATGCAAGGCCTCGTGGACCCTGATCAGGTGGGATTCATTCACAAAAGCGGCTGCAGTGATGACACTAAGTGCCTCTTATAGACAGATCCCACCGATGACGCATGCCTGCGATACTTCTATCGATTGATGCTGAAAAAGCGTTCGATCGAGTAGGATTGGCTAAAGCTACGGGATGTTTTGGCCAAGTTTCCAACAGGGAGTTTGGAGCAACGAACCAACCTGAGGGCACGGGTAAGAGTCAGTGGAATACGGTCGAACCTCGTCAATATAATGAGAACCTTACACAAGCACATGACCAAAACCTTTGCCAAAATCTTAACATCCACGTTTATCATTGAAATTGGGCGATAGCTTGAGCATTCCAGGGGTCCTTGCCTGGTTTCAGAAGCACAGATATTCAAGCTCCGAGAAAATCTGCAGAGGTGACCATCGACCAGTGCCTCAGGGTAAACCGAGACCAAAATGGGAATAATCCGACGTTTTGTGCTTTTATAAAATTCAGCTGGAAGGCCGTCCTGTCCGGGTGGTTTCCTGGAGGGCACAGGATTTTATTGCTGATGCGATTTCTTCCACCGTGATCACACCTTCCAGTTGTGCACATTGTGTAGGGGAATAAAGGGTGAATAGATGGATCTAAAAAAGGAAGATTGGGTCTAATGCTGGATGTGTTTCAGCTCTGTAAAGGCGTTCATAATATTTCTGAAACTCCGCCACTGTTGCAGTCGGTGGGCTATGAGTCGAGAGTCCGAGTCGCGAATCGCAGGAATCATTTAGGACGAGGCTTGCTGACGAAGCTGATAGGCCAAAAGTCTACCTTCTATCTCCCCCTTTTCGTAGTGTTTCTGTTGCACACAGAGGAGGCATTTCTCTGCCTCTGCTGTATCATGTGTATTTATTTATTTATTTATATGCTTGTATAGCGCTAGACTCGACTCCCGAAGGAGTATCTCTGCGCTAAGTATTTAGCCAGTAGAAGCTCCAGGAGAAGGGATGAGTTTGGAGATGAGTTATAATCAGTAGTCAAGGATATGACCCGTGCTTCCAGTTCTCACCTAGAGTCTTTAAGCCTCCGTTGGATTATCGCAGAGTCGTCATCAGCATGCCATGAAGAACGGCCATTCCCACCCCCCACAGTGTCTGTGCCGGGGATACTGAACCCCTACTGTCCTCCTAATAGCATTCTACACACTGTTAGGTGATGTTTTGCCTCAGGGTCTTTATAATGGGAGACACTAAGGTCTTCACAGTGGTGTATGAAAACTCAGGGCTATGTGTAGATCTAGAAGGTCTGATCTGATATCACGCAAGGAACATTGTTCACGTTTGCTAGGTGTTGGGTCACCAACGGGGTGCAAAGGAAGTAATCCATATGAGTGTTGTGGGAGCAAGAATGAAAGTATAATCTCTTCCTCGTGGATTCCGGAGTCTCAATGATCCAAAGAGCATGGTTGTGCAGTAGATCACGTAGAGCACCCGGGTGTCTTCCAGTGTCACTTTTCAAAGGGAAAAGTTCTGCATCTTTTCTGCTCATCTTAGGATCAAGATTTTATGGGCAAAGTAGACCCAAAAGCCATTTGGGATGGAGCCTGTCTGGGAAACTGATCTGTGAAAGTGTGTTGTACCTGCGGGGAGTCCTAGGTGAGGCATGAGTTATGCACATCGCAGGAAGCGTGAGAAGAAGGGCAGGGGAACCTGGGTGGAAGATTAAACCAGAAATGGGTAGGAAGGTGTGGATGATCATTGTGTCCAAGCTAAAGAGATTCTGAAAGCCCTTCTCTGTGGTCCTCGAATACAAAAATGTTTTTACAGAATGTTAAAATGTCCTGTGACTTGTTGGATTGAGTTTTGGATTGCTCTGTGGTTGCGAACTCCTTCTTGAGTGCACTCACACTGATGTCAGACTCCGTGGGTGTTTTTGGGCAGGCGTTGCTTTTCGCTGTCGTAATGCTTCGCTTTCGGGGGTTCAACGCGCCATATATTGTGGGTTGATTGTATTTTGTCCGTCTGTTCCTTCTGGTCTTGAGGTGGACTCTGTGAATATGGATTCTACCTTAGTTGGTACTTTATTGGCTCAGTTTGTGAATCAATGGTGCAAACTCAAACCTGCAGCAGCGGATCTGCGTCCGAGCTCCCTAGCAGGATTACGCGGGCGCGAGAGTTGGAGTCTACTTCAATAGGTCTCTATCCAAATGGTCATCTTCAGCTGTCATCATGCGCCCATGCTGCACCTCAGCGGTCTATCCCTTCCTCTCAAACCTGGGTCGGACTTGTGTTCACTTGAGCTGTGTTATTGGGGCGTAGGGTGTGCTCCTTAGTAAAGCCACAGGTTACTTCTTCTGAGGACGTGATACTCGTAGCTTCCAAACGCGAGGTTTAGGTCTGTTTGGTGTGCGCTGGAGTCTCCATACTCGGCCTACGCCTGTTTCTGCTTGTTGCCTCCTCATATGTATATATAAGGGAAGTTTATATAGCACCTGGTTACGCACAAAAGGCGTGTACCCGCGCTGTGGTGAGTGGAATGAGCAGAATCCCAACCGCAAGGACATCCCGATGCTGGAACCTCCACGGGGTGCTCGCCAGTGGGAGCCCGTGTATATGACACGCCGTCTTCTATGTTCCTTCGGTCCTTGTAACCTATTGCACGGCTAAGTCCCGCTGCCACCTCCTGCTGGTTTCCAGGCCGAGGGTGGGATGAACGTGTGTGTAGGCCCCAGTGCTCTCTTCTGCACAATGACCCATCTACACAAGGCCTAAGTCGAGTTCTGCTGGTCTCCAGACCTTGGCTGGTTTCCATCTTCTGCCTCCCACTTCCACAGCCACTCCCTCCCAAGGAGCAACGCGAGCCTCTGTGGTGGGCGCATCCACGCAGTAGGGTCGTAGAGCTCCTCTTTTCACTCCTGGCACCCCCCACTCGTTCAAGAAAATGCCTGGCGCTACCCTCCACCTTTCTGCTCTTTTCTCTGCCTCTGATGAGTCTACACCGCATCGCCCGCCTGCCCCGTACCCGCCACACAGAGTTCCCTCCTCAGCAGTGAGAGGCCAGGCTCCACCCTGTTAAGAAAAACTTCTGAGGCACTGAAGAGTTTAAATCTTCTTTGATCCATCAGCATGCAGCAGAAGCCAGCACAGCTCTTGACCCTTTAACAGTCGCACCTCCTCTGCCTGACTTAGTGGACAGTTGCTACCATAGCAGACTCATGCCATGACCTGGCATCCCTGTGAATTATGGTGCTTTGATGCAGCAGGTGACAACACACCCCTCATGCATATATCTTTAGTCCAGCAGTAAAATCCCTGATGCCACTTTACTGAATTGTTCAACTCAATCACATTTCTCCCAAAATAATTTGCATTATCAGTAAAACCTTGATGCTCAGTGTGCATGAAAGAAATGTCTGATAGTGCATGGTTCTCTTATTTTCACCTTTGACCTCACAGATAGATGGGAAACCCATTTGCTGAATCCCTTTGCTAGATTCTCCCACCCATCTTTAGCTGCAACATACATTGAGCACGACTGGTAAAGTGTGTGGTGTTGTAGCCGGCATAGAGTTTGTAACCCTGGGTGATTCTAGGGGTGTTCGTCTGTGATCAATGTTCGATGTATCGCAGATGCTGCCTTGTTCTCCTTCCCATGGGCTTGAGGTTTGGGATCTTGTTTGCACGGTGATCTGTGAGACTGGTCATTGGCGCATCGCCTGCCTTTACTTGGTCCATTAATGACCACGGTATTCTCTCTTGTTTTACAGCCACGACAGCCGACCGCTTCTACCGGATAGACCGTGCACAGGTGAGTGTCTGCAGCCTCCTGCGACAGGGGTGCAGTGGAGCCAAGAATGGCCACGCGGTGCTGGGGTCCTAACAGGTCTAACTCTTCTTTCTGCCCCCAGGAGTACCAGCACTTCGTGACCGACATCTCTCAGGAGGAGCTCTTTGTTCTGGACCCTGAGCTGGTCATCACACAGACGGTGGGCACCTCACCGGCCATGCCTGACCTCGTTGATGCATCGGCCAGCCCCACCGGGCACCATTTTGCTTTCCCTTCAACCTCTTCCTCTCCACCCATGTCCCCGGTTCCAAGGTGAGTGATTGTTCCAGACAGTGTTGTACAGCAGGCGCAGAGCTGTGATAGTCGTGCACACTCCCACGTGGCCCCAACACAGTGCGAATGATGAACTGTATCTCTGCTAGCACTTCTTTCCAGGGCGGAAGAACAAGGGCGTTGCAGGAGCCGAGGGGGTACCAATTACTGGCTTGCGTATGCTTGCAAATTCTCAGTGTGTGGACAACTAGCACCTTACAATCCCAAGAGCGTGTGTGTGTGCAAATATAACAGGACAGTGTGCACAATCAAATGGAGGAGCACACATACACAATATCACAACAGTGTGCATGTAAGTGTGTGTGTGGACATCCTCAGCAGTAAAGGTCTTGAGCATCAAGAGAAGAAGTCAGGAAGGTTGATTATCTGTTGTAAGGGACTTAGCGCAAAACACATGGCCATTAACTTGGCTAAACCGATGTTCAGATGACTACATCACCGCAATTTTATTAGTTATGTAGGAACCCTGAAAGTCACTCGCTAATCCTTCAGTACCATTAGGCTTTGAAAATCTGTGCAGATTGGAAGATCACGTCTCCCGGCATCTATTTTGTTGCTGGAATGGTCTTATGTAGCCATCGTTAGAGCCAGGTGTGGATGAGAGAGTAAAGTGGAATCCAAGCTATTATAAAGCTGGATGTGTTGAGCAAAAAGGGCACGTGAAGATGGAGGGAGCCACGATGAGAAAGTCTGAGTACGCCCAAGTATTGTATGCAAGATGCCCAGAAGAGTGCAAGATCGATACCTTCCTGCGGTTATTCAGTTTAATTCTTGCGGAGCATTGCCCTAGGCAACTGCCCAAAAAGCAACCGGTCCACCTAGCCCCCATGCACAGGAGAAACATTCCAGAATGATGAGTCCGGGTTAGAAAGTCTTTTTCGGGAGTTTAATGGTGGACTGGCCTCAGGAGATCACCGGTGACTGGGCCTGTGGTGAGCGAAGTCACTGGAGGATTCATGACACGCTTCCAGGAAAGACTCCAAAGCAGACCGAGATAGTCTAGCCTTGTATGTGGAAAAGCAAATGATGGGAACCTCCATAGATGTAGTCATGGGGCCAGACGAGTGTTCCGATGGCCTTCATGTTCATCAGCATGAATTTGGTACCCAGAAGAGCGACGCGCCTCAGAAATGAGAGGTTGAGTCTTGTACTCTCCTCCTTGACCGTGAGGGTTGGAAGGACACTCTAGACAACGACTGATGATGCGGGGGGTTTGTGTCATGCCGTAGGGAGAGAACAACCCAGCTCATGGTCAGGATTAAGAGAAACCCCATGAATAATGGAGAGATAGATATTGGTGATCACTTGCCTGTCTGGTTCAAGACTTGAAGGACGTTGGACATTGTCCACAGCAGCGTCAAGGCCACAGTTCACGTGATGCTGCTCTAGGGGTCCAAGCGCTCTCCTCGACCTCCATGTCTGACCCAACGTTACCTCTTTAAAAAGGACATCCGTGGACTTGGGATTTGTTGTGAAAAACAAGGCAATACTGTGATGATCAAGACTGACTCCCATCTTGTTTCGCGAGCCAAAATGCTCATACGTAGGTTGAGGTCTGCTCCGTCCCTGAGCACGTCGACTCACTCTACGTTCACGACACCTGAAGAGCGTGTCCACTTCCAAGTGATGCTTTTTGACTTGATCACTTCCAACTCCTTTGACACGACAAAGGTATTCCTCACTAGTTAGGGTGACTACAATGTCACTTGCTGAGAAGAAATAGCTCTGTCCAGTGCCAGTTGAATGGTCCATCTGTCCCCCTTGGAAAGGTATGTTATGCCATCCAACAAGCAGATGCCGCTGCTAAGGGAGTCAAGGGTCAGTTTGTACCAGTAAAAGAGCGTATGTTCCAAATATCCGTAGAAGGGAGACACGAGAGGCATGTTTTGCTGTGATCTTGTACAGATATGAGGCGCTCTCACTGGTCAAGCCTCCACTCCAAATCAGTTTTCAATGGTTTGAAGGAATGACCTCTTCCTCAGCTACCTGACCGGCTTCGGGTGGGCAAGAGCACCCAACGTTAGGACCCAGGGGGAGGCTATGCTGGTTGTGTCCTTTTCCATCCTCCAAGAGCAATATTCTACATTGAGTCTGGCTGACACCCTTTTTGTTGCATTGAATAGGCCTTCTCTCCTCTCTTCCTCTTCCGTGTTCTCATCTCTCCAGTCTGCGTCTGGTACTCTTGGCCCTTTCGTGGTCCCTCCTGTTACTTCACATCTCGCCCCTCTGGGTCCTTACTCGGTCGCCCTGGTTCTCCCTTTTTCGTCCTGTGTCTAAGAGTCGCTCTCATGCCTTCTGGTAACATCTGTGCCTCCTTGTATCCTCCTATGGCTTCTGCCTTGTCTCCTCCCATGGACTCTTTGTTCCTCTTGTGCCTCGTTGTCCCCCTCTTGACATTCCCGCCCTTCTCTTGTGCGTTACCATCTTGGAATGACTGTCCCTTCCTGTGGCTCCTTTCCTTTTCCAGTAGCTTCTTGACTTCTTTTTCACTAGCCTGTCCCCACTTGTGCCCTTTGGTCCCCTTTTCTATGTCTTCCTTCCCCCATCTCTTCCTGTCTTTCCTTCCAGTGCCTACCTACCTTCTCTTGTGCCTTCTTCTTCACGTTTCTGTGCCCTCATGTTCCCTTTTCTGTGCCTTCCTGGTCCCCGGTGTTTTGTCCCTGTATCATCCTGTCCTTTTGTCCATGTTCTTTGTGCCCTCTCCTGTGCCTTACTATCTCTCTAATTCACGTTCTATTGCTTCTCCTGTGCCTTCCTGCCTCCATATGTTCTACCCCCTTGTGCCCTTGCTTCCTGTCCCTACTCCTGTGCCTTTTGTCTGTCTTCCAGTTCTCTGTGTCTTTTAAACCCCATGTTTCCCTTTCCCCCTGCCACGCTGTACCTTCTAGTCTCACCTCTTGCTGTCCACAGTTTCTTGTTCAAAGGTCATGGCTGTGCTCACTTGCCTCTCCTAACATTGTTTTCTCTCTTCTTGCACTGTTTTCTCTCTTCACGGGGACCTTCCTGTCCTTGTCCGCTGCTGCCTCTCAGTCAAAGCACGTCAGGCTCACACTCCGACAGCGAGGCCCTGGTTTCGGCCCCTCGGAAGCCTCTCTTCTCTTCCTACTCTGGCTTCCACTTTCCTTCTAAGAAGAGGTACTAGCTTGGTCTGAGCTCCCATCCTTCCCTCCCACTCCACGTGCTCTGTGCATGGCCGTGTGACATCCTTTGTTGTCGACCTCATGCCATCCATTTGCAGACCTCTTACCATCCACAGGCCCCATACCATCTCTCCACAGGCCCTTACCATCTCTCCACAGGCCCTTACCATCTCTCCACAGGCCCTTACCATCTCTACACAGGCCCCGTACCATCTCTCCACAGGCCCCGTACCATCTCTCCACAGGCCCTTACCATCTCTCCACAGGCCCCGTACCATCTCTCCACAGACCCTTACCATCTCTACACAGGCCCTTACCATCTCTCCACAGGCCCCGTACCATCTCTCCACAGGCCCTTACCATCTCTCCACAGGCCCTTACCATCTCTCCACAGGCCCTTACCATCTCTCCACAGGCCCTTACCATCTCTCCACAGGCCCTTACCATCTCTACACAGGCCCCGTACCATCTCTCCACAGGCCCCGTACCATCTCTCCACAGGCCCTTACCATCTCTCCACAGGCCCTTACCATCTCTACACAGGCCCCGTACCATCTCTCCACAGGCCCTTACCATCTCTCCACAGGCCCCGTACCATCTCTCCACAGGCCCTTACCATCTCTCCACAGGCCCCGTACCATCTCTCCACAGACCCTTACCATCTCTACACAGGCCCTTACCATCTCTCCACAGGCCCCGTACCATCTCTACACAGGCCCTTACCATCTCTCCACAGGCCCTTACCATCTCTCCACAGGCCCTTACCATCTCTACACAGGCCCCGTACCATCTCTCCACAGGCCCTTACCATCTCTCCACAGGCCCCGTACCATCTCTCCACAGACCCTTACCATCTCTACACAGGCCCTTACCATCTCTCCACAGGCCCCGTACCATCTCTACACAGGCCCTTACCATCTCTCCACAGGCCCTTACCATCTCTCCACAGGCCCTTACCATCTCTACACAGGCCCCGTACCATCTCTCCACAGGCCCTTACCATCTCTCCACAGGCCCCGTACCATCTCTCCACAGACCCTTACCATCTCTACACAGGCCCTTACCATCTCTCCACAGGCCCCGTACCATCTCTCCACAGACCCTTACCATCTCTACACAGGCCCTTACCATCTCTCCACAGGCCCCGTACCATCTCTCCACAGACCCTTACCATCTCTACACAGGCCCTTACCATCTCTCCACAGGCCCCGTACCATCTCTACACAGGCCCTTACCATCTCTCCACAGGCCCTTACCATCTCTCCACAGGCCCTTACCATCTCTACACAGGCCCCGTACCATCTCTCCACAGGCCCCGTACCATCTCTCCACAGGCCCTTACCATCTCTCCACAGGCCCTTACCATCTCTACACAGGCCCCGTACCATCTCTCCACAGGCCCTTACCATCTCTCCACAGGCCCCGTACCATCTCTCCACAGACCCTTACCATCTCTACACAGGCCCTTACCATCTCTCCACAGGCCCCGTACCATCTCTACACAGGCCCTTACCATCTCTCCACAGGCCCTTACCATCTCTCCACAGGCCCTTACCATCTCTACACAGGCCCCGTACCATCTCTCCACAGGCCCTTACCATCTCTCCACAGGCCCCGTACCATCTCTCCACAGACCCTTACCATCTCTACACAGGCCCTTACCATCTCTCCACAGGCCCCGTACCATCTCTCCACAGACCCTTACCATCTCTACACAGGCCCTTACCATCTCTCCACAGGCCCCGTACCATCTCTCCACAGACCCTTACCATCTCTACACAGGCCCTTACCATCTCTCCACAGGCCCCGTACCATCTCTCCACAGACCCTTACCATCTCTACACAGGCCCTTACCATCTCTCCACAGGCCCCGTACCATCTCTCCACAGACCCTTACCATCTCTACACAGGCCCTTACCATCTCTACACAGGCCCTTACCATCTCTACACAGGCCCCGTATCATCTCTCCACAGACCCTTACCATCTCTACAGAGGCCCTTACCATCTCTACACAGGCCCTTACCATCTCTCCACAGGCCCTTACCATCTCTCCACAGGCCCTTACCATCTCTCCACAGGCCCTTACCATCTCTACAGAGGCCATTCTATCCCTTCACAGGCAGACCCTGTGCCACTCCTCTCCCCAGAACGCGTGCTGCTTTGCGGGGCCTCATGTAGCTCTGAGGGCCCTGTGCTGCACCGCGGACCATGTGCCGCTTTCCTCCGCGGACCCCGTACCGCTCCCCTCCATGGACCCCGTACCGCTCCCCTCCATGGACCCCGTACCGCTCCCCTCCATGGACCCCGTACCGCTCCCCTCCATGGACCCCGTACCGCTCCCCTCCATGGACCCCGTACCGCTCCCCTCCATGGACCCCGTACCGCTCCCCTCCATGGACCCCGTGCCGCTCCCCTCTGCGGACCCGTGCCGCTCCCCTCTGCAGACCCCGTGCCCTTCCCCTCCGCAGACCCCGTGCCGCTCCCCTCCGCAGACCCCGTGCCGCTCCCCTCCGCAGACCCCGTGCCGCTCCCCTCCGCAGACCCCGTGCCGCTCCCCTCCGCGGACCCCGTGCCGCTCCCCTCCGCAGACCCCGTGCCGCTCCCCTCCGCGGACCCCGTGCCGCTCCCCTCCCTGGACCCCGTGCCGCTCCCCTCCGCAGACCCCGTGCTGCTCTCCTCCGCAAACACCATGCCGCTCCCCTCCCTGGACCCCGTGCCGCTCCCCTCCCTGGACCCCGTGCCGCTCCCCTCCCTGGACCCCATGCCGCTCCCCTCCCTGGACCCCATGCCGCTCCCCTCCGCGGACCCCGTGCCGCTCCCCTCCGCGGACCCCGTGCCGCTCCCCTCCGCGGACCCCGTGCCGCTCCCCTCCGCGGACCCCGTGCCGCTCCCCTCCGCGGACCCCGTGCCGCTCCCCTCCGCGGACCCCGTGCCGCTCCCCTCCGCGGACCCCGTGCCGCTCCCCTCCGCGGACCCCGTGCCGCTCTCCTCCGTGGACCCCGTGCCGCTCTCCTCCGCAGATCCCGTGCCACTTCCCTCTGCAGACTAGGTGCCTCTCCCCTCTTTGGACCCCTGTGCGCTCCCCATGGATGACCCCTGTGCGCTCCCTGCGGTGGACCCCTGTGCCATCCCCACGGTGGACCCCTGTGTGCTACCTGCGGTGGACCCCTCTGCCGCCCCCCACAGTGTACTCCTGTGCCGCCCCCCCCACAGTGTACTCCGGTGCCGCCCCCCGCGGTGGACCCCTGTGCCGCCTCCACGGTGGACCCCTGTGCGCTCCCTGCGGTGGACCCCTGTGCTGCCCCCCATGGTGGACCCCTGTGCGCTCCCCGCGGTGGACCCCTGTGCCACTCCCCTCTGCAGACCCCGTGCCACTCCCAACCGCAATTCACCTGCCACTTCCCTCTATAGGCCTTGTACCGCTCCTCTGCTGGCCTCATGCTGCTCCTCGACAGGCCTCGTGCCATTCTTCTGCTGGCCTCGTGCTGCTCCTTGGCAGGCCTCGTGCTGCTCCTTGGCAGGCCTCGTGCCATCCTTCCGCAGGCCTCATACTGCTCTTCTGTTGGCCCCGTGCTGCTCCTCAACAGTACTCGTGCCATCCTTCTGCAGGCCTCGTACCACACATCCGCTGGCCTCGTGCTGCTCCTTGACAGGCCTCGTGCCATCCTTCCCCAGGCCTCGTACTACTACTCCGCTGGCCTCATACTGCTCTTCCGCTGGCCTCGTGCTGCTCCTTGACAGGCCTCGTGCCATCCTTGACAGGCCTCATGCCATCCTTCTGCAGGCCTCGTACTGCTCTTCCCCTGGGCTCGTGCTTCTCCCCCGCAGGCCTCATACCGCTCTTCCGCTGGCCCCGTGCTGCTCCTTGACAGGCCTCGTGCCATCCTTCTGCAGACCTCGTACCACACGTCCGCTGGCCTCGTGCTGCTCCTTGACAGGCCTCGTGCCATCCTTGACAGGCCTTGTGCCATCCTTCCCCTGGCCTCGTACTGCTCCTCCGCTGGCCTCATACTGCTCCTCGACAGGCCTCGTGCCATCCTTCCGCAGGCCTTGTACCGCTCCTCTGCTGGCCTCATGCTGCTCCTCGACAGGCCTCGTGCCATCCTTCCGCAGGCCTTGTACCACACATCCGCTGGCCTCGTGCTGCTCCTTGACAGGCCTCGTGCCATCCTTCTGCAGGCCTCGTACTGCTCTTCCCCTGGGCTCGTGCTGCTCCCCCGCAGGCCTCATACTGCTCTTCCGCTGGCCCCGTGCTACTTCTTGACAGGCCTCGTGCCATCCTTCCGCAGGCCTTGTACCGCTCCTCCACTGGCCTCATGCTGCTCCTCGACAGGCCTCGTGCCATTCTTCCACAGGCCTTGTACCGCTCCTCCGCTGGCCTCATGCTGCTCCTCGACAGGCCTCGTGCCATCCTTCTGCAGGCCTCGTGCTGCTCCTTGACAGGCCTCGTGCCATCCTTCCCCAGGCCTCGTACTGCTCTTCCGCTGGTCTCATGCTGCTCCTCGCAGGCCTCATACTGCTCTTCCGCTGGCCCCGTGCTGCTCCTCGACAGGCCTCGTGCCATCCTTCCGCAGGCCTCGTACTGCTCTTCCGCTGGCCTCGTGCTGCTCCTCCACAGGCCTCATACCGCTCTTCTGCTGACCCCGTGCTGCTCCTTGACAGGCCTCGTGCCATCCTTCTGCAGGCCTCGTACCACACATCCGCTGGCCTCGTACTGCTCCTCGACAGGCCTCGTACCATCCTTCCGCAGGCCTCGTACTGCTCCTCCGCTGGCCTCATACTGCTCCTCGACAGGCCTCGTGCCATCCTTCCGCAGGCCTTGTACCGCTCCTCTGCTGGCCTCATGCTGCTCCCGACAGGCCTCGTGCCATCCTTCCGCAGGCCTTGTACCACACATCCTCTGGCCTCGTGCTGCTCCTTGACAGGCCTCGTGCCATCCTTCTGCAGGCCCCGTGCTGCTCCTTGACTGGCCTCGTGCCATACTTCTGCAGGCCTCGTACTGCTCTTCCCCTGGGCTCGTGCTGCTCCCCCGCAGGCCTCATACCGCTTTTCCGCTGGCCCCGTGCTGCTCCTCGACAGGCCTCGTACCATCCTTCCCCAGGCCTCGTACTGCTCCTCCGCTGGCCTCATACTGCTCCTCGACAGGCCTCATGCCATCCTTCCGCAGGCCTTGTACCACACATCCGCTGGCCTCGTGCTGCTCCTTGACAGGCCTCGTGCCATCCTTCTGCAGGCCTCGTACTGCTCTTCCCCTGGGCTCGTGCTGCTCCCCCGCAGGCCTCATACTGCTCTTCCGCTGGCCCCGTGCTGCTTCTTGACAGGCCTCGTGCCATCCTTCCGCAAGCCTTGTACCGCTCCTCCGCTGGCCTCATGCTGCTCCTCGGCAGGCCTCGTGCCATCCTTCTGCAGGCCTCGTGCTGCTCCTTGACAGGCCTCGTGCAATCCTTCCCCAGGCCTCGTACTGCTCTTCCGCTGGTCTCATGCTGCTCCTCCGCAGGCCTCGTACTGCTCTTCCGCTGGCCCCGTGCTGCTCCTTGACAGGCCTCGTGCCATCCTTCTGCAGGCCTCGTACCACACAACCGCTGGCCTCGTACCACACATCCGCAGGCCTCGTACTGCTCATCGACAGGCCTCGTACCATCCTTCCCCAGGCCTCGTACTGCTCCTCCGCAGGCCTCATACTGCTCATCGACAGGCCTCGTACCATCCTTCCCCAGGCCTCGTACTGCTCCTCCGCAGGCCTCATACTGCTCCTCGACAGGCCTCGTGCCATCCTTCCGCAGGCCTTGTACCACACATCCGCTGGCCTCGTGCTGCTCCTTGACAGGCCTCGTGCCATCCTTCTGCAGGCCTCGTGCTGCTCCTTGACAGGCCTCGTGCCATCCTTCCCCAGGCCTCGTACTGCTCTTCCCCTGGGCTTATGCTGCTCCTCCGCAGGCCTCATACTGCTCTTCCACTGGCCCCATGCTGCTCCTCGACGGGCCTCGTGCCATCCTTCCGCAGGCCTCGTACTGCTGTTCCGCTGACCCCGTGCTGCTCCTTGACAGGCCTCGTGCCATCCTTCTGCAGGCCTCGTACCACACATCCGCTGGCCTCGTGCTGCTCCTTGACAGGCCTCGTGCCATCCTTCTGCAGGCCTCGTGCTGCTCCTTGACTGGCCTCGTGCCATACTTCTGCAGGCCTCGTACTGCTCTTCCCCTGGGCTCGTGCTGCTCCTTGACTGGCCTCGTGCCATACTTCTGCAGGCCTCGTACTGCTCTTCCCCTGGGCTCGTGCTGCTCCCCCGCAGGCCTCATACCGCTCATCTGCTGACCTCGTGCTGCTCCTCGACATGCCTCGTGCCATCCTTCCGCAGGCCTTGTACCGCTCCTCCACTGGCCTCATGCCGCTCTTCCCCAGGCCCCATGCCATCCCTCCACATGCCTCGTACCGCTCTTCTGCTGGCCTCGTGCTGCTCCTCGACAGGCCTCGTGCCATCCCTCCACAGGCCTTGTGCAATCCTCCATGTTCTCGCTCCATCCCTCTGCAGGCCTCACACCTTCACTCTACTTTCATAGGCCTCACATCAACCCTCCACAGGGTCTACCACTTTTTATCCCCACCTCATTTCTTGTCTTTTTTCAATTTGTTTAATATAGTTTTGTTCTAACCTTGTTCTCCTTATTTAGTCATTGTTCTGTTTCAATTTGTCCTCTTTCTTCATTTCCACACCCCGACATGCCTTTTCTTTCTTTTGTTTTGCTCCCTTTGCTTCACATCTTCTCGATCCCTCCATTAACCGGTCTCTTCCTGCTCTATCTGCTCCATGCGGTGTCTTTGTGGCCTTCTCTTCTACGACTGCCTCGGGTAAGTTTTCTCTCATCTTGCTTTATTTGTGGTCTCTTCTCTGTAAGGTTCTCTCTGTACTTTATTTCTCAGCCTCTCTTATTCACTCACATTCACACATCACACAGTACCAAAGAGACCTTCCCTAACTCTTCTCACACTGGCACATGCTTCACACATCACACAGTACCAAAGAGACCTTCCCTAACTCTTCATACACTGGCCCATGCTTCACCCATCACACAGTACCAAAGAGACCTTCCCTAACTCTTCACACTCTGGCACACGCCTTCACTCACTGGCACACGCCTTCACACATCACACAGTACCAAAGAGACCTTCCCTAACTCTTCACACACTGGCACATGCTTCACACATCACACAGTACCAGAGACCTTTCCTAACTCTTCATACACTGGCACATGCTTCACACATCACACAGTACCAAAGAGATCTTCCCTAACTCTTCACACACTGGCACACGCCTTCACACTTCACACAGTACCAAAGACACCTTCACTAACTCTTCACACACTGGCACATGCTTCACACATCACAGAGTACCAAAGAGACCTTCCCTAACTCTTCACACACTGGCAGATGCTTCAAACATCACACAGTACCAGAGACCTTTCCTAACTCTTCACACACTGGCACATGCTTCACCCATCACACAGTACCAAAGAGACCTTCCCTAACTCTTCACACTCTGGCACACGCCTTCACTCACTGGCACACGCCTTCACACATCACACAGTACCAAAGAGACCTTCCCTAACTCTTCACACTCTGGCACACGCCTTCACTCACTGGCACACGCCTTCACACATCACACAGTACCAAAGAGACCTTCCCTAACTCTTCACACACTGGCACATGCTTCACACATCACACAGTACCAGAGACCTTTCCTAACTCTTCATACACTGGCACATGCTTCACACATCACACAGTACCAAAGAGATCTTCCCTAACTCTTCACACACTGGCACACGCCTTCACACTTCACACAGTACCAAAGACACCTTCACTAACTCTTCACACACTGGCACATGCTTCACACATCACAGAGTACCAAAGAGACCTTCCCTAACTCTTCACACACTGGCAGATGCTTCAAACATCACACAGTACCAGAGACCTTTCCTAACTCTTCACACACTGGCACATGCTTCACCCATCACACAGTACCAAAGAGACCTTCCCTAACTCTTCACACACTGGCACATGCTTCACACATCACACAGTACCAGAGACCTTTCCTAACTCTTCATACACTGGCACATGCTTCACACATCACACAGTACCAAAGAGATCTTCCCTAACTCTTCACACACTGGCACACGCCTTCACACTTCACACAGTACCAAGGACACCTTCCCTAACTCTTCACACACTGGCACATGCTTCACACATCACACAGTACCAGAGACCTTCCCTAACTCTTCACACACTGGCACATGCTTCACACATCACACAGTACCAAAGAGACCTTCCCTAACTCTTCACACACTGGCAGATGCTTCAAACATCACACAGTACCAGAGACCTTTCCTAACTCTTCACACACTGGCACACGCCTTCACACATCACACAGTACCAAAGAGACCTTCCCTAACTCTTCACACACTGGCACATGCTTCACACATCACACAGTACCAGAGACCTTCCCTAACTCTTCACACACTGGCACATGCTTCACACATCACACAGTACCAAAGAGACCTTCCCTAACTCTTCACACACTGGCACACGCCTTCACACATCACACAGTACCAAAGAGACCTTCCCTAACTCTTCACACACTGGCACATGCTTCAAACATCACACAGTACCAAAGAGACCTTCCCTAACTCTTCACACACTGGCACATGCTTCACACATCACACAGTACCAAAGAGACCTTCCCTAACTCTTCACACACTGGCACATGCTTCACACATCACACAGTACCAAAGAGACCTTCCCTAACTCTACACACACTGACACATGCTTCACACATCACACAGTACCAGAGACCTTTCCTAACTCTTCACACACTGGCACACGCCTTCACACATCACACAGTACCAAAGAGACCTTCCCTAACTCTTCACACACTGGCACATGCTTCACACATCACACAGTACCAAAGAGATCTTCCCTAACTCTTCACACTTCACACAGTACCAAAGACACCTTCACTAACTCTTCACACACTGGCACATGCTTCACACATCACAGAGTACCAAAGAGACCTTCCCTAACTCTTCACACACTGGCAGATGCTTCAAACATCACACAGTACCAGAGACCTTTCCTAACTCTTCACACACTGTCACACGTCTTCACACATCACACAGTACCAAAGAGACCTTCCCTAACTCTTCACACACTGGCACATGCTTCACACATCACACAGTACCAGAGACCTTCCCTAACTCTTCACACACTGGCACATGCTTCACACATCACACAGTACCAAAGAGACCTTCCCTAACTCTTCACACACTGGCACACGCCTTCACACATCACACAGTACCAAAGAGACCTTCCCTAACTCTTCACACACTGGCACATGCTTCAAACATCACACAGTACCAAAGAGACCTTCCCTAACTCTTCACACACTGGCACATGCTTCACACATCACACAGTACCAAAGAGACCTTCCCTAACTCTACACACACTGGCACACGCCTTCACACATCACACAGTACCAAAGAGACCTTCCCTAACTCTTCACACACTGGCACATGCTTCACACATCACACAGTACCAGAGACCTTCCCTAACTCTTCACACACTGGCACATGCTTCACACATCACACAGTACCAAAGAGACCTTCCCTAACTCTTCACACACTGGCAGATGCTTCAAACATCACACAGTACCAGAGACCTTTCCTAACTCTTCACACACTGGCACACGCCTTCACACATCACACAGTACCAAAGAGACCTTCCCTAACTCTACACACACTGGCACACGCCTTCACACATCACACAGTACCAAAGAGACCTTCCCTAACTCTTCACACACTGGCACATGCTTCACACATCACACAGTACCAGAGACCTTCCCTAACTCTTCACACACTGGCACATGCTTCACACATCACACAGTACCAAAGAGACCTTCCCTAACTCTTCACACACTGGCAGATGCTTCAAACATCACACAGTACCAGAGACCTTTCCTAACTCTTCACACACTGGCACACGCCTTCACACATCACACAGTACCAAAGAGACCTTCCCTAACTCTTCACACACTGGCACATGCTTCACACATCACACAGTACCAGAGACCTTCCCTAACTCTTCACACACTGGCACATGCTTCACACATCACACAGTACCAAAGAGACCTTCCCTAACTCTTCACACACTGGCACACGCCTTCACACATCACACAGTACCAAAGAGACCTTCCCTAACTCTTCACACACTGGCACATGCTTCAAACATCACACAGTACCAAAGAGACCTTCCCTAACTCTTCACACACTGGCACATGCTTCACACATCACACAGTACCAAAGAGACCTTCCCTAACTCTTCACACACTGGCACATGCTTCACACATCACACAGTACCAAAGAGACCTTCCCTAACTCTACACACACTGACACATGCTTCACACATCACACAGTACCAGAGACCTTTCCTAACTCTTCACACACTGGCACACGCCTTCACACATCACACAGTACCAAAGAGACCTTCCCTAACTCTTCACACACTGGCACATGCTTCACACATCACACAGTACCAAAGAGATCTTCCCTAACTCTTCACACTTCACACAGTACCAAAGACACCTTCACTAACTCTTCACACACTGGCACATGCTTCACACATCACAGAGTACCAAAGAGACCTTCCCTAACTCTTCACACACTGGCAGATGCTTCAAACATCACACAGTACCAGAGACCTTTCCTAACTCTTCACACACTGTCACACGTCTTCACACATCACACAGTACCAAAGAGACCTTCCCTAACTCTTCACACACTGGCACATGCTTCAAACATCACACAGTACCAAAGAGACCTTCCCTAACTCTTCACACACTGGCACATGCTTCACACATCACACAGTACCAAAGAGACCTTCCCTAACTCTTCACACACTGGCACACGCCTTCACACATCACACAGTACCAAAGAGACCTTCCCTAACTCTTCACACACTGACACATGCTTCACACATCACACAGTACCAGAGACCTTCCCTAACTTTTCACACACTGGCACATGCTTCACACATCACACAGTACCAAAGAGACCTTCCCTAACTCTTCACACACTGGCACACGCCTTCACACATCACACAGTACCAAAGAGACCTTCCCTAACTCTTCACACACTGACACATGCTTCACACATCACACAGTACCAGAGACCTTCCCTAACTTTTCACACACTGGCACACGCCTTCACACATCACACAGTCCCAGAATCTGCACTCGCTGTTGCTTTCCTTCTAACATCACACACTGGATATATGACTCGCACATCATACATTCCTAAGGAGTACTGACCCCACACATCTCATACTAGAACACGCCCTCTCACAACACACATGACAATCTCCCTCACACATCAGACAATCCTAAACATCACCCGCTGGCACTGCCCCTACGCATCACTCTTACCATACATCATCAACAGAGAGTCGCCATCCTATATAACCTCGCTCACGTCAGTCTAGCAACTTTCTCTTCTGACACTGTTTCCCACTCTGCAGATTCTCGTCTGCTCTTACTCTCTTCATACCAACCCCCGTCCTTCTCACACTTTTCATTTTATTCCCACTTTCACCCACTTCCATGCCCTCTCACAGGCGACCTACCATCCCATCTTTGCTCCTAACCGGCTTGTCTTCCCCCTGCCCAGGATGCTGGACCTGCACAGAGTGGCCCAAAGGAAGCGCATCTCCAGTGACAGCGTGGTGGCAGAGGCCTTGGCACACAACGAGTCCCTCCGGAGTGCCAAGCCTGCCCTCAACAGGTGAGGGGGTCTTGGGTGAGAGGGTGATTGCAGAGGCCTTGGCACATAACGAGGCCCTCCGGAGTGCCAAGCCTGCCCTCAGCAGGTGAGCGGGTCTAGGGTGAGAGGGTTTGGCAGAGACCTTGGCACACCATTCCCTCCGGAGTGCAAAGCCACCCCCTCTGCAGTTGAGCGCGTCTAGGGTGGGAGGGTGGTGGAGACCACGCCACACAAAGACTCTCTCCGGAGTGCAGAACCTGCCCTCAGCAGGTGAGTGCGCCACAAGTATAGGGTGAGGGGGTGGTGCCTGTTGCTGCTTAAAGCAGATGAGAGCGGGGACAGTAGGCATAGGGAGAGATGGGCACTAGTTAAGCAGACGGCCAGTCTCTGCCTTTGGTGGGGGTGCGGTGGTTGTCACAGGGGAGTATCATTCTTTGCCCTCGTCAGATGGATCGTCAGAGTGATGGGCAATGGGTTAACCCAGCAGTATCATTCAGTGTCCTCACGAGGTGAAAGAATAGTAGGTAGTTTGTGAGTGTTGCCAGGAGAGCGGAGGCGTCCGTGCCAGGGAATGTCAGTCACTACCCTTGGAGAGGTATGGGTGGTATCAAGCTGGATGGGTCACTGCCCTCAGGTGAGGAGACGGACACTGGCGAGAGGGTTGTCCGGTGAGCAGAGGGACCGTTCCAGGTAGAGGCAGCCATTGCCCTCATTAAATGAGGGAACAGCAGCCTTGGTGCGAGACCATGCCAGCTCCTCAGAGAGGGCAGTGCCAAGCAGTGGCAGCCACTGCCTTCATGACTTTGTTTCAGTGACAGAATCAGCTTTGTAAAACTTCAGTTGGATGGACACTCACTCTTCCCGAGGATGTGAGACCTTTGTTGCACCACCATGAGTGGAGGGTGAGTGGAGGTGCAGGGTCCGTCCACTGTGAGTGTGACGGTGAGTGGAGGTAAAGTCTCAGCCAACTGTGAGTAGGAGGGTGAGTGTAGGTCCAATGTCAGTCTACTGGGAGTGAGAGTGTAGGTCAAGGGTCAGTCCGCTGTGAGTATGAGGTTGTGTGGAGGCCCAGGGTAAAATCACTATGAGTGAGTGAAGGTCAAGGGTCAGCCCTTTTTAAGTAGGAGGGATGTATGGCGGCCAGCCCGCTGTGAGTTGGAGGGTGAGTGGAGGTCCAGGAACCGTCTGCTGTGATTGGAATGGTGAGTGGAGGTAAAGCCTAAGCCCGCTGTGAGTATGAGGTTGTGTGGAGGTCCAGGGTCAGACCATTGTGAGTGAGTGGAGGTCAAGGGTCAGCCCACTCTAATTAGGAGGGCTGTGTGGGGGTCAGCCTGCTGTGAGTAGGAGGGTGAGTGGAGGTCCAGGGTCAGCCCATTCTAAGTGGGAGGGTTGTGCTGTCATCAGCCCAGTGAGTGGGAGGGTGGGGTTGTGAGTAGACGAGTGGGTGGGTCCAGGGTGCGTTTTCTGTGAGCAGGAGGGTGAGTCGAGTCCTGGGGTCAACCGACTCTGAGTAGGAGGGTTGTTGGAGGTTTCGGGTCCGCTCACTGGGATCAGGGTCCAGGGTTAGCTCAGCAGGAGTTGGAGGCTGGGTGGAAGCCCAGGGTCAGTCCGCCGTGGGCATGAGCATGAGTGCAGGTCCAGGGTGAGTCCATTGTGAGCAGGAGGGTGGGAGGAGGTCAAGTTTCAGCGCAGGATGAGTCGAAATCTACGATTGGCCCACTGTGAGTAGGAGAGTGAGTGCAGGTAAATTATCAGTCCTCGGTGAGTGAATAGAGTTCAAAGAAATTGTTATACATTTGAGGCAGTCAGTAGTAATAACACTCATGTACAAGCAAAAGAGGTACATCACAGAGCGACATCCCTTGAACAACAACGGCTGCTGACAGGCGCCATCTTAAGCTGGTCTCACACAGAAGCCTGCAGAGGACCTAACAAATCTCCCATCCAGGATCGTCCACTTAAGGGTAACCCTGAGACAGGTAAAGTGTGCAGTCTACGCTACCGACTGCAGCCTCTCTCCGAGACTCTGGAGCGGAGTGTGCATATTATGTACAAGTGCTAGAAACTCCATCCTGTGCTGTCAGATTTCAGCATTTTAGACCCTCTGAAAGCCCCTGCCATCTATTAATATCTGAATCTGGTTACCGCGTCTAAGTCCCTGGAGAACTTATCCGGGACTGTGTATGGGGTATTTTGCATTATGTATAAGAGATTTGGGTGGCTAAATTGTGGCCTACCTTGGAGACGAGGTGTTTTGTCAAGTGCGTCACTCTTCTAGGATACGCTTGAAGTTTTCCCTGAAGTATGTTTTTGGTCGCAGTGTAGCATACTTGCATTGATACCTAAACCCTTCCTCTAGTCTGGCTCCACTCTGTCAGAGGAAACACAATGGATGTATTCTAGTTGATACGCATCTCAGCATACGTGCCAAACACCTCGAGGATGCAGAGAACGCGTGCCAATTACAGCAGGACATCATCTTCATAGAGCGAGATTACATCTTCCCAGTACGGGTCCCATTTCAAGCCCTAATCAAGGCATCTCCTTGGATCCAGGTCTTTAGTGGCTCGATCGCGATTAGAAACCAAATCGGTGATAGTGGGCATCCCTGCCTGGTGCCCCTGCCAAGCCTGGGATCCCTTGATCATGCCCCATTAACCTGCACCAGGGCTAACAGATACAGATACACCAGCCTGACCTATTAAGAAAACAACAGACCACAAAACACAGTGGATTGCCATGAAATATGGCCACTCCATCGATTGGCTTTTAGACATCCAGTAATAGCCTTAACTCTGGTTCCCCTATCTGGTCCCTCCAGGCCAGACATCCGACCAGGCGCTGCAAGTCGTGTCCAATCGCTCTGGATGGCATGAAGCCTAATTGACTTGGGGCAACAACAGTGTCTCTCGCCATCATGAGTCTGGTTGCCAATACCTTAGCCAAGATTGCTCTATGTTTAATAGGGAGATTGGCTTATATGAGGCACAGTATTCCCTCTTTTTCCCTCCCTTATGAATGAGATGACATCGGCCTGCTTGAGGTCTCTGGGCAAGATACCTTCCTTCATTGCCTCACTGAGCATAGCCTTCAGGGGGCCACTTTTCAAGACTTCACTCCCCTGTAAGACTACATTGGTAACCGGATACTGGTCAGGGGCCATCCGACGCTCGAGTTGAGTTATCGTTTCGGAAGTTTCCGCTTCTGTAATGTCCACCTTAAGTATTTCACTCCTCTCCACCTCCAGCTGGGGACTAGGAAGCTCTCTGATAAAACTTACCAGTAATTTGAGCTATCGGGTCCCCCCTCAGTTCTGCCTTTCAGGCCTCCCAGACAATCATGTTGGGGTTGTCCGTCCCAACGTTTCCCACAACATAGTGCTAGTGGCTTGCATTATCACACCTCACGTCGTCCTGTATATCAGCTCTCAGGGGTCCAATTTCCAACCCAGTTCCATTTGGGTACCCTACTCTGGAGTGTCGCCACTTAGTTGGAATGGTCCAATATGCCCCACGGCAGGTATTCCGTGCCCCCAAAACCTCCCCACTGATGGTGCGGTACTAACAGATAGTCAACCAGGCTGGTCTCCGAGGGGTGTATCCGCCCTCTGGGGAATACCAGAACTGGACAGTCAGTCAAGGTCCCCTTGTAGTGTTAAATTGAGGCCTGTCCCCTCCCAGCAACAGCGCCTCAGGGGTGTTTGTTATCCAATCGCCGAGCTTCACCAGCCCCTCTCACTGTGGGTCCAGGGCGCAGTACCAGAAGGCCTCCGCCAAACCTATGCCATTCCATCTACAGCTTACCACTGTGTAGCAGTCCAGCTAGTCAACCTGCAGAGGCAAGGTTTTTCACACCAAAATACCCACCCCCCTCAATCCTCTAGGGAAGCCCACATTAACCAAAAGTCTATATTGCCCCCTGGTGAGAAAGCCACAGTTGTTCCCCTCCAGATGCGTCTCCTGCAGCAGAATCATGCCGGGGTCATGCCTGGCCAAGTATTTGGTCACTTTTCCCTGTTTCAGCTTGCTCCCCACAACATTAACATTCCGAGACAATATTTTTAGGGTAACCCCCACCTCAACCATTACAATATGTCAGATGCTCTGCCATTCCAAGTCTTCAGGTGCTGTCGTATGCTATGTACTCAACAGGTGTGGCGATGGATATATTTGGACTCTGTGCTGCAACCCTCCCCCACACTCCCCTTTCGAACCCCGCTTCCCTACATCCTCACGCGGCTGGCTCAGAACTGCCTGCTTCCCCAACTGCTGAGGTGTCTGTTGCCCCCTTTACTTCAAACATGTGTCTTGTTGAACAGTAAGTCAGAAACAATTTACCTTTGGGTTTCTTAATGCTTACCAAGACACACTACTGTCGTACCCCTGCAATCCAATCACCAACAATGAGAATAGGAACCAAGAAAATAATATCAAATGTTTTATTCAAAGGATCCTTAATAGATTCAAGTTTAAAAATGCATCCTCATAACTATCCGATGTTTACACAAGTTAAAAACATATCATAGCACAAAACTATGGGAGAATAAACAAACAATAAATAATTTAATCAGCAATTCAAAAATATTGCTGTGAAAATTTGAATCTTTGGAGCACGCCAGGAGGCTGTTAAGTCCCGGCATTGGCTGAGACAAAGATTTTCAAAGTTTTATTTTTTTAATGTAAATGTAAATGTAAATGTAGTTGAGCTTATATAGCGCACAGCTACCCGCAGTGGGTTTCCCGGCGCTTGCTTAGGGAACCCGTCCAGGTATTCCCCTGTGAGATATCAGGGTATCCACAAGGTGAAAGTCAGGCATCCCGCCGCAAGGGGCCGTTGTGGAGATTAAGCAAGCTATTGCCCAGAGTCGCAGAGTGTGAACCCGAGAGTCGAGGAGGCACCGGGGCGAGAATTATCGAGTCCGTGGAATTTTTAGCCCAAGACCCGCCGAGGCGGGGAATTGAACCCTGGTACAGGACCGATCTCATCTTCCGGGTCTGCTGCCTCTAACCCCTGAGCCACACTTGTCCACAGCTCAAAAGCTGTGAAAGTGGGATTGGAGACTGCCGATTACACTGCACAAGTGATTGACACACTTTAAGCCATAGCTCCAGTGGCCAAACCTATATGGGACTTTATAAAGGGAAGAAGTGAAAGCCTTTTCTTATCCTCAGTTTTTGGCTTCTATTCTCATTGTTGGTGATTGGATTGCATGGGTATGGCAGTAGTGTGTATTGTATGCATTAAGAAACCCAGAGGGAAATTGTTTCTGACTTAGTGTCTATTTTTGTGTCCTGTCCTTTTGGTGAGAAGGACCTCTCTCTTTCTTTCTGGATCTTGTGGAACAATAACAACCCTATTAGGGAGCCGTGTCGTGACTCGCTTGGCGCTGCAGAAATGTTTGTGGGTTTCCTGAATGTAGCACCTCGGAACGCCAGACCCTCCCAGCGTCTGGTCCACCTGGTCCATCAGCCAGGCTCTGCCCTGTGCTCCTTGTTAAATGATCTCATCAACTGTCATCGGCGTAACCACAAGAAGTGGAGATGCCCCTTCGGAACCTCCGTGGGAGGCCGATCCATCCTCAGCGTCCTCCGGCTCTAGTGCCAGAGACTTCCACCTGCTGACCACCTCCAGGATTTGCCTTTGCTGTAGGGTCTTCACCACTTTGGCATCCTCCAATTCATCTTGATCTTTTGTGGGGGCTGACGAGGGGATCTTGCGCGATCCACGGGGCCAACAAAGTTCCTACCAGCCCTGGTCTTGTGCCTTTGCTTCTCTGTCCAGCATCGAGTACCCACCAATTTCCAGCCAAACCTTATCATCCGCCACCATCATAAAGAAACAAGAAACTCCCATGTCAATGATCTGGAGGTTTACCAGGAAGAATAGGGCACATTTAATATTTCATTGTCTAAGGTGTTTTCGACACCGATGGAGGATTCCCATTGATTCTGTACGGCCATGGTGTAATGGGAATATGTTGACACTCCCTCAATTGATGGCCGTGCCCCACGTGTTCTTGCTACTTATTGGATGTTGTCTCTATCCCTGAAGTTCAGTAGTTGGGCCATACTCACCCTCTGTGGTGCCCCCGGCATTGGTGGGCAGCCAGGGACTCTGTATGCCTGCTCCACTGTAAACCATTTGGATGTTTTTCCTTCCAGCACCAACGATGACAGCCACTCGCCAAGAAGCAGCTCTGTACTGGGACCTTCTGCTTTGTCCGGGATCCCACCAAATGCATGTGGTTGCGGTGGGAGCACCACCCTGCATCATCCAGTTTCCTCTCCAGGTTGGCTGCTGCCTTTCCTAATGCCCTGATGGGGGCGCCCTCCTTGGTTTCCATTGGTCTCAGTTGGGTGAATGTGGATTCTATCTCTGCCACCCTATCCTGCAACTTGCAGTTCTCGACTCTCCGGAGTCCCAGATCCTGGGCCACCGTATCGATCTTGTTCTCTAGAGCCGGTTTGGTTTTTCGTATGGCCACCAAAATCATTGTTGTTTGGGCCCCAGTTCCAAGCCTTCTCTCATGGGCCTCTGTCTCTGCCCCCATACAACCCAGGATCCTCCGGCTGCAGTGCTTTGGTGGCTTTTGTCCTCACCACCTCAGGGCCGCCACTGTCCACAGGCTACCAGTCTCGCCTTCTGCCCTGTGTCACTGACCCAACCAAATAGCACAGCTAATGGTTTCACAGTGACGGCTGGGAGTTTGTTGTTTTTTATTATCAAAAGGCTTCTTACTTCTCTGGAGCCCAAACAAACTCTATTCCTTGATGTAACAGTTTTCTGAGGGGGTCCATGATGCAAGTAGAGTTCTTCACCAAATTAACGTAATAGTCACAGAGCAGCATGAAGGAAATTAGTTTTTCTTTTTTGCATGGTTCAGGCACATCATCAGCAGCCCTGACAAGTGATTCCTTGGAGAACACTCCCTGTGAAGTATTGTGTTCCCCAGATATTCCACTTGATGTTTGAAAAGCTAACATTTCTTCAGCAACAGAACCAAGCTGCGGTTAGTCAAGCTAAAGAAACTGTCTCTCCAAATTTCCAAGTGTTCTTCATGATACTTGGAAAACACTAAAATGTCTTCTGGGAAGCACTTCTCTTTGTCTTCCAGGCCCTCAAACAGATGGACCATTGCTCTTTGGAAGGTGGGTGTCAGTGAAGCAAGGCCGAACAGCAGCCATGTATAATACAAAAGCCCAAAAGGAGAAATATCTTGGACTCTTAGGCTAACTCAACCTGGTGGTAGGCATGACCGAGATTGAGAGTTAAAAACAAAGTGGATAGTTGTCAATAATTCTGTTAGAATTTAAGGCTCTCTGATCTACACTAAGACATAGTTCACGGTTGTTCTTTGCTAAAACAATGGGAAAAATCCACTTTGCGTGCTCCGCCTCATTAATGATGTTCGTATCCAACAACCCCTGTAATAAGTCTTGTACGTTTTTACATGTGCGCGTAGTAGTGTTCCCCTTAGCTTCTGCTTCAGTCTTAGCATCATTTCTCATTTTTATGCAATGGTTTTCCATAAGGTTCATTGAAAACATTTGGGAAATCTTATATGATATACGTTTCACAACTATGATCGCTCAAGGCTAAGATTAGTTCATGGGAACGTTGGTTCAGAACATTTTCCAACAGTCCATGGTCCCGCTAGCCTAGTGGGTGTGCGTACACACACACACACTCTCACCCACCCACACATACACACACCCTCCAAAGCACCCCCCCTTGCATGCCAGATCAGTTTACACCTCTGGATACCTTTCCTTGAATTTAATCAAAGTGGTATAATAGTCAATTAAATCTATTTTATGCCCATTAATGGAGACTGCTTTCACATCTGGTTCTAAGAGCCTTTTAACCTTTCCTCTGAACGGGCAATGCAGAAAGGCTGGCATGATGAGGGTGAAGGGAACCTGGGTCTCTGGGGGGACCTTCGCGGGACAGAGGTGTGAGTGACTCACTCCAGGTGGACTGTCTCTGGGCTCCCTCTCAGGACAGAGGTGTGAGTGACTCACTCCAGGTGGACTGTCTCTGCCCTCCCTCTCCAGTCAGAACCTACCAAGTAACAAGGCAGGGGTGAAACTGCCCCCCTGTAGATGGACTGGGCTCTGGACGCCCTCTCAGGCCAGAGCCTGGAGGAATAACACAGGGAAATGAGAAGGTGGACAGATTACATTCCAGAGGGGTCAGACGACTATGGTGCCCCCCCATTGGTACATTTAGGGTGTCATCTGTTACTATCAGGATTGGATGCTTTCAATATGCAAATGAGGCACACACCTGGGAATGGCCAATGCCCCCTCTTCTCTCTGCGGTACATAAGGTGGTGGTCCGATGCAGGGGTCTCTGGACAGTGACCCCTGCATTGGAGGGCTCATCTCTCCTCTGTCTTGTCCCAGCAGTGTGTGGGATGCGATGCTTTGCTTCGGGAGAAAGGCCAGGGGGCGTTTGACACCAGTTACTATAAAGTTTCCCTGGACAGGACTGGCTGCTCTCACCTACATTCACATGTGCTCTTTGTCTCTTTCAGGCCTGAGAAGGAAGTTGTTCCAGTTCAAAAGGGTGAGTTTCTAGCTAGTATGCCTGAATGCTTGAGGCATCTGGAGGAGGGGGTCCCCTCTGGCCTCCCACACTTCTCTTTCCCTTCTTGCACCTCTGTTTCCATCTTCTCCACATATGTTCCTTCCCCTATGTTTCCCTCCAATCTTACCGTCCCCTCATTTCTCTTGCATTATCTGGTTTACCGTCCCCCAGGCTATATTGGCAACTTTGTGCAGGTCCTAGAAGAGACTATAGTCCCCCGGATTCTACGTCATTCCCGGTATCTTTTACTGGGGGACTTTAATATCCATGTAGATAGCGCGGACCTACCAGAGGTGGTTCGCCTGGCCGAAGCTCTTTCTATGGCCCAGCTAAAACAGTGGGTGGATGCCCCAACCCATCAAGGAGGTCATATCTTAGATTTGGTATGTTCAAACTTTGATATTATTATGGCCCACCCTGAGCCTGTGATCTGGTCGGACCATAAGCTTATTAGATTTTCCTGGCCCTCATTGATTTCTGCTGTGCCCCATCCTTATACCGCCCATAAGCAGAAGATTAACTTAGATACTCTCTCAGATGGCCTGTCCGCTTCTCGCCCATTGTTTCCTCTTGATATTGAGGCCGCAGCCAGCATTTTTAATCTATGGGTGGAAGGTGCGACTACGGCATCAATTAAAAGCAGCCGAGTCTGTAGACTCCGTGCTACCCCCTCTAAACCCTGGTTTTCACATTCCCTCCGTGACCTCAAATCCGGCTGTAAAAAGCTAGAGAGGGTGTTGAGACAAGCTTATCTCCCTGAAGCAAAAAAGGATCTGCGGACTGCGCAAAAAAGTATTATGCAGCCATCAGATCTGCCAAAAGTAGCTATTTTGCTGGGCGTATTAATAAAGCAAACAACAACAGTAAGGAAATTTTTACGATTGTTAAAAGTTTTTTATCTCCTTGTGCATCACAACCGTTGCCGCTTGCATCTGAGGAATGGTGTGAAGAGCTATCTGAATTTTTTATTGATAAAATTGTCAAAATTCAGACGGATCTGCAAAATGTTTGTAATGGCCTTTCATCGTCCCAAACAATTCTGCTTCCTTTAATGCCCCCACGCATCGAGAAATTGACCACCTTCACCCCTCAATCAAACTCTGACATTATTGCTATTGTTGCTGCCTTAAAATCCGGTTCTCCTTCTGACCCATGCCCGGCTAGAGTTCTTGCGAGCTTAGCGGAAACAGTGGGAAATGAGGTAACTCAGATTATTAACCTCTCGCTTCTTACGGCCACTGTTCCCGCCTGTTGGAAACAAGCAAAACTGCTCCCACTATTTAAAAAAAATGGATTGGATCCAGCCACTCCGTCTAATTTTCGCCCAATATCTTTGCTTCCTGCAGTCGCAAAGATATGCGAAAAGGTTGTTTTCAATCAGCTGGATAAATTTGTTGAATCCACCGAAGCTCTACATCCAGCTCAGTCCGGTTTTAGGGCCTCCTACAGCACCGAGACGGCCTTAGTCGAAATATCGGAGGCAATTCGGGAGTGTTTGGACGAAGGTGGCAGAGCGGCTCTGATTTTACTAGACCTCTCTGCCACCTTCGATACGGTCCCTCACTCCCTCCTACTCTCCAGACTGGCCGATATTGGTATTGTGGGACATGCTTTTGACTGGCTTTCCTCATTTTTGAGTCATCGCACTCAACAAGTCTGGCTACCTCCTTTTGCCTCTACCCCTAAATTACTTTCTACTGGTGTTCCGCAGGGATCAACTTTAAGCCCGCTGATTTTTAATATCTATCTTACCCCCTTGGTCTATCTTGCAGAACAGTTGGGGGCTAAAATTATGGCGTACGCCGACGATACACAACTCTTGTTTACCTGGTCCAAAGATAATTTAGATACGTCGGCGGCCCAACTCTGTCTGTCCTCTGTTTTTCAATGGCTAGCAAGGGCCCAGCTAAAATGTAACGAAAGCAAATCCGAGATTTTGCTGTATGGCTCTTTTCCAGAGGATTTTAGTGAACGTTTTTGGCCTACGGACCTACCCCCACCAAAAGCCACATCCGGCCCGGTGAAAAACTTGGGGGTTTGGTTCGGCAAGAACCTTAAGTTTGAGGACCATCTAAATAAACTCACTGGCGTCTGTTTTTCTACCCTAAAAACTTTACGCAGGTTTTTTCCTCTCCTTCCAAAAGAAGCAAAAGAGACTGTTATTCGTGCCTTAATTTTGTCTAGGCTAGACTATGCGAATGGGCTGTTCTGCGGATTGCCGGCATATCTGATCCACCGCCTTCAGGTTATTCAGAATGCCGCTGCCAGACTTTTGTTTAATGTCCCCAGGCGTTCCAGTGCTCGCCCGCTTCTTCACGCTCTTCATTGGCTTCCAGTTGCTCATAGGATCCTGTTCAAAATTCTAGTGCTTGCCTACCGAGCTATTCATCAAACTGGCCCGGCTTATTTGAGAAAAAGGTTTTGCTTGTATGTTCCTAACCGCTCACTGCGATCGGCCAACCTGTGTCAAATGTCCATTCCTAAATTTAAATACTGTAGACTTGGCGGGCAATCAATCTCAGTGAGAGCGGCTAAATCTTGGAATACCTTACCCCTCCATCTGAAAACTGCATCCACTCTCAGTGCGTTTAAGAAAGGTCTAAAAACTCACCTTTTTAACACTATAGTTTAAATCTTCCCCATTTAGTGTCTGCAGATATCTGCTCTCTGTTAATACTGCTGTTGCCTTCATCGCGCCAGGATACTATTTTGTTAGTAATAGAGCGCGCTACAAAAGCATTTAATAATAATAATAATAATAATAATTATCTCTGCTTTCCTTCACTTCAATCTGTATCCGTGCCCTCCATTGCCACTTTCTCCCTTTCCTTCATCCCTTCCTTCCATATTGTCTGCCTTCCTGCCCTCTTCCCCTTTCTTCTTTTACCTACTTTCCTCCTTTACCCGTTTTCCTTTTTACCCCTTCTTCCTTACCCTCTTTCCTCCTTACCCTCTTTCTTCCTTACCCCCTTTCTTTTTTACCCCTCTCTTCCTTACCCTCTTTCCTCCTTACCCCCTTTCCTCCTTACCCCCTTTCCTCCTTACCCCCTTTCCTCCTTACCCCCTTTCTTCTTTACCCCCTTCCTTCTTTATCCCTTTACCCCCTTTCCACCTTTCATCTTTACCGCCTTTCCTCTCAACGCTTTTCCCTCCTGACCCTTCCCTCAGTCCCTTCCCTCTACTCTGCCCTCCTTCCCTGCTCCTTGTTCATCGCACTTTAGCCCCCCAGGAAGAAGGTCGCCCCCCAGAGTCGGGCCAGGTGAACACCACTCAAAGAGATTTCACAGCTCATGCCTTCAGCAGTGAGTGCCTCTGGGGGTGCGGGAGCCGAAGAGGGGGAGATACTTTGTGATTTCATTCCCCTGAGAGAAAAGAGTCTGTGTTTTAAGGGCCAGTGTTGAGGCTTTTCTATAGCACTTTCCTACCTCTCCACAAGGCCTCGAAGCACTTTACGGCTGCTTAAATGAGGAGCTGCTCTGTTCTTTGTGCAGTTTCCTGGAGTTATGTTGTAAGTGCCACGCGTGGTGCTCAGCATCTGTGGCTATGTGCCCAACCCTGCTAAAGTAGGGGGCTCTGCAGGCTTTCATGCCCGACCCTACTCCTGCCTCATTCTGTCCCCACCCTTCTACCCTTTCTCCTCGTTACCTTTCTCCTGCTGGCTCTATCCTCTTGAGCATATATTCCTTCTCCATCTTCTTAATATCCTTTTCCCTGTTTCAGTTCTCTTTTCTTCTCTCGCTTACTCACTCTAGCGTTCATGCATTCGCTGCCCCTTCTCTTCTGTCTCTCTGCTCACCTGCTCCCTTATATTCTTCCCGCCCTTCTGCTCTATCTCCTCATTTTCTTTCTCCTAGATTTTTTTCTCCAGCTCTTTCAAATCAATCTCTTCTAATATCTTTTCTCCTCTTTTCTGTTTTTTTCTCCTCTATTCTCCATGTCCTTTCATCTCTCTTCTCCACGCCCTCTCTACTCTCCCTTCTGTGTTTCCGTTTTCTCATGTCTTTCTCCTTTCTTCTGTTTTTTTCTCCTCTTTTCTGCATTTTCTCTCTTCTTCATGTCCTTTCTCCTCTTCTCCATGTCCTTTCTCCTACTCACACTAACTCTGTTGCATTCTCTGCTGTTTCCTGCCTGACACTTTCTGCTCTCAGTTCTTTTTCTTCTGTCCCAAGCTGTGTCTCTTCTCTTCTCCCTCTCTCTTCTGCTTACTCCCTTTAGGCTTTCCTTCTCCTTCCCCCACTCTTTGCTCTCTCTTCTTATTATCTTTCTCCTCCTTGCTATTTCTGACTGCTCTTTCTCACTATTCTTTCCCATATCTTCTCCGTGTACTTTCCTCACTTGAATACCCATCTTTTACCTGCTCAATCTGTCTCTGCTCTTTCCTGCCTGACACCTTTTGCTCTCATGTCTTTTTCTTCTGCCCGAAGCTGTGTCCCTTCTGTTCTCCCTCTCTCTGCTAGGTCACTCCTCCTATTCTTGCCTTCTTCTTCTTCCCCCGCTCTTTGCTCTTTCTTCTCACTACCTTTCTCCTCCTTGCTGTTTCTGACTACTCTTTCGTATCATTCTCTCATCTCAATGTCTTATCTCCTCTCTCTTCTCCATGGCCTTTCCTCACTTTAATCCCTATTGTTTACCTGCTGAGTCTATCTCTGGTGCATTCTCTGCACTTTCCTGTCTGACACTTTTTACTCCCATGCTCTTTTTACTCCCATGCTCTTTTTACTCCCATGCTCTTTTTTACTCCCATGCTCTTTTTTACTCCCATGCTCTTTTTTACTCCCATGCTCTTTTTTACTCCCATGCTCTTTTTTACTCCCATGCTCTTTTTACTCCCATGCTTCTTTTTACTCCCATGCTTCTTTTTACTCCCATGCTCTTTTTACTCCCATGCTCTTTTTTACTCCCATGCTCTTTTTACTCCCATGCTCTTTTTTACTCCCATGCTCTTTTTTACTCCCATGCTCTTTTTTACTCCCATGCTCTTTTTACTCCCATGCTCTTTTTTACTCCCATGCTCTTTTTTACCTCATGTTCTTTTTTTTTTTTTTTTTTTTTTTTTTTTTCTCCTGTCTCATGCAGGATTCCTAGTGCTCTCTTCCCTGGACGTTCATCCCCTGCTGCTATTTCCTCCCCACCCTCACTCTTGTATTTGGCTTCTCTTTCTGGATAGGCGCGAGGATGCCCAAGGGTAACCAGGCGCGGTACAAAACTCCTAATAATAATAATAATAATATTTCTTTTCTCTTTAGATGTAGCTTTATTGGAAGCAGCGAAAACCAATGATGTTCAGAAGGTAATGGAACCTGTTTTTTTTTTTTTTTTTTTTTAAACATTCTTTAATCGATGTTAATCTGTGTCCATCATTCAAGAACGTTCATATAATATACCGAGAGCTTTTAAAAAAAGAGCATTTCACATCAGTGCCACAAATGAACTATCTCCTTTTAAATGAAGGTGACTGTGGAGTAAAAAGTGATTTAGCGCCTGCCTAGAACACCATGGACGGCTGATACTACTGGTGGGAAGTGGAAACAAATAGAAACCCTACCATTGATCTTGACTTCAGAAGACAAGAATCACTAAACCCGTGGTCCTGCAGGTGTTTCATGGATGGATTGTGACGCGGACGATTCCTTTGGTGACAGCATTTGCACCTTCTGTTTTGAGGAGCTCTGCACCTGGTTGGTTTCCTCCCTGAGTTTTACCAATGCTGCTGCATCAGGTTGCACTAATCCTTGTCCCACTGCACCATTGACCTCCGCTAATGCCCCACGAACCACAAGGTGAGCGACATTACCTTGGCTGTCCTTGCTGTCCAGGAATAAGCAAGATCACAAGTCCTCTAATGAATGCATTCCAAGATGGCAGCAGGCAGGACCAAGGGAATGAAAGAGGGGTGCCGGAGGAAGAGAGGACCAACGACTCGCTTAACGGTCGCCCAGAGTTGTGATCAATCTACAGTCAGATGTTCCACAACTGAGCGTAACCAAGACTCTTCTCTTCCCACCATCCTAGATTTGTGACTTCAAGTTCAGGGATCATTCCCGGATGCATCCCACATGTTCGCATGGACCACACTAGAGTGTGGTTAGAGGGTCAGGAGAAGTTACTCTGGAAGAGGGTTGGCTATTTAGACCACAGCAACATGTCCGGCACAGACATGGCATCACGGTCACTCTGCGGACTACACCAAGTTCTCGGTCTCGCGTCCACGTGGCACACTGCTGATGCTGAGCTCCAGAACTTCATTCGGTGCTTCAAGGAACGAAAACAACCAGATTCTTGCCCTTCTCCTGTTACTCATCAAATGTCCACTTTTGACCGCGCAAATTTTTCTTCTACTTCCAGGTACGTACGTGCTTCTACACAGATGAAACCCTCCTCTTCCTCGTAAGCACATCATACATTATTTCTACTTTTGGGATCCGTACTTTCCCTCATGGGGTGCTCACACCTTGTTGGCAAACATTGAAATATGGCTGACCCCAACCAGTGACTGGCGCCGCTCTTAAGGCATGTCACACCATTGTTGTTATCTGCACATCTTTTGGATTTCTTTCTAGAAACCCACTTATTAGTCTCTTTGTCTGTGCTGTGATTTCCATTTCTCTGTGCAGGTAACTAAGCTGCACCTGATCTAAATTTACTTTCTCTTGTTTCTGTTCAGCCCGTCGCCCACTATTCCCACTCTTAAGAACACCCACTGCAGGGTTTTACGTTTGGGTCACCAATGGATTCTGTTGGGCCTTTACCCAGAATTTTTTAGATTTTTTAAAAGCATTATTTTACCTATTGCTTTAGAAAAGAATTGGCCATATCTAAACTGGCGTGAAACTCAATAGCATGCTGTTAATGCCATCTTTGTGGTTACACAGACACAGTGGCCTAATACAACTTGCCTTCTAGAAATGCAAACTTTGCCTTCCTCAGAAACCTCTCGATCCTTTATGAGAATTGATCTCAGTTTTATGGAATCACTTTCTGAATTTTTGGAAGTGACTCTGTCTGCCTCTCTGGAACTAGGCAAAGAATTGCCAGTATTAACACTTTGAGGTTAGTGGTCTTTTCATAGCCTCATAAACATTTGCAACTGGGCGGTGGTCACTCCAGCTCCCAGGAACTCAGAGAGACCCAGCGCTGACCCAGGTGTTGGTTCAACCGTGGAACCAGGCCTCCAGTGATGCTCCTTCGTCTTGTCGGCTGATAGATGAGGTGAAGTCGAAGCACGCATCGACAACTTCTCCTTGGGGCAGGACTAACGTGAACGACCCAATGACTTTGAGTGCAACGAGGCACCCGAGGCACACGCGGTGCGGGTCTGTCACTGACATCAAGTGGTCACAGGCACCACCGGGTATGAAGATGGCTTTCTTAGATTACTTATCCTGCCGCACCAGGAGAGAAAAAACTCAAACACTTTGACAAAATGTCAAAAAAGGGTATTAACAAATTGTCTAGGGCAAGCTCTTCCCAGATCTGTGCTGACTGGCGTGCAACGAAAAGAGATGTCCGCACGCTGGGTGGCATCTATATAGGCAGCATGCACATCACTTCTGGCGCGGTCGACACTGACGCTATGAGAAGCCGAACAACACCACCTACCGGCGCGCAGGGGTGCTACTCAAGAAAAATTTCTGGATCCAGTCTGAAGCCTGGGGATAATTCTACGGTAAGGAATATGCGGCTACATAGTCTCTCCACCAGATAATACGTTACCAAAGGTAAGTAACTTGTTCTTTTGTTCAATATCCCAAAGAGCCAAAGAGAAAATGAGTGTTTGTCTCCCTTGATGAAGGTTGTTATTTTGCCAGATTACCTCCTTTGAGATGGTGCCTACAAGCCAGCCATAACACACCTTCGGTGGTCACTGCAATGCTGCAGATCACATGATCTCTTCGCCGCTGCTTGTCTATGTCTGCCCAAGACGACGCCACTATTCGAAGCTGACAAAAGTTCTAAATCCCCTCTGATAGGGAGCTCCATGAATTTCTAACTTTACTTCAGCAGTACGACATGAGTTCTTTACTTCTTGTGGTAGAGGTTAGAATTTGGATTGAATCCATTCTCTGTAAACTAACATTCAGTTTTAAGTCCTCGAAGAATTGATGCCCGATACGTAAAATAAGAAAGGAATTGAACACAGAAGTGCTCGTGGAAGATTTTGCAAATATTTTTACTAAAAATAAGATGACCGAGTACATTTTCCCACCGATTTGTAGCGACTCATGGGATGTAGTGTTGTGCAGTTGTGTGTTTTGACAAGTTGGTGGCTTACGTCTTGCTCCGTTTTTCGTTGCAGCACAAGTGGGTACTGGCGGTACCAGTCTAATTTTGTGGTGCAGACAACACCACTTTGCTATTATCCTTTTGCACCATTCTTCAGTGTCATCACACAAGTTGTAACCCTGGTGACAGCCAAGTGGGAACTTTTTAAATGGTCTTCATTAAAAACATGAGGTGAGAGCCCTTCGCTCCAGGGATTTACATGACTCCCAAGGCTCAGCATTCGGTCCCTTCGAATCCACAGTAAATTCCCTCCAGGACACTCACAGCCTCTCTCTGCCATCCAGCAGTCTGATTCACATGAACTTTCACCTGAACATTGGTATGTCTTGTGCGCTCACGCCTCTACCACTTACAACAGACCCACTCGCTGGCCACAGTGACCACAACTGATCTCCTTACCAATCTGCATTTGTTGCTAGTTGAGATCTGGAGGTTGGTGAAGTCCCATCAGGGCCTCTGCTTATGTGACTTCTGCCATGCTGCACATGGTCGGGTTGACCTGTTGTGTAGGTCGGTTGCCTTGCAGTGACTTCACTATCCTCATCCAACTCTGCATCTGTGCTTTTGACTCTGGCCTCTGACCTCTCTGGTCGCCTCTAGGTGTTCTTGCCCACCAGTGTCACTTGTACCATTGTATAATGTTAATTATTGATATTTTAACGAGATGTGCCTATCATCACTGACCCAGCCAAGAAAACCCTCAAATTTCCCCCTTTCTTATTCTTTAGTTCCAGGAGGCGCACGAAGCTGGAGGGAACCTGATGATGAGGGACGCTTCGGGCCGAACCCTTCTGCACCATGCCGTGAGCTCTGGGAGCAAAGACATCGTCAAGTACATTCTTGGCAAGGGTAAGCCGCACGGCAGAGCACCCAAGGGTGCAGAGGTTCTGGTGATGGTGGAGCTCTGGTGATAAGAGGTTGCGCTGGGCAGAGCACCCATGGGTGCAGAGGTTCTGGTGATGGTGGAGCTCTGGTGATCAGAGGTTAAGCTGTGCAGAGCACCCAAGGGTGCAGAGGTTCTGGTGATGGTGGAGCTCAGGTGATCAGAGGTTACGCTGGGCAGAGCACCCATGGGTGCAGAGGTTCTGGTGATGGTGGAGCTCTGGTGATAAGAGGTTACGCTGGGCAAAGCACCCATGGGTGCAGAGGTTCTGGTGATGGTGGAGCTCTGGTGATAAGAGGTTATGCTGGGCAGAGCACCCATGGGTGCAGAGGTTCTGGTGATGGTGGAGCTCTGGTGATAAGAGGTTATGCTGGGCAGAGTGCCCATGGGTGCAGAGGTTCTGGTGATGGTGGAGCTCTGGTGATAAGAGGTTGCGCTGGGCAGAGCACCCATGGGTGCAGAGGTTCTGGTGATGGTGGAGCTCTGGTGATAAGACGTTAAGCTGTGCAGAGCACCCAAGGGTGCAGAGGTTCTGGTGATGGTGGAGCTCAGGTGATCAGAGGTTAAGCTGTGCAGAGCACCCAAGGGTGCAGAGGTTCTGGTGATGGTGGAGCTCAGGTGATCAGAGGTTACGCTGGGCAGAGCACCCATGGGTGCAGAGGTTCTGGTGATGGTGGAGCTCTGGTGATAAGAGGTTACGCTGGGCAGAGCACCCATGGGTGCAGAGGTTCTGGTGATGGTGGAGCTCTGGTGATAAGAGGTTACGCTGGGCAGAGCACCCATGGGTGCAGAGGTTCTGGTGATGGTGGAGCTCTGGTGATAAGAGGTTACGCTGGGCAGAGCACCCATGGGTGCAGAGGTTCTGGTGATGGTGGAGCTCTGGTGATAAGAGGTTACGCTGGGCAGAGCACCCATGGGTGCAGAGGTTCTGGTGATGGTGGAGCTCAGGTGATCAGAGGTTAAGCTGTGCAGAGCACCCAAGGGTGCAGAGGTTCTGGTGATGGTGGAGCTCAGGTGATCAGAGGTTAAGCTGTGCAGAGCACCCAAGGGTGCAGAGGTTCTGGTGATGGTGGAGCTCAGGTGATCAGAGGTTACGCTGGGCAGAGCACCCATGGGTGCAGAGGTTCTGGTGATGGTGGAGCTCTGGTGATAAGAGGTTACGCTGGGCAGAGCACCCATGGGTGCAGAGGTTCTGGTGATGGTGGAGCTCTGGTGATAAGAGGTTACGCTGGGCAGAGCACCCATGGGTGCAGAGGTTCTGGTGATGGTGGAGCTCTGGTGATAAGAGGTTATGCTGGGCAGAGTGCCCATGGGTGCAGAGGTTCTGGTGATGGTGGAGCTCTGGTGATAAGAGGTTACGCTGGGCAGAGCACCCATGGGTGCAGAGGTTCTGGTGATGGTGGAGCTCTGGTGATAAGAGGTTGCGCTGGGCAGAGCACCCATGGGTGCAGAGGTTCTGGTGATGGTGGAGCTCTGGTGATAAGAGGTTACGCTGGGCAGAGCACCCATGGGTGCAGAGGTTCTGGTGATGGTGGAGCTCTGGTGATAAGAGGTTACGCTGGGCAGAGCACCCATGGGTGCAGAGGTTCTGGTGATGGTGGAGCTCTGGTGATAAGAGGTTACGCTGGGCAGAGCACCCATGGGTGCAGAGGTTCTGGTGATGGTGGAGCTCTGGTGATAAGAGGTTACGCTGGGCAGAGCACCCATGGGTGCAGAGGTTCTGGTGATGGTGGAGCTCTGGTGATAAGAGGTTACGCTGGGCAGAGCACCCATGGGTGCAGAGGTTCTGGTGATGGTGGAGCTCTGGTGATAAGAGGTTACGCTGGGCAGAGCACCCATGGGTGCAGAGGTTCTGGTGATGGTGGAGCTCTGGTGATAAGAGGTTACGCTGGGCAGAGCACCCATGGGTGCAGAGGTTCTGGTGATGGTGGAGCTCAGGTGATCAGAGGTTAAGCTGTGCAGAGCACCCAAGGGTGCAGAGGTTCTGGTGATGGTGGAGCTCAGGTGATAAGAGGTGAAGCTGTGCAGAGCACCCAAGGGTGCAGAGGTTCTGGTGATGGTGGAGCTCAGGTGATAAGAGGTTAAGCTGGGCAGAGTGCCCATGGGTGGCACCCTCCCGGGCAAAGGAATGGAGCAATGTACAAAACCTGTAGACGCTGGGATACAAGCTGGCAAGGGATATGGAGCTCTGCAGAACATACCTGGGTGCTTGAATAAAGCACACCACACTATAAAGGGGGTACAGGGAGCAGTTAGGAATGAAAAGGTCCAGTACCAATGCTCCCAAAGACTTGCGTTATACTCACTATGGGGTAGCTGTTCCTAAAGAAGGGAGAACAAGACAACCTATTGTGGTTGAAGAAAGTGTAAGGGTGTTTCCTCAATGAAGTTGGGTTCTAGAGCAGGTGGGGGAATTCCTCCTTTTGGACTTAGGGCCCTCACACACCCTTGCGAGTGTCATGGTTCATCATCGGGCGTTGCTCCGCGTGGGGAGGGCGCTACGAGGAGCAGCTCCTGATGCAAATGGAACGGAGTTCACCGCTCAGGCCTAAAAAAATGATAAGCCTAACCATTATTGTCCAGTAATCTGAGTGCCCATAACAATGCTCCCATCCTCCCTTTCACTCACTTACATGCAGCAGTTCTCTTTCTTCCCTCGGGTGATTCTCAGTTTGTTTTTCGGCTTTTCCCCGCTTCGCTGTCTGGTTCCCTTGAAGTCAGTGGGTCTTCTGTTTTGCCCCCTGCTCTCCGCTGAGGCAGCAGGTAGAACAGATAATGCAGGGTGACCTGCCCTTCCAGCCCACTCCTGCCAGGGGTGGTGGGATGAACTGGTGGCTCTTTCTACTCCCGCCAGTATCCGGGGGCAGAAGCCTGGTCTCTTCGACCCACTAACTCTAACTCTGTCTCTTTCGTCCTCAGCTCCCACCGAGATCCTGGACATGACGGAGACCAAGAGGTAAGTCTTGTGTCACGCGGAAACCCTATCTGGAAAGTCTGTAAGTGTCGCAGCCTCCCCGGGACCTCTGCTGATGTGGGGAGACTAGGGTTGACTTTACAACATTGAATCCCACGCGACGTCAGTAGCTAAAGACCATTTCATCCTGGGAATCTGGTGTCTGGGTCCTGCACTCTCCTATCCCAACTCCTAGAATATTGGGGACATTGTGTGTTGCACTCTCCCATCCCAACTCCTAGAATATTGGGGACATTGTGTGTTGCACTCTCCCATCCCAACTCCTAGAATATTGGGGACATTGTGTGTTGCACTCTCCCATCCCAACTCCTAGAATATTGGGGACATTGTGTGTCCATGCGGTGCAGGGCTGCACCAGGCCCCCACAGAGATTCTGCTCTGAGTATTTGTATGTGTGAGTGGGCAACTCCACTGAGTGGGTCTGTGCAGTGTGTCTGCTTGCCAAATGTGTCTGTTCCCAAAGGGCTCCCGAGGTTATGATGCCCAGAGGGAACAAAAGAATTCTGCAGCAGAGAGAAAACAGAAGAGAACTTTCTGTTAGGAAGAGCGTAATGATTTTTGGGGCCTTTCCTCCCTGGATAGCAAAGCCCCTGTCGCAGAGAGCAGAGGTGGCCTGTCACTGAGACCATATGCCACTGAGAAGTAGGGTATGGTTTTACCCCACCAAGAGGGAGGGCAAGGAACCCCAAACCAGTCTTTTTTATACAGAGAGAGGTACACTCTTACTAGGAGGAGGTATCCGGGCTTCACCCCCCAAAAGACCCCAACCTTCCCACCTGACACGGAGAGAGAACATCATACTGAGAAATGCTAGATGAATTCACAGAACCCCGAAAGACCAGCCACCCCCTAATCCAGACTTCCACAGAGGGGGGTCGCACAACTAGGAAGTGTGAAGTGTTCTCGGAGACACTAGAAAGAGTGCAGATACACTCCACCCTGCTGCAGACAAGGGACAGTCCACCAAGGGTCTGAGGCCTCCAGGAGGGTGGAGACACCCTGTCTGTCCCCGTGAGAGAGTGTTCCACCCGGGGGGAGGGGGAGGGGTGATATGGAGATTCTAACCCACCTGAACATGCTAAAAGGGCTTTTGGTCCATCCTCCTGTGCAGTGGGAGAAGAGTTAGTTGAGAAAATAGAGCTGCAATCGATTACCCCTACAGCGGACAAAGGCATTTCTATTTTTTTTTTAACTTGAGTAGAAATTGTATAATTTCAATAGTGGGAGGGAGGGGAGAGGCAGGGTGGGACGCTGCAGTAGTGCCTTTTAGTGGGCGAATCTATATCCTGTAAAACAATCCAGTTCTTTTTTTAAAGATGAGCCCTGAATCTACCACAACTTCATTGAAGAGGGTCTTTGTACCAATACAATAAACTGAAAAGAAAATACCTTCCTCACTTGTAGTATGGTCAATCTGAACTCTGCTTCCAGAAAGAAAGAACTAGAGAAATGGCCCAGGAGTAAAAATGTGTTGAGGAAACTTTCAAAATCTACTGCCAATTCCTGATCGCAGACTAAGAGTGTTTGGACAGTGAATGGGTTACCAACGCTCCCTATCAAATGTTGGAGTATCAGGAGTGAGAAGAGATTAGTCGAAAGAGAATTTATTAAACAGACCCATCACTTTTGACTCAGCATGGTGGTTTGCCCAAGGATTTGAAGCGAAGCATTTATTTTACTTTTTTGTGAAGCCCATGCTATTCGAACATTTAGACCTTCAAGCTAGTTTTTTTTTTTATTTGCTTTGATTGATGTTCGTGTAGCAATTTAATTAGCTGTATATTTGAAGAATACAATACGATGATACAAAATCGATAGAAATCAATGTTTTAATGTAATATAGATGATTCTTATGTATTTTATAGTGAATTCATCTGTCAATTAAACATGGTTCATATTAAAAAGCAGATTTAAAAATAGATATACAAAAATATCCATGTACAAATAATTCCGCCTCTTAGAAATTCCCAAATCTCGTCTTTCTCTCTTCCCACCTGTTGTAAGACTCGTTGTTTCCACGCTTTGCATATATTGTCTGTTTTGAAGGTTTTTCCCCCAGGCTGGCCTGGGAGGCTGCAGGCACTCATGGTCTAGGCTGGTTGTTCTACCTCGCCTACATTTCTCAGTCCCTTCGATGTCCCTGGTTTCATTGAATTACTTTGTTAAAAACTTTACGACCTTCTAGGCTCTCTAGTTTGATTTTAAATCGCTTTAAAAATTCCTCTGAAGGAGCCAGAAGTAAAGTATGTATTCCAGTGAAAACTTAATTTCCTTGCGAGATTTGCGCCGTTTCGGCTCCAGCCTGAGGGACTCCATGACTGCTCCAGGTTTGTCGGAAGTTCTCCCCAGTTTTAAATAAAAGTGAATTAATACCTATTTCCCATATCACTCTGGTTCTCTGAAATAGATAAATTAAGTTCACTGGGTCTGAGGAGAAGGGATCAGAACTTGCTTGCCCAAGAGAGTTTGTATCTTTATAATCATGTTTGAGAGTCGTGTCTCTTATGTGAATGGTGGCTGGTTGTCCATCTGTCCTTCTCATCTCGTGGCGCACCAAAGATGGTGGGAGGGTGTAGCTGTACTCCATGTTTTTCTGCTGTATCTCTGTGCTATCCTGTACGCGTGTGGCCATGTCCTGCTCAGTTGTGATCTGCAAGATGGTGACCCATAGTCTGTCTTTTCTTTCAGTGGAGAGACATGTTTACACCACGCGGCTGCCCTGCGCCAGCGGACAATCTGCCATTACATTGTGGAAGCAGGCGCGTCGCTTATGAAGACCGATTTACAGGTACTTGAGCCAAGCAGGGTGGAGGGGAATGGAAAACAGTGACATAATGTAGAGAGGTATGGAAAAGAGTCCAGCGGGGTGGAGCTGAAGGGATGGTGGACTGTGGGAGGCGGAGAAGAAGGAAAGGCTGTCCAACAGACGGGGCGGCGGAGAATGGAAGAGGATAAAGGGGGGTTGAAGAGGATGGAAGACATCAAGAGGGATGCAGTAGAATAGAAAAGTGTCAAATAAGGCAAGAAGACAACAGTAGAGGGTTAAATGTTTTGGACATGAATGAAATGGGGCACTGCTACATGAAGGTGAATACAAGAAGTCGAAGATGGGAGAATCCGGCATTATCCATTTGGATCACAGGATCACAGGTGAAGGACCTACCTGACACGAAGGTGGCTTCTCTGAAAAACTGGTAGCAGCCCTGGTAATCTGCCATCACACCTTGCAATTAGTCAAGTAGTGACTTGCACTGGCCACCTCTGCTGATTTCCAGAGGCAGCGCCTGTTGGCAAGTCCCCCAGTGTGGATTGAAAGGGTTTTAAACTCATCAGGATTTGTCCTATAATGTGGATGGACACATTCACTTTCCGTCTTTGTGTCTGTCTGTCCAATCACAGTCCTTCTACTGAAAACAGGTGCATGGAGAGAGGACTGTCCCCAACCCTCATTATAAAAGAAACTGCATTAAGATGGTAGTTAGGGCCCCAGTCTGCGGCCATTTGGAGAGGTGAATCATAGGGTTTTATTACTAGTAAAGAAACTAACATTACGCGCCGGTCTTTGTAAAGTTCAATCAAGTATCCGCGGCCTCCAATTATTTTTTTCATTTCATGAGCTTCTCCGCACCAGTACATACTGCACTGGTCTTTTTTTACCAAACTGTAGGATTTCTTCACTTTCTCTATAATTAAATATATTTAGGGTCTGGCATTAGCCATGACCTTTTGATTTACTAAAATTATATAAATAATATGTGGAAAATAAATAAAAAAACACAACTGTGCCTGTGATGAGAGGAAAAAACAAAATGCATGTGTGCAGCTCTAACCTTGTGCCCCATGACCTCCAGATCAGCTCTCTCTTGAACACCAAACATTTCTGTGAAGGTCACCTTTTCTCCTGTATTGACTGTGGAAGAAAACAAAACAGCTGCAACTGTTTTGAGACATTTTCTGTCCCAAACCCCCCTGTGCTGTACCTCTCTTTCTATGCCTTTTCCCCTCCCCTGCAGCATCCCTTCCTCTTCCTTTAGGCCGAAATGTTGCGTCTGCAGAGTCTTCAGCCTCTCCTCCGTCACATGTTGCATCTGCAGAGTCTTCGGCCTCTTCACAGTCAAATGTTGCAGCTGTAGAGCCTTCAGCCTCTCCTCCGTCACATGTTGCGTCTGCAGAGTCTTCAGCCTCTCCTCCGTCACATGTTGCGTCTGCAAAGTCTTCAGCCTCTCCTCCGTCACATGTTGCATCTGCAGAGTCTTCGGCCTCTTCACAGTCAAATGTTGCAGCTGTAGAGCCTTCAGCCTCTCCTCCGTCACATGTTGCTTCTGCAGAGTCTTCAGCCTCTCCTCCGTCACATGTTGCGTCTGCAAAGTCTTCAGCCTCTCCTCCATCACATGTTGCGTCTGCAGAGTCTTCAGCCTCTCCTCCGTCACATGTTGCGTCTGCAGAGTCTTCAGCCTCTCATCAGTCAGATGTTGCGTCTGCAGAGTCTTCAGCCTCTCCTCCGTCACATGTTGCGTCTGCAAAGTCTTCAGCCTCTCCTCCGTCACATGTTGCGTCTGCAGAGTCTTCAGCCTCTCCTCCATCACATGTTGCGTCTGCAGAGTCTTCAGCCTCTCATCAGTCAGATGTTGCGTCTGCAGAGTCTTCAGCCTCTCATCAGTCAGATGTTGCGTCTACAGAGTCTTCAGCCTCTCCTCCATCACATGTTGCGTCTGCAGAGTCTTCAGCCTCTTCTCCGTCACATGTTGCGTCTGCAGAGTCTTCAGCCTCTCATCAGTCAGACGTTGCGTCTGCAGTCTTCAGCCTCTTCTCCGTCACATGTTGCGTCTGCAGAGTCTTCAGCCTCTCCTCCGTCACATGTTGCGTCTGCAGAGTCTTCAGCCTCTCATCAGTCAGATGTTGCGTCTGCAGTCTTCAGCCTCTTCTCCGTCACATGTTGCGTCTGCAGAGTCTTCAGCCTCTCATCAGTCAGATGTTGCGTCTGCAGAGTCTTCAGCCTCTCCTCCGTCACATGTTGCGTCTGCAGAGTCTTCAGCCTCTCCTCCATCACATGTTGCATCTGCAGAGTCTTCAGCCTCTCCTCCATCACATGTTGCGTCTGCAGTCTTCAGCCTCTTCTCCGTCACATGTTGCGTCTGCAGAGTCTTCAGCCTCTCATCAGTCAGATGTTGCGTCTGCAGTCTTCAGCCTCTTCTCCGTCACATGTTGCGTCTGCAGAGTCTTCAGCCTCTCCTCTGTCATATGTTGCGTCTGCAGAGTCTTCAGCCTCTCCTCCGTCACATGTTGCATCTGCAGAGTCTTCAGCCTCTCCTCAGTCAGATGTTACATTTGTAGAGCCATCCGCCTCTCCTTGGTCTGATGTTGCGTCTGCAGAGTCTTCAGCCTTTTATCGGTTAAATGTTGCATCTGCAGAGCCTTCTGCCTCTCCTCAGTCAAATGTTGCACCTGTAAAGCCTCTGCCTCTCCTCGGTCTGATGTTGCAACTGCAGAGTCTTCAGCCTTTCATTGGTTAAATGTTGCGTCTGCAGAGTCTACAGAGTCTTCAGCGTCTCCTCAGTCAAGTTTTGCATCTGCAGAGTCTTCAGCGTCTCCTCAGTCAAGTTTTGCATCTGCAGAGTCTTCAGCCTTTCATTGGTCAAATGTTGCATCTACAGAGTCCTCTGCTTCTCCACAGTCAGATTTTACATCTGCAGAGCCTTCAGCCTCTCTTCAGTTAAATGTTACGTCTACAGAGTCTTCAGCCTCTCCTCAGTTAAATGTTACGTCTACAGAGTCTTCAGCCTCTCCTCAGTTAAATGTTACATCCACAGAGTCTTCAGCCTCTCCTCAGTTAAATGTTACATCCACAGAGTCTTCAGCCTCTCCTCAGTTAAATGTAACATCCACAGAGTCTTCAGCCTCTCCTCAGTTAAATGTAACATCCACAGAGTCTTCAGCCTCTCCTCAGTTAAATGTTACATCCACAGAGTCTTCAGCCTCTCCTCAGTTAAATGTAACATCTACAGAGTCTTCAGCCTCTCCTCAGTTAAATGTAACATCTACAGAGTCTTCAGCCTCTCCTCAGTTAAATGTAACATCTACAGAGTCTTCAGCCTCTCCTCAGTTAAATGTTACGTTAGCAGAGTCTTCAGCCTCTCATCGGTCAAATGTTGCGTCAGCAGAGTCTTCAACCTCTCATCAGTTATTTCCCTCTTTTTTTTATTGACAACTCATAGTTTGTAGGTATGACTAACTCATCCAAATCTTTAGTCTGCCCACCCACACAAACAGTACGCAGTTGTTCCTGTACCTTAGATGGGAAGCCTTGCACAAAAGCAGCTGCTACTCCTCGCTTTGCTTTCTTATAAGGGTCTCCTATCCCTGAAGTCTGTTAAACCTGGAAGGTGAACTCCGCTCACAGAGTTCTGAAATACTCGGAGCAGAGTTGTTTCCTCACTCGCGTTCACCAATGTCAAGTTGGCGAGCGCAAGCGAGAAAAATCTACCTCCCGGCGAGATTTTTCCTCGTTTGCGATCGCCGACATCAAGTTGGCGAGCACAGGAAATAATCCTCCCGGTGAGATTTCTCAACGCGGGGGTCGGGTTTCTAATTGTGAGTGGTCACGTATAGTTGCGACCGCCCGCATTGAGAAACTGCCTGTTTGTGTTCAGAAAGCTGCTGCTCGAGTAAAAATCTACTTGAGCGGCAGAAAAGGTAAACTTGTGCTGTGCATGGTGCTGTTCGCAATGATTGCGCAGTGTTGACAAGCATCCGGCGTGGACCATCACTAAAGCACCAATGGCACTGAATAATTTCCTGGTGCCTGGAGAGCATCCCCCTGTTGTGTCACATGACTGAGAGTGTGAGCAGCAACTGAAGACAAGACATCGGCCATTTGTGACTTATAAACCATCTCTCAGTTTGGGGATTGCGGGACTTAGTAGTGGCACCCTAAGTGCTCTTACTATTCCTGGAGGCTCTTCAGGTTTGTAGGATGGAGGGGTCTCCTTTGGGGTGCTGAGGTTACCTGACTGTGAAGGGATGGAAGAAACTGATGAAGGAGAAGGACTGAGTAACCCCGCTAAAAAAATTGTACGGTGTCTTAAGAATTCTCATCCTCATGAGTAAGGTTTTCTTTAAGCTTTGGATACATTAGGGCAGTAGGCCTAACCCTCATGTTTTATGTCTCGCCTGATCTAGCGAATGCGCTAGCTCAGGCGAGACCTTTAGTAAGCGGGTTTTCAAAGTGCTACCAGAGAGGTGTTTGCTGGCCTCAAGCTTGTGGGCATGCTCGCGTGAACGTGCACAGGCCATCTGACTTTTGTAATGGCTCATTAAGCCTTACAATGCCCCTCCACCCCGTCTGTCTCTCTGCTCTCACTACCCCCTCCCTTCTCCCCCTTACTCTTCGTCAGCTTCATTTTCAGGCACCCTTACAGCGCGCAATATTACTTTCACTGCCACGCGGCCAATGCTTGTTTTTACAGTTACGAGCCATCATGGCTCATTAAGTGCTTTTGCGCCCAGCGTGTGCACACACAACTCCCTCCGCCTCTTTCTCCCGCTGCAGCCCCCATCTATGCATTCCGCGCTGCCAATGCTTTTTCAAATGTCATCTGTATTAGTATTGCACGCGAGGAGCTGCGCCAGGCATTTGTTTCTTTTGAGACCTTCCTCCAGTCTGTTGCATATCAGTCGGTGACAAGTGACATTACAGAAGATCATGTCACTTTTAACTGCCTGCATTACATCTTTCTGATTTCCCCCGTGCTCTCCTTACTTTGTTTGATTAATAATATTTAATGTCAGAGCCTGCACAGAAAAGCATGTTTTAAAAAGACGTTGAGGTTTCATGTAAGGCGCGTTTATCTCATAGTCCGCTTTTGTTAAACGTGTGGCCAATGCAATGTAACATTTTTCTTTTTTTGTACATCATTTGTGTACACTGTTCAGAATCTACAGTCCAGAGTTGGGTGCCTGACGTGTAATTATAAGGTATACCGCGGACCCTCGTTTTTCAGCACTGGCACACCCACGGAATAAGAGCCGGATATTTATTGCTTCAGGTGTCCAAGATTCCCCAACAATTTCCAATGCAAGCGTAAAGCCTGAGTTTGTACAACAGAGTCCCACAAAAAAAACATGAAAAGGGCTCGGGTTCTATAGTGCCTATATATATTTTTTGTGATGTTTCTCACTAAAGAGCAGTACACAAGGTCTTTCTTTAGACTCAAGGCACAGATACGGTTCATTGTGGTAAGAGAACGAAGAAGGAAAGAACAACACCGGAACACAGGGAGTAGATAGAAATATTTCCCGTTGGGTCAAGACTTTATCAGGCCGTTTCTGTTCAAAGAACTCACCGTTGTGAGAACCTTGGGGCGGTGGAACTCGGCGCTCAGACATGGTCAACGGTTCTAGCCTCAATTTATGCCAGATGTGCACACTTTTAGAAATCGGAATCCATACCCAACACCCTATATCTCGTGTTCACATCTTGTATCAGCTGTATCCTGATGCACTATGCCATAGGACCCCGTGGAACTCCGCATCTAGCGCTTTGAATATAGCGCTTCACACATGGCAATTTAAACAAGTCACTTAAAACCGAGACACCCTCTTTGTATCTGCAAACACCTTTTCCTCACATGTCCTTACCATCTTACCCTTGTGTATTCTGGCAGCTTTAGTCCCCTTCAGTGTATGACGTGAGCACGGAGAGTGGACCTGCAGGCGCAGCAAAGTCCTCCAAGACATGACTGACCAGGATGGATAAGGTCCCTTCCCTGTTCAGGCTCTTACCTGTTGAGGGTCTTACCTGTTGAGGGTCTTACCTGTTCAGGGTCTTACCTGTTCAGGGTCTTACCTGTTGAGGGTCTTACCTGTTGAGGGTCTTACCTGTTCATGGTCTTACCTGTGCCTCGTTCATGGTCTTACCTGTTCAGGGTCTTACCTGTTCAGGGTCTTACCTGTTGAGGGTCTTACCTGTTGAGGGTCTTACCTGTTGAGGGTCTTACCTGTTGAGGGTCTTACCTGTTGAGGGTCTTACCTGTTCATGGTCTTACCTGTGCCTCGTTCATGGTCTTACCTGTTCAGGGTCTTACCTGTTCAGGGTCTTACCTGTTGAGGGTCTTACCTGTTGAGGGTCTTACCTGTTCAGGGTCTTACCTGTTCAGGGTCTTACCTGTTGAGGGTCTTACCTGTTGAGGGTCTTACCTGTTCATGGTCTTACCTGTTGAGGGTCTTGCCTGTTGAGGGTCTTGCCTGTTGAGGGTCTTACCTGTTCATGGTCTTACCTGTTGAGGGTCTTACCTGTTGAGGGTCTTACCTGTTGAGGGTCTTACCTGTTGAGGGTCTTACCTGTTCATGGTCTTATCTGTTGAGGGTCTTGCCTGTTGAGGGTCTTGCCTGTTGAGGGTCTTACCTGTTCATGGTCTTACCTGTTGAGGGTCTTACCTGTTGAGGGTCTTACCTGTTGAGGGTCTTACCTGTTGAGGGTCTTACCTGTTGAGGGTCTTACCTGTTGAGGGTCTTACCTGTTGAGGGTCTTACCTGTTCATGGTCTTATCTGTTCATGGTCTTATCTGTTCAGGGTCTTACCTGTTGAGGGTCTTACCTGTTCATGGTCTTACCTGTTCATGGTCTTACCTGTTGAGGGTCTTACCTGTTGAGGGTCTTACCTGTTGAGGGTCTTACCTGTTGAGGGTCTTACCTGTTGAGGGTCTTGCCTGTTGAGGGTCTTGCCTGTTGAGGGTCTTGCCTGTTGAGGGTCTTACCTGTTCATGGTCTTACCTGTTCATGGTCTTACCTGTTCATGGTCTTACCTGTTCATGGTCTTACCTGTCGAGGGTCTTACCTGTCGATGGTCTTACCTGTTGCTGGTCTTACCTGTTGCTGGTCTTACCTGTTGATGGTCTTACCTGTTCATGGTCTTACCTGTTCATGGTCTTACCTGTTCATGGTCTTACCTGTTCATGGTCTTACCTGTTCATGGTCTTACCTGTTCATGGTCTTACCTGTTCATGGTCTTATCTGTTGAGGGTCTTATCTGTTGAGGGTCTTATCTGTTGAGGGTCTTATCTGTTGAGGGTCTTATCTGTTGAGGGTCTTATCTGTTTAGCTGTACTGTTGAGGGTCTTAGCTGTTGAGGGTCTTATCTGTTCATGGTCTTATCTGTTGAGGGTCTTACCTGTTCATGGTCTTACCTGTTGATGGTCTTACCTGTTGATGGTCTTACCTGTTGATGGTCTTACCTGTTGATGGTCTTACCTGTTGATGGTCTTACCTGTTGAGGGTCTTACCGGTTCACGGTCTTACCTGTTCACGGTCTTACCTGTTCACGGTCTTACCTGTTCACGGTCTTACCTGTTCACGGTCTTACCTGTTGAGGGTCTTACCTGTTGAGGGTCTTACCTGTTGAGGGTCTTACCTGTTGAGGGTCTTAGCTGTTGAGGGTCTTAGCTGTTGAGGGTCTTAGCTGTTGAGGGTCTTAGCTGTTGAGGGTCTTAGCTGTTGAGGGTCTTACCTGTTCATGGTCTTACCTGTTGATGGTCTTACCTGTTGATGGTCTTACCTGTTGATGGTCTTACCTGTTGATGGTCTTACCTGTTGATGGTCTTACCTGTTGATGGTCTTACCTGTTGAGGGTCTTACCTGTTGAGGGTCTTACCGGTTCACGGTCTTACCTGTTCACGGTCTTACCTGTTCACGGTCTTACCTGTTCACGGTCTTACCTGTTGAGGGTCTTACCTGTTGAGGGTCTTACCTGTTGAGGGTCTTAGCTGTTGAGGGTCTTAGCTGTTGAGGGTCTTAGCTGTTGAGGGTCTTAGCTGTTGAGGGTCTTAGCTGTTGAGGGTCTTAGCTGTTGAGGGTCTTAGCTGTTGAGGGTCTTAGCTGTTCAGGGTCTTAGCTGTTCAGGGTCTTAGCTGTTCAGGGTCTTACCTGTTCAGGGTCTTACCTGTTGGTGTGCGCACTTGGTTGTCCAGGGCGAATCATCTGCTCTGCGGCGTCTCAATGCCAGTTCCTGTGTGTCTGAGTACATTGTACCGGTTTCTTAGGTGTGGTAAAAACACTTTTTCTCATGAAATATCACAATTTTCCATGTCTTCAGTTGTGCCGAGGTAGTGTGCTGACCCATGGAGCCTCACGGCTAGAGGCTGGGGAACCGGATCCCACTGCTGGCCCGGATCGCTCATACTTGCCCTTCCTTCCGGCCCAGCGGGATAGCAGGTGGCAGAATGGTGGCATGAAGACCTTCCCTTCTCTTGACACCATCTACCTAGGGGTCAGCTTGTTTGACCCATGCATTCAGGGGAGCAGCAGGGGTCCTCGCCCCTGCTCTGTTCGTGCGCGCGCAGAGGTACCTGACTCACTGCTCTTCCTATGTCTTAATGGAGTTTGGGCTAGGATACGCTAGTCTCTTATATCTTGATCAGCCCCTCTCCCACGTGGCGTTTCTGTTCCCAGTGGAGTCCAGGGTGGAGCTCGGCTCCCTTTGCGCTTCCCATTCTCCACCCACGCATCTCCTCAAATCCCACCTGGGCCGCCTCCTTCGCTCAGTGCTGCGCGCGGTTCCCCTTGGTAGGGATCTGTTTCCCAGTTTGCTTCCTGTTGTGTCTTTTGCTGCCTGAGCATACCCTTGGGTAGTATACCCTGCGGGTCCCCTCTCAATGTCAGACCCCGGAGTGCTAGGACCTCCACCCCTCCCCCCGACGCGTGGTGTCCTTATCCAGAACCGCTGTGAAACTCCCAGTTACCTGAGAGCGCTTGACTGGATGCGTTGGAGGTTATGGTCCCCGTGCCACTAGGGCTTGATGGGTTGCATGCGATGGATGGGGAGGTCGAACTTCGGGGAATTCTAGCACCAAACTGCGATGCGGCCAGAAGTGCCTGGGATTGCTGATCCGGCAACCTCCCAGCCCTAGATCTAGTAATTCACTGGGGGGCCTTTGCCTCCTCGACTAGAGGATTGGTGTAACCCAGTGCAGAAATGGCAGGAATTGCATGCATTAGAGAGAGCCCCTCTGTGCCTGTGCATGGCGGGGTAGGTGCGGACGCCTTGCTTACAGGCTCTGGGGCAGAATTGTAGGTCGGGCCACCTCGAAGATGGCCCAATGTTTTAACAGTGCATTTCTTCTAGTTCTGCCCTACGTACTTGGTCCGAATAGAGCCAGCCTCTCGATCTTAATCCGTTCGGGCGGCTATGGACACCACTGGCTCCGTGGGTCGAGCTACGGCCAGCTCAGTTGCCTTGCGTCGCCGTGCATGGCTACGCGATGGCCGTTTCCCTGAAAATGTTCAGGAGCGACTCATAGATCTGCCCTTTAATGGGGCCTATTTGTTTGACGACCATTGCCGACGCTGCGGTACAGCGGCTTTTCTCAGGATTTCATCGACTGCCTGGATTTTAGTCCCCTATGGTGGATCTGTAACGTGTGACGGTGTTGTCACTGATTTTCTGTTTACGTCTCTGGGTTCAAGAGGTTTTTCCCAGAATTATTGTATGGCTGTTCAGTTGGGGTTTTTTCCCTTCCTTTGGTGCAGCTGGGCCAGCTGTTTATATGTTTATTTTTGACCTCTGCCTATGAGCTTGTCTCAAGAGGTGTTCCTTGCTTTTATAGGGATGTGCCGTACCCTGTGTGGGGTATTAGTTTGCTATTGTGTAGCTGCTGTTCCTTGCCAGGAAGTTTTGGAGACTCCCGTGGAGCTCTCTTGCTATTATCGGCCCCCCTGGAGATTTTTCCCGTGGGTTATGCTGCATCTCCCGCTGTCACGTGCTTCCTGCTGTGGTGGAACGTATCCTCGGTTGAGTCCCACGGACTGACGTGGTCATCTGTCTCCTGGAGCTTCTGTATCGCTGCCTACGGTTGTTCCGTGGCACTCTTCGGCGTCTGTGGATGCAGTTGGCTTCGGTGTCTTGTTGGGGCTCTGCCGTTTCCGACTTGCCCCAGAGGGGTTTTCACGCCACCCTGCATTGCTTTTGCCTCCTCTTTCTGCTGCTTTTGGCTCCTCTTTCTGCCTTCTTTCTGCACTAGTCGCTGTTGGCTGTCTTGGGCATCTTGGGCGTGGGTACACGTCGCTGTGGGCACTCTGTTCCGCTCCGAATCGGTTCTTTCTGTCGCCACTTGTGATCCGTACTGTGTGGATGTGTTATCATGGGGAACCCGTTGGGTTCCTTGAGCCATCATCTTGCATGCGCTCTCTTGCTGTGACCTTCTTCCCTGGTTTTGGGAAAGGCTTTAGCACACCCTGTCGGGGATTGGCCTATAAGTGGTAGAATTTTTACCAGAGCGGGCCTCTGTTCCGTTTTCTGTTGTGCCCCTGGCCTCCCTCAGAAGGGCCCCGGCCTGGGTTCAGATTTCTCTGGTCTTTGTCGCACACGGCTCGGGTGTTCTTCTCCTGGTCTTCGCAGCGCGTTTCAACAGATTCTCTGGATGATCTCTAACTTCATCCTGTATACATTTATCTCTTTTTCAGACCTTCTATGTCTGGTTGTTACTGACTTCTTCTTCTTGTTGGTGTGATAGTCAGTATTACCGCCTGTGTCGCGGGGGTTCGGTTTTCCTCCCTAATAGGGGGATTGGGGCGTTCTGTTTGGGGTTGGACTGTTTTCCCGCTACTGTTCACAGACAGCGATTTCCGTTTCTACGTTTCAAACGCCTGTCTAATCTCTAAGGGCGTTCTTCTGGTTTACCCTTGGTTGTCATTTTCTGACTGTTTCCAGCATTTGTGTGTACGGTGTATGCTCACGAGGGGGTAGGTATGCAGGGTCTCCCTGCGGTGGATCCTGGGGATTGTTCCAGGTTCCCCATTTCTCTCTCTCTCTCTTTTCTCCACTCTCTCCTTCAGGGGAGCTAGTCTTGGGCATGTTCGGCTTGCCGGTCGCCCTTGGTCATTGTTCTCAGGGGTTCGATTGCCTGGTTGGCCACCTGTTGCTGTGCCGTCGTCTCGGTCGGCCCGCACATGTTGTTGTTGTTACGATACATTGAGCTTTCCATTGTGTGGTGTGGTTCTCAATGTACACACTACCTGTTTTTGTGTATTCTTGTCATTCACATCTATGAACCTCCTGGTAGTCATGTTGTGTGTTTTGGCATGATGCCCTCTGCCCTTACATGTCATTTGTTGGCATCCCTTCACTGGACCTTTGTCTCTTTTGAACACTGGGGTCCTATACTCAGTTTCCCTCTTTTCGTGGAAATCTGTGGCATTCTGTCAGTGTGCACGGACTTTTCTGGTCCTGTGCCTTCGTTTTGTCCCTGTCTGGCCGACCGTGGACTCGTGTTGTCCTCTGATGACTAGTGGTACCTTGCTTCCCTTGCTCATGCTCACCTTCAGGGTCTGGTGTCAGCTATGCTGGCATTGTGGACCCCACCTCGTTTCCGTCAACGTTCTTGGCGATCTGCTTCCTTCGGGAACATGGTGGGGTTCGGTCGCAGACTCTCCTCCCATGGGGTATAGCTGTGGTATCTATTCTAAGTTAAGGAATCTGTACCTAGATGTCTCTATCAGATGAACGAGTTACTTACCTTCGGTAACGATGTATCTGGTAGAGACACAGTTTAGCCGCAGATTCCTTAACGCCCGCCCATCCTCCCCGTTCTGAGAAGACCTTTCCAAGTGGGATTCTACCACCTTGCCTCCTTTCAGGTGGCCATGGTCTTCCTAAGGAGTGCTCCAGTTCACCTACCTCGGGGGCAGGGTGTGTCATTCTGCTTTAGGTATGTAAGCTTTCCACGCACTTCTCGTTTTGGGTGCCTAGATTATGTGCTTTTCGCTACTTCTCCATCCGGGTTCTTCCGGCATGGAGTTTATCATGTTTTCTAACCCTCCCCCCACCCTCGTCTGTCTCCCCATGTCTTTGGGGTCTCCTTGTCTCTGCTGCAGACGCTTGGGCTGAGTTTCTATTGGACTATGCTCGGTGCATAGGTCATTGTGGGGGGGTGGTACCACTTCTATGTGGTTGTTTAATTTTGGTCACTGGCCATAAGTCACAACATTTCAGTCCTGTATTCCTTTTCAGTTGCTTCCTTGCTCACAGACTGTCTGTCGTACAGTTCAATCCTGTGGCTGCGTTCTGTCCTTTGATTGCTGTCTCATACATTTCCACTGCCGGTTGCCTCTTTAGGGGGGCACGGTTCTTTGCTTGGTGGGATTTTTATTGGGGCGGGTGCTTGTTCGCTTCCTTCAGTCCCTCCAAGTGTTGAGTACTTTTCAAGATGGGATGGTTTCTTATCATTGTTGTTTTAAAGGGTTTTGTTTCTTTTTGGCACACTGTTCCTATACTCTCACAGCTTTTGTAGTGGATGCGCGTTGTGGCACAGAAAATATTCACTGCAGAAAAGCGTAGGCACGCCGAGGGCTTATATGGCTACATTGACGTCACTTCTGTGGACGACGTCAGGACGGAGCCAGGCGATGCCGCCCCCCGGCGTGCAGCGGTATTGTTGGGGAAAAAAAATTCTGGATCCATTCTGACGCCTGGGGATTTTCTATTCTAACAGATACATAGTTACCGAAGGTGAGTAACTCGTTCGTCAGGGGTGAAAGAAACGTCTATAAACCAGAATATTGGGGGTTAAACTAGAATGCTCTTTGTGCCCAGAGTAAACCGACCCCCTGACTACTTGCTAAGAAAAGTGAACCCATAATCTCACAGATGACACCCTCCTCATCCTGACGCCTCCCGTTTGTCTTGGAGCTTTCAGTTGCTTATGGCTATAGTCCCTTCTTGCTGCCACATCTTTCATTCTGCTGCTTAGTGCCTCAACTCCTGTTCTACAAACCTGTCCACCCTTTCTTCCCAGCATCCTCTTTGCACACTTCCTTGCATTCCTGTACACTACTTCATCACTGTAGCCCACCCATCTCCAACTCAGTTCCTACTTATTTCCACTCTGTGAACTCACTGCAACCACCATCTGTCTCATTTCTCCCAGCAGTAAGTCCACCGCCGGTGTCTTTTTTTGCTACATGCTTACGAGCCACAGCAATGCTCTCTTCCTAGGGGCACAGAACATGTAGTGAGTTAGAGGCAAAGGGGCCAAGCATGAAACCTGTATTCTGTGTAGTGGATGAAGGGGTGTGGAGCCTGTGGCCTGTAATGAGAGAGAGGAGGAAAAACACTATTCAGTCTGCAATGAGAGAAATGGGTAACGGGAGGGGCTTGAGAGCTTTCTGGCCACTTTAAATCTATTTGAATTGGGTTTTGGTACAAATGAAATCAGACCATCCACATTCATTGGGAGAGATGCTAATACCATCATTGATTACATTTTTGTTTCACCAGGGGTGTTAGCTAGGGCTTGCGAATACTGTGTGGTGTCCGCTGTCTTCAGCGACCACAACCCTGTTTTGCTGACCTTGGACCTGGATTGCTCCATGACCGAGAGGGAAACAGGGGTGGTAGCCCCAAGGGATCTCACCTCTAAAGAGCAGGGGAGGAGGATTAAGTGGGAGAAGATTGTCCCCGAAAATTTCTTCCAAATACTAGCCCAGGAAACAGAGGCAAAGATGGCAGTTTGCCTTGATCCTACTTCCTTGGGGTCTGAGGTAGTGGCCGCTTACACTGAGATATGTTCAAGCATCTCCAAGAATTTGGAGTCCAGGAATGGCCCACAAGGTAATAAGCATTTACATAGATGGTTCGATAGGGAATGTTCAAAAAAACATAACGCCCTATTGAAAGCACTCCAACAGAGACCCAGAGACAGGACTCTAGTGGCAAGTCTTCGGCAGGGTTATAAATCTGCACTTGCCAAACGCAAGACTCAGATTAAGGAGGAGGCCTGGGAGAGTTTACTGTCCGTAAATATACTGAGAGACAGTAGGAAATTTTGGGCCATCATTAATCAGCCCTTCTTTACTGAGGATGGGAAATCAGACATGGATTGCGTGATCGAAGACGAAAGATGGCTTAATCATTTCAAACAAATCTATGAAACTGAGGTTTCATTCCCGTCAGTTAGTGTCCCTTCGCGGAATATCATGACCATGGATTTTAATATTTTTGAGGTTGAAAAGGCCATTAAAGACACAAGTAAACATAAGGCACCGGGACCTGATGGGGTACCTGCTGATCTCTACATGCAGTATCCCCAATTCTGGTCCAAAATATTGACCAATGTTTTTAATGCGATACCTTCGGCAGGCTTTCCCCCTTCTTGGTCCACCTCTATAATTGTTCCGATTTTTAAGAAGGGGAACAGGGGGGACCCCGCTTGCTACAGGCCAATCTCCTTGCTTGACTCTGCTGTTAAAATCCTAGGCAGAGTCATTCTACAAAGACTCGGGGATTGGCTTGATGGGAGTGGGGTCCTCTCTGACCTTCAGTATGGTTTTAGAGCTCACAGGGGGACCATGAACCAATGCTTAAACCTCCACCTCATAATTAGTAAATACACCGTGGTGAAGGAGGGGCATTTATATCTAGGGTTTATGGACTTATCCTCCGCTTTTGATTTGGTTAATCGCTCTAAACTTTGGCTTATTTTGCGGGATTTGGGTTTGGACACTACTTTGGTGAATTTTTTACATGACCTCCACCAGAATTTGTTTGCCTCCGTTAGGGTTACAAGGGAAGGCAGGTGCACTGAAAAATTTAGATCAGGGAGAGGGGTCAGACAGGGCTGTATTCTGGCCCCTCTTCTATTCACACTCTACATTAACTCCCTGGGCAAATCACTCAATTTAGCCACCTTGGACGTCCCGCGTATGGGAGGGTCCCCTATCCCGGTCCTCCTGTACGCGGATGACGCCGTCCTAATAGCCCGCACAGGCATTGGCCTGCAAAAATTGTTAGACCATTTCGGATCATTCATGGAATCTTTAGATTTAAAGATCAATACACTAAAATCCCATGTCATGGTCACGGGCACACGTAGGAAAAGCCTGAAGATTAAAACTTTTAGTTGCAACGAATTACAAATCTCTAGGGTACCTTTCTTTTGTTATTTAGGTGTCACCTTTGACGAAAAAGGATCCTGGGGACCTCAACTAAAATTGAAGGCCAACGTAGTTGCAAGATCTACTACAGGACTCATGAGCTTTTCCAAAAAATTAGGTTCTAGGCCCATGGAGGCCATGATCCGTATCTACAAATCCAAGTGCCTGGCTATTGCATCCTATGGGGCTGACATCTGGGGCTATGCTCCCTCTCAAGGCATTCAAATTGTAGAAAATAATTTTATACGAACTTTGTTGTCACTCCCAAAGTCATCGCCTACATATTCCATTCATAGTGAAGTCGGCCTGGGCCACATTACTGACCTTCTAAAAATGGCCCCCCTGCTATGCTGGGTGAAAACCTGGACAAACGAGGAGATCACGTTGAACCATCTCATACTCAAAGACTGTTTGGCCCTGGACAAAGCGGGCAGTATTCCCTGGCTAGCGTATGTTAGAGCGGCATGCGTGAAGCTAGGGCGCCCGGATATGTACTCTTCTCCACAGGGCCTCAAGAAAGAAGATGTAGGGTGGGTTAAGTTGCATCTCCGGAATTTGCTGGAGTTAGATAGGGAAGAGGTTGAACTCAACAAACCCATGGTGAGAACAATATATCAACTTTCTACCTCCTCAGCCATGGAACCTTATCTAAAATTTGTGACCAAACCATACCACCGTTTTCTTTTATTGAGATTTAGGTTCAATCTTATCCATCTAGTGCTGGGTTCTAACATAAAGTGGGGGACCCTTGAAAATACCCCACCTTGCACTTGTGATAGCTTCTCAAATCAGGATACAGTCCACTTTGTGATGTTTTGCGAACACTATCTGGAGCCCCGGAAAAAGTTTTTATATCCCATTTTGAAGGAACTTAATTTTGTCCAAGTAAGGCCTGCACTTTTATACCTGCAAATGTTGAACTCTGTGCAGGTCACATATGGTGTAGCCAGTTTTTTGGTGGCGGCTGCCCGATTAAATAAAACAAGACTCACCCAGACAAATATACATCCTGGTTGACATTTCGTCAACTTTATTCTGGGACATCGCATAAGGATCATTGGGACATGGAGGCGCTTGTCTTTTTCTGGACCTTTTCTTATAGTGAACCTGTTTTGTATTCAAACTTTTTAAAAAATAATAACAAAAAAACCTCTTTTAAAAAACCTCTTTTAATGAATCATTTTAGGAACTGCAACATGTGTATAGTTTGTTTAATTGCCAATTTTAATCTATTTGTATAGTTTTTATTTTTAAAAATGAATTGTGTATTGCTTTTATGGTTTTAATTAACCGAATAAAGATATTTGACTGACTGACTGGGTAACGGGATAAAACACATAGTGTGAAAGAACAGAAGCAACGAGCGATGGAGCCAATGATGAGTCCGTGGAAGGGTTGTGGACTGCAATTAAGAGGAAAGGGGACAGGTTTAACATTTATGGTGAGAGGAATGTGGAAGCTTATAGGTTGCTGTAAGGGAGTTTGCGTGGTTACTTACTACTGATGGACGGAAGCAGAGGGCAAGTTTACTTAGGAGGCTGTAGCCGATTAGTAAAAGCCTCATCTAAAGGATTTAGGTAGTGAAGGGGACAAGTGGATTTCATTACAGGACAAGAAGATTTATGTAGCACTTTGTCCCTTGGACATGTACATTTTTTCGAAAATTCCACACCCCTGCTCTATACCAAACTCTGAGCCTATGCGTCCCCTCCGTGGCACGCCCAGTGGTCAAATTGGTTCTGTATCACACCCAGAGACAAGCGTTCCCTCTGTGTCTCGCCCAGTGGTCCAAGTAACTAATGCAACTCTCACCTTTCCTAGCGTGCAGACTATCAAAGAAAGATGAGCTCTGTCCTAGCTTGTCATAGCCCAAATGCTGGGACTAAGAATCAGATGTAGTCTCTTATACCACTGATGGCGGCTTCAGGACGAACCTCCACCCCGCAGATTCAGCAGAACTTCCAATCGATTGCGGCGTCTGCTCACAGTTCGAGCTGCGCGGATGTGAATCCATACGGGCGGTGTCCTGTTCCTTAGGCTGCACTCTGGCTTGAGGAACCGATCTCTCCTGGCTGGCTCGCCAATATGTTGCTTGAATATGAATTTACTATGAAAAATTAAAAGGCAATTGGCAAAACAGGAACAGTTGGTTGAATAAATGCATCGGCCGGGAGAGCAGGCAACAGAGTCCGGTTTCTGAAGACCGTCTCAAAGTTCATTGGTTTTGGCCATCATTTTATACATTTCACAAAGTGTAATAAAACAATTTGTATATTATTTTTAGAACAGGAATCTGTGCCTAGTCATGGAGCCATAAATATGGTCATTTAATAAGAAACGCAGGTGGGTCTCGACTAGTGCTTAATTTGAGCTGGTGGTTTCCGGTGCTCAGCACCCGCACTTAATCAGCAACACCAGCGCTTTCCATGAGCACCAGTTAGGGACACAATAATTTATGGGAGGCACGGGGAGATTGTAATTTGCACAGAATGTTGAATCGAAGCACAGACACAAACCTGGTTCACCAGCTCCGAAGTCTGCAGTTCTGGTCATTAGGCCACATCCTCTCCCCACTTTCATGGTTAGCAGTTTGTTCTGTTTTAAGCAGTGTTAACAGGAGAAATGTGCTGGTGCAAGCTGCCTTCTGACCAGAGCCCTGGCACTTATGTTTTTTTTTACAAATTAACCACTGGTCTCGACCCTGCGTGGACGCGCTGTGGAACGAGTGGGTACGTGTCCCGATGTCTGACATGGGGAGCTTCAGATCACGGCGTGTAGTGTGCATGCTGTGTTCTGAACGGCTGTGTGTTCCTAACTTAGTGGGGCATCTGACTTTACGATGTTCTGGGAACACGCGCCCCTCCAGCCAAACGTGTTTTTTGGGGGCCAATCTCCTGAGACCATTGTGGTGTCCCCGCGCCTATCTGTGGGATCGATTTGGGTTTTTCCTGTTTGCGCGTTTGTTCTGCTGGTTACGTGTCCCCCACCTGTGATCGGTCAGTCAGTTGCTTCAGGCTTAGGTCGCATGGCCCGCCTGACCATGTATGTCTGACTCTCGTTTGAGGGGGAGGTCGTATCGGGTCAATTCAACAACGGGTAAGCGAGTTTGTTATTATACTTACACAGGGCACACGTCATAAAAAAAATGGGGGGGAAGCTGTCACTGGAAGTGACCTCACGACCGGAAGTGACATCACGAAAGGTGCCGAGCTCCTCGTCCCAGAGAGGCCAAAGAGTGAAGTCCAGCTGTTTGGCAGGGGGGATGACGTCCCCCCGGTAAAATAAGTGGGGGGACGCCGTCCACCCGCGTGGTACCCCGACTCGAGCCCTGTATATATCAATGTGTATATCGACATCGTATTTATCAATATTAACACCACATATAGCGCTAAAGGATGTGTATACATTTAGTTTAACTACGTGCAATTTTTGCCTTATTTTTCCCGAATTTTTGCGTCAGTTTGTGAAAGCATGTTACACAAATGTTGCAGACCCTCAGCTAACACACTGCATAAGCGAGAACAGTTGGCTTTGCCAATACATGTTATTGAACAGTAGGTGCTACATGGGAGTGCGCGTCTCCTTTTTCCCGTGTGGTGTGCTGCACTACACGATGCTTCTACGTGCAGCGGTAAAGTTTACCTCTTTCCACTTTTGTTGAACACCAACATTCAGCGGGTGTCGTTGTCATGAATGATGGAAAATACATACTTCATACAAATATAGATCTTGAAAGTATTGCAAAAGTGACACATTTATGACGTAAAACCTAAAAAGCATCGACTTTCAACATTTGTAGTTCGCTTTGGGGGCCCAGCGGCTCAAAGTTCCACCCATGGGCACGTCAGACACGCCCTGCTGCTTGTATACCCCTTCTCGGTTCATTTCTGGGCGTGCCCAGTGGGCACATCCTGCTCGGGTGCCCTGTGCCCAGTCAGCTGCTTGCAGTACAGATTGCACATCCATCAAAAATGCCTAAAAATGCCATTACTAAAGACGCAACTAAGTGTGAATACTGCAGAAAGATAGGGGGCGGGGGAGTTCTAGCAGGGCGGGGGCTAGCACCTTTAAAACAACCCAAGAAAGGAAGGCGCTCTGATTCTGTAGCGCTTCATGGCAACCTCCAGGTGTCGAGGCGCAGATCTGAAGATGAAGCCATCGGGGGCCCGAGCCAGCGCCGGAGTCTGAGGGGTCAGAGGTCAAGAGACTCCCGGGGAGGGGACACAGAGGCAGGGCAGAGGTCAGCACAGCTGTGCATTCAGACTCACCGGGAGTGGATGCGGCGGGGTCAAAGGTCAGCACAACAATACACTGCGGGCAGACAAAGAATGCGTGTTTTCTCTTGGCAGAGCACACACAGCTGCACTCAGTGACCAACCACTCCCCCCCCCACCCCCGGACCAGCCCACGCAGAGGCCTGGTGTGTGTCACCCCCACCAGGCCTGAGTCACGCCGCCCTCTCCACGTGAACAGTGAACATGTGTTCTTGAGTTTGCGGCCCGAGGAGACGCCGGCACGAGGGATGGGGCTAAAGTTTGGAAACTTGGAGCGAACGGATGAGGGATGCGAGCCTATGGGCGAATAACAAGAAGTATTTATAACAAAATCACATCTTTCAACTAGTTCAGACACCCCTCGAGCCCTGGAGTGACATCACAATCTGACCACAAGCTCCTGGAGTGATGTCACAGTCTGACATTAAAATGCCAGTGATGTCAGGGTCTGACGCTCCTGGAGTGATGTCACAGTCTGACGCTCTTTAAGTGATGTCACGGTGTGACCTCAAGCTGCTAGAGTGATGTCACAGCCTGACCTCAAGCTGCTAGAGTGATGTCACAGTCTGACCTCAAGCTGCTAGAGTGTCACCTCAAGCTGCTAGAGTGATGTCACATTCTGACCTCAAGCCGCTAGAGTGATGTCACGGGCTGACCTCAAGCTGCTAGCGTGATGCCCGGCAGACTTCCAATTCCTAAAGTTATGTCCCGACTCGACCCAAGAGACCTACTGCAATGATGTCGTATTTTGACCCCAGACTCCTGCAGCGACAATGCACTTCATCATATTCCTGAGGTGATGTCACTGCTTGATATTTGGCTCATGAGTGATGTCACAGTTTTAAATGTGGTTTCCTCGTGATGACGCAATCTCATCGCTGTTTTCCTCGTGATGTCGCAGTCCAGATGCTGGTTTCCATGGTGACGCTGCAGTCTGTCGGCTGATTATCCCCGTGATGTCGCAATCAAATATCAGTTTCATGGTGTGATGTCACTAGCTGCTTTCAGTCCATGGATGGCGTCACCTTGTTTCAGGGTTCTTCCAGTGACGTCACAGTGCGTCACCTGATCTCCACAGTGATGTCTCTCCCGGTCGCTAGTTTTCCCCGTTTTGTCAGAGTCTGATGGGAGTTCCCCAGAGTTCGTTGTGTGACGTCACACTCCGCCTTAAGGGTCATCCAGTGACGGCGCCGATCTATAGCTGGTTTCCTTAGCGATGTCACAATGGAATGTCACGTTTTTGGAGTGACGTAACAGCCTGACACTCTGTGCATGGTCTGACGTCTATGTAATGCAATTTTCCTTCTGTCCCTACGGTGTGTATTTAAAGCGCTCTGATACCCACGGGTCAAGCAAGCGCTATATAAAACGTTTTAAATAAAATAAATAAACTTCAACGTCCTGTGCCATCTTCCTCCAGTGATGTCACATCCTGCAATCTCGTGATTCTCAGCCTGACGTTCGGTTCATGGTGAGACGTCACAGTGTGACGTCTGGTGCCGCTAGTGACGTCACAGTTTGTCAGTGACCTGCTGCCAAGGGAGCTTCTTGTCGGCATAGAGTTTTCTCGAAGCAGAAACAGTGTGGGGGTCATGGACACCCCCAGTGTGGCCGGCGAGAGCCACCTGGGCTGCCCCCTCCATCTTTCCCCCCCTCCCCTCCAGCCCCCCCTTGGCACACAGGCTCTGTGAGGAGTTTCCAGCTCTTGCCTGCTTACAAGAGTCATCCGACCTGGGCTTTGCTGGTCGCTTGACCTCTCAGGAAGGTCCCCTGCCCCTGGATCTGAAGGTCTGGGACCCCCATGTCTGTACCCCTCTTTTCATCCCTGACTGGGCGCTGTCCACGGTCACAAGGCGCCGGGATGCCAGGGGTTAAATGCAGCATAAACCGGTCAGACTGTGACACCCCCTGGCTCTGGAGGTCTGGAACCCCCATGTCTGGGCGCTGTCCACGCTCACAGGGCGCCGGGATGCCAGGGGTTAAATGCAGCATAAACCGGCCTTGCATTCCTCACTAATTCCCCTCAGCAGCCCCCTGCGCCCTGCCAGCTGGAGCCCTCCCCGCAGCTGGCCTGGGAGCCTTCCATCTGTCCAGACCAGTCAGCAGGAATGTCTGCTGGGGGGCATGGCGAGTGCGCACAGGCCCGGGAGGGGGCAGGGCGGGGGACGGTCACCCCGTGCAGGCATACCTGGATGGCACTGCGAGTCAGACGTGTGCCCAGGGGGCTGGGTAGAAGGCAGACGCCAGGGTTGATCCTCGCCTGCCCAGGCGGTTGTCTCTTCTGGGGACAGACCTGCTTTGCTGCTGATGGGGAATACTGGCCCCCTCCCAGCAGCAAATGGATCAAACTCACGCAGGTTTGCTCAGAAACAGAGTGAAATGTATTTATTGGTACCAAAAGCACGCATCATTGCTAATTAGCAAGGAAGAAGTCAGTTCTGCCACCTTAGGGGCTCTCAGACCGCTTCTTCCCAGAGTGGCTGGTTTCTAGGTGCTATATACATTGAGTAATGCCATGTCAGTGGAACTAGAATGAGGCACCAAGCCAAATATGGCTGACATGGATGTGCAACGTCTGCACCATGCAAATTATAAACAGCCAGATATGGGCAGACCAGAAAGGCTGGCTCGGTCCTGTGTAAGCAACTTGCACAACCAGATTAAGAAATATCATGGACTCAGGACAAGCAAAGTGACCTCTAAGGGGGTACAGAATAGCTGTTGAAGCTTGTCCAGTCGAGGTCAGATAGGAAGTCCTTTTGAGCTCCAGGCCTCATGCTAATGAGATCTATCTAAGCATGATATCTTTTGAAGTGCATACACATGAATTTATATATGGATATTCATATATATTTTGCAACAGCTACCCTCTGCCTTTCCGTCGTGTACCACTCGGTCCAGACTAGTTCGACATGACAGTGTTACAAGGGTTGCAGTTCGTCTCTGCATCAGAACACGAAAGAAAAAAACGGCACTTCAAATGAAGTTTTTCAGGTAAGAAATGTATTCAAGGCACGAGGGGAATCGAGACGTACCTTGGTCACTCTCAAATGTACAGAAATCCACCAGTTACAGAATAGACAGGTATGCGAGGGGTATACGGGTGACTCCACACTTAACGTACATGACACAAGATGGAATCCTGGACACGTGACTTTAGTGTACCACGCATTGCGAGACGTGGCTTGCATTATTCACAAAAGTGTTACGCACTACTGTTACCTTACACACGCCTTAAATATGTCCATAGAAATGATACAATGGGAATGGTTGATAAATATGTCATTAGGCAATCCAAGCATGGGTTTCCACATACTATCACCAATCAAGATATTCCATAAGAGCGCTGCAAACACGGGCGTGACTTGTGTGCTGGCCACACACTGCAACTAGTATGTTGTCTTCTCTTGTATTTTTTAGCCCTGAAGAAGTCATAGGTTTCACAACAAAACACGTGTTGGCTAAAAAGAAGAAAGAAAATAAAAAAAAATATGAAAAGAACAAATGCTGTTTTTCCTAAATTGTAAGTTATGATAAAGCGTGTGCTTGGAGGATTGATCTAATTGTCGCAAGTGATCTGCCTGATCACATGTTTTATAGGGGGAAGACTGAATCCCCTACGCTTCAGAGCAGCTTGTAAACTCAGACAAAATGGGTTCTGCGAGGTATGCTGTATTCGAGTACGGCCTTTAAGCTCTGCCCACTCTCCGCCCATATTTTTTATTGGCTTGTGTCATTGTCCTTTGTAAATGCTGACTTCTGATTCGTTTATAGGCTTGATAGTCCCTCCTTAGTACCGCCTTGTCTTCTATTGTAACCTCCTATGAGGACTGGCCCTTTTACTTCGGTTGTTACTCGGTAAGTCTTATTTAATCTGTAAGCACTGTTTACTATGAGTTTCTCCTACTGCAGGCGCGACATGCCTTCCTGCAACAGGAAGAGAATCTTTATTCGATCAGAAATATGATCATTTACAGAGATAAAAAAAAAGTCCACATTTGTAAAGCGCACAATCACCCGTAAGGGTCTCTAGGCGCTGGGGGCCGTCGGGAAGATTAAGCGAGCTATTGCCCAGAGTCACATGGTGCTGGGCTAACCTGCCGCAGTTCATAAAATATGAGACAGTAAGAGATTAAAAAACCATGTTTCATAAAACTCCTATAAAAGACGAACGACAGCATATATTTTATATATTCTCTCGTTGCTGCTGCTGTAGTTCGTCTTTTATGACTTTCATGAAACATGTTTTTTTAATCTTTTACGGTCTCATATTTTATTAACTGTTTTTATCTCTGTAAATGATCATATTTCTGATCAAATAAAGATTCTCTTTTTCCTGCAACATTCAGCACGCCATACGCGCTTTCACTTTCCGAACAGCCCGGGACAGTGGCGATTGCTTTTTGGAAGTGAAATAGGTCTCATATTTACAGGAGTTTCAGCTATTGGCATTTTACATGACAATGCCTTTTATTTATGTGTTAATTATCAAAATAGCTAAACAAAAGGCATTGTTGTTTACAATGCCAATAGCTTAAACTCTTGCAAATGCAAGACCTATTGCATTGCAAATGCTTGTTTCATTCGCTATTTTTTTTGGGGGGGGGCAGAAACCTTTATTGTTCCCTCCACTACTGCCTCTGTTGCCACCACCAACCCATACCTCATCCATGTCCTCATCTCGCTTTAAAAGAAGACATCATTTCTGTAGTGTCCAGTAGCAGTAATATGTTGTAGGTCTCCTATTTTGTACAAAATGTGCTTCAGTCCCTTCTTTTTGTTTTTATTTAGCATTTACTGTTCCAAGATGGGTGCCCGCCAACTCGGATTAGTGAATACAAACAAAAAAAAAAATGACTGCCACATTATGATGACTATGCGCTTATCCCATGCATGATGCTTCAGGAACGACTAAGCGTCCTGACGTATACCTGCTCACGCGTGATGACCTATCCATATGCATGAACACACTTTTTTGCTCATGCTGTGCAGCATAGGCAGTAACCATTTTTAGGTCTCACCTAGGCAGCACGCATGCGCTGCTCTAGGAGATGACCTTTAGAAATTGGTCAGCTCTTTTTAAGCACTAGTGACTGCATCCACCTTGGGGGAGCGAGCAGTTGCGCACGCGCGAATTGAAAACAGATGGCCCCCGTGCCGCTGCTCGCTCCTGCAAGGTGGATGCCAGCACAAGTGCTTGAAAATACCTGTTTGCATTTGCCTTTTTTTCTCCACTTTTTGTCTTGCCCTCACTATCCCTTTTTAACTGCTTGTCTTGCCGTCACTTTCTTTTCTGAACATGTTTTATTTAAACTTTTTATGAGCTGTTTGCATTTCTCTGCTCTTATTTTTCCCCCCATTGCTGGTCTTGCACTCTTCACGAGCTGTTTGCATTTGTCTGCTATTATCTTTTTAGGTCTCACCTAGGCAGCGTGCATGCGCTGCTCTATGAGAGGGCCTTTAGGAACCGGTCTTCACTTTTAAAGTACTCTTGCTTGTGGCGGCATCCACCTTGCGAAAGCGAGCAGCGGCGCTGCCACGTTAATTACAAACAGATGGCCCCTGCGCGCCTCTGCTCGCTCCGGCAAGGTGAATGCCGCCACAAGCACGAGTGCTTGAAAATTGCAGACTGCTTGTTACTACGGGACTCTGTATTGAGCCAACTTGCATGCTGCGCAGGGCCAGGTAAACCTGTCTACTGCGTTGGATTCCAGGCCAGAGGACAACAGAGGACCCATTAACATTTTTCGAATGGGACCTGTGCTGGTGAGTTGCTTAATGAGGGCTGGCTTTAGCTTGGTGTTTACTCCGCCACGCCGCAGCGTTTGTAGCGATATTCGGGATGTACGTTTGTCACTTGCACGTCATATGCACGTCGCCCCCCATCAGTTGCTCAGTCAAGCATAACTAACTGGGTCCCTTCGGTTCCCCCTGCATGAATGTGATGGGTTGTGAACTATGTGGTTGGGTTGTACATTTGGGGGCTGGAAGTACTTCTTCGATTAGGATGATGCCTGGAAAGGCCGAGCCACGCAAATTGTTGGCATTTCATCAGGCAGTAAAAAAGCATGTGAAACAAGCATTGGTAATACATCGCTTTCGCCCGCAACCTTTGTAGTGCTACTCGGGATGTACTTTCGTCACTTGCACGTCATATGCGACCACCCGAAAGGCACAACATCCGGACGCCTTCCATATTTGCCTAAGATCACACAGCACAACTTCATCTGGAGCTGGGATTCCAGTTCCTGAGGACCAAGTTTGTGGTTGGCAAATCAAAGACGCTCTAGTCGCTCCTACGACCTGTACAAAATGTGGATGTTTGTGTGATCGCTTGAGGGGCCGCAAAGTTATCATCATAGGTGCCATACTCCAAGACGTGCCGCCAGCCATAGTGCATGCTCCTTGGTATGTGGTGGGACACACCCTCAGAGGGCTACAAAACAGGAGCAGGAGCGCTATGCTGGCATGGAACAACCAGTATTTTACGGCAAAGACAGTTTTAAAAAACTGAAAGGGGTGATTGAGGATACATTTGCAATGGGGTTGGGGAGGGGCGATGTGTGTGTTTAAGAACCTTTGAAAGCCTTCTGTGTTCTGCAAATGTTTACACTGTTTATGCAGCATTGCGATCTTCTCATGTTGTTTTACAATTTTCATGCCCAGAGACAACAGCTAGAAAATGTTTCTTTCCAGGTCTAAATTATGTTTCTACTATGATCTCTTAAAAAAACAATTAAAAACAATTAGTGCCCAAAGGTAGTGAAGATTATTGATAAGAGATCAAGATGTCCCTTTATACATGCTACTACAAATAATATATAACAGTCCCTTTTTCAACGGTGTTCCAAGATTAAATTTGCACCAACCCCTATTTACGTACCAAACATTTCAAAACCGCAAGGTTTCTATTAACTATGATCTCCCATATCGTGAAGAACGTATTTAACTCAGAGAAAAGAGGCAGCATGAAAAGCAAAATAAGTATTGGCATAGCCAACGGGTCTCGCCTTTGGGACCTTATAAGTGTTCAGTTATCCAGCACAATATCCTTGGTGCAACAACATTAACTGTTGCAAGGCTAAACACTTATAAGGTCCCAAAGGTGAGACCTATTAGCTGTGCCAATGCTTGTTCTACATGCTTCTCTTTTCCCTCCTCTTCCTATTGGAGAATGGGCTCTCTAATATGTGATACGTGATTGTCACATTCTCTTGTAGCCAGGAGGTACATGGTAAGTGGGCGTGTTCACCCGCTCTATTCTGCGTCTAGAGTAGCAGCGGGTTGTTCCTGCCTGTCTTAAAGTCTCCTCCCTCTTGAACTGCATAAAGTAAAGAAGTATTTTACGTACATCATATCTGCTTTGTGTTCTTTCCGGAGCCAAGATACCCTTGGGCGTGCATTGAGCTTTTTAAGAAGTAACTCACTTAGTCACTCACTCAACTCACTCACTCTTACTCGCTCCATTGTCACGCTCACTAGATATGGTCACATTTGGCCCTGTAGCTAAGGCCCCCGTCTGAGGCGTGGACCTCATATCTTGCACAGGGTGTGTACCTTGTTGTCCGCTGTGGAGTTTGTGTTTAACTTTAGGCTCAAAGTTCCTGGGAAGGGCAGGCTTACCACGTGATTGGCAGGTTTCCATTGCCTCTGCACTGCATGCCAGCTTCCCTCTCAGAGCTCACAAGCCAGGCTTCCACACATGATCCTGACTCATCGCTGACACACCGTGCACTCTTGGCCAGAGGAGGTTCCCAGACTTCTCGTTACTCATCACCACGCGTTCTCTGCTAAAGAAGAGCGGGATTACAGTGTAGGTGGGTGAGATGGCTCAGGGCTTCTCCAAGTGCATAGTGCTGCATTGAGACCTTTTTTATCATTCACACTGCAAGGAGCAGGCATTGGCAAAGCAAATAGGTCTCACCCTTTCGACCTACACCGGCACCTTTCGACCTACACCGGCACCTTTCAACATGAATCTGGATCTCCACCGGAAGCTTTCGACATGGATCTGGAGCTCTGCCGGCACCTTTCGACATGAAGCTGGAGCTCCGCCGGCACCTTTCGACATGGATCTGGAGCTCCGCCGGAACCTTTCGACGTGGATCTGGGGCTCCGCCGCCCCTTTCGACATGGATCTGGAGCTCTGCCGGCACCTTTCGACATGGATCTGGATCTCCACCGGCACCTTTCGGCATGGATCTGGAGCTCTGCCGGCACCTTTCGACATGGATCTGGAGCTCCGCCGGCACCTTTCGACATGAAGCTGGAGCTCCGCCGGCACCTTTCGACATGGATCTGGAGCTCCGCCGGCACCTTTCGACATGGATCTGGAGCTCTGCCGGCACCTTTCGATATGGATCTGGATCTCCACCGGCACCTTTCGGCATGGATCTGGAGCTCTGCTGGCACCTTTCGACATGGATCTGGAGCTCTGCCGGCACCTTTCGACATGGATCTGGATCTCCACCGGAACCTTTCGACATGGATCTGGAGCTCCGCCGGCACCTTTCGGCATGGATCTGGAGCTCCGCCGGCACCTTTCGACATGGATCTGGATCTCCACCGGCACCTTTCGACATGGATCTGGAGCTCTGCTGGCACCTTTCGACATGGATCTGGATCTCCGCCGGCACCTTTCGACATGGATCTGGATCTCCGCCGGCACCTTTCGACATGGATCTGGAGCTCCGCCGGCACCTTTTGACATGGATCTGGAGCTCTGCCGGCACCTTTCGACATGGATCTGGAGCTCCGCCGGCACCTTTCGACATGGATCTGGAGCTCCGCCGGCACCTTTCGACATGGATCTGGAGCTCTGCCGTCACCTTTCGACATGAAGCTGAAGCTCCGCCGGCACCTTTCGACATGAAGCTGGAGCTCTGCCGTCACCTTTCGACATGAAGCTGGAGCTCCGCCGGCACCTTTCGACATGGATCTGGATCTCCGCCGGCACCTTTCGACATGAAGCTGGAGCTCCGCCGGCACCTTTCGACATGGATCTGGAGCTCCGCCGGCACCTTTCGACATGGATCTGGATCTCCACCGGAACCTTTCGACATGGATCTGGAGCTCCGCTGACACCTTTCGACATGAAGCTGGAGCTCCGCCGGCACCTTTCGACATGGATCTGGATCTCCACCGGAACCTTTAGACATGGATCTGGAGCTCCGCCGGCACCTTTCGACATGGATCTGGAGCTCCGCCGGCACCTTTCGACATGGATCTGGAGCTCCGCCGGCACCTTTCGACATGGATCTGGAGCTCCGCCGGCACCTTTCGACATGGATCTGGAGCTCCGCCGGCACCTTTCGACATGGATCTGGAGCTCTGCCGTCACCTTTCGACATGAAGCTGAAGCTCCGCCGTCACCTTTCGACATGAAGCTGGAGCTCCGCCGGCACCTTTCGACATGGATCTAAAGCTCCACTCCCACCTTTGACCATTCTACGATGACAGTTTTTTGACCAGTGTGCTAGGTAACCATGTCCGTACCAAAAACAACAGAATTTAAGCCGTGCTCTGACTACAGATAGCGGATATAGATCACAGACCTGCAAGTGATGTGATTTTGGGGCCTTGGCTCTAGCCATGACTTGAAGTCGTGTGAACAATGCACTCTAATGCACCTGAAGAACATCTGAGACCCAGAGGCGAAGTTGTACAACGCTGAACATAAGAAATAGCTGCTGTCTTCACACCAGTCCTACTGTGAGTGGCAGGCCCGGTTCTGGTCTCATTGCTGCGCAACTTTCCTTTCGAAATCTTCAGGGCAATCCTACTGCAAGCGCAGCCGTATGAAAACAAAACAGGGCTCAACGCCATCCCGTCACTCTGACTTCAAGGAGCAGGCCTAAGGGTGTTAAGATTTGAGTCACACTCCCTTGAAGTGACTGACAACAGATCCGATGCTTCAGCCGATCGTGAAGCACCTCAAGTTCCCCTGGATTTTGTCGAATACGCAACAGATACAGGCCATTTTTAATATTTACATGCCCCCCTAGCCAAAGCAATATTATCATGTGGCCTCAATGTCACACCATGGGTCCCACCCCGGTTCCACCGATCTTAGATTCAGGGAACGTATGACTAAGGTTGCCCCTTGGATGTCAGCTAACTACCTCCAACTGAACTCTGGTAAGACCGAGATTCGGCTTTTTGGGAAAGCCTCTTCCTTTTGGTCTAAAGACTCGTGACCCATGGAATTTGAACCAACTTTTACTCCAAAATAAGTAGTCAAAAACCTTGGCGTCCTAATTGATGACAACTTGCCCATGAAAGAACATGTGCACTCAATCTCAGGACCATGCTTTGGCCTGATACGGATGCTTAGGAAAGCCTTTCGATGGCTCCCTTTGCAAACCAGACGATCACTGACCCTGACACTCGTTGCGAGTAACCCGGACTATGGAAATGCTCTAATGGTTGCAATGAGTGAGGGCCTCACTTCCAAACTCCAGGTCATACAGAGCGCGGTGGCCCGCCTGTTCTATACCCTACCGTCTCGCTCTCCTTCTGAACTTACGTTAAGGTCCTTGCGCTGGCTTCCCGTAAGAAAGCGTGCCCTCTAAGTTCTTATAGCTGGTCCATGAGTCTCTACATGGAAGTGGTCTGTGCCACCAGCGAAACATGTTGCAGCCTTACATTCCAACCTGCAATCTTGGGTCCAGTGAGCAGCTGCTACTATGCCCCGGGGTATTTAAATGGGCAGGTATTGGGGCCCCTCTTTTCCTTTTTTGGCCGCCCAACATTGGAATCAGTTGCTGCTGCATTTACCCTCCTGCCCTAACCTAGCTTCATTACAAAAATCTCTGAAAACATGGCTTTTTAATCCTTAAATCTGTCAATTTTATCCTCTGACCTGTGCAGGTAATACAGCGCCGAGAGACCCCTCGGGGGTGATTTGTGCTCACATTAAATTCACAAAACAGGAGGCCATGCTGTAAATTCTTAGTTCATTTGCAGCTCCTTTTGGGCATTATGGGACATGAGCAGCAAGATCTTGCCGGTAAAAAAGAGAGGGAAATACCGAAGCACATCCAGAAGTCCAGTGGTCATGTTGTGTGGCCACTAAAGAAGTACTCCTCCATTAGAGCTGTGTTGTTGTGATTTATTCTTTCCACAGTTATTCACATTTCTTGCATCTAAGACTTAAAATAAATTTCTCACAGGCAGCCGACACGTGTTTCGTCATAGAGACTTTCTCAAGGCTGAAGCCTACGACCAATGCCAGTATTATTCCAGAATAAATCACTACAAACAACTCTGGTCTTGAAGTCCTTCTTTACTGGCCACACTACATGTCCATTGGACTTCTCTGAGTGCTATTGAAATCTCTGCTTATTAGTCTGCTGATCGGCGGTCTCTCTGGTTCTGGCTTTCTCACTCTGTGTGTCGGGATGTGTATACCAGGAACGCAACAACCATACTTTTGTGTTATGGTTTTGCACATCTGTTTCCCTAGATTTGTGTATGGCTTGGTATGTGCAAGCACTGGGGCATAGCCATCATTATCTCGTGTAAGATCTTGCCGGTAGACCTGGAAAACATAAGAACTTTTCTGGATTTGATGATCTATAATGGGCAAACAGGCAGCAAATAAGTCATTGATGCGTTCTTGGATGCCACAAACTGCACGGGCGAGGCAGTCTGTTCCAAGGAGTGGCACATAGACAAAAACAGCCTTCCCAGGCAGTGCCCTAGCAGACAGCCCTGTTTTTTAGGCCTCGCCTGGCAAAAGCAGCGCATGCGCTGCTCTCGCCATGCGAAGGCCTTTTGCGATCAATTCAGCCAAAGCTGAATGCACGTGCGTCCAGATGGACAGAGATGGCTGCTCTCGTCATCGCGGACGTACAAAAAAATGCACGCGCATGTGAACAGCCCAACGCCATCTTTGTTTACTTTAATTAGCGTAGGGATGTGCACACGTGCGCTCATTTTATTGTCCATACTGTTTCACTTTCATTCTTTCATGGCCGCAATAGCTCCGTGCATTTGTTCACTAGGAGTTTTACTAATATATCTTGAATTGGAGCAGCGCGTTGCTGGTGACCGAGCAAACGGTCAGTAATCAGCTTGCCACCTTAGAGAGGACATCAACTTTTGGACAAGCTATATTTTTCATTTGAATCTGGGTGTTAATATTTTACTAGTTTGCACTGCACTGTGATACTTAAACGCTTTGTGGTCCTCTGCAGGAAAGTGAAGAGGGTACACATTCGAAAATTAAATACATACTAGGAGCGTCTAGTCGAGCGAGGGTATGCTTTGTAGTTTCATGCAAGCCGTGTTCTTTGTTTTCCTTTTCTTTTAAAAGAAAAACGTTCTGCCTGTATACCATATGTTCTAAGCATTGTGATTTGTTTGTTTGGTTACAGCAGAGTTTGAAAAAATAAACACATCGTTTGTTGATATGTGCATTTGTTTGTTTGTGAATATATTTATATAAACCAGACACGAGTAACTGTTTGCATTGGCCATCTGACGATGCATGATTGCTGAATGAATGACAAAAGGTACATGGCTGCTGTGCGCGAGGGTGCTCCGAATTGGTGCATCTGAAAGTCCCATGAAAAATTGAAGCATCATTTCTGGACCAGTTGCCCAAGTGATGCAAGGCCAAAGGGCAAGAAAACCAGAATAGTACATCAAATTGAGAATAAAGGGGTTGAAGGCCTATAAAACATGCACCGTTATGAAAGGTGGTATCAATAAACACGATTATTTCTGGATTTTACTAGGACATTTGAAAGAAACCGAGGTATCGACGCAGGAAGTATATTTGATTCCAATTTAAGAACGGCTTGGAGCTTCCAACGTCTGAACTTATTTGCCGTTTATATCTCAGAATAAGTGGGCTCTCCACGTCCCCCCTCCTCCTTCCAGGCCAGCGTGGCACGTTTAGGTTGCCCGCTTCGTGCCAAAGGTTACAGAGGTGACAGGTGTACATCTTGTCAGAGGCGCTTCCGCCTGTTGCTTTCATGGGTCTTGTGCCATTGAGAAGAGCAGGGCGAGAGCGCTTTGAAGCGTTATCCGCGGAGCTACGTTCAACTACCTCTGTCCCTGGGGAGCCCTCCCAATTCTTCTTCTTTGTCTGTTATGAACTTGCGTGCTGTCCGGTTAATGTACAGATGTGTTTAGTTAACATATGCTTAAGGAACAATACTATCTCCGCTCTCCCTCTCACTTTCCCAAACCCCTCCACTCCTCTCCTATCTGCTCTCCTCCCCTATTCTCTCGTTTTCTCTCCCATATATCTAGCTTCATGCACAAGGTAAAGCGCGTCACAGAATTTATGCAATAAAAATCAAAAAATTATCAATGTGTTGGAAGAACAGAAGAAACAACTATTATTAGGTCTGGCCTATCAGACTACTGTTTGCTTATGAAAGACTTAATGTGAACTTAAGTGAGCTTACAGTCTACCAATTGTTTACCATATTTTGGCTTTCTTGTTACTCGCTTTTGTTTGCTTCTTATTCGATAAACAATTTCGCAGCACACTTATAGAAAAATAAGAGTAGAGATGATGTCTCAATGGACATAAAGTTCAAAGTTCAAGAGTGAAGGAGTTGTCCACAAATTTAGTAAAGTTTCTTCTTTTATTGTCCAAACATGCGCCAGCCGACACGTGTTTCGTCGCCAGAAACACACTGTTTCTGCGACTCCTCAGGGCTATAAGAGTAGAGGTAAGGGATCTGCAGGTCGCGGTGCCGGTGATAATTCCGACCCGGCTCCGCTCGAGACCGGGTATTGTTGAAATCGTATACGGTTGTCACAGGAATACAACGATGTAGTTGCAGTGTGAAGTGAAGATCCTTAGTAAAAACCTAAACCAGGACACGGTTCGCGAAGTAGGAGTCAACATGCAGGGCTGAGTGTCCGTGTCTTCGGAGTGGTCGGTAATAGGCGTGTAGGCCAAGAGGTCCCCGTAGTGCGGGGATGGTTCGGCGGTAACTCAGTCGAGTTTACGTTTCTGTTCCGGGTGCCGGTGATGATCAAGAAGATGATCAAGAACGACCGGGCCCAAGTTGTCTTAATTTTGCTGGTTTGGAGCGAAAGAGAGTAGTACACGGGACCCCTGAACATGAGCTCCTCTGTCAACAAACACTACAAAGATGTCTATGGGAGTTATATTGTAGCACATACACAATTCAGGAAATTTGAGTACACATGTCAGGTTTGCATGCTCAATGAGACAAAAGACACCATGTCATCCAAATAGTGTCACAAGTAGGGTCAAGCCATACACAAAAATTTCAAAGAAACGGTTCAGAGCACCACCACAAAAGGAAAATGTCTAGGTCCTTATTTTCTGTAGGTCCTTGCTGTTGTATTCAACAGTACAACTTAATAATTGCATAGACACCAATGGAAAGTTCCATATTCTTTATTTCCAAAATCCAACTTGAACAAACGCCCAACTTGAGCAACAGCTGACACGTGTTTCTTCGTGAAGCAACTTTTTCAAGGCTTGGACCAGTAGTTGACGAATTATTCACAGCATAGTGTAGCAGTATATTGCTCTTTAAGCGGAAGCAAGCTCAGTAAAGGAGGCCAAAATATGTACAAATCTCAGTTTGATACCCATTGTCTTTAGTCCATGGAGAAATGTAAAAAGTGGAGTCACGACATTGATAAGTCCATATTAGATTTGGGGGTCTGTAGTTGGCACGGGTAGGTACTTGTGACAAATAGGGACCCTCTCCTCTAGTCAGGGTAAGGGAGTTACACTCCTAAAATAACTCCTGCTCACCCCCATGGTAGCGTGGCGAGAGCAGACAGGCTTACCTCAGAGGCAGTGTGGAAAGCATTTGTGAACACATACAGTAATCAAGTGACAACACTACAGATGGACACCACACAGGTTTTATATCAAAAATAAGTATTCTTTATATAGGCTTATCACAAGACCACAAACAACAAAAATCCAAATGGTAGAATTAACTTAGTTCTCGTTAGATTTTAAAATGCAACACTTTGAGTCTATGTACCTTAAGATGCGACTAACAGGGCAACGAAAGTGTTGCAGGGAAGGTGATGCGGTAGTCCCTTACACGCGTTGAAGATCTGGTGCAAAGAAATAAAGATGGCGCTTTCTCCTTGATGCGACACGCTTCCCAGTGATGCGGCGGCGTCTGCTGCGACGTCGATCCTCTTCTCCGGCAATGCGAGATGCTTTACATGATGCAAGCCGCAACAGGCCCTGCGACACGCTTCCCAGTGATGGGGCAGCGTCTGCTGCGACGTTGATCCTCTCTCCTGGCGATGCAAGTTGCTTCCACAACAATGCAAGCCGCGACAGGCCCTGCAACACTCATCCCGGTGATGCGGCGGTGTCTGCTGCAACGTCGATCCTCTTCTCCGGCGATGAGCCACGACAGGCCGTGCGACGCGCTTCTAGGATGTGCGGCGGCGTCTGCTGCGACGTCGATCCTCTTCTCCGGCGATGCGAGGCGCTTCGTGTTGTGAAGCAGCAGCAGCAGTTTGGCGACACGCTTCCAGGTCCTTGCGACACGCAAGCCCTCAAAAAGTCCAGGACAACTGCAGGCACTTCAGGAATACTCTTGGGAACCTGGTGGGTGAAGTCTGTTGTCCCTGAGACTTCAGCAGGAGGCAAGCTCTGCTCCAAGCCCTTGGAAATCCTTCACAAGTTGAAATAAAGTACACAAAGTTCCTTTCTCCTTCCTTTGGCAGTCAGGCAACCACTGCAGGCCAATCCCCCAAGCAGCACTTCAGCTTAGGGATAGTCTCTCCTTAGACTCTCTGGTTCCGCTCCTCAGCAAAGGTTTCTTCTTGTTTGTCCAAAAGTGATCTAATTTCTTGAGATCAGGGTCCCAGTACTTATACCCCAAAATCCTTTGTCCTTTGAGGGCAGAGGGGCCTTTGCTTAGTCGAGCCCTCTTCTGGAGCACTCAGTTTACATGACTCAAGTCAAGTCAAGTCAAGTCAACATTTAGCCCACTACTCACCCAGAGGGTCTCAAGGCGCTTGAGGGAGGGGGGATCGCTACTTATCAAATAGCCAAGTTTTGAGTTGTTTTCTGAAGGAAAGGTGGTTCTGTGTAAGGCGGAGTTGGGTGGGGAGAGAATTCCAGGTTTTGGCCGCTAAGTAGGAGAATGATTTTCCTCCCATGGTGGTTCTTCGATGCGTGGAATAGCGGCGAGGGCTTGATTGGATGAACGTAGTTGGCGGGTGGGGGTGTAAAAGGTCAGGCGCGTGTTGAGATATATGGGTCCTAGGTCGTAGAGGGCCTTGTGTGCGTGGGTGAGAAGGCGGAACGTTATTCTCTTGTTGACGGGGAGCCAGTGAAGGTCTCTCAGGTGACCGGATATGTGATTGTGGCGGGGTATGTCTAGGATGAGTCGGGCGGAGGCGTTCTGAATGCGTTGGAGTTTTTTCTGTAATTTGGCTGTGGTTCCGGCGTAGAGGGTGTTTCCGTATTCCAGTCGGCTTGTGACAATTGCATGGGTGACCGACTTTCTTGTTTCGGTGGGGATCCATCGGAAAATCTTTCGGAGCATGCGTAAGGTGTTAAAGCATGATGACGAGACGGCGTTGACTTGTCTGGTCATCGAGAGGGAGGAGTCTAGAATGAATCCCAGGTTGCAAGCATGGTCCGTTGGTTTTGGTGCGCTGCCTAGGGCCGGTGGCCACCATGAGTCGTCCCATGCAGAGGGGGATGATCCTAGGATGAGGACTTCCGTCTTGTCAGAATTCAGTTTTAAGCGGCTGTTCTTCATCCATTCGGCTACGTCTTTCATTCCTTCGTGTAGGTTGGTTTTGGCGGTGTTTGGGTCTTTGGTGAGGGAGAGGATCAGCTGTGTGTCGTCAGCGTAGGAGATGATGTTGAGGTTGTGCTGGCGTGCGATGGATGCGAGGGGGCTCATGTAGACGTTGAAGAGGGTGGGGCTGAGCGATGATCCTTGTGGTACGCCGCAGATGACTTCGGTGGCCTCTGAACTGAAGGGGGGGAAGGCGGACTCTCTGGGTTCTTCCGGCAAGGAACAAGATGATCCAATCCAATGCTTTTTCTTGTATCCCGACGTTGTTAAGGCGTTGTACAAGGGTGCTATGACAGACTGTGTCAAACGCTGCGGAGAGGTCCAGGAGGATGAGGGCAGCTGTTTCCCCGTTGTCGAGTAGTGTTCGGATGTCGTCTGTGGCTGCGATGAGGGCGGTCTCGGTGCTGTGTTTGGCTCGGAAGCCAGACTGTGAGGGGTCGAGGGAGCCGTTAGACTCGAGGAAGGCAGCGAGTTGACTATTGACGGTCTTCTCTATGACTTTGGCAGGGAATGGGAGGAGCGAGATGGGGCAGTAGTTCTTAAGTTCCGAGGGGTCTGCTGTAGGTTTCTTCAGGAGGGCACTGAGTTCAGCATGTTTCCAGCTTTCTGGGAAGGTAGCGGTGTTGAGGGAGCAGTTGATGATGTTCCGGAGTTGGGGTGCGATGATGGAGTCGGCCTTGTTGAAGATGTGGTGAGGGCATGGGTCGGTTGGTGATCCGGAGTGGATGGAGTTCATCAAGCGGATGGTGTCTTCAGTGCTGATCGGGTTCTATGCGCAAAGGGTGGTGGTGGGCTTCAGTTCGGTGGTAAAGGGAGTGGGCTGGTCGCCGAAGCTGTTGTGTATGTCAGCGATCTTGCTGAGGAAGAACGAGGCTAGAGAGTCGCAGAGGTCTTGAGAGGGAGTGATGTCGTTGGTGTCGGCGTTGGGATTGGTAAGCTCTTTAACGATGCTGAAGAGTTCCTTGCTGTTGTGGCATTGTTGTCGAGTTCTTTTTTGGAGTTCTTGAGGTAGTCATTGAACCAGGAGGCTTTTTTGCTTCCTGGCTTGTTGTGATGTTTTTTCAAGGGTGCCAATTTGTCAGCGCAGTGGATGATCCATTGTGCGAGATTGATGGCTGCTTCATTTGGGTCCGATGATCTGACTCCTTCTTTCCTTTCACAGTGCAGGGCAGAGACATCAGGCGCACCACAGGAGGTGGAGCCAGCATTGTGGAGGGAAGGCACAGCCCTGTAGCACTCTGTTGACATGACTCCTTCTCTCCTTTTTACAGTTCAGGGCAGAGACATCAGATGCACCACAGGAGGTGGAGCCAGCATTGTGGAGGGAAGGCACAGCCCTATTTAGGTCCCAGGTGCAACTCCTCCCTTCCATCTAGATGCAGATCTCTCTATTCACCACTGGGCGGACTCAACCTGTCTCCTGGAATCCCCCATCCCTGTCACTCAAACTCCAGATATGGAATACACAACCTAGCAGAGGCAGGCTTGGATCGTTAGACAAGAAAATATCTACTTTCTAAAAGTGGTATTTTCAAGCACAGAAAATTAAAATCAACTTCACTAAAAGATGTATTTTATCATTCTGAGTTCAGGCATACTAAACTCGAATTTCTACCATGTTTCCTGAGGAGCAAATTAGGATTTTAAAATGTAATAGTCCAACTGCCCATTCTGGCCTATGGAGAACAGTTAGCCTTCCAATAGTGAAAAACGAAAATGGCTATAATTCACTATTAGGACATGCCACACACACCAGGGCATGTCCTACCTTATACTTACAATTTACCCTGCCCTTGGGCCTACCATAAGGGTGTCTGATATGCAGAAAAGGGAAGGTTTAGCTACTGGCAAGTGGGTGCACTTGCCCAGCCAGCATGGCAGTACCAGACTGCACACAGTCTCTGCAATGGCAGACCTTAGACACATTTTACAAGGCTGTTTCTGTGGGTGGCACAACCATTGCTGCAAGCCCACCAGCAGCATTTGGATTTCCAAGCCCTGGGTACACTCAGTGCACTGTACTAGAGTCTAACAAGTAAACCAAATTAGCTAATCATGGTGTCACTAATCCATACATCAATTTCAATAGGGAGAGCATATGCACTTTAGCACTGATCAGCAGTGGTAAAGTGCCCAGAGTCATAAAACAGCCAACAACAGGTCAGAAAAAATATTGGAGGAAGGCAAAAAGTTCAGGGATGACCCTGCAAAAAGGGCCAAGTCCAACAGTCCCTAGTCCTCGATTTAGCGAGCAGTAACTGAAACGACGCGTCCGTCCCAAAACTACTGGACTGGTCTTTAAACGGCTGTGGGGGGTAGTCCTTGTGGGAATCAGTCCCCTGCACTAAAACGTGCTCCGCACTGGCAAAGAAGGGGGCAGTACAATGGATGTTGTAGGGTGAGGGAAGATAAAAGAAGGGGGCAGTAGAAGGGATGTAGTAGGATGAGGGGAGATGAAAGAAGGGGCAGTACATGGGGTGTAGTAGGGTGAGGGAAGTTGAAAGAAGGGGCAGTACAAGGGATGTAGTAGGATGAGGGGAGATGAAAGAAGGGGCAGTACAAGGGGTGTAGTAGGGTGAGGGGAGATGAAAGAAGGGGCAGTACAAGGGATGTAGTAGGGTGAGGGAAGATGAAAGAAGGGGGCAGTACAAGGGATGTTGTAGGGTGAGGGAAGATGAAAGAAGGGGGCAGTACAAGGGGTGTAGGAGGGTGGGGGGTGGAAGAAGGGGCAGTACAAGGGATGTAGTTGGGTGAGGGAAGATGAAAGAAGGGGGCAGTGCAAGGGATGTAGTAGGGTGAGGGGAGATGAAAGAAGGGGCAGTAGAAGGGGTGTAGTAGGGAGAGGTGAGATGAGATGAAAGAAGGGGCAGTACACGGGGTGTAGTAGGGTGAGGGAAGATAAAAGAAGGGGCAGTACAAGGGGTGTAGTAGAGTGAGGGAAGATGAAAGAAGGGGACAGTACAAGCGGTGTAGTAGGGTGAGGAAAGATGAAAGAAGGGGGCAGTACAAGGGGTGTAGTAGTGTGAGTAAAGATGAAAGAAGGGGGCAGTACAAGGGGTGTAGTAGGGTGAGGAAAGATGTAAGAAGGGGGCAGTACAGGGGGTGTAGTAGGGTGAGGGAATATGAAAGAAGGGGACAGTACAAGGGATGTAGTAGGGTGAGGGAAGATGAAAGAAGGGGACAGTACAAGGGATGTAGTAGGGGGAGGGTAGATGAAAGAAGGGGGCAGTACAAGGCGTGTAGTAGGGTGAGGGTAGATGAAAGAAGGGGACAGTACAAGGGGTGTAGTAGGGTGAGGGAAGATGAAAGTAGGGGCAGTACACGGGATTTAGTAGGGTGAGGGAAGATTAAAGAAGGGGACAGTACAAGGGGTGTAGTTGGGTGAGGTAAGATGAAAGTAGGGGCAGTACAAGGAATTTAGTCGGGTGAGGGAAGATGAAAGAAGGGGACAGTATAAGGGGTGTAGTAGGGTGAGGGAAGATGAAAGAAGGGGCATTATAAGGGGTGTAGTAGGGTGAGGTGAGATGAAAGAAGGGACAGTACAAGGGGTGTAGTAGGGTGAGGGAAGATGAAAGTAGGGGCAGTACAAGAGATTTAGTAGGGTGAGGGAAGATGAAAGAAGGGGGACAGTACAAGTGGTGTAGTAGGTTGAGGGAAGGTGAAAGAAGGGGACAGTACAAGGGGTGAAGTAGGGTGAGGGTAGATGAAAGGAGGGGACAGTACAAGGGGTGTAGTAGGGTAAGGGAAGATGAAAGAAGGGGCAGTACAAGGGATGTAATAGGGTGAGGTGAGGTGAGATGAAAGAAGGGGGTAGTACAAGGGATGTTGTTGGGTGAGGGGAGATGAAAGAAGGGGCAGAACAAGGGATGTAGTAGGGTGAGGGGAGATGAAAGAAGGGTCAGTACAAGGGATGTAGTAGGGTGAGGGTAGATGAAAGAAAGTGCAGCACAAGGGGTGTAGTAGGGTGAGGGAAGATGAAAGAAGGGGGAAGCACAAGGGATGTAGTAGGGTGAGGGGAGATGAAAGAAGGGTCAGTACAAGGGATGTAGTAGGGTGAGGGTAGATGAAAGAAGGGGGAAGCACAAGGGATGTAGTAGGGTGAGGGAAGATGAAAGAAGGGGGCAGCACAAGGGGTGTAGTAGGGTGAGGGAAGATGAAAGAAGGGGGAAGCACAAGGGATGTAGTAGGGTGAGGGAAGATGAAAGAAGGGGGCAGCACAAGGGATGTAGTAGGGTGAGGGAAGATGAAAGAAGGGTCAGTACAAAGGGTGTAGTAGGGTGAGGGAAGATAAAAGAAGGGGGCAGTACAAGGGGTGTAGTAGGGTGAGTGAAGATGAAAGAAGGGGGCAGTACAAGGGATGTAGTAGGGTGAGGGAAGATGAAGGAAGGGGTTAGTACAAGGGGTGTAGTAGGGTGAGGGAAGATGAAAGAAGGGGGCAGTACAAGGGGTGTAGTAGGGTGAGGAGAGATGAAGGAAGGGGGCAGTACAAGGGATGTAGTAGGGTGAGGAAAGATGAAAGAAGGGGGCAGTACAAGGGGTGTAGTAGGGTGAGGAAAGATGAAGGAAGGGGTTAGTACAAGGGATGTAGTAGGGTGAGTGAAGATGAAGGAAGGGGTTAGTACAAGGGGTGTAGTAGGGTGAGTGAAGATGAAAGAAGGGGGAAGCACAAGGGATGTAGTAGGGTGAGGGAAGATGAAAGAAGGGGGAAGCACAAGGGATGTAGTAGGGTGAGAGAAGATGAAAGAAGGGGGCAGCGCAAGGGATGTAGTAGGGTGAGGGAAGATGAAAGAAGGGTCAGTACAAAGGGTGTAGTAGGGTGAGGGTAGATGAAAGAAAGTGCAGCACAAGGGGTGTAGTAGGGTGAGGGAAGATGAAAGAAGGGGGAAGCACAAGGGATGTAGTAGGGTGAGGGAAGATGAAAGAAGGGGGCAGCACAAGGGATGTAGTAGGGTGAGGGAAGATGAAAGAAGGGGGCAGTACAAGGGGTGTAGTAGGGTGATTGAAGATGAAGGAAGGGGTTAGTACAAGGGGTGTAGTAGGGTGAGGGGAGATGAAAGAAGGGGACAGTACAAGGGGTGTAGTAGGGTGAGTGAAGATGAAGGAAGGGGTTAGTACAAGGGGTGTAGTAGGGTGAGGGAAGATGAAAGAAGGGGGCAGTACAAGGGGTGTAGTAGGGTGAGGAAAGATGAAAGAAGGGGGCAGTACAAGGGGTGTAGTAGGGTGAGGAAAGATGAAAGAAGGGGGCAGTACAAGGGGTGTAGTAGGGTTAGGGAAGATGAAAGAAGGGGACAGTACAAGCGGTGTAGTAGGGTGAGGTGAGGGAAGATGAAGGAAGGGGACAGTACAAGGGGTGTAGTAGGGTGAGGAAAGATGAAAGAAGGGGGCAGTACAAGGGGTGTAGTAGGGTGAGGGAAGATGAAAGAAGGGGACAGTACAAGCGGTGTAGTAGGGTGAGGGAAGATGAAAGAAGGGACAGTACAAGGGATGTAGTAGGGTGAGGTGAGGGAAGATGAAAGAAGGGGACAGTACAAGGGGTGTAGTAGGGTGAGGGAAGATGAAGGAAGGGGTTAGTACAAGGGGTGTAGTAGGGTGAGGGAAGATGAAAGAAGGGACAGTACAAGGGGTGTAGTAGGGTGAGGGAAGGTGAAAGAAGGGGGCAGTACAAGGGGTGTAGTAGGGTGAGGTGAGTGAAGATGAAGGAAGGGGACAGTAGAGAGGTGTGGCGCCGCGGCCAGGGCGACTGACGCTGGAATCTGGGGACCACGGTTCTATCCCCGGGGCCGGCGGCAGGTTAGCCCAGCACCATGCGACTCTGGGCAATAGCTCGCTTAATCTTCCCGACGGCCCCCAGCGCCTAGAGACCCTTACGGGTGATTGTGTGCTTTACAAATGTGGACTTTACAAGGGGTGTAGTAGGGTGAGGTGAGGGAAGATGAAAGAAGGGGACAGTACAAGGGGTGTAGTAGGGTGAGGTGAGGGAAGATGAAAGAAGGGGACAGTACAAGGGGTGTAGTAGGGTGAGTTGAGTGAAGATGAAGGAAGGGGCAGTACAAGGGGTGTAGTAGGGTGAGGGAAGATGAAAGAAGGGGACAGTACAAGGGGTGTAGTAGGGTGAGGGAAGATGAAAGAAGGGGACAGTACAAGGGGTGTAGTAGGGTGAGTTGAGTGAAGATGAAAGAAGGGGCAGTACAAGGGGTGTAGTAGGGCGAGGGAAGATGAAAGAAGGGGCAGTACAAGGGGTGTAGTAGGGTGAGGGAAGATGAAAGAAGGGGGCAGTACAAGGGGTGTAGTAGGGTGAGGGAAGGTGGACGAAGGGGGCAGTACAAGGGGTGTAGTAGGGTGAGTGAAGATGAAGGAAGGGGACAGTACAAGGGGTGTAGTAGGCTGAGGGAAGATGAAAGAAGGGGACAGTACAAGGGGTGTAGTAGGGTGAGGTGAGTGAAGATGAAAGAAGGGGGCAGTACAAGGGGTGTAGTAGGGTGAGGGAAGATGAAAGAAGGGGGCAGTACAAGCGGTGTAGTAGGGTGAGGGAAGATGAAAGAAGGGGACAGTACAAGGGGTGTAGTAGGGTGAGGGAAGATGAAAGAAGGGGACAGTACAAGGGGTGTAGTAGGGTGAGGTGAGTGAAGATGAAAGAAGGGGGCAGTACAAGGGGTGTAGTAGGGTGAGGGAAGATGAAAGAAGGGGCAGTACAAGGGGTGTAGTAGGGTGAGGGAAGATGAAAGAAGGGGGCAGTACAAGGGGTGTAGTAGGGTGAGTGAAGATGAAAGAAGGGACAGTACAAGGGGTGTAGTAGGGTGAGGTGAGTGAAGATGAAAGAAGGGGGCAGCACAAGGGGTGTAGTAGGGTGAGTGAAGATGAAAGAAGGGACAGTACAAGGGGTGTAGTAGGGTGAGGGAAGATGAAAGAAGGGACAGTACAAGGGGTGTAGTAGGGTGAGGGAAGATGAAAGAAGGGGGCAGTACAAGGGATGTAGTAGGGTGAGTGAAGATGAAAGAAGGGGCAGTACAAGGGGTGTAGTAGGGTGAGGGAAAATGAAAGAAGGGGCAGTACAAGGGGTGTAGTAGGGTGAGGGAAAATGAAAGAAGGGGCAGTACAAGCGGTGTAGTAGGGTGAGGGAAGATGAAAGAAGGGGCAGTACAAGGGGTGTAGTAGGGTGAGGGAAGATGAAAGAAGGGGGCAGTACAAGGGGTGTAGTAGGGTGAGGGAAGATGAAAGAAGGGGGCAGTACAAGGGGTGTAGTAGGGTGAGGGAAGATGAAAGAAGGGGGCAGTACAAGGGGTGTAGTAGGGTGAGGGAAGATGAAAGAAGGGGCAGTACAAGGGGTGTAGGAGGGTGAGGTGAGGGAAGATGAAAGAAGGGACAGTACAAGGGGTGTAGTAGGGTGAGGGAAGATGAAAGAAGGGACAGTACAAGGGGTGTAGTAGGGTGAGGGAAGATGAAGGAAGGGGCAGTACAAGGGGTGTAGTAGGGTGAGGGAAGATGAAAGAAGGGGGCAGTACAAGGGGTGTAGTAGGGTGAGGGAAGATGAAAGAAGGGGGCAGTACAAGGGGTGTAGTAGGGTGAGGGAAGATGAAAGAAGGGGGCAGTACAAGGGGTGTAGTAGGGTGAGGGAAGATGAAAGAAGGGGGCAGTACAAGGGGTGTAGTAGGGTGAGGGAAGATGAAAGAAGGGGCAGTACAAGGGGTGTAGGAGGGTGAGGTGAGGGAAGATGAAAGAAGGGACAGTACAAGGGGTGTAGTAGGGTGAGGGAAGATGAAAGAAGGGACAGTACAAGGGGTGTAGTAGGGTGAGGGAAGATGAAGGAAGGGGCAGTACAAGGGGTGTAGTAGGGTGAGGGAAGATGAAAGAAGGGGACAGTGCAAGCGGTGTAGTAGGGTGAGGGTAGATGAAAGAAGGGGGCAGTACAAGGGGTGTAGTAGGGTGAGGGAAGGAAGAGAGTAGAGTGCACAGGAGGCTGAAGGGAGCGAGAAAAGGCCAGAGGAGGGGGAGAGGGCTGAGGCAGGAAGGTTTGGGCAGCTCAAGAGGGCTGGAGCGCGGGAGGGGGGCGAGGGGGGGCTGCACTTGAAGCTGCTGACAGATCCCTTCTTTATGGACTGTAAAAGTTCATTAATGGACTTCTCCAGATGTCTGGAAGTATCTGCAGAGAGGAGCCCACTCGAGCTGGGAGGTGTGTGTGTGTGGGGGGGGGGCAGTGCCCTGAGGTTGACAGGGCTGCTGGGGGCGGGGGGGGCTGTATACACTCAGAGGGCATTAAACAAAGGAATCCAGAGACGTGTGCGTGCCTGAGCGGGGAGCTCCGGTGCCTGGGAGACGGCCCCCCCTCCGCCCCCCACCCCCAGCCACAAGGGGTCCTCGGAAGAGGCCGAGGCCTGGCCGTCTCGCTCTTGCACCAACAGGCAGTGTGTGACTAATGTACATGAAACAAAAGCACCTTTGTGGCGAGTCTCGGCGCTCTGGCGCAGGCCCCGTGTGATCCTGTGTAATGCTGAATTAACACTGTTATAACGTGTTGTTTCAAGAGCTGTCTCTGGGAGGGGGGCCGGAAGTGAGAGAGTGGTGGCCTGAAGAGACCATGAGGGGGCGAGAGATGGACAGGACATCCTGTGCCAAGCGCTCTGAGCGGTGCCAAATCACCATGTCAGATGCTTCAAGCATCAGCCTGTCCCACACCCCCCCCAGTGGTACTTCGGGTTCTCTCCTCTCCCGAGCGCCATGTTTGATGCACAGGGTCCCTGTGGTACGGGGGGGGGAGGGGGCGGGGGAGGTGGAGGACTATCTTTCTTTCCTCTCTGAAGGGATAGTAGTGGGGAAAGCCTTGTGAAGATGGGGAGTTGGTGCCCGAGTGTCTGTGCGGGACTGTAGGAGGCTGGCTTAGTATATGGTGCACACTTATTTAAGCGTAGCACCCTGCACTAATCCAGGCAACCCTTCTGGTGATTTTAGTGATCTTAGGCAACCTTAGAATGGCTCTTTAACCCCTTCCCTGCTGCCGTCGGCCGTCGCGAGCACTACCTCGCTGGTGCTGCGAACGTCCACCGGCCGACGCGGCCCCGCCCACTCCGCGGAACTGTCGCACTGCCGTGAAATAATGGCCACGGCTAAGGTGTTAAGTGGTAGCTGTGGAGAGCTGCCTTCAGGCTTAGTCTAGGAGGAGTGTGAAGCAGCTCGGTTCACCAGTGTCTAATCTTTAGTATAGGTTAAGTGAAAAAGAACCACAGAGTGTACTTATAAAATTAGATATAGATTACCGTCACTCACTAACAATTTCTCCTACCCGGAGATATAATGACATGGCACACACTACTTCGAAATAGAAGAGTAAGCAGCACCAATACACCGGGTCCCCAGGGGGAGACCAAACTATACATCAATATAATGGAATGCGTGGAATACGACCCATGACAGTAGTCGAGACAGGACCCGGAGACGTAGCAGAGATGGGGACAAAGGATACCACCCCAAGTGAGAATCAAGGCACCCAAAGACAGTCGTATGCAAATAGGGTATCCAACTGCGTACTCAATACTATTCAATAGGTACGTCGCGGTTGCAGTCTCGGAGAGAGGACCCTTCCCAGTGGACCCTGAAGATACCCTGTGGAGGGCAGAAGGTTAAGGAGCCACTCCACCCATGGATACCCTCAGAATCTAGATACCTACAACCACTGTCGAGCACAATCGAGGGCTCCTGGATGAGACTGCTGTTGCAGACGGATGAAAGAGTCTGTTGGAACCCTGGCGTGGGTCTGTGTCGAAAAAAACCTGAAAGCAGACAGGACAGAGTCAGTGCCACTCCGGGGCGTCCACGAGGCACAGAAGGCGGCCACTCGAGTTCAATGAAACAGGTCAGTTGATGAAGAAGCTTCAAGTACGGGTACACCGAATCGGTATCTCTGCCCGAGCCACTTTGATGCTGAAGACAACAGAATCCGTCCGTCCAACCAACCGTGTTGGCACAGGCCAGTTATAGCGGGACAGACTCGTTGACAGGACCTTTTGATGTGTCAGACTCTACTGTCACGAGTCAGTTGTTGTGACCGATGCAGTTACCATATGACGAAGCAATGCAGAGACACCGTGCACAGGGGTTTGGTTGCAGTAGCGTTCTACGAGGGATGCTGGCCTCAACTAGACGAGAGGACAGCTCAGTAAACCATGGCAGAACCATCACCTGTGTTGCTGAGCCTTTCGAAGTCTGTTGGAGCCCAGGTTCGGCAGACTAGTCGATGGTGTTGCAGTGCCTCCGGATGCAGGGGAGTGACTCCTTCACTCTAAGGGAGATTCCTTATGATGTCTTTAGATGTCCAGGACGGACCCTGTATGGAGCACAGACACTGAGGTTGTAGCGGATTTGCAGGACGACACAGTCCGGAGCAGACAGTGTCTCCTCAGTTGCAATCTCGGTCCCAAAGCAAAGAACGAGCCGATCAGTCCGGTACGGTCTGCACGACTCAGCCAGGATGTCCAGACGGTCAAAGATGAAGTGGAGTTGGATCTTGTGAGAAGTTGGCCTGGCATATGCTGTCCACTGGTTATAGTGGGCACCTTGCACCAGTCCAAACAACCCTTATTGATGGTAGGTTTAAGACAACCTTTATTGAAAGCTATCCTAGTGGTAGCTATGGAGAGCAGCCTTCAGGCTAAGTCTTGAAGGAGTGTAAAGCAGCTTGGTTTACCAGATTATAACCTCTTGAATGACCAAATGAAAGGAGAACCACTCAAGGTACATATATAAAATATATGTATTTATTACTAAAAACTCTCTAGTAATCCCTTTTTGAGATTAGAGAGCAAAGTGCACAATTAAAATGCAATAGAATTTCAGTAAATAGCACAATATACACTGGGCCCCAGGGGGGAACCAAACCATATATCAAGAAAGTGATATAAGAACCATGACTTGACTAGACACAAGGCCTAGAGCCTGTAGAATCGCTGGGACCCCAAGGAACCACCCGAGGTAGTGACACAATGGACCCACTGGGAACGCGTGCAGTGTGAGAATGCAGGCTCCGAGTGCCGTTAGCTTCTATGGGGAAGGTCGCAGTTACAATTTTAAAGATAAAGGACACTTAGGAGAGGACTTTGAGCTAACCCCTTTAGACATTAGGGGTTCTAGGGCCCACACCCATGGGAGCACCGGAGTACTCGAGTTACCTCACCCAGGGAAGTCGGGTGCATAGGTTCAAATGGTGTCGGGAATCGTTGTTAATTTCAATGGCGATCTGCTGCAAAGTGCTGCTGCCGTGGAGAAGAAAAGTGTCCGGTGTGATCCGAGCCTGGATCAAAGATGTGAGGAACCTGAAAGCAGAGGGGACAGAGTCTGGGTCACTTGCCAGTGACCAGGGGCTCGGTAGACGAGTGCCCACCGATGTGAGCTGTTTCAGGTGCGAAGAGGTGAAGCTTGAATCTGCAGCCACGAGGGCCAGGAGCTGGATTCGAGCTGTCCCACGATGGATGTCGAATGCTGCGGTGTCGGTGCTTAGATTGAACACAACAAGCCTTGGCAACAGCAACCCATGCAGAAAGGGAAAAGATGCTTTAGTGTGGACAAGCAAGGTCCAGGGGACTCCCCAAGCGATGGAGAGTCAGGACACATCTGGAGCAACCAGGGAAGACCAAGAAAAGTTAAAGTTGCCTCAGGGATCCACCAGTCAACGGACCAGAGATTGCGAAAGTACCTCGAGAGAAAACACAAAGGGCTGGCTCACGGAACACTTGTGGAGTGTAGGCTGGCAATCTATGGTGGAAATGCTGCTCAGGGTCCGGGCTACAAGTAACCCAATGCACAGCCTCAAGGATCATCGAGAAGCTAATGCACTTGCAAATGTTAACGGTGTCCAGGGGTTCCTGTTCCACGGTACCCACGAGGGCTACGGGTCTCAGCTTTGCTGAGGACTCGTATCAGCCTCTGGGAAGTCTGAAAACCCGCCTCCTGTGTTGCAAATACTCTGGAGTCTGGTGGGAGCTTCGGACATGCAAACCGGTCAGATGCGTTTTGGGTGCCTGCCAAGCAGGGGAGTAACTTCTTTACTCCTAGGGAGATCCTTCAGTCATCTAACGCCTTGTAGATCATCAAAGTTCCAGGATTCGGTATCGGAGTTTCGTCCAGGTGTCATCTAAAGTCCTGTAGTCAGGGGTTTCTATCTTATACCCAAGGAAGGGGTGGGACAAACTCTGGGGACCCACCTATGGGAGGGTTTGGAAAGAGGGGTGGCTACACCCATTTCCTTTGTCCAGTTTTGCGCCAGAACAGGGCCCTTGACTGTCTCTGTAGCCAGGACAGTATTGTAGAACGCCTTGTGAAGTTGGGGAGCAGGGGGCCGAGTCTCTGCAGGCGGGACAGTAGTGGAGAAAGCCTAGTGAAGATGGGGAATAGTTGCCAGAGTGTGTCTGTAGAGATAGCAGTGGAGAAAGCCTAGTCCGACAGGGAAGTAGAGGCTGGCACGTCTGGGTTTGAGATGGTACTGTTTGAGAGAGATAAGTGACAAAGGCCTCACCTCAATTACACTAATCCGAACAGGAATGACAATACAAGGGTTTTCAATAACCTTCTCAGTTCCCTTGAGTGGAAGGCTTGAAGCTTCGAATAAAATTGGTTGGCCAGCAAGCCCTACCGGTCTTTAAAGGTGAGAATTATGTTCACGGTTGTTTCACTTACTATCACTTTTTCACTACATTTATGTTATGGTACTTTAAAAGGAGAGCATACACTTTTCTTTCTTTCTTTTCCACACAAAAAGAGAGAGAGCGGCCGATGATGATAGGTGGGTAAGCTGGCGAGTACCAGTCAGCAACCCCTTTGAGGTTCCTTCCTCCATTTCTTCACAATCTTTCATTGGTGGAAGGTGGAACAAAGCCTGGATGGTTGTCTTTTAAAAAGTAGATATCGATACACTGTGACAAATCAGAGTAGTGTACGTGATCACACTCAAGGGAACTGAGAAGGTTATGGAAAACCCTTGTATTGTCATTCCTGTTAGGATTAAGTGTAATTGAGGAGAGGCCTTTGTTGTTTATAATGTTGTGAGTCGGGGCGGCCTCACCTTTGTTTCCCCCTGTGACTCCTATTGTATTGATGAGAGAGATAAGTGACCAGGAAGTGGAGTGTGGGGTGTCCAGAGGTGGGCTTGAGACAACACGATCAGGAAGTGAGCTGGGGTTGGATTTGAGGTCCTTAATTCATGCGGTGATCTTGTCCAGTTTGGTGTTGATTTTAAGACCCAGGCAGGTGATTGAGGAGATCAGTTGGGCTAAGGTTGGTTCAGAGGCAGAGGTTGGGGTATATTGGTGGTTGTCGTAAGCTAGAGTGGGGGTTGAGGTTGGGTCTAGTCTGATGTTGTGGTGGAGAGAGTCCTGTGTAGGTTTTTGATGCGATTGTGTGACATTTACATGGCTTAATGGGGAGGGAGGTGGATTGTGTAATGTGATGTGGTGTTGGATGGGGTTAGGGAGACGGGGTGCATGTGGAGTGGGTGTTGGTGCTTGTTAGTTGGGGGATAGCAGGTTCATGAGGAGGAGGGAGAATGCTCAGCACTGATGAGAGGGTGGGTGGGTTTGAGGATAAGGTGGTGAGGAGGAGGGGGAAGTGACGGTCAAAAACAGAAAGATAGTGTTCTGTGGCTTGAATAAGGATGCTTTTGTAGATGGTTAAGAACAGTTCGCCATCAAACTTTAGTGACGGAGAAATAGCGAATTTGGATGTTGGCGGTATTCGTTCCATGTTGGTTCTGTTGGAAGTTAGCTCTCCATTTGGCAGGTTTTTTGGAGTAGAAAAAGATCTCTGTTATGAGGCTTCTATGTGTTGTGATAGAGGTTTGTTATTAGTCTTTCTTGGTGTTCTTTGAGTGTTTGTAGTTTTTCGCAGCATGTTTGGAGGGATTTGGTATATATTTTAAAACAAAAGGAATTGGGACCATGTAGATAAATGACAAGTACTAGTTAGAGCACTCGCTTTAGGAAAAAATTTCTCCAGAGTACTTGAGCCTTGTTGGACAGACTTGCTCCGTAAGGATCTGGACGCCATTGTAGGAAAGGCTACAGGGGGACAAGAGCGGGGAGCGTTAGAGGGGTGGGCCGGTCCGGTCTCTTCCGGCCTCTAACGGCCTAAAACGGCCCGCTCTTTGCCCGGTCTTCGCCCCGGGGATCGCCCCGCGCGCGTCCCGCGGTGCGCGTGCCCAGGTGCTCCTAGGTATAGCAGGGGGGCGTGGCACTGGGAGGGGGCGCGGCGGGAAGAGGAACCAGCTGTCGGTGTTGCAAGGTGAGCTGGTCCTCGCAGTCCCGCTCGCCGCGCCTCTCACCTCCACTGCGGCCAGAAGTAACTGCAGATAACCCCCAGGAGGTAGGACAGCTCCCAGCTACTCCGGTAGCGAGCTACAGCAGCCAGGGACAATGTTCAAGCAGAATTAGCCTCGCGAGCGGCACCCGCGAATTGGGACCATGTCTTTCAGAGGGGTGGCTATCTGAGGCCATGTTAGGTGTAAAGAGGGAAATGAGTGACCGAGGGGGGGTAGCCTAGGAGGGATGCTTCTGGGGTCATTCAAGTATGGATTCCTTGGGATTACCTGATAACAGAGGGTGGTGCTGTGGCTGAACTGAAAGGGAGATGCTAGCAGTTTCCCCGGTGGATTACGGAGGATCCGAACTGTCTGATGAGGCAGAGTAGCGGGGGGGTGGTGGACGGGGGAGGGAGCTCGGATCAACTCCCAATCGACAGACCGCACAGTTCATAGACCTCGTGCCCACACCTGAGTTGAAATTCTTGAGCATGAGCTTGGGTGAAGGTTACTGCCAAGAGTAGGAGTGCAGTCCCTTTCCTGTTTTAATTACCAGAAAGGTTTGAAAAGTCCTATGTCAATGGCCTGTGTTAGTTACCAGAATGGAGTAGGTAGTTCTTTGCCTGTTTCTTTGAGGGTTCACGAGTATTTGCTTAATTTGAGGATTGCAGGATCATGAGAAAGAGCGAAAGCGCTGTATTATTAGACTACAAGAGCCTTTAGCTTGGAATATGAGGCAGCCCATTCCCATTGAAAGATGGTCGCCCCAATGGAGGATCTGTTATGATGTGTGTGCATAGAGTCCTTTTTTTCTTTCTGAAGTATTTATTTATTTATTTATTTATTTATTTATATGCTTCTATAGCGCCTGAATAGACCCCCGAAGGGGGTCTATTAGAGAGACTTGTGTTTTTCGTCAATTTCCCTTATGGTGGTGGGGCCGCCATCTTGGGGAGGAGAGTGACAAAGGTCCAGACTGCTCCAGTTTGAAGTCAGAAGCTCTGAGCGAACAACTATCGATGCATTTGATCCGCCGGCCTCAGTAGTAAATGTTATATTTGCAGCCTGACACTCTTTGACAACGTATATCCATGCCATGAGCTGAAAGATGCTTGTTTCTTAGGATAGTTCTTGGCATGCTGACCCTCTGAGGCCCAATCTTTTGAAAGCTTTTTGTTTGTTACTGTAGGCCCAGCAAAGCCTTCCTGTGGGCACACTTAAAGGTTATCTATCTGCCTTTTTGGCCTTTTTGTGTTTACCTGATCGACCAGCGATCATAGTCGCCTGTTGTAATGCGTCTTAGCAAATATCTAATTCTAAGGTTCCCTCTGAAGCCATTTGTCATACCACTTTGGGACTTGAACTTAAAATTAACATTTCTTTTGCGCATGCCTTTTTAGTCTATACATGGCTGCTCAGTTTGGATACTGGCTCTCAAACAGGCTTCAGGATTGCCATCACCTTTGCGTGTTGCATGAGAGAATTCCAGGTACTGTTGGTGCAGCCGCCCTTCACCATCTTCTTCCCAGATAAGATAGTGTTAGGATATGGGCAACTTTCTTTCCCAAAGTCATGACGCCTTTTCACATTGGCCAATTTATCACCACCAGCGTTTTTCACCCCACCTCAAACTTGAAAAATTAGGAGTGACTTCATTGGCTTGAACCTAAAAGGAAGACCAGCTCTAAAGGGTTGTGTTAAAACAATTTAGTCGGGTCGGGGACAATCGATATTTGCCCGGCGGTATTGCCTCTGTGACCCTCTAGTTATTTAATCAATGAAGAGGCAGGCGCTGGAGACTGGAAAGCAGGAAACAAGGTTTTTATTCACTCCGGAGGAGAACACAGCAAAACGGACAGCAGGTATCGTTCTGAGGTGCTCTAGCTTATGTTTTAGGCCTGGCCCCTTATATACAGTGTTTGCGGTTTTTATTACAGTTTACATACATATGATAAAGCTTTGATGTACGGAAAGACATTCCCGGAATCCCCCCCTTTCAGGCCCGTTCCCACACAAGGTTACAGTGGAAGTCCCCGCCCCGTTCACAACAGGTGATGATCATCGCGCAGCTGGATATTCCGCCGATTCACGGAGTGTGTGGGGTTCGATCGGATCTCGTAGGGCGGGGGGGGCTTTGATCAACCCGGGGATCCCTTGATGGGGGAAGCTTTCTATTGTGCGGGGAGGGGCAAGGAATAGTATCGGCAGAGCTGGGTGTCGGCCTGGGAACGGGGAAGACAAACGGGCACACGGGGAAAAGGGGGTTTGCATCTAAGGGCCGGGGATCATGAAAGGGAAGAAGGGAGGTGTCGCGCTGGGAACAGGATGAGGGCCTGGGGCAGAGCAACGCCGAAGAGGGGTTTATGATTCAAGGCAGGTGCAAGCAGGGGGTTGGTCAGCGTGCAGGCTTAGTGAGGGCGAAGGGCTATGTCAGGGGCCAGCGGCATGCAAAAGGGTTCGTTCTGATCAGGGCATCTTAAAATGGCGGGTGCGCACGACAAAAGTGTGGCATCAGGGGAAGAGGCAAGATGGCGCAGATAATGTTCACCAAACCGTACTAATTTTCAACAGTCCTCCCTTTAACATATTCAAGACATCTTGCTGGTTCATTTTCTACTCGGTTCTATTGTGGTGGGCATGGGAAAGAAAACGGTAGGAACCCTAGATGAAAGAGTTGTAAACAATACATTTTGAGATTTCTAGTTTTTTTTTAGGAGGTGGACCTATTTGATAAACTTTGATAAACTTGTTCAGCAGGAAAGTCATGGAAATGCAATACAAAAACGATTCTGTAGCGAGAGCAGCAAGTACATTTCATAACGTGGACTGGTAGGTTATTACATATATCAGATTCGGATTGGAGCATGATCAATACACTGGCGGCTGGGAGAGAAATGAGGCGCAGCAGAAACGGTGATTGAGGACGTCAAAATGTTCGTAGTTAACGAGTTCTCAGTATTCTTTGTTGTCTTTCGTTGGCGCTGTGGAGCACCGGCGATGGAGCTACGGGTCCAGCTCTATTCTAGGTCTCGCGTTGCAGGGCACGACCTTTCCCTCGTATTCCTGGTCGGAAAGGTCCTTTTCGCCCTGTGTCCTTTGAGGTGATTGTCAGAAAGTTCAGATGGAAGAAGAGCGTACAAAACAGTCCATAGGGTAGGTCGGAGAAAAAGGGGGATGGAGCAAGGCCAAATTAGGAACAAACTAGGGGAACGAGAGACTTCAGATGGGCGGGCTCATGACCGAGTCTAGAGAGCGGGGACCTTTCGGCACACATTCGAACATAGAGCGGGGGCATCAGGTTAGCCCTTTCTTCTCACTTTGCTGGAGGTAGTGCCTCGTCCTGTAGCTCTGTTCTGTCGCGGTCTCGCCTTGGCCCATGTCGCAGGTGTTCCATAGTCTGCAGTCAGGCCTCGTGCTCCCACATCCGGTCCTTCTCTCTCCTGACAGCCGTACCCTTAAACGAGTTTGAAAAGACAGTCTTTAGAGAATTTGCAGAGGAAGGTAATCACAAAAGTCTATTTCTCTCCCAGCTTCAGACAGAAATGAAAACGTCCGTTATTTTAGGGTTCACAACTAACATATAAATGACCGATGACGGGCCTGTTGGATGTACTATGACTTTCCTTCATAATTATGTATTACAGTTTCGACAGTTTATCTGATGGAGACCTACCTTCGTAAGACGAGCTTGACAAAGATATGCCGTTCTCTAGGGTTTTATATTTACCAAGGGTACTGTGTGCTATCGACATGGTACTAAACAGGTATTTTGCTGAGGGACGAACATAGGCTAAACATTTCTTTTTATCAATGCGTCCTGTTTTTCAACTAAACATTTTTCACTTTCGGCAGGGTTCATTTCAACGATTTCTTCACTTTGGTCTAGTCTTTTAACCTTGTAAAACATCATTCTGGTTCCTACGTAGCTTCCTACGGCCTGATTACTTAATCAGAAAAGACAGGGGTTTTATGGGAAACAACTAGGGACATAGAAAACTTATGGTAAGGGCGTAAATCGACCCATCTCTCACAACCGGGAATGAAGGGTAGTTTCATAACTCCAGTTTGGAGCGGCTGATACAGGGGATGTAACAGGGGTGATCATTTTTCCTGTTTGGGTATTGCGACAATTCGGGGTGGGGAGGGTCGCGTATTCTGAGGTCCTTTTTTATACCATAGGAGCCGTTGACATGTAGTTCCCTTATTACGGGCCAGATTAGGGGAACCTCTGTCGTCTTACCTGTCCGTTCCCTTACGGCCCAACCTCGGTTCATTGACTTCTAGCGGAAAAGGAGAGGTAATGACACGCCATTTTGGGCGGGGCCGGCTCAGTCCGGAAGTAGCATCAGGGAAAAATGTTTCCTACAACCGGCAGTTGGACCAGAGTCCTTTTCGGCAGTTCTAGAATTCATGCTAACAGAAGGAGTGGCAATGTCATGCTTGTTTCGTTAGTGATCAAGGCAGTCGTCCCTTACCGGAAGCCTGCAGGGGCCGAAGGCTCCGCCGGGGACCTTTGTACAATCTTCAAGGCTGCGGAGATGCTGTCGGAGATGGGGGCTCGTGCCCCAGTGGGCAAGTGTCCGAGTCATATTGCTGGTCAAAGTTACTCTAGCGGCCGGGGCCCGCCTTCCAGCGGACCCAGACGCCATTTTGAGGCCCTCCAGGGGCCACTCTCGTCGAGTTTGCAAGAGTGGAAGAGATCCTTCGGAGCGAAAGGAAGAGGGCTCTGTTTTGTGAAAGCAGGACGTTCGGCTGGGGTGCAGCTGTGGTGCCCCCACCTGGGGGGGGCGAGGGAGACTCGTTCGCGCCGTCTCCTTCTTCCGGTGCACCCCATGCTGCTCTTTTTCATCGGCCCGCACGAAGGTCTCTCCCCATCCGGTGCTCCCCAAGTCTCGTGCTCAGTGCTGTGGGAGTATGGCCATCTGTGGCGCACACTCGGTGCTGCGCAAGTATCGGTGCAGTCATTGCATATTCGGTGCTCCGAAAATATGGGCACCATTGCACGTTCGGTGCTGCGCAAGTATTGGGGCACCATCGCCTGACTGGGGGTGTTCGGCGTTGGGCCGGGGGCTGGGAGACCTCCTATCGGTGGAGGTGGGAGAGGCTCGTCCGCGTCGCCTCTCCCTCCCAGCCCGACCTGGACGCATTCCTGCAGAGGTATGGACAGGGCATCCCGCCGCCCAGAGCTGCTGCGGTTGTTACGGAAGGGAAAAGAAAGAGGTGCCTCGTTCTTCTCTGGACATGTGGCGGGACTACTTAAGTCTATCCAGGCCCGTTGCGGCTGGGCCGAGGAGGCATGTGGCGGGACTACCGGCAACTACCTAGGGCCGTTGCGGCTGGACTCCGCTGGCCCCTGCCTCTCCTCCGGCTTCCCCATATGTTAAGATTTCCTGACCAAGAGTTGGCAGCGGGGCCCGCCTTATATGGGTTGCCGCTGGTTGGGCGTAGCCGTAATCCTGCCCTACTTTGGAAGGTTCCAGAATGTGGGGGGGGCGAATGTTCTATTGACTTTCATGTTCTACAGTTTACCGTTCTTGTTTTTCTAGCGTTATTGTGTTTTCCCTTGCCTGTTATGTTAAAATAAAAGTTCCTGTTTATCAGTGGCTTACTGATTTAGTTTCCCATTTCTTTCTTTCCAGGTTGTTTCATGCTAAAATTTCTATTAACATAGTTTATGTAACATGGAAGCACGTGCAGGGGGATGACGCAGATTCATATATTACGTACACACAAACTCAGACGGGGGGTAGTAGAAAAGTATGACACGCAAGATCCGAAGACAAACATAAAACAGTGATTATTTGGCCAAAATTATCTTTTTCCGTCTGTTAACTTAGAACTAGGCTGGGTTCCCGTTTTTATATTGTCCGACCTAGGAAAACTCGAACATGCCGCTGAAATCGTTCTGGCGGAACCTGTGCCATCGGGCATAATCAAACGTGGTGGTTCTATCTGGTCTGTCCGTGCGAGTCAGATTTTTCTTTGTCTCGCGCTTTTTCTCATTCTGCTGGCCTGTCATTCCTGTCGGCCCTTTGCCTTTACTCACGCTCAGTAGAGTCGGGCATTGGGCTTTCCAGTGTCCGACATATCTACAAAAAGCGCATTGGTCTGGCCCTAAGTCTGGCCGTCTTTTGCGTAGTGTCGGGGGATATCTTTTGGGTAGCGGTGTCCCGGGGTTGTCCCGTCGGTATATTTCTCTACCTGGTTTGTCCTCGTCTTTTCTCTGTCGTTGCATAGCCTCTCTGCGCCACATACCGAGACTGTCAAGCATAATAGGCGTTGTCTTATTATTGCGAAGGGCTATTTCCAACGTTTCTATTTTATCAAGGTCAAAGGATCCTGCCAGTGGCCACTGTTTGTCTTGACTTTCTTTGGTATACCTGTGCCACAATTTATTATAGGCTATGGTAACTAATCCATAGTTTATGAACATGTCCTTATTAGGGGTGCCTTCTAGTGGAGCTATATGGTCCACCTCTAATACACGGTCCGGGCTGAACCAATTATCAATCAATGGGGAGAAGACAGACATGACGGCTCGTAACGAGGGACTAAAAAGTCAGCACTGCCTATCTTATCACTAGGTGCAAAGACTAGATAGAATATTCCTATTCTTCGTTGTTTTCAGGCAGTGAATACCTCATGAACAAAAATAAAAAAGAGTAACCAATAACGAGGAACAATCAAACAATCAAATAAATAAATAAGATAGAGAAAGGACAATGGGGAGAGTAAGTAGGGCGCAAAAGTCTGCGTCCTCTACCCTTTCACTAACCGCAAAGAGGAATCTGTTGTTTCCGGTTTGCAGACAGAGAATCTCCAGAAGACAATCTGCGAACAGTAGTTCGGGGTTAAAGAACCTAGTTAATCAGTGAGGGAGAGGGGAGTCTCCCAAAAACCGTTAAGAAATAATAGAGTCAGTGGGGGAGAAAGATAGGCGCGACGGTTACGTTACCTATCCTTCACCGTTTGCAAAAGAGAAGGAGCCTACTGTTTCTCCGTGTGCAGACAGTGAATCTCCAAATAGGTCAAAAAAAAGGAGTAATACTAGTATTTTTTTTTTTTTAAACAATCAAGCAATCAAGCAATCATTTCGCAGCTTGTCGTGATTACACGACCTTACCCGAACCGTGTGGACAGTTTCTTGTCTTCCGAATCCAGCGCCCGTTTGTCCTTTTTTTTCTCGTATTTCTCACGGCACTCCTAATGGTCCCCAGTCAGGACCGTAGATCACTCGAGAGAGGTCTGTTCGGAACTAGTGAAGTTCGGATGATCGGCTGCCAGACGAGGGTCTATTGGGCAAGAGCTCTCCCGATCGTTGCAGTCGTTCACTCTGTCGTCGGGACCTCTCCCACTGGATCCACGAGTCGCTGATGGGCCCCACGCTTGGGACGCCAATTGTTAAAACAATTTAGTCGGGTCGGGGACAATCGATATTTGCCCGGCGGTATTGCCTCTGTGACCCTCTAGTTATTTAATCAATGAAGAGGCAGGCGCTGGAGACTGGAAAGCAGGAAACAAGGTTTTTATTCACTCCGGAGGAGAACACAGCAAAACGGACAGCAGGTATCGTTCTGAGGTGCTCTAGCTTATGTTTTAGGCCTGGCCCCTTATATACAGTGTTTGCGGTTTTTATTACAGTTTACATACATATGATAAAGCTTTGATGTACGGAAAGACATTCCCGGAATCCCCCCCTTTCAGGCCCGTTCCCACACAAGGTTACAGTGGAAGTCCCCGCCCCGTTCACAACAGGTGATGATCATCGCGCAGCTGGATATTCCGCCGATTCACGGAGTGTGTGGGGTTCGATCGGATCTCGTAGGGCGGGGGGGGCTTTGATCAACCCGGGGATCCCTTGATGGGGGAAGCTTTCTATTGTGCGGGGAGGGGCAAGGAATAGTATCGGCAGAGCTGGGTGTCGGCCTGGGAACGGGGAAGACAAACGGGCACACGGGGAAAAGGGGGTTTGCATCTAAGGGCCGGGGATCATGAAAGGGAAGAAGGGAGGTGTCGCGCTGGGAACAGGATGAGGGCCTGGGGCAGAGCAACGCCGAAGAGGGGTTTATGATTCAAGGCAGGTGCAAGCAGGGGGTTGGTCAGCGTGCAGGCTTAGTGAGGGCGAAGGGCTATGTCAGGGGCCAGCGGCATGCAAAAGGGTTCGTTCTGATCAGGGCATCTTAAAATGGCGGGTGCGCACGACAAAAGTGTGGCATCAGGGGAAGAGGCAAGATGGCGCAGATAATGTTCACCAAACCGTACTAATTTTCAACAGTTGTCTGTAGAGTAGAAATGGAAGGTGGTTCAAAAATGACATTGTCAAGATGGTACATTGTCTGCATCATAATCTGCTATGCGCTGGTCAAGAAGCAACCCTGAAGGATTCATGGCAATGGCAAATGAGGTGCCAGCTCTGGACATCTCTCTGGCTGCAGCTCGGCCATCAGTGGACACGTTCATGAAATGCTGTCGTGTTGACAGCCAGGTCCATTGTGAGAATCATTTTGCCAACACAGTTCGGCAAGAACTGTGCACCCTATGCAGTACACAGTAACGTACTGTAGCCTATGCAGACTCATTGTCTTTGGGAGGTGCTGCAGTTTATGTATTCTTACGGTAAGCAATATGTATTTAGAAGTATCCGTCAGATCAACAAAATATCTTCTGTATCCGCTCTTTCAGTTAGGGATTCCTAACTGGCCTTGCACCTCCCTGGTCTATGGAGAGTTGTCCTGAACATCATCATAAGATCCTAAGCTAGATTTTGTGACACTGCCACCTGCAATTTGTTCAAACTGTTCTGCATCTGCGGGGACAGAAAGCGACCGATGAGAACATGACATCAGTGTGCTGGAGTGGCACTTCCATGTGTCTTTGCTCCAGCACTTCAGGGCAATACAAAGGTATTGCCAAGCAATATGCTACAAACTATTGAAATAACCAGAGAGCCCCTCCTCCGTAAGCCCTCTGCAGACTCTACGTACCTAAAAAAAACTATAGACCCATCCAATGTTCCCTCTAATTTGTTTCCTCTGTGTGCGGCAGTGGAGAATCTGTGCGCTGCAACCACTGCTATGTGCGCCAGGAACCAAACCGCGCGTGTCTGCGGCACCAAATGGCACTCAAAACGTTTACTTTAAAAAGTGAAAAGATGGTGCATTTTCACACATACACAGCCAAAATAAGGGTCTTAAGGGCAGTGTGCAAATTTATTGTATTGCTAGTATTTCCATTGTTGTGTCTCTGACTGCTGTTGTCTGTCTTCCTTGCTGCCTGTACGTGGTCCGTGCCCCTTATTCTTCCCTCTGTTCCCCTCGCTGTCCCTGTGCTCTCTCTGCCCGATCTTTCCTTCTGTACCCCTCGCTGCCCGTGTCTCTGCCCAGTTTTCCCTTCTGTTCCCCTCGCTGCCCCGTGCCTCTCTGCCCGTTCTGCCTTCTGTTCTTAGCTGCCCCTATATTTCTGTATTCTGAATTTTGCCTCAGTGCCATTAGTTTTTTGTGCCCGTCTGCCCTCTGTGCCACTCATTTTTGTGCCCTTCCCCTCTGTTCCACTCGTTTTTGTGCCTTTCTGCCCTCTGTTCCACTCGTTTTTTGTGCCTTTCTGCCCTCTATTCCACTCGTTTTTTGTGCCTTTCTGCCCTCTGTTCCACTCATTTTTTGTGCCCTTCTGCCCTCTGTTCCACTTCGTTTTCCCCTCGTTTGTTGTGCCCTTCTGCCCTCTGTTCCACTCGTATTTTGTGCCTTTCTGCCCTCTGTTCCACTCGGTTTTTGTGCCCTTCTGCCCTCTGTTCCACTTTGTTTTCCCCTCCTTTGTTGTGCCCTTCTGCCCTCTGTTCCACTCGTATTTTGTGCCCTTCTGCCCTCTGTTCCACTCATTTTTTGTGCCCTTCTGCCCTCTGTTCCACTTCGTTTTCCCCTCGTTTGTTGTGCCCTTCTGCCCTCTGTTCCACTCGTATTTTGTGCCCTTCTGCCCTCTGTTCCACTCATTTTTTGTGCCCTTCTGCCCTCTGTTCCACTTCGTTTTCCCCTCGTTTGTTGTGCCCTTCTGCCCTCTGTTCCACTTGTATTTTGTGCCTTTCTGCCCTCTGTTCCACTCGGTTTTTGTGCCCTTCTGCCCTCTGTTCCACTTTGTTTTCCCCTCCTTTGTTGTGCCCTTCTGCCCTCTGTTCCACTCGTATTTTGTGCCTTTCTGTCCTCTGTTCCACTCATTTTTTGTGCCTTTCTGCCCTCTGTTCCACTCATTTTTTGTGCCTTTCTGCCCTCTGTTCCACTCGTTTTTTGTGCCCTTCTGCCCTCTGTTCCACTTCGTTTTCCCCTAGTTTGTTGTGCCTGTCTGCCCTCTGTTCCACTTGTTTTTTGTGCCTTTCTGCCTTCTGTTCCACTCGTTTTTTGTGCCTTTCTGCCCTCTGTTCCACACGTATTTTGTGCCTTTCTGCCCTCTGTTCCACTCGTTTTTCCCTAGTTTTTTGTGACCTTCTGCCCTCTGTTCCACTTGTATTTTGTGCCTTTCTGCCCTCTGTTCCACTCGTTTTTCCCTCGTTTTTTGTGCCCTTCTGCCCTCTGTTTCACTCGTATTTTGTGCCTTTCTGCCCTCTGTTCCACTCGTTTTTCCCTTGTTTTTTGTGCCCTTCTGTCCTCTGTTCCACTCGTATTTTGTGCCTTTCTGCCCTCTGTTCCACTCGTTTTTTTGTGCCTTTCTGCCCTCTGTTCCACTCGTTTTTTGTGCCCTTCTGTCCTCTGTTCCACTTTGCTTTCCCCTCGTTTGTTGTGCCCTTCTGCCCTCTGTTCCACTCGTATTTTGTGCCTTTCTGTCCTCTGTTCCACTCGTTTTTTGTGCCTTTCTGCCCTCTGTTCCACTCGTTTTTTGTGCCCTTCTGCCCTCTGTTCCACTTTGTTTTCCCCTCGTTTGTTGTGCCCGTCTGCCCTCTGTTCCACTCTTATTTTGTGCCTTTCTGCCCTCTGTTCCACTTGTTTTTTGTGCCTTTCTGCCCTCTGTTCCACTCGTTTTGTGTGCCTTTCTGCTCTCTGTTCCACTTGTTTTTTGTGCCTTTCTGCCCTCTGTTCCACTCGTTTTTGGGCCTTTTTGCCTTCTTTTCCACTTGTTTTCCCCTCGTTTTTTGTGCCCTTCTACCCTCTGTTCCACTTGTTTTATTGTGCCTTTCTGCCCTCTGTGCCACTCGTTTTTTTCCTTGTTTTTGTACCCTTTTGCCTCTGTTCCGCTCGTTTCCCCAGCCGCTGTGGCCTTTTGTTTAAGTATTGCTGTTAATCAGAGACAGTTTCCAAACACAGCGTATGCAAAAGCACGCGCTGTGTTTGGAAACTGACTACGCTTTTGTTAGTAAAGCACGGGGCAGACTGTGGCCTTTTGTTTAAGTATTGCTGTTAATCAGAGCCCGTGAAGGGGCTCTGATTAACAGTAATACTTAAACAAAAGGCCACAGTCTGCCCGCGCTCCCACATAGCCACCAGCCCCCCCGCCTCCTTACCTACACTCATCATGTTCCCGCCGCTCGCTTCTTCAAAGCGGCCTGCGGCACGAGTCTCGCACGACATCCTGTGTGCGCGCTCCACGCGAGGCGGTGCACGGTGATGTATGGGGAGGTGCGCGCGCACACGCCCTAGATGGAACGGTGGACCCATCTATCTCCTCCCCTTTGCGGCTAAAGTCACTAAGAAGATTGTCATTAGCCAACTCACAAACTTCATCAAAGCCAACTCCATTCTCGACTCTTGCCAATCCAGATTCTGCAGCAACCACAGCACTGAGACCGCCCTCCTCGCTGCCACAGACGACAACCGTCCTCTCCCCGACCAGGGCCACACAGCGGCCCTCATCTCACTTGACCTCTCTGCAGCCTTCGACATCGTGTCCCATCGCACTCTCACCACCAGACTCCACAACGCTGGCATACAGGGAGCTGCCCTCGACTGGGTCCGCTCTTTCTTCACCGGCCAAACCCAAAGAATCCGACTCCCGCCTATCCTCTCCGAACCCACAGAGATCAACTGTGGAGTACTCCAAGGATCGTCGCTCAGCCCCACGCTCTTCAACATCTACATGGACCCCCTCACTGCCATCGTCAGACAACATGGGCTCAGCATAGTATCCTATGCCGACTACACCCAGCTCATCCTCTCCCTCACGAGGCAACCCAACATCACCAGACTCCGCTTCCAGGAAGTTATGAAAGACGTGGCATCCTGGATGAGCAGCAGCTGTCTGCAGCTCAACTCGGAGAAAACAGAACTCCTCATCCTCGAACCCACCCCCTCAACATAGGACAACACCTGGTGGCACTCCGCCCTCGGCAGCTTCCATATTCCCACGGACCACGCCCGCAACCTCAGAATCATACTCAACTCCTCCCTCACCATGACCCAACAGATCAACGCTGTCTCCTACTCGTGCTACAACACCCTCTGCATCCTTCGCAAGACCTTCAAGTAGATTGCCACCGAATCCAGAAAGACCGTCACCCGCGCACTCATAACTAGCAGACTGGACTACAGAAACGCCCTCTGTGCCGGAATCAACAAATCCCTGCTCCAGACACTCCAGACCATCCAAAACACTGCTGCCAGGCTCATCCTTGGCTTCCCACGACATCACATCAACCAGCACCTATGACACCTCCACTGGCTGCACGTTGAGAAGAGAGTAACCTTCAAGCTACTCACTCAGGCCTACAAATCCCTCCACAACACCGGACCCCAATACCTCAACAAGAGTCTCCTTCCATGCACCCAAGAGTAACCTCTGCTCTGCCGACCTCGCCCTCGTCGAAACCCCGTGCATACACAGAGTCAGAACGGGTGGAAGAGCCTACTCCTACATCGCAGCAAAGACCTGGAGCAGATTCCCGCTCAACATCAGACATTCCCCCACCCTGCACACCTACAGAAAGAGCCTCAAAACCTGGCTCTTCGGCTGAATCAGAACTGCACAACAAACTCCCCCCTTTCCCCCCCGCCACCTCCCCTCGGTCCTCCCAGCGCCTTGATACCCTCACGGGTGAGTAGCGCGCTTCACATATTCCTGATTGATTTATTGAGAGCGTGCTATCAAAGGTAAGTAACTTGGTCATTTCAGCACATCAAGTACTCCTGAAGTCCCCCAGTGATTGTAATGTCTGGAGGGGGAGGGCATTCTAGGACTTGGCGGCGGCATAGGAGAAGCAACGGCCTCTGCTGTGGCTTTGGTGGATATGTGGTGTCTGTGCGAGGGCGGTGGATCGAAGGACTCTGGATGGTTGGTGAAGTTTCAGTGGTGGTGCATGTATGCTGGTGCTTGGTCGTTGGGTCTTTGTAGGCGTGCATCAATATCTTGAATGGGCATCTTTTCTGGACGGGGAGCCATTGGAGGTTCCTTTGGTGTGGGGTGATGTGCGTCTGTTTGTGCAGGTTGAAGATGAGTTTGGGCGCTGAGTTCTGTATTGTCTGGAGTCTTCTCGTGAGTTTGGTGTTTGTTCCTGGTTCCTTTTGTCGCCTCTTGCCTCGGTCCTGTTTCTCTCCCCAACTTCCTGTTTTTAACAGTGTCTTCTTGCACCTCAGCGCCTGTTTCTCCTCTCCACATGTCCATGCTCACCCTTAGGGTGACGCCAGGACTGTCATTTATGCACCAGTGGGGCAGAAAGAAGGGAAGACCAGGTAAAAGGCTCCACTAACAAGTAGCAGAGACAGGTGTTCATGCCTTCGGTGCAGCAATGCCACGCATGGCAGGTGCGTGAGACTAGCTACAATTGCCCCTCCCAAATATCCCCAATACTCATAATCCTGTGGCCTCCTACAATGCAATACATGCTGTGATGGTATGATAGCTACAACCGTTATCAGCCCCACCATCGTTACTTAGCAGTTCTGGAGCCTGGACTGGAGGTCACGCAGGCCACCATCGCTCACTCACATAGGTCCCAGTGTGGTTGGGAGGGCTCTGTTCCACATCACCTGCTCCCACTTCCAGGTCCCCTACCTTCCTCATCACACCAGCCTGTCTTATCCTCTCCAGTAGCTCCATGCCATGCCACCTGCTCCCACTTCAAGGTCCCCTCCTTTCATCGGTTCAGGCTGTCTTGTCCCCTCCAGTGGCTCCATGCCCCTTCACCGGCTCCCACTTCCTGGTCCCCTCCTTTCATCAGTACAGACTGTCTTGTTCCCTCCAGTGGCTGCATGACATGCCGCCTGCTCCCACTTCCAGGTCCCCTCCTTTTATCGGTCCAGGCTGTCCTGTCCCCTCCATTCATCGGTCCAGGCTGTCTTGTCCCCTCCAGTGGCTCCATGCCATGCCACCTGCTCCCACTTCCAGGTCCCCTCCTTTTATCGGTCCAGGCTGTCCTGTCCCCTCCATTCATCGGTCCAGGCTGTCTTGTCCCCTCCAGTGGCTCCATGCCATGCCACCTGCTCCCACTTCCAGGTCCCCTCCTTTTATCGGTCCAGGCTGTCCTGTCCCCTCCATTCATCGGTCCAGGCTGTCTTGTTCCTTCCGGTGGCTCCATGCCCCTTCACCGGCTCCCACTTCTGGTCCCCTCCTTTCAACGGTACAGACTGTCTTGTCCCTTCCGGTGGCTCCATGCCCCTTCACCGGCTCCCACTTCCTGGTCCCCGCCATTCATCGGTCCAGACTGTCTTGTCACCTCCAGCGGCTCCATGCCACTTCACCGGCTCTCACTTCCTGGTCCCCGCCATTCATCGGGCCAGGCTGTCTTGTCCCCTCCAGGGGAGTCTGCATGCCATTTCACCGGCTCCCACTTCATTGTCCCCTCCTTTCAACGGTACAGACTGTCTTGTTCCCTCCAGTTTCTTCATGCCATGCCGCCTGCTCCCACTTCCAGGTCCCCTCCTTTTATCGGTCCAGGCTGTCTTGTCCCCTCCAGTGGCTCCATGCCCCTTCACCGGCTCCCACTTCCTGGTCCCCTCCTTTCAACGGTATAGACTGTCTTGTCCCTTCCGGTGGCTCCATGCCCCTTCACCGGCTCCCACTTCCTGGTCCCCGCCATTCATCGGTCCAGACTGTCTTGTCACCTCCAGCGGCTCCATGCCACTTCACCGGCTCTCACTTCCTGGTCCCCGCCGTTCATCGGGCCAGGCTGTCTTGTCCCCTCCAGGGGAGTCTGCATGCCATTTCACCTGCTCCCACTTCCTTGTCCCCTCCTTTCAACGGTACAGACTGTCTTGTTCCCTCCAGTTTCTTCATGCCATGCCACCTGCTCCCACTTCCAGGTCCCCTCCTTTCATCGGTTCAGGCTGTCTTGTCCCTTCCGGTGGCTCCATGCCCCTTCACCGGCTCCCACTTCCAGGTCCCCTCCTTTTATCGGTCCAGGCTGTCTTGTCCCTTCCGGTGGCTCCATGCCCCTTCACCGGCTCCCACTTCTGGTCCCCTCCATTCATCGGTCCAGACTGTCTTGTTCCCTCCAGTGGCTCCATGCCCCTTCACCGGCTCCCACTTCTGGTCCCCTCCATTCATCGGTCCAGACTGTCTTGTTCCCTCCAGTGGCTCCATGCCCCTTCACCGGCTCCCACTTCTGGTCCCCTCCATTCATCGGTCCAGACTGTCTTGTTCCCTCCAGTGGCTCCATGCTCCTTCACCGGCTCCCACTTCTGGTCCCCTCCATTCATCGGTCCAGACTGTCTTGTTCCCTCCAGTGGCTCCATGCCCCTTCACCGGCTCCCACTTCTGGTCCCCTCCATTCATCGGTCCAGACTGTCTTGTTCCCTCCAGTGGCTCCATGCCCCTTCACCGGCTCCCACTTCCAGGTCCCCTCCGTTCATCAGTCCAGGCTGTCGTGTCCCCTCCAGGGGAGTCTGCATCGGCGCTTTCCATTTTTCAAGGTTGTCTCGTTGAGACAGCAATGACTTCCTCACGTCCATCCTGAGCAGAGTGGCTGGTGCACGCCCACTGGTGATGTTAGAAAAGAGTTAAAAAGGCTTCTCCTAATCCTCCAACCCATTTGTGAGTTGTAATTATTTTAAATTAATTTGCGTGAGTGAGAATAGTCAATCTGATTCTACTGGAGATGTCCATCAACACGATGTCGATACACATCCATCTCTCATTTTAATGACCTTAGACATGCTACATCCGTCTTACTGACCACACCACAGCCACATTCTCGGGCACCTGGAGCTGGGCAATCTATCCCTGTTAGGGCAAGTATCCATGGAGAAAGGACTCCCTGGGGACCCTCCTTCGTATTTTAAGCCATGATTAAAAAATGAATGTTGGCACTTAATTGATATGTAATTTTGGTTGCGTATCCTGTGTTGGAAGTACTTGAATACAAAAAGCAGCAAAAAGTGAATTTGTAGCTGTCATTTTTATCAATTTGGCAAATCAAATAAAACTGGTCACATTTATAGACTACGTAGTGGAGCTATTAAGAGAACACCCAAGCTAAAGGAGTAAAGAAACCTCCTTTTGACGGTTCAAGGACCCCATGAAGGCCAGCCCACGATTACGCCAACTTAACATTGTAGCGTAATTCCATAATTCCATGATCTAAATTGTTTAGAAGACCCGTCCTTTGGCTGGGTGATTCCAGTCCGTCATATGAATTTGCTGTTTAAGACCAAGATATGAGGATAATTGATATTCTTAATAAAATGGTTTACGATTACTTTGGCAATTGATGAACCTATTTGGATTTTGTATATGTTGGAAGAGATTTCCATTTGGATTCTTCTTATTAATGATAAGCCCGCTGCTTGGACGACACAATCAGTCGTTATTGTTCTGATCCGATCATTGCTGCCTTCGTCTTATAAATAACATCCTCACCGGAGAGGTTAACGCATATCCAGGTGTTAAGTATAACAATAACATCTCATGCTTCGTTTATTGACAACATGGCTGGTCCATCTCATTGATGAAAACATGCACTGGTCCCCTCAATAGCTTTGCTCTAATCCCACTAAGTCGTAAAACACCATTATATTGAAGATCAAATCCAAATTTGTCTAATTGAGAATGACAACATTCTCTGCTTTTCATGAAGGAGGTAATTGTTGTGTAGATCTTACTGTTTATAACACCATTATTGTGACAGCAATTGGTCTTTCTGGCAACATCTTTGTCTTGATCTTGCTTACAGTAACATCCTGGTTTCCAGTTGAATTCTGTTGCTACCGCCCTCTATGTTGACGTTTCATCCTGATAACCTTATGTTAGTCTCCCTTGAAAAATTAAACCTAACTTCGTTGTTTGCCTTGAAGATGACCTTACTCGTGATGATCTCTCTGTGGTGGTTGCACTCTTAATGCCCTCCTTTGGATACAACTGAGTGTTTGTACTGGTATTTCTGTTGATAGCAGTATTATGTTGGTCGCCATGACAACGATTTCTGTTGACCGTATCAACAATAATTATGCTTGTTTGGGTTATTGAAAACGTCTATTCATTCATCTGACAGTGGCGTCTTTATTTTGTTGTGTTTTGGTATCACAAGTGATAATCCATTTGTTTTATTATTGTTACTAATATTGTGGTGGCCAAGGTGACAAAATCTTGATCTTAATAATATTTTCTACCCAGTTATAACCTCTTTGTGATGGTCTTACTAATAATAACTGCATGTTGGTCACCCACCAATAACCTTTTGTGCCTTCATTAGTATTTAGCAAAAGACACACAATTGATGGATAGAATGCAAAACAAATCAAAACATTCACCCCCAGTCAAGAGATCTGGGTTCAATCCATCATTCTTGTGCTCACCATGCCACCCCAGTTTAGACCTGGCCATATGCAAATCTGTCTTGACCCCGTGCCTCATGGGAACAGTCGAGCCCGAACTGCCAAGCCAGGTCCTCCCTGGACTAGAAACAAGCATCCTAAGACCGGTTTCGGGGTTTCACCCCTCATCAGCCAGGCGAGCTGGAATCCAGTGGCACAGTGGCCCGGGGCCCATGTCTGGGCATACCCGGCGCACTCGGGTGACAAATGCAAAAACAACAGTTGATGGACAGAATGCAGAACAATGTCATACATTCACCCCAGTGCAGAGATCTGGGCCTAAATCCATCGTTTTTTTGCTCAACATGCCTTTTCAGTTTAGACCTGGCCATATGCAAATCTGTCTTGACCCTGTGCCCCATGGGAACAGTCCAGCCCGAACTGCCAAGCCAGGTCCTCCATGGACTAGAAACAAGCATCCTAAGACCGGTTTCGGGGTTTCGCCCCTCATCAGCCAGGCTAGCTGGAATCCAGTGGCACAATGGCCCGGGGCCCATGGCTGGGCATACCTGGCGCACTTAGGGCGAGAAAGCAAAAGACACACAATAAACATTCACCCCCAGTCAAGAGATCTGAGTTAAATCCATTATTCTTTTTCTCACCATGCCACGCCAGTTTAGACCTGGCCATATGCAAATCAGTCTTGACTCTGTACCTCATGGGAACAGTCCAGACCGAACTGCCAAACCCGGTCCTAGGATGCTTGTTTTCAGTCCAGGGAGGACCTGGCTTGGCAGTTCGGGCTGGCCTGTTCCCATTGGGAACAGGGTCAAGAATGATTTGCATATGGCTGGTTTCAAACTGGAATGGCATGGGGAGCAAATAAACGATGGATTTAGGCCCAGATCTTTGTTTTGGGATTAATGTATGACATTGTTCTGCATTCTGTCCATCAATTCATCTTTTTGCATTCATTAGTATTTAAGCCAATATTCTTTGTTCACACCACTGACAAAAACTTAGAGGTAAACAACATCCTCGCAATATTGTGTAATTTGCTCCAACAATGACATCTGTGTGCTCGTGTTTTGCCTTGGCTGCTAGATTGATCATTTGTTGGTGGTGTTTGTTCCACCAATATCACTGTGTTCCTTTTGCTGCTCACCCCCTCTTTTGCTAGTTTCACTCTTGACAATCTTTGTGTTGGTCTTTCCCACAGTGATATTGCTATGTTCCTTATTTATCTGTAACCTTTACACACGTCATGATGATAACCCCTTTGTGATAAACTTACAGTTGAAGGCAATATTGTGTTTGATCTGCCTGATAATGTTTCTGGTGGTTCTACTGTTGATTAGCAAACAATAATATTGCACTTTGACTTATTCATCACAACATCTTTGTACCTACGTTAACTTTTGTATGATAATCTTACTTGTGATTACAATGGTGTGTTGGTCACCCAGTTGATGACCCCTTTGCTGTTGATCTGCAACCCTCTCATAGTACCCCTTCTTCCGTTCCTTCTAGGGGGACACCCCCAAGCATCGAGCTGAAAAAGCAAATGATCCGGAGCTTGCTGCCTACCTCGAGAACCGACAGCACTACCAGATGATCCAGCGAGAAGACCAAGAGACGGCGGTGTGACACTAGGCCCACGCCATGCCTTAGCGTGCCCTTCACCCCGCCGCAAGTGGGCGCTACCGACTGCCCTTGCCGGAGGCCGGAAGTAGCATGGGACGAGCAAGAGACAGCAGACTCCAGCCCACCTCCCTGCCATGTTGGGACATATTGCAATTTACCCCCACACCGCTCCTGTGTGTGTATTTGTGTGTGTGTGTGAAACACCGCTGTGTGTCCCAGACCACGACAGAAACTGGATTTTTATTTAATGTCACTTTTCTGGGGAGTTTTTGAGTCACTGTGTTTGAATTACAGTCTTGTTGGCAAATCCAGGCTTGTTTATTTGCATGTGGGTAACTGGACTGGCACATTTAGGTGTGTTGTGTTTTATTTTGTCATGAGGGAGCATGTGGAGGGAAGGTATCTTTGTTCTGCAGCGTGACTCACATTGCAGTGTGACTCCGAAGCCCCTGCCACAGCCGGGAGCTCCTCCCAATCTTCATCAGATGAACACCACTCAGCATGGCCACGGTCTGTCGGTCTTCTCTCAGTATGAGAGGCGATGTCCCTCATTTCCTCCACTCCCCCTTTGAGGTCCTCGCAACATAACAAGACGGACCGACCTCAGGGCCTCCACCCCAATGAGCCCAGAGCATTTTGTATATGTGTGAGGAGGTATGATCCATTGCCCTTTCAGGCCCTTATCCGAAGTGTTATGCCACTTACATGAAAATGTGTGTCCTCTCCTCCGTGTGACCTCCCCTCATGGTACCAAATGCCATCTATCTTATCCTCAGAAGTCACGCAGTAGTTTCTTTACCTAGCCTGCATTCTCCTACTCTACATTCCATAAATTAAAGGTTGTTATCCATAATTTATGTGGATAGGTAGCGGTAGATGTGGTGGTGGGGGCAGCTACTGCCCAATAAGAACATCATACCTTCACAGAAGCTGTGTGACAACCTCGCCAACTTCTCTCACAGCAAGATTGCAACCATATACAGAAATTTTGCACCCCAACCCACACCTACAGACTTCAACAGATATGCCACCACCGCAACCAACACAACGACAGACTGATCACCTGGTACCTCCTCTGCACCCAGGACACCACCTCCACCATGAAATCCCTCTACTGGGGAGCTCCCCCAGACCCATGCCCGCACTACATCTTCAATCCTGGAAAGCAAAAGATCTTCCAGGAACTCACCACCCTGCTCAACACTTCTATCACCACTGCGACATTTCCAGATGCCTGGAAATATGCCAAAGTCAGACCGCTACTCAAGAAACACGCCACCAACCCCAATGAACTCAAAAACTACCGGCCAATCTCCCTGCTCCCATTCCCAGTGAAGGTACTCGTAAGATCATCAACAAGCAACTCATGACACACCTGGAGCAGAACCAGCTACTCAGCGCCTCCCAATCTGTCTTCTGCAGCAATCATGCACAGAGAGTGCCCTGATCGCAGCCACCGATGACATCCGAACCCTCCTCAAACGAGGAGAAACAGCAGCTTCGATCCTTCTCAATCTCTCCGCAGCCTTTGACACCGCATCCCACCACACGTTGATCAAAAGACAACCACATCGGCATCCCAGGGGACGCGCTCCGATGGATCACCACCTTCTTCTTCGGAAGAACCCAGAGGATCAACCTTCCACCTTTCATATCTGAACCTAAGGAGTTCACCTGCGGTGTCCCCCAGAGCTCATCGCTCAGCCCCTACTCTCTTCAGCGCATATATGACCCCGCTGGTCTCAAAATAATTTCCCACTCAGACAACACCCAACTCATCCTCTCACTCACTGATGAGCCCACCAGCACCAGGACCAACTTCCACAGATGCATAACAAGCGTTGCCTACTGGATGAAGAACAACTAACTGCAACTAAACACAGACAAGAGGTAGATTCTGATCTTTGGGAACAGCAGCAGCACATGGAATGGAGAGAGGATGTTGCCTTACGGCTAGAGCAGTCAGCCTCAAAGCTGGGGAACCGGGTTCAAGTCTCAGCAACGACCTTCACATCCTGTAATTCTGGGCAAATCACCTAATCTCCCCGTGCCTAACAAAAATGAATGTGTCCATGCGTAACGAAACTGGTGCTCATGGAAAGCGCTCTGATACCTGCTATCTTCGGGTCTAGTTTGCGCTATATAAAACTCTTCAAAATAAAAATATAATAATGAATGGAATGACTCCTGGTGGCCATCAAACCTAGGACCTGCACGAACTCCCTCTGACTACGCCAGAAACCTCGGAATCTTTATTGATAACAAGCTCACCATGAAACCACAGATTGACACCGTCCCCTCCGCCTGCTTCCTCACTCTGCGCATGTTACTTAAGATCTTTAAGTGGCTACCCCTACACACAACACACCGTAACAAAGGCCCTAATCACCAGCAGACTTGACTACGACAACGCCCTCTGTGTAGGATTCGCCTCACACCTCCTACAGAAACTTCAGACCATACGGAATTCCACAGGCAGGCTCATCTGCGGCCTTCCCAGACAACTACACTTCACACCCCACCTCAGGCAACTTCACTGGCACCTCATACAGAAGAGATACCAATTTAAGTTGCTCATCCATACTTACAAAGCTCTACACTACCAAGGACTGGCCTACATTAGCAGTCTCGGCAGCAAGATCCAGTCTCCGGCTGCCCTCACAGGCCACTCTATATAAGCATTGATGATTGATATTAAACACTTCCTGAACTTCCACTAACTGTCGAGAAAACTACGCTCTGCCTCCCTCTTACTTGCCCTTCTCCCACATCGCTGCAGAGACCTGGAACAGCCTACACATGCCCCCGGGCCATCATCTCGCTTCCGGAATTCCGAATGTCTCTCAAGACCTGGCTGTTTGAATAAGCCTCCGGGACCGGCAGGCGTCTGGATACCCTATTGAGTTATTAGCCGCGCTTTACAAATCCCTATTGATTGATTGATTGAGTAAAGGATCCTAGGAACCAGTAGGACATAGCCAGCGAGAGCTGCACATGGTTCCTCTGGCTATTGCAATTGGGACTGTGCTGTTGCCGATCTGGAGCCTACCCTGAAGAGCAAACCTGCATGCGTAATCAACACACACCACACCGCCATGCCAATGCACTTAAAAGGGCACACATTTCCCGTCAAGAAAGCCATCGTTGTACCCATGGAAATTCCATGTACCGTCAGATGACTGTGAGGGGACCCCTCCCACCCAGCCTATATCAGGGCTATAGGAGCAGCGTTGGAGAGTAGTGCCAGCTGTGCCATGACAGCTGCACCATGAGTGGGGCCCCTCCACCTTTTGCAAGGGTCCCACATGTTATTGTAATGTAAGTAGTAGTTATGGCTTGCATCAGGAGCCTCCCTCTCATTTCACTGTACCATTGGCCGGCATGAGGAGACCTCGCTTGCTGTTGGAATTAGAGGAAGACGTGTCTTACATTAGGAAAACCCATCACTGAATTAAAGCCTTAATACATCGAGCGAAGGGTCTTAGAGCAGGCGACTGCCCGTGTGTGCCTCTGTGACAGGAGAGATTCAACCTTATTTAATTAAAGCCCTGTATGATTGTCATAGGAAGGGTCTTTGTGGTTCGTGTCAGGACGCCTCAGTCTATGTGATGTAGGGAGACAGAGCTCATGGGTCGCGTCACTTTCCACCTGCATGTAAGAGCCCCTTGTCACTCTTATAGCCCTGGGGCTATGTCCGGAGACAACAAAAAGACACTGTACTAAGGTTTCCTGGGCTATGTTTGGAGACAAGATGTTGTTGTGCCGGGGAGCCCTAGAGATGTCTGGAGACCAGAAGTCACAGGACCAGGGAGCCCTGGGCTATGTCTGAAGACAAGAGGTTGCTTACTGGGGGGGAAGGTCCGGGGTTATGTCTTCAGAGAAGAAGTTCCGACCAGGGAGGCCTGAGTCTAGGTCTGGATACAAGATGTCACTGTACCAGGGTGACCTGAGGCTATGTCCAGAGGCAAGAAGTCCCTGTACTAGAGAGCCCTTGGCTATGACCTCAAGCCACTACTGGAGCAGGTATCCCAGGGCTATGTCTGATGTCCTTGTACCTGGGAGCCCTCGGTCTGTGTCTGGAGACAAGAAGTCTCTGTACCAGGAAGCTCTGGACCTCTCTCTGGAGAAAAGAGTCACAGTACTAGGGAACCCTGAGGCTATGTCCAGAGACAACAATAAGACACTGTACTAAGGAGCCCTGGGCTATGTCTGGAGACAAAATGTCCTCCTGCTAGGGAGCCCTAGAGATGTCTGAAGACAAGAAGTCACTGGACCAGGGAGCCCTGGGTATGTCTAAAGGTGTCAGCACAGGAAGTGACATCACTGGCACTCCCATCATGCACCTACACAGGAAATAACATCTATGAATTTCACATTGTCCATCTGGACAGGAAGTGATGTTCCTGGTTTTCTTACCAAAATCATCTTTAAATGAAGCCAAACAAGAAGGTGTCATTTACTATCACCTATCAGCACAGGTTATGACATCATTGGATCGCACATCATCCACCAACACAGGAAGTGACATCACTGAATTTCCAACTATCCATCTTGACGGTAAGTGACGTTACTTGTCTACTTGTTAAAACCATCTTTTCCCTTCCCAAGTGCTACTTAATGGCAGCTGCAACACGTATGCACATTGGTGGTACACTGGGAGACCGCCGAAGGCAAGTCTTCCTGTCCTTGTCCACACATTACACCCCCCACCCAACTGCTGCTGTGCTCACATCACACCATGGTAAGAGCTTTCACCTGCACCCACTGTAGCTTCTCCAGCATCCCCAAACTCACCCCATGCAAATGCTAACAACACCCTCTCCCAATACACACCCCACTCAAGTACCAACAGAGCCCACACCCCCACCCTACATAACACTCCACAGCAAACCTGCACGTCAACACCCACTCACATGCATGCTTCTCAACACACGATCTCGGAGCAAAGACACAACCGAAATATGGGATCTGCTGAGTAGCGACGCACCCTACATCCTCTTCCTCACAGACCTCTGGCTCAACCCCCTCATTGGCTCCCAACATCGCCGCAGCCATTCCAGCAGGCTACAAGATTATTTGACAGGACTCACCATCATCGACAAGGAATCCATCAAATGCACAACATCCACAGAGGATGCCACTCTATTCATGGAACACCTGCACTTCAAGTTGCAAATCTCAGAAAACTTCATCCTGAATGGAACCCTCTCCTGCCGACCACCAGGACCACGAGCTGTTTAACCCCTTCCACGCTCATGACGAGCTGGGCTCGTCATGAAGTAGCCTCCTCGCACGCTCATGACGAGCCCAGCTCGTCATGAAACATGGGAATCAACAAATCTCAGCACAGGAGGGGAATATGCTGAGCATCCATGGGGTTAATGAACCTCATCACCAACTTTGTCGCTCCGCTCACCATCGACTGCAGAGTCAACATTCTCCCCTGTGACCTCAACTATCACCACCCCTGATCCACAACACTCCTTGAAAGCTTGAACAACATTGGACTTACCCAGCTCATCCTGCAACCAACACACACCACAGAACACACACTGGACCCCATCTTCACCACATGTGAAAGCATCAAATACAATTACAGCACACCGCTCACATGAACCAACCAATCCATCATCCACTTCCAAATCAACACATGTCAAGTTAACACCCTACTGGGATCAGCATTCCAAGTCGCATCTGGGGCAAAATCACAGAAGCAGACTAGCTCAGCGCTCTCAGCATGGATCAACCCAACCCCTACAGAAAACTTCAACAAGGAGATCAAAAACTGGATCAAGAACTGCGCAGACACTCTCAAAACCATCGAACCCAACTAACATAGAAGATCATTCAAGCAGGCCAGCTGGTACACACAAGACGTCAGAGACACAAAACGACACAGTAAACAGCTAGAATAGAAATGGAGCGCCATCTACGAAACCACTGACAGACCTACCTACAAGGCTGCACGCAGACTCTATCCCCAGCAAATGAAAGACATCAAGAAAACAGCTCTAGTGGACCGCATCGAAAGAAGCTCCAACAGCTGCAAGGAGATCTTCTTGATCATTAATTATTTTACCTTGCCCTCAGCCACTGTCACCAACATTGCTATTTCGCAACAACTCTGTGACAACCTATCCAACTTAATCCACAGTAAAATCGCAAACATCTACAGCAACTTTACCCACCAAACCAGCACTACAGAACCCTTTGCTAACCTACTCACCACCAAAAAACAAGGCCACCTGACTGAATACACAACCTTCACCAGAAGCAAAACAGTAGCAAGTATGTGGACCTTCCACTCAGGGACCCTAAATGACCATACCCCTATTACATCTACAACCTGGTAACAGCACCAGTTAGCACCACCCGACCCACACCATCAACACCTCCATCACGTCTGCCACTTTCCCAGATTAATCGAAACTTGCAGAAATACTCTCCTCAAGAAGCCCTTAGCAGGCCCAAATCAACTGAGCAACTTCCTACTCATCTCCCTGCTTCCCTGTCTAGCCAAAGTGATTGAGAAGGCCATCAACAAGCCACTCATAACCCACCTCGAATCTAGACAGCAAACAATCAGGATTCAGAAAGAACCACAGCACAGGAAGAGGTGTGGCGCCGCGGCCAGGGCGACTGACTCCGGAAACTGGGGATCACGGTTCGATCCCCGGCTCCGGCGGCAGATTAGCCCAGCACCATGTGACTCTGGGCAATAGCTTGCTTAATCTTCCCGACGGCCCCCAGCGCCTAGAGACCCTTACGGGTGATTGTGCGCTTTACAAATGTGGATATTATTATTATAAATAGCCCTCATCACAGCCACCAATGACATTCAAATCATCCTGAACTGAGGAGAAACAGGGTTTCCTCATCCTCTTGAAGTCTCTGTGTCCTTCGACGCGGTCCCCCCTAACACCCTTATCAGAAGACTCCACTAGATTGGCATAGAAGGATACACTCTCAAATGGATCTGTTCCTTCTTTAGGAAGAGTCCAAAGGGTCAGGCTGCCTCCCTTCACATCAAAGTCCAAGAGATTGATATGCGGAGTCCCATGGGATCGTTTTTCATCCCTACCCATTTCTGCTTATACATGGCACTGCTTGCCAACATCATCCAATCACAAGACACAACTGTCATCGCCTACGCCGATGACACCCAACTCATCCTCTCCCTGACAGACAAGACAAATTCCACCAGAACCAACTCCACCAACTGCATGACCATGGTAGCATACTGGATGCAAACCAACTGCCTGTAGCTCAATTCTGACAAGATAGAAGTATTGGTCTTTGGCAACAAGACCTCTTCATGGGAGTCCACCTGCTGGCCGTCGGAGATAGGACCAACACCCACAGAGCATGCAAGAAATCTATGGATCACCCTAGATGGTTAGCTCAACACAGCGACTCAAGTCAACATAGTGGGCACCTCTTTCTTCCACTACACACACACGCTGCAAAAGATCTTCAGGTTTTTTTTTACACCTATGCAATCATTATCTTGCATTCAGCTACTTAAAGTTCTTGGTGCACTGCCTCAGAACACCAGATGGATTGTCAGGTAGGCACTCATCACGAGTAGGCTGGGCTACGGCAACACTCTACACCGGAATCTCCAAACAACACCTACAGAGAGTCCAGAACATCCAGCACACTGCTGCAAGATGCATACTCGACATTCTATGCCAGACACTACACTTCTGAAAGCTTCACTGGCTCCCCATTCACACGCTCTGCCTCACTCTCACACAATCCTCGCATCCGCAAAACTGGAGGTCGCTAATTCTCCTACATTGCACCCAAGACATGAAACAACCTCACTCAAGACATCAGAGCCTCCTCACTTCTTGAGTTTGAAAGAAGCTGAAGACTTGGCTCATTGTATAAGCGCCTTGAAGACCACAAACCTACACACACAAGAGCCTGGATACCCACTAGACCGATTAGTGCACTATAGAAATCAAAATAACATAACATGACGAGAAGTCATTGTACTAGGGCGACCTGGGGCTAAGGTCCAGAGACAAGAAGTCCCTCTACCAGGGAACCCTAGACTACATCCGGAGGCAATAAGTCAGTGTACCAGGGAGCCCTGGTGCTATGTCTAGAGACAAGAAGTCACTGTACTAGGGAGCCCTGGGGCTATGTCCAGAGAGAACAAGGAGGGCCAGTACTAGGGAACAATAGGGCTATGTCTTAAGACAAGAAATCACTGTAGTAAGGACCCCTAGGTCATGTTCGAATACAATAAGTTACTGAACCAGGAAGCCCTGGGGCTATGTCTGCAGACTTTAAGTCCCTGTACCAGGAAGTAGGCCTCTAATCTGCTCTGCGTAGTGCAGCAGAGTTTTCCCCCACTCGTGCTCTCAAACGGTAAGTTCATGAGCTCGAGCTGCCACTCGGTTAGAATTTGTACCCTAACGGCAGGAAGACCAGCAAGAACAGCAGTTGCATAACTTCGTTGAGTTGTTTTGTCACTTTGCGGAGTTCCGCTGCCTTGGGGCTATGTCTGAAGACAAGAAGTCACTCTACTAGGGTGCCTTGGGGCTATGTCTGAAGACAAGAAGTCACTCTACTAGGGTGCCTTGGGGCTATGTCTGAAGACAAGAAGTCACTCTACTAGGGTGCCTTGGGGCTATGTCCGTAGACAATAAGTCACTTTTCTTGGAGCCATGGGGATGTGTCTGGAGAAACAAAACGTCAATGTACTAGAGAGTCCTGGAGCTCTGTCTGAAGACAAGAAGTCACTGTGCCAGGGAGCCCTGGAACCTTGTCTGAAGAGGAGACAAGAAATCACTGTATCAAGAAGCCCTAGGCTATGTCTAGAGAACACAAGAAGTGACCCTACGAGGGAGCCCTTGGCTATGTCTGGAGACAAGTCCCTGAACCAGGGAGCCTCGGAGCATTGTCTGGAGACAAGAAGTCACTCTTCTAGGGAGCCCTATGGCTGTGTCTGGAGACCACAAGAAGCCACTGTACGAAGAGGAACCCGGGGGCTTGTATCGAGAAGTTCTCCTGCTACCTTAATAAGAGAGGACCTTGTCACTGGAGACTCCCTTCTTAAGTGCCTATGCTGTATGTATTATGGTTGCTGTAATAAGGCACCCAATGCCATTAAATAATAGACAACAAAGACTTAAAACCATTTGTTGGGTTAATGTGACCCCAAAAGAGGGAGCCTGTGGGCTACATCCGGCGAGCATATGTCACTAGAACAAGGTGGCCCCAAGCTTACGCCTGACTGCACCCTCTCCTATCCCACCCCCCCACCCGCACCCCTTGTGGCCTCACCGGAGTCACAGGCATGTGTATCAGAAGACCCAGTGTTTCTGGAATACTAAGATGTCTCAATGATTCTTGCAAGACCTCACTCCAAGCTTGATGACACCACTGAGCTTCCCTCTAGCCCCTGCAATAAATATGTCCAAAGAAGGTAAAGCTGGAAACCAAGTGAACTAGAAAAAGCCTGACTGAAGGTCAAGCAAGAATACAACTAGAGCCTTTGGAGTCTAAAAGAAGGTTGGATTCCTGATGCCCATCACCAGAAGATCCAGAAGCTGGATAAAGAGACCACCTGGGAGTTGCCGCACGGTCCAACCCGGCTCTGCTGATGCTTTCGTCTTGAGGAACCATTTCCTGGATCCTGTTGAATGAACTACAACAAAACAGTATGGATCATCGCAAACGTGTGTTTATATTTGCCGATAAGTGCTCTCCAGCCTCTTTATGCTTTGTCTAAAAAAATATGGAGAAAAGGTTTGAGTCTCCGCAGTCCCCAAGCACTGCCAAGCTCTTTCTTCCAGTCCCAGCATCGGCCTTAGCTTGACGCGGGGATTTATAGGATCTGGAACATAGTAAGCTCCCGACTTAGTACTACTGCAAATTGCCTTGAAGTCACATCACCTTGTATAGCATTGATGTTATTCCGGACACTTGTTGACAGTGATGGGTGATGTGCCTTTAGAAGGTCTGTTCGCCTTCCTCATGCATGGAGAAACAGCACATGTTCTTTGGCTGGTCTATCTGTAGCTTCCAGATGTGAAACCTCTGGAGCTGTTCAGAGTCTTCACATCTTATCATAGATTCACCAGAGAACCACAGGCACCTGCAGACTGCCAATCATATACATAACCGCATCATAGGAATTAAACATGCAAAAGGCATTTTATCACATCAATTTGAAAGACCAGACCTACACGGCAATGTCCTGCTTTCCACAAGAGGAAGAGCCTTGCAAATGCACATCAATTCAATATTAATATGCACAGAACCAACAACCAACATAGATATTAGAACACAGCACATCAAAAGTGCACACAACAGAGTGGGATTCATGGATTTGTTGCTGGATCCAGAATACTTAGGAATGGGCAGAACTTGTGGCGTTTCACTCTGTGGAGTTGCATAGGACCTCTGCAAGATTCCACGCGGTTCCATTAATGGACAGAAGATATTAATGTTGCAGTCCGCGATCTGCTCGCACTGCAGGTAGCGCGAGCAGCTCTGAAAAAGCTGTGTAGAGGGCTCCATGTGGTGCACAAGAGCGTGTGGTGATTCAAGTTGATTTTGCTGCTTCTCGAGTAGAAAATCTACTTACGCTGCAGCAAATCTGCCCAGGCAGCCCTCTGACCACAACTGTCCAGGCTAGAAAATTGCGCTATGGGATGCAATATCTCATTTGGGTTCGCCCGCTCGCATTTCTGGAGCATCGCCCTACAGTGCTTGGCAGAATTTGGCCAAAACTCAAGATTCAAGAGTAACGCGGCGTTGGCAAATTCTGCCAATTCCGCGGGCAGGTAGAATGAACATTACACCCACCTCTGATTATTATACTCTTCAATGCTTGCATGGTATACCCAAAAGAGCTGGAATGTTTCCTTATCCCCATGCGCATAAACTTTGATGAGGCAGACTAATGTTTGTGGAATAGCCAACACATTTCGCACTTGATCAAATCTGTTTCTTCAGGGCTGTATAGACATCAGACACACACTTTTGTGACTTAAAAATGAACAGGCTGAAAATCCATAAAATCTATAAATATTTATAATAAAATCACCAGTAAACCACTAAGGAGTACATGAAATTACAACAATGAAACGTTCAAATATTGTATTGAATTTTTTATATTTTATGGTAAATAAGCCCCATATATTTTCAAATGGTGAACCAAATGTACTGTGAAAATGTTATGATTGAGATAATGTAGGTGCCACATGTGTAGTAAACCATACTCCAAGCAGAGGTCGGTACCAATGCGTAAAAAAGTGTAATGAGATTAAGTTTAAGTCAATCTACAGTGTGACCATTCTAGTCACACGTATAACGAGTACCGGTGGCAGAACAAAGTTCAATACAAGAATATCTAAAAAAAAATGTACAAGTATTGTAATGGTTGCATATGTAGCCAAACATCAGAGGACTCCAAGCCACCATTGGTCGTGTTCAAAAAGGAGGTCTGGGTCCTGCTCCTGAAGTCACGTCTACTGCAGATCCTCATTGACGTTGAAATCATCAGGTAAGTCAAAAAAGAAGCACAAGAAGTCCAAGCAGGACCTGGTCCCTTCCTGCCACTCTTGAACTTTAGAGAACCTGCAAGGGCATTAACGAGCCTCTCACTCTTGCTTCTCAGTCCTGTCCCCTTCGGAGCTGACATTGACTCCCTCGTTCCAGGGCAGTCTGAATTTCTTGGTCTATAGGCGACGTTGCAGTGATAGAAGGATCTTGTGAAGCCATGTTGCTTCGTTTTGGTACCCTATCGGCTCCGTCTGCAGTGCCTCCAGGCCCAAGGAACCACAAGGACCTCCTACTAGAATCCATCCAATGGGTCCTTCCTCGGCTCCAGCTAGAAGCTCTGAATCTGCTGCCGGTTCTGCACTGGCTTTAGTGCTAGTACAATGACTTGTACTGGAACCTCAAGCAACGACCCAATGCCGACGCTGGAGGATGAGGCACAATTAATCATGCTGTCTGACTACGAGCCAACCTAGTCTCAACAAAGTTGTCGTGTTGAGCCTCAGCTAGGCCTACCAGTGCTAAGGGTTCACCCTTCTCTGTACAAAGTCCTCAGACCAATAGGAAGAAGTTGGCACAGAAACTGGAATATAAAATACAATGTTTATTAAACCTCAAAAAGTGGAACTACATTCACACAACACCCTTCGGTAGTGTATGAAGTAGCACACCCAACAGTAGGAACATGGACCTTTTATACCCACACAGGGGCTCAAAAGAAAGCGGTATAAGAACAGAAAGAAAGTTTTAGGTACATTACATATGAGGTCATATAGAAAATGCACAATCAACAAGTAGGAGGAGCTAGCAGTTGCTAATTCTAGTAAACACATTCTGACAGTTACAGACTAATAGCAGCTGCATAGACAGCTGCAAGCTCAACTGAGCATGTGCAAAAAGCAGAAGAGGCTAAATATACCTTGTCACTAGGCAGAGTACAAGAACAAATGACAGAAAGGTAGGACAGAGCACATGTTGAGCACGTGGTAGCACATGGCATACAAAATGGCTGCCAAATCCAACATGGCTTCAGCTAGATGCTAACCCCGATCGCTGCCAAATTACAACAAAGGTGGCATCCTCATCCCACTGGGCTGAAACCTTCTGGCAACCCATTGGACTCTGACACATTGCTCTTACCTCCTAGAAGACATCAGATTCTCTACAACTTATTTGAGAGGGAGTAAGATGATCCCCAATATGATGAGGGCGATGAGTTGGAACCACAATCCACTGAAGAAAATTGGTGTGAGGAATTGCAAAATGACAGTAGTCTAGACACTTCTCTAGACTCAGGATTAGTCTCTCCACCTGGTCCTACCAGAAAAGACAGAACCTCTTTCAATGTGGTAATGCAGAGTGGCTGAGGGACTTGACCTCCAAGTACTCACCACGGAGGTAAAGACAAACGTACCGACAGAGTTTCTCCCACCAGGTCAAACCTACACACAGAGCCTCTTCTGCCTTTTAATGAGGCCCTAAGAGATACCTTACATGGGGCATGGGAGTAGCCGTGCTCAGTGTAGGATGCTGGCTCTGTGCCAGGTAAGCCACTAGGTGGTTACATCGTGCACAGAGTCCAGGGTTCCCTAAAAGTGTACATGGCTCAACGTAAAACCTAAAGTGCTCTATTAGTGGTGGTGTGGGTGAGCAACCTTAGGCCGAACACTGAAGAGTGTAAGACATTTATTACATAACATTGACCAATAATGGAGATACAACTCAAAAAGGAGATTCATACCAATGTTAGAAAAAGAAACTTTGTTTATACTTTATTTTAAAACAAAGATCTTTGCAATAGGATAAGTTTTTTTTAAACTAAAAATGCTTTTCACTTTCAAAAGTCGACAGTGCATTTCTGAACAGGTCAATGTTATTTTATGGAGGAAAACAATAATGCGGTTACACAGGTAAGTACACAACTTACAGTTCCAGTCTTCGGGACCAAAGGTCAGCAAGGAGCATGGGTCAAGTGAGTACCAAAACTGCACCACCAGTTGCACAGGGGGGCTGGATGCGGATGTCGCAATTGGGCCTGGGAAATGAACTCTGCTCCGTTTGTGGAATTTTCCGCACTCTGCGCTCCGTGAAGCTCACGGATTAAAAAAAGAACTTGTACTCAAGCGGCAGATAGAAGCAGCCCCCTCTGGTGCTGCCCGTGATGCCATTTGCATTGATTTTACAGTGCGGGACAAACACCTGGCGCTAATAATCAGGGCCAGCAGCACGAGGTAACACACTCCGCTGCTTGCGGAACTCCGCATAGCAAGGCAGAGTTTTTTTTGCCACTTCGCGGAGTTTCACGTAGCGGAACTCCACAAACTTCCCCCAGGCCTAGTGAAAATATGAGTTCCGTGCCAACGTGTTTCAATGGAGACTGGGGGACGTCAATGCCTGCACTGCAGATAATTAGATCAGTTGCAGAGGCCAAGGTTCCGGTGTTAGAGCCTGCACTAGGGGTGGGGGGCACAAAGCAGCACCAAACATACACCACCAGCGGCACATTGGCAGACGGCCTCAGGGTGCAAATTTGAGACGGGTGTTCTGCTTTCGACAAAAAGGCTTGAGGCATAGCACCAGAGGTTGCAGGAGGAAGACCAATGACAGCAGAGGTAAGTAGAGATGTAGGGGGTCATAGGGGCACCGTCAGTTCAACTCATCAAGCCCCAGGGGCTTTGGTTGCCGGGGTGTTTTAGGACGTCACAGTTTTCTTTCCGTAGCCGGTCACAGGGGAGCCCCTGGATTCACACTGCAGGTGCCATTGTGGAGTCCAGGAGAGGTCAGCCAATGCTGAACTGGATGTCAGGATCGCAGGGGAGACTTTACTGGACAGGTGAGCCACTCAGACTCGGACCCGGGGTGTCGGGTGCAGAGTGGGCAGGAGTCACGGTTCCAGCTGGATCCAGAGTCCTTGTAGTAGGTTACTTCTGGACAGGGTCACTGTCCTCGGTAGATCTTGTCTTTGTTGAAGGACAGGCAGTCTTCCTCACAGTTCTGGAAGTTGCTGGCCACAGGACAAATGTTGTCTTCTTTGCAGAGTCTTTAAAGCTGGAGACAGGCTGGTAGGGCTGGGGCCAAGTCAGTAGTCCGCATCAGGCTTTGCTGCACAGCGTCTTCTTCGTCCTTCTTCTGTGTAGGTTGCATAAATTCAGCTTGTATGTGTGGGGGAGCCCTCTAAATACTAAATTTAAGGGGTGGTTAGGGGAGTAGTAAGTAGGGCCAATGGACACCTTACCTGGAGGGACGACACCCACTATTATGCCACCCTTCTATGCAAGGGAGCATAGCCCTAGCCCTGATTGTCCCCATCTTCAAGATGGAGGAGACTGAAAAGTGTGCTTAACTTTGCCTCCTCCACCTGAGGGGCAGAGCTGGCAAAGGTGGTCACACCTCCTAGTGTTTCTGAGTTTTCCTGCCCAAGGAGGGGGGCAGGGGGGTGATAAACCGGGGACTGCCATATGCTGCTAGCAGCAGAGATTGGGGGTTGCATAACAAATGTAGCAGACATTTGAAGCTTCCCTTTCGAGCACTGGCCCATCCTGGGGGAGGAGGTGTGACACCTCTGCCCAGGATGTGCATTGTTTCTGTTCCCAGAGAGCAGAGACTCTCCACCCAGGGATCCAGAATCGTGTGTGTGTGTGTTCGGGCAGGCTGCCTTAAGCCTGTCAGTGACCACACCACTGTCGGTAGATATACAGGGGGCACCTCTGAGGTGCCCTCTGAGGTCATATTTAAATAAATCTCACACTGGCATCAGTGTGGATTTATTACAAGGAGTTGTTTGTTACCAAACACTCCTGGATTCAGAGAAGCCATCATGATGCTGGGGAACTCGAGTTGTCATGTTCCCAGTCCATGTACTCTGTATGGCTTCACTGGCACTTACAATATTAAGGAATACACCCAATGCAGATATGCCCACACCTATGATATAGTACACCCTGCCTTAGGGCTTTTAAGGCCTGCTAAAGGGGTGACTTACCTATATCTTGGGCAGTGCTAGTGGGCATGGCACACAGGCAGCGCGCCATGTCGACTTAGTCGTTTTGTCTGCATGCATGTGGTGGTGGCAGTCTGCATGGCCTAGGTGAGGGGTCCCTAGGGGACCCTCTCAGTCCCAATGCCCTAGGTACCCATGCACCTTTGACTTTGTCCGGTCAGCTGATGGAGGACCATCTGCTTGTTTTATGGGCAGAAGCGCAGACCTTTTTAACCGAAGAGGTTATAGAGAGGGTTATCAGCCTCAGAAGTAGGAACTGGGTGTCGCCTTCTCAACGCCTTACTGCAAAAGGACAAATTCAACAAGCTGACTGTAGCCCAGATCCTGCTTGCCTTGGATCCCGGAGACCGGATATTGGTGCTGAACCTACAGGGTGCTTAAGTTCATATCACCGTCCTGCAGACCCACAGGCACTGCCTAGGTCCACAACGGGCCAGGAGCATTTTTAGTTTGCAGTGGTGCCTTTTGGCCTCACCAGTGTCCCTTGGGTGTTCACAAAAAGTGATAGCAGTGATTGCCGCACACCTTCAGTGGTAGGGCTACCGCTGCTGAAAGCAGGCTTGCTACAGGCATCGTCAACCACCTTCAGATGACGGTGAACCTCCTAACGTTGCTGGGGTTCACCATCAATGTGCTGAAGTCACACCTGACACGGTCACAGATGCTTGCATGTATAATAGCTATCCTGAACAAGGACAGTTTTCAGCCTTCCCTCCGAAGTGTTGAGCCCAGGACTTTCAGCCTATGCTCCCGATATATCAACCTCTGTCCTAAGTCTCACTGATGCCACTTTGTGGTGGCGGCTAAAACTACGAGCTTCCTGCATCCTTCTATGGAAGAATGCCAAATGGCATATGTGGGCTCTTCAGGGGGATCTGAATTCCCATTGGCCATAGAACCGGGGGGCTCTCTTTTGACAATGTCCAGATTTCAGGGGAGACTGAAAAAGCCTGGCAGTGGTGGCTGTTGGTCAGCAATTGAGTCAACTGCAGACCCCTCTCCAAACCCCATCTAGAGAGTGTTGCCAGATGAACCACTTCTAGGTTGATTGGGCCATCCTCGGAGAGGTGAAAAGGGGCATCTGGTTTTCAGAGGGAGCCTAACCAACATAAATTGGCTGTAATTGTGAGCCATTTGCTTGGTATTACAAAGCTTACTGCCCACCATGAGAGGGAGGCTGCTTTAAGTGCTTACGGACAACACCATCGCCGTGTGGTACTGCAACAAGGAGGGCTGGTTGGGTGTCATGGGCTTTGTGTCAGGGGGCACTAGGCCTCTTGAAGTGGCTGCATCGCAAGTGGAATTTCTTGACAGCAAAGCATCTGGTGGAATCTTTATATGTCATGGCGGACAAACTCAGCTGCCGACACCTAGTGAATCACAAATGGCAGTTACACCTGGAGGAGAACAGGAAATCTTCTGTAAATGGAGAGATCGCTGGCTTGATCTATTTGTCACATTTGAGAATGGGCAATTTCATAAATCTTGAGTGCTAGCGTTCCCAACACAACTCTCTATCAGAGACGCATTCTCCCTAGAGTGGAGTTCGGGACTCCTGTATGCCTTCCCGCTGCAGCCTCTCTTGACCCCAGTTTTGGAGAAGATCAGATATATCTGGGGCCAAGTCATATTAGTGCCACCGGATTGGGAAAGGTGAATGTGGTAGCCAGATATCCTCAGCAAGAGCACGTGTCCTCCGATCGGCTGCTGCTTCAGGAGTATCTTCTGTTCCTTTAGCAGGGAGGGTCCTGCCCCTAGGCCTCCGGAATCGTCTTCTTCTTCTTTATGCTTGAAGTTAGAGTGGCAGCAGTTGACAGCATTAGACCTCCCGCCCGTAATTGTAGATGTTATACTAGCAGCAAGGTGTCCCTCCACAAAATCAGTATAGGCCTGGTGTTGGGACAGGTTTGTAGTTTGGTGACCCACTGCAAGCAAACTATCAGCTGTATTGTTTCTTGTGTTGTCCCTAGTCCAGCAGAGATTTGTTTGGATACAGTTAAGGGTCATTTCTATGCTTTACAGCTTTTTTGTGGTTGCCAGGTCAGCCTTCTTTATTTAAACCACCCACTGTGTTGCGACGTTTTAACGGTTTGCAGCATCTGTTCCCACCTACACCTTTCATCATGCCTAAGTGTGGCTGAGTTTAGTCCTCACATTCCTGATGTGTATTTCTTTGGAGCTGCTACACAGCTGTCCATTGCAGCTCCTCCCTCTCAAGATGGTTTCCTCATTCCCATAACATTGGAATGACATGTGAGTGAGCTACAAGCTCTGTGTCAACCTGCCACACACCACCCTCTGTGGTCAAGCTAGTGTTAAGGATGTGGATTCTTTTCTGCCAAAGGTGGTCACTCCTTTTCATGTTGGGCAAATGATTACCCACCCAACATTCTTCGCCCCGCCTCGCCCTTCTAAGGAGGAAGAGAGTTGACATTGTATGGCTCCTAAAAGAAACCAAAGTTTCTGCATTGATCCTACAAAAGAACATCATGTAGACAATCAGTTCTTTGTTGGATTTTCGTTGGCGAAGAAAGAAAGGGCTGTGCAGAACACTCTTCCACTGGATCAGTCTCTGTTTTAAAGTATCTACACATTGGCTAAGAAACACCCCCAGAAGGCCTGCGGGCTCACTCCACCATGTGTTGGCATGTAGGTGGCCAGTTCTGGACATCTCTACCGGTGGCTACATGGGCATCAGTTTGTTAATGCACAAAGTAATATCACCTGGATAGACAGGTCTGTTGAGACAGGAACTTTGCCCTCTTGATACTGCAGGATTTTGTGGTTTGAGCCAAGTCACAGACCCACCACCTGGGAGGTGCTGCTTTGGTATCTATTCACAAGGTGAGAAATCTGCAGTTAGAAGTATCCATGAGCAGAACAAGATGATTCCTCACCAACACTCCCATCTACTCCTTCTTTGAATGGGACTGTTCTCCCATTGAAAAGGTTGACACTGGTCCAGCCAATCAAAGGTAGCCTTTATTTGTGCAAGGACATAGGATGTATGTTATTCATTTCATTACCACATATAGGACAGTCATAGTCATTATTCCAAATATTTGTATTCTCTTGTGCCCCAATATGCCACATCCAGGTGCCACTGAGATTAAAATGTAGCCAGTTCTGAAACATGTATAGTATCTTAGTGCTATCCTTGATGTGGTCTAGTTGGTTCTGTATGTGAATGAGGTGTTGGGAAGATGAGTGCAGCATTCAGAATCCACAATAGCACAACCCCCTCTCCTTTGCTACCAAAATTTAATCTAAGGCCATCCTATTTTGTACCAATGTCTTGGCATGAGTGTCTAATTGATCTACCAATAATCCTAAATCAAGTGCCCTGGCATTAGCAATCTCTTCCATGATCTCTGCATTTCTTCTCACTTCATCTAAAGCAACAGTTATTCCATACTTTGCAATTAAAGCCGTAAAGAATCTAGTAGCTGCCAGCTACCCCGCCTCCATTGTAAAGGAAGATTACCAAAGCGTTTCATAGCAGGAATACAATATCCTAAATCACGAGCTCCAGTACAATAAAAGTGCAGATGTGGATAAGCTTGGGATCCAAAAATGAAATATGCATACCCCCCTGATGAAGAAGTTTATGAAACAACAGTTCATAGGGAAGACGGAATTCACAAGGGTCTCATTTGAAAGGAACGTCCTGTAACACAAAGTCGCATTTACTTTTTCTGATGAAAACAGAAGAGACGTTTGCTTTATGGTTCTCACAGACCAATTCTGGCCCAGTCACTTTAAGATGAGTCATGTCTGGCATGTTCCAGTTGAAATGATTGTTAAAACTTTTCGAGGCCCTAATACAAAGTGGAGGATATGCCAGCACACTTTGGCAATCGGTGCCCGGGGTAGAAGAGCTCATGTCCTGAGTCATTATAGCTGACAGGCACGCCAATTCAGTGGGATTCTCCCCAGCAAATCAACAGGCAAAAGAGTGCAAATTGAGCAAGAAGCTTAATCGATAGTTTGTACTTGTCCAACAACCGCACATAGGAGTTGTTCCCAAATGCAGAGCGACCTCTCCATGCAAGGACAGGTTCAGCACCATAAGGCCTTGGAATGTCTCCACATCATGCAGGACTCCTAAATGTCTTCTGTGAATACCGAAAATCTTAAAGTTAGGATTTTTCTCAGTTTAGGAATAGTAAAGTTAGGAGTCCTAACTTTAAAACTCCTAAATGCCTTCTGTGAATACCGAAAGTGCCTTCTGTGAATACCGAAAGTCTTAAAATTAGGATTTTTCTCAGTTTAGGAGTCCTAAAGTTAGGAGTCCTAACTTTAAGACTCCTAAATGCCTTCTGTGAATACCGAAAGTCTTAAGGTTAGTATTTTTCTCAGATAGGGAGTCCTAATTTTACTACTCCTAGACTGAGAAATATCCTAACTTTAAGACTTTCAGTGTTCACAGAAGTCATTTAGGAGTCTTAAAGTTAGGACTCCTAACTTCTGTGAATACCGAAATGAGTAAGTGTCTTCTGTGAATACCAAAATGGTAGTAAGTTTTGGATTTTGTCTTAAGTTAGTTCTGTGAATCGGGCCCAGAGTCAGCACCATGTGGCGGTGGTGGAGTGGGAAGAGAAGGTGGACAGAGAGGACTTGTCCTGCCCGCAGAAACATTTCTGGCATGAGACTGATCCGGGCACAGGTCCAAAAGGAGAAATACGATGCTGATGTTTCTAGGAGGGGCAGCTCGCTTGCAATGAGACGAATGGATCCATGTCACCAGACAACAATATTATCAGCTGTGTTGGTGATGAGAAAAACCTGAGAAGATCCAGTGAAGCTGCAGTGCAGTCGTCCTCTAGTGTTGACATACGTGCACCCACTCAGTGGCTGAAGGCAGTGGCTGCCTCGGTCAGACTCTCCAGTAAGGTGGATTGAACTTGAGAACAGAAACTGTTGAGACATTGATGGGTTTTCTGCAAAACTACAAGACTGCATCATCATTCAACTGGAAATTCAACTTAACAGCTAAGACTGGAGATTCCCCTTTCTCACCGATGGGCATCAAAGAGGCAGAGTTCAGGGTGGGACTCCGGGTCAATCTGACATGAGAAGTGGACAACAGTAACATTTCATACTGGGACAATCAGGCAGTAGAGGGGTTTTTGTTGTGATGGAGATGCAACCACAGAATCAGGCACAGCAACAGTTCATCTCAACCCAGTATTGTCAGATGCTTCAACAAGGTTTGCAGCAGATGCCTCAGACTGTAAACACGGGGGGAGCCCAGCCGTGGCTGGGTCGAGGATTGAAGAATAATGGTCCTTAAGATGTTGTACCAAGACTCCAGGTGTAAGTCCATTCCATTCATGACAATACAAAGTAAAAAAGATTGCCATTATGAGAAGTCCTAAAGCAGATGAAGAACAAATTACTGCTTTATTTTAACAAATGCATTTTCGGCTACAGCTTTGCTGCAAGGGTTCATGGGTGGTTTCCTTAAAATATTCATGCAAAGGGTCTGACATTTGGACATAATCCAGGATCCACTGTCTGTTATACCCAGATATGCCCATAAAGGTATGTACGTGGAAGGCAGTTACAGGGTAGGGTAACTTATGAATGGCTTCAACTTGTTCAGTTGACCGGTGGCACTTACCAGCAGAGATTTCATGACAAAGGTGTTGCATCGGGGGAGGCAGAACTGCAATTTTTCATTTGAAGCCTTGTCTCCTTAATTAGCCAATTCAGCCTGGGAGAAGACTGAAGTGGATTTCATAAACCCTTGAAGTCAGGCCCATGAAAGTTGAGATGCTGAGAAGGAGAAGAGATAATGGCTCCACTCCTGTATAGGGGTGGAGAAGAAAGAGGGACAGAGATCAACCACTGTAGACTATTGGGTATTTGTGAGGATGCAAGAAATGATTGTGGTAATGTTAGGTATCACAGGGAAGCTTGAGATACCCACATTGATAATGGCCCCAAGGCCCTGAATGAACTTGTTCTCTATACGTTTCCCGGCCTTGCGATTCAGGAGAATAGAGATATTACATCTACTAACAATAGGCACTAGAACTCTTTGCTTTATCAAATATCCTTTTGCAGCTTGGATCAATTCCTTCACCTCGAGTTATAACAGGTACTGGGATATTCTAAGTAGCTTCTTCTGAGGGTCAATCTTCACCTCCACTGGTTCCAACAATGATACGAACCCCATATCGCTGGCCCTATCGACTGCAATGCGACATCAGGAGGCATGGCAGTTTTATTTCCATCACTTGGCAATTTGTGCTCTTATACAATACTGCAATAATTTCATTTTCTTGTTGATGGGGATATTTAAGGGCACAGCTTCTGAGTACAAAATAATTTACCGGTTAATTTGTAAAGGATATCTCTGCGTAACAGAGTACCTGGAAAAATTGGGCCAAGCACAAAGGAATTTTTTATCACTAATGGATCAGATGAACAAGGGGTCAGAAATATGCCAAGAACATGTTGGTTAGAAAGACTGACTGCATCTATGGGCATGCCAGAGAGAAGAACTCAGAGGATGTCAGAGTCAGGCTACTAGCATCTTTGTCAATAAAACAGGTAGTATGTTTACCATCAATGACACAATCTACACAGGGGCACTTTTGATCTACCTGTGAATAAGGTAAACATGGCTCAGTCGAAACCTCTTGGGATATCCTAAAATTCAGGATTTGAGTAATCTGATGGGATCCAGGTTGATAAGGGAGAACTGGCACATCAGACATGTTGTTGGGACAGTTTCATTTCCAATGCCTCAGTTGACCATCAGCAAAGCATGGCCGTCCCGCTGCCTCTCTTCATACCTGTCCATTGCCTCGCTCGTCCTATTCCATTCCTCCAGGGGTGCAGCCTCCAATGGTGCAGCAGGTGCAGTAGCACAGGGCCCAGAGCTGACAGTTCAAACAGCAGCCAAGAGGGCCTTTCCCTTCTTTCACTAGAGCCCATGACACACTGGCTATGCTGCTGCGAACCCTTTGTTCCTCATTTTACGGTGCTCCTCGTTCTGCACCCTTGACTGTTGTATTAATATTCAGCAATTTTAGGAGCACCAGTTTGGATACTTCATTCTCTTTCTTTCTCTCTTGCAAAGCTATACACTGGTTAGCGACCGCCACCAACTCGTCCAGCTTCTTATTCTGCCATCGAAACAAATGGTCCTTACCTCAAGTCAAGTAGTTTATTTGCATAGTTTATTAAAACTGATGCAGTACAAACAAATGTATTCAATTAAAAATGTGTCATATACATACATGGTCCTTACCTGACTTCTTACATGTGGTTACACTCCCTGTACATAAGCAGCACCTACAGCTTCCTGAGCCATCTCTGTCGAATTTTCTCTTTCTGAGTAACTTTCAAACACTTCCTTAAACTGTCCAACTAATCAGCCGGTGCTACACCCTTATTTTCGTTACAGTGCGAGAGCTTAGTCCATTTAGTTTTCACTGGATACACACCTGCATAGCGTTTAACAATGCATTCCTTCTGGCCTTCGACTCTCCGTCATTGCCAGGGGCAACCCTCGGCCATGTCTTCTTCATCGCTAATCATTCTCGGCCTTTGCTCGGCACCGAGACTGATTCACATCCGCCCAGTTTGGTCTGTATACCTCAAACGCACTCTGCAGTTCCACTTGGAACTCAAGTTTTTCTCTGATATTCAGGAATTGTTTCTTAAAACTCATTAAATCAGACAGCGTCCAAGGGACTGGCCGAAACCCCCCGCATCCACAGAGCCAGAGCAGGCGGAAGATCCTTCTCTCACATCGCGGCCAAGACCTGGAACGAGCTCCCGGCAGACATCAGACACGTGCCCTCCCTGAACACCTTCAGGAAGACCCTCAAGACCTGGCTCTTTGGCTGAACAGATCTGCAGATCCCCCTCCACCCACCTCCACCCCTTGAGACCCTCAAGGGTGAGTAGCGTGCTTATAATACCCTGATTGATTGATTGAGGGATTTGGACTAGCATCCTATCCCCATCCACCGGGTAATCCCTCAAAAGAAGACGAGCAGAAGAGGAAGGGCCCTCATCAGCAGCAATACTTGAGTGGGGAGAAGAGAAATGCCTTCTAGATAATTGTTCTGTTGTCTGCCTCTAAGCTCTGAGGTTCATAGTAGGGCTTGTTCTTGACTATCTCTATGCCCCTGAATACACAGGTCCTGGCCAAGCCAAGGTAGTAGAATCCTCCTCTGTCTATGTAGTCGCGCCCCTCTACCGGGTGCTTCACTGTCAGTCGGTCAAATCACAGCACCCCTTACATGTTATATCCTTGTGCTTCAGACTCTGGAAGTCCTGCAGGTGCTGCTCTATTTCTATACAGGAAGGTGGAGGATTGTGCCCTTACAATTGTCAATAAAGAGTCATAGGAAAATCCAGGCGTTCCTTGAAAGTTTAACGTGTTAAGTTTTATTTCATTTTTCATTTTTCATTTTGCGGTCCGTTTACTCACGGACCGCAGAAACTTGGACGATGGCCATCACCTGAATTACGAATTTGATTTTGACTGAAAAAACGACTTTGCCTTGAAAAAGCCCACGGCCTAAATAGGCCAATTGGGCGAAACACGTGTCGGCTGTCCTTCTAAACTGTGAAAAATGAAATAAAACTTAACACGTTAAACTTTCAAGGGACGCCTGGATTTTCCTATGAATCTTTATTGACAATTGTGAGGGCACAATCCTCCACCTTCCTGTATATTTACTTCAACAATGGCTCTTGGGTGAAGCCTTTCGCAAGGATTGTGCCACAGTATACTTGGGCCATGACAATTGTAGCACCAAAATCCAGAAACCTCCACCCTAACAACGATTTATTGCTGCTCTATTTCTAGGTGCTCCTACAAAACACAAAGGCAGCCCTTACTGGACAAGAACCAAGGTATAACGTTTTACAGAAAACAGAAGTTCTCATTAGTAATATACTGGATTAAATGGTAAAGTAAAGTGACGCAAGAATGTACAAATATACTGTTCCAAATACATAATACAAGAAAAAGAGTAGTCAAGGAAAATATGCAAAAAATATATTATTCTTTATTTATATTTATGTGTCAAGTGCATCGTGTCCCATGTGAAAAAGAAGACGGAACCAATCATAACAATAATACAGAATGCATGCAAATAACAAAAGCAGCAGCATAAGATTGTGTGTTCCTTGAAGCAACAAACAACGATGCGAATATCCGTAAGTTACAGGATCAAGGCCATGCCATTATATCAATTAAGGGATCTTTTGAAGTTTGTTTGTATTAATTTTTGTCAAAGGGGTTTCAACCCTTATGCGGCTGTAGGGTCTCATCAGCACCAACAGTGTAGTGGGACACCTAAAAAGATAAAAGGGAGATAATGACAACTCTGTATCAAACAAGGGATAACATGCCATAATAATTGATACTGATACCTTAATTCTCTCCCTCAGAGCTGGCAAAGGATAAAAATCAACCACACCCAAAATGTTTAAAAGGAGGAAAATTACTCACTTGAGAGAACTTAGAATTTGAATTTTCAGTGAAATAAAAAGAGTAAAACTGAAGTAAAAAAACATATTTGATTTGGGCAAAAACACACACAAAAAGAGGGGTGCAAAAATAGTCAATGCTCAAAAATAGACATATAAAGGTACCCCTGAGAAGATGGAGCACAAGTGCCGCCAGAGGGGGTGCACACTGGCGAGGATGAAGAAAATGATTTAAATGGAAGCGATCACAAGTGGTGCAAAGGGCTCCCAATTCGAGCTTGAAAGAATATCTGTGGTCACAACCATTCCTATGTGATTCTTAGAGTTTATCCATTTGTATATCTTCCTTGTGTGACTTTACAACTTGTACATTTGCAATTTTTCTGTTTATTTCTCTTCCTTGTGTGAATTTACAACTTGTAAATTTGCAATTTTTTCTGTTTGTATCTTTTATGTAACTCATGTAATCCTAAATCCTTATGTATCGCAACTGGTTCTTATGTAAAGCGCTCTGACACCTTCGGGTAATGTTCGCGCTATAGAGCGTTGTCCTGACAACGCCCGATTCATCCATTGACGACTCGATTCACAGGCCCGCTTCCCACACTGATGATATTGAATTCTGTTACCCACGATCCCCTCTGGATTGATCCACTTCATCAGCACCATATCCACACCAACCCTGTCTTGATGAAGATCCCCAATTAATGAGGATCGAAATGCCCGCGACCATCCAGCGCAATAAGAGGTGCAACTCACAATGTGGTTGAACCTAAATTAGAATCCGAATTCTGTAAATTCATCTGGAACCACATTGTTTCTTTGACTCACTGTATATATCTTTAGCACCAGTCACTAGGCGCCGTTTATGCTGATCACATTGTCACTTGCGTCGCCACTTTGTCCACCACTTGCACATCTTGAGCACCAAGTACAATTTGGGTTGTATTAATTGTTTTTACTACAGTGCTGCTACAACTGTAATTTGCCTTACCTCTTCTTGATAAACATGATGCCTTGAGCAAATTGCAAATACTCAATGAGTCTCCTTATTTCCTTGCAGATAATGTCTATGGCATATCATATCTAATTGTCTTTGAAATAATACCAGTTGGGATACTGTTTTTTATTCTGATTATTTACCCCAATCCCAACGTGGTTGATGTTTTTTTTCTCCTGTACTTTATACAAAAACGTTTGTGATGCAGCGGCGGCGCAAAGCCAGCGACATGCTGCGGGGTATTTACAACGTGACGTATCTGGGAGATTTATTTATTTATTTTTTTTATTTTGCAGAGTTTTATATAGCGCGAACTAGACCGATCCGAATCAGGTATCAGAGCGCTTTACATAGCACCAGTTACGTTACAGGAGGATACACATTCATTTTAGGCACGGGGAGATTAAGTGATTTGCCCAGAATCACAGGAGGTTTTGGCGTCGTTACCGACACTCGAACTCAGATCCCCAGGTCCGAGGTCGAGCTCCCCAGCCGTTAGGCCAACTCCTCTCCCCGTCAAGTTGTAAAGCCCTGCGCCACATGTTGGTGTTCCGGCACGGGGGTGAGGGGGGAGTTCCGCCGCAAGAACGCCTCCTACAGTGGCCGAGTGAAATCTATAAGATTTCCCTCAGTCACTTTTAAGGCCATGCTGCGTCAAAACCCTGCGCCTTCTTGAAGCAGCATGTTAGGGATAGGGCACCCCTGCGCCTTGCTGGAGCTGCGTTACGCTTGCGACGCAACTCCAGCAATGTGCCGCCTTTCCGACGGGGGATGCGTCATGCATCTGCCCATCCGTGTGCCACGGTGAGCCGCATTGTAAATGCAGCGCATCAGTGGTGGTGCACGGGTGGGCAGATGCGTCGCAACTCTTCTGCTGTTTAGTAGAGATGCGCCAGAAGTATTAAAACTGCCCCAAAATACTTTGGTATCCAATGAAGGGAGAACAACACAGGTGGTTTACACAGTCAGATAATCACCATCCTTGAAGGTCAGAGTGAGTCCATTAGGTTATTGATGCCTAGGTTGTTGACTTGGTTGGTTAAGTATTTGGTTGAGGAGAAGGATTTTCAGGTCCATGGCAGCACAATGGCAAAGTGATGGCATGTAAAGAAAAAGACATGAAAAGGTGACAACAATTAATTTGCAATAGGAGGTGCCCATGATTGTATAGGTCGACATAGAGGACTTCAATTGGCACACAAGGATATATATAGGGGTCGCATACGTGTAACAAATAGCAGAAGGAACAATAAGAATAATGAAAGTATTAATGAAGGAGCGCATAAGTAAAAGTGCGGGCACTAGGATGGAAAAGGTTCTACTGTGATCAATAATGTGCCCCAAAAGCTGCATCTACATACAATTCGAGCCATGTGTGGGAATAGTATTGCTTGAGGGGTGAGTGAGCATACTTACAAACATGCGGGCACTGGGATGAGAATAGTCCTGTACTTAGCAATAGCGGTCTAAGAGGTGCTTGCCGCTTAACCCCTTCGCGGCAGGGGTAATTCCCTCGCTGTGCTGGGGGGAGGGGTGCGCGCACAGCGCCCGCATGTTCAAGACGAGCTCAGCTCGTCATGAGGCACGGCGCTCCTGTGCTCATGACGAGCTGAGCTCGTCATAGGTGCACGTGCACCAGCTACTGTGGAACGCTCAGCACAGCAGGGGAATTCTCCCCGCACCTGAGCGTTCCACGGCTCATGACGAGCGCAGCTCGTAATGAGCATGGTAAAGGTTAAAGAATTCACGTTGGGTAAAGACACACTAGTGAGCGCAGCGTAACGTGAAAGCCCTTCATGGCACAACTCCAAAATGACATCACGTTGGCCACTGGGAGGGACAATGCGTTCACCCCTGACCACCAAATCCTTATCCACAGAAAACTCCATCCTTACTTCCCAAAAAGGCCTTAACTCTTCTGACACTTGTTCCTCCTTAGGCCAACCATCCTGTAAATATTTCCACACGTCCTGTAAAACACTGTCCTTGTACTGTTCATCCTCCCATTGTCCCTTTTTTAATGCAGAAGATCCGGAGTCATGCACCAACTCTACTGTATAATCATTCCACGGGACATCCACACATTCGACTAATGGAGCAGCCAACCTTGCCCAACAGTCTGCAATTACATTCTCTTTTCCAGGCACATACTCCATTTTATACACAAATTTATTTTAATTTTATTTATTTTGATTTTATATAGCACAAACTTTACCCGAAGGTGTCAGAGCGCTTTACAAAAGAACCAGTTGTGTTACATAAGGACATGAGTTACATAAGAGATACAAACAGAAACAAGCATTTGCAATGCAATAGGTCTCACATTTGCAAGAGTTTGAGCTATTAGCATTGTAAATGGCAATGTCTTTTATTTGTGTTTGAAAAACATGCACTTTGTACTTATAGTCCTTGCTTACGAGAAGCAAGGTTGGCAGTAGCTGCGCCTGTTTTGCTGCCAGCCTTCCTTCTTGCAAGCAAGGACTATAAGTACAGAGAGCAGATTTACAATAACTGGCGCATCCCTGCATATCAGCCGGGATGCGCCAGTTATTGTGCGCCGCAGCTCCGCCACCCTGGATGCGCCGCATTTACAATGCGGCGCACCATGGGGCAAAAACGGCACAGGGGCATGACGCATCTGTGCCGAAAAGGGCGCATTGCTGGAGTTGCGTTGCAAGCTCCAGCAATGCTCTGGGGGGCCCTATTCTTACAATGCTGCGTCAATCCTTACGCCTGCTTCAAGCAGGCACAGGGTTTCGACGCAGCATGGGCCCAAAGGTGACTGAGTGAAATCTTGTAGATTTCACTCAGCCACTTTTAGGAGGCGTTCCTCCGCCAGAACGCCCCCCCCCCCCCCTTGCGATGGAACGCCTTTTTCTGGCGCAGGGCTTTACAATGGAGATGCGTCACGTTGTAAATACCCTGCACCATGGCGCATCTTTTGCGCCGCCGCTGCGTCACAAAAGTGATGCAACGGCGGCGTCAAAGAGGCGCAAGGGGCTTGTAAATCAGCCCCAGAGTACATGTTTAGGCATTGCTTGTAGTTTTTAAAAACACATATATATAAGACATTGCCATTTGCAATGCCAATAGCTCAAATGCTCCCAAAGGCGAGACCTATTGCATTGCAAATGCTTGTTATAAATTGGTGTCCGATTTCTCTAGAGTCGTGTCAAATACTTATCACCCATTTTGGTACTCTGAAATGCTTAACACATGTACCTCTTGTAAAACCTGACTGCTCTTAGCCACACTATGAGGACTGAGCAAAGAATTTATTAGCGTGAATCCAAGGACCGTCTTTGGGGTCTAGTGACAGTATTACACGGTGAGGTGTAACTTCCATACCACATAATAGCAGCTTCAATAATAAAGTGCCAAAGTGCACTCCGCACTTTGGCACTTTAGTAGTGCACTCCGCACTTTGGCACTTTAGTAGTGCACGCCGCACTTTGGCACTTTAGTATTGAATCTGCTATTGAATATGAACGATAACTTTGTAAATGTTTTCATTGAATTGTCCTATAGTTGAGTTTTGTTTTAAATTTTAAGATGACGGATTATGTAAATGTTTTCAATGACTAATTATGAGAAATGTTTGTACTTTTATGGATAGTGTATATCCGAATAAAGACCAATAGGAAAAAAAAATATTCCACTTTCCAACAACCTTTACTCCATATAGTCCACAAGAATGTGTCAATGAAGTTCGAAGCTACCATTCTCTTTCCGTTTCTAGTGTTCTATCCCTTTAGTAACTTAATTAAACTTGGTTTCGTTAAGTTGTTCCTTGAAAGTTTTTGTGGAGTCAGGCATTTATTTCAAGATTCTTTTTTTCTTTTTTACAGCAGCTTTATTAGGCTCACTGAGTTCATTTGTCTCTTGAAAGACAATACGTTTTCCAACGGGACCCTTTGTTGCATATTTTTTATTCTGTGCTGGTTTCTTTGTATGTCTATTTTATTGAGGTCTCCCTGTTACTCTATTCATTTTAAATGTATTTACTGCAGTTTTATCACTTTACAACTGTGCCTTCATTTGAAATCCTCAATGTCAAAGGTTGTGTCATCAACATGCAAATTAGTTCTCACGCTGAAGAATTTAGGTAACTTGAGAGTGCTGGGCTACTCAGTGCAATACTGGGGTAAAGAGAAGTGTGTCCAGCTGCACCCCGGGCAGCATGGGCATCACTAATGTGTCCAACTCCTCTATGGGTAGTGGCGTAACAAATCTTGAATGGGCGCCCCTGCAGGGTATGTGAAGGGGCCCCCTCCGGACTCAATCTAGAGCACCCCAGCAGAAGTGCGGTGCTGATGGCGCCCTCTGGAGGGTGAGGGCCCCCCTCACCGCGAGGGCTGCAGGGGCCTGTGTTACGCCGCTGTCTACGGGGGGGCACGATGTGAGGACAGAGACATTTCAGAGGGGGGGTGGGTATGGGGAAGTGTGGCCTTGGTGGGTGTAGCCGAGGACTGTGCCCTGCAGCAGGCCACACCACGTCTGTTTCATAACATTACATGGCACTGCTGTCACCCGAAGAAACAAACAAGTAGAAGGGACGTTGTTGCACGTATCCCGGAGATTCCCAACAGGTTTCGGGTACTTACCTAGGGGTCTTTCGGGCAGGATGGGGCTCCATACCAACCTGCTGTCCGTAGGTTGTACGTGGCAGCTCTGCTTGTCGACAGCAAATATCCCGCGAAGCAGAACCTGCTGACCCCCGCCACTGTCCTCCCTGTCGGCTGCAGCCTGGGGTGCGCCGCGGGGCCACTGACAAAGTAGCATTCCACCTACAACTCGTCTTCTTTTCATGCTTCACAGTACCTTTTTCTGGGCTTATTTCCCAGGCCTGGATTTTCCCGCTGCGTGCAGGGGTGTGCATCTGTGTCTTGTTTTCGTCTGTCAGATTCCTACTGACAGTGGTGAGTTTTAGGATACCGAGGCAGTAGCCTCATTACTCCACATTCATTTTGAATTTTTTAGTCGCTGTTTAGGTTGTTTTATTGATGTGTGACGCGTTGTCACAGTTGAGGTTGTATCACAATGTCAGCTCAGTGATGGGCCGCGGCAGGGGTGTGCAAGGTCCTATCTGACATTTATAGGGGAACGAGAACATTTTTGCATAGATGCGCGCGGCTCGGTTGCTAGAGTAACGGGTGTTGCATGCTCGTCAGGGTGAGACTTCCACGAGTGGGCGGGGCTTTTGCTTTGCCAGCCGCCATGTTGGTGCTTCGTAGTGGTATGGTAGGAGACTCTTACTACTGAGGCACGTCTGTTTCAATAACGAAGAAGTCTCTTTGTATTTTCCTGCAAGCTTTTGTCTTTTATGTTTATTTAACACCTGTGTGTTTACTAATATTCTGCTTGTGTTTGTTCTGAGTAATCCGCAATCATACAGAGGAGTTAAGAAGTTGAAAAATAACATTTTGAAATAAATGCACTATTGCCAACATTTGGGCACACCTCCTAGGGAGGTTTAGAGCAAGAACGTGAGAATTAATTTCGTATTGGTGAGGTGGCAACAGTTTTAAGCTAGAGAAAGCAAAATAGCACCGATGCAAAAATGAACACGCTGCTGCCTCGGCAGGAAAACACAGAGTCTGCCGGGATCCCCCTGTCCTCCCCGTGACCCCGTGCGCCTCTAAGCTTCGTGCCTGCTTCACAGCTGTGGTGAAGAATTTTCTTAACTGCTTGTTAAAAAAACAAGCAGATCAGAAAAGTCTTCACGGCAGCCGCAAAGCAGGCTATTGCATCCGGAGGGGCATCCCAAAAAGTGGACAGGGTGGCAACCAAAAACCCTCTTTTCCAATGAGAAGCCAGCGTTACCATAAACGCTAACGCTACCCAATGGAAAAGAGGGGCGGGACTTAGAGTCCCTTTTACAAATCTTGTATTTACAAGATCTCTCGCAGAGGCGGAGCAGGGCTCTGCCCTGCCACGCCCAGGCAAGACCTAAAAATTGCAAATGTACAAGTTGTAAAGTCACGCAAGGAAGAAATACAATACAGAAAAAATTGCAAATGTACAAGTCGTAAAGTCACTCAAGGAAGAGATACAAACGGATAAACTCTAAATTCACATAGGAATGGTAGTGAGTACAAAGGTCTACTACATATACTAGTAGTTAGAGTTATTATTATATACAAATAGTAAATTCACTCAGGATTACATTTTAACAGCGATTAGACATGGACAATTATATAATACATATTTACAGAGCAGCAAATTCTTGCTATCGTTCAGCCAAGTGTTCAGGTGGTTTTGCACTCAAGGGTGGTGGTCTTGGGTTTGGAGGGATCCCCGAGTTGGAGATGTCTGTGGTAAATAAATAATTAATTACCGGTACTATTTTTCAGTATAAGCAATAAAACAGGTAGCTCAATAAATAAGAGTCAGGATTCGAGGTATCTTGAGTCTTCAGGCTTTAATCAGGCATAAGAGTAAAGGACAGAACAGCCTGGAAGCACGGGACGGCAGCTGCACGGGAAGGGACAAGGGAAACTGGGTAACTTTTTGTAACAGTGCACAATATATATATATCAAAACAATTGCATTACATTCAATACAGTAGGCGTAGCAGTAGGCGTGACTCGTAGCAGTCGCGAAAGATAAGGGCAAAATGATGTAACAAGAAGGCGTGTACAGGGCGTAGACATAGACATGTGATGTAAACGTAACAGAAGTGTCATAAATGAGGCGGAAACATGGAGGGGGCTACCTGAGCAGCTGGGACCTCTAACCTAGTGGTGCGCGCAAACGGGCAATGACGTGTTACCAGGGAGAACTGGGGGCTATGACTTCTGCGCTAGAAGAGGAGACTAAAGTCTGGAGTGTCAGAGCGACATGTACCCAAGGCATATCTGGTATCTGGTGTTTAGAGTACATATTGATAGAATCCAAAAGTTATCAGGGCAAAGGCTACTAGACATTAGGACTGATGCGTGCATAATTCTACATGTATTGTGTGTGCGAGGAATATTCTATGAATATTAATTAACCCTGGGCGAAGAACTACGCTCCGTTCGCGGAGCTTGCGGAGTTTCGGCAACTCCGCGTTCTACGGAGAACGCGAAGCTGTCGATTACTCCGCGATCCGGTGCGTAGCGTAGTTCTCGCGCGCTGAATAACATTATCGCGTGCGCGGCAATGGCTTACCTTGGCCCGTCGCGACAGCCTGGGTAGGTTTGCGCGATATTTGACGCGATCACGCACTTTGGCAGTGCGAACGAGAAGATGAGTTCCCGAACATGTCTAACACAACGCGAACACGTTACTTGTGACCCGGAACAGGAAATAAGGGAACGCAAGCGGGCGGGACAAACCTCTGGAGTAACCTAGCGCGCTAGCTATCTCGAGCATGCAGGCAGCGCCCCGAACACGCGCACCGCGCTCCCGAAGACGAAAAACGGCGCGCGAACGGGTCTAGCAAGCAACTACGCATGTCCGCGGAGCTACGTGTAGCTCGCGGAGTGCAAGTGCGTCTTCGCGTAGCCTCGCGGAGTGCGGCTACGCGAACTACACCCAGGGTTAATATTAATACAGTATTTCTCTTACATGGAGACAGAAAGGCTAGACCATGACGGAAACTATTGATGCGATTCAGTAGCTTAGGAATGCAGAGAAGGAGGGCTGGACTGATAACTGGAAGCATAACATACTCTTGGCAGACTGGGAGGCAGAGCCAGGCCGAGCCGGGCACTGCGAGGCAGGAAGTGAGCGAAGGGTCAGGGATGCAGGTGGGGGCTGTATCGCTCCTCGGAGAGGGTTCAGAAGACTGGAGCTGAATCTGAATCCGGGCCCTTTTGAGGCCTAGAAACTGGGACAATTCAATGAATTAACGTGCACACTGTGAAATATGGCAACGTAGGTTTACATAGGCCTGATATTCGTTGTTTTCATGATGACTGGAAACTGGCATACTAGAGATGGACACAACTGTAATTGCGTCTTTAATCGATCAGAGGGGAATACATGCATATCGATCATGCACATATAGCATAAGATGGGGAACACGTAGGCACATATAACATGGCAAAATTTACTTTTCCACATTCCCTCCTTGTGCCCTACGTTTCCATCAGGAAACATCAATATTCATGATACCATCTATCATTTCATATAGCATCATTTGTTCGTCTCGAATTGTCTTGGAACGGGACTTAGGACTGGGGATACAAGAGGTTGCACACATGCCGCAAATCGCAGGGCCACATTGTATACAGAGGCAGCAACTGAATATGATCATTACTGCTACACCTAGGAATGACAATACTTTCCATCCCCAAGCAGATATGATACTCCAGAGCCAACCGGACCATGTCCAGGTGCCTGGATTCTGGTGTAACTGATGGGCAATTTTATGAAGTCTGGTTATAGCTGAATAAACAGACGGCGCGTTATTAGGAATGAAAATGCAGCAACTAGATCCGATGACTCTACATGCTCCTCCTCTATCGGCCAGTATGACGTCAAGAACGAGACGATTTTGGAGCACGACAAATCTCATAGCAGATTGCTCTTCGGTTAAGTTACCTAGAGCGGAAGTAGTCTCATTCACTACTGCTTCAAGGGTTCTGGTTAACCTACGTATTAGCTTACTATTCTGGATAGGTCCTATAAAGAAGAAGAAACCTTTATTGAAGTCTTGATATTGTTCTAGAGTAGTTTCAGTTTGATCGACAATTGGGGACTCGATCTCCCTTCTATGTCTGACGTGTACTAGATGTGTGTTTCTGTGATAATCAGATGGGGCTAGAAAAACTGGTGGCAGTAGGAAGGCAATATAACATGTTCCATCCCAATCGAGGGGCAGACGAACATATGCGGTCTGACCACAAACAAAATAAGAATGACGTGAGGCTTTGAAAATAGATTTCCCACTGTCACTATACTCGACAGTAGTAGTACAATCACTATGTCCCACATGTGCGGAACCATTCTTTCTGACACATAATTCGCCTTTGACTGGTAGTACTGAAATGGCAGGTAAATCTGGAGTAGTATCAGACTGAACATTCAGGACCATGAAATTCGAAGAATAATTACCTAAATCATATACTTCATTTTCTAGATCTAACCCTGTTCTATGGGAGAGACCTTGCTTGTCTGGAAAACATGTTCTATTCAGAAGGGACATATCATTTGAGGATGATGTTAACGTGGACCATGCTCCACACGAACCATTATGTGAAAACGGATAAGGAAAGAGTGGCAGAACTCCCTTCGGAGTCTGGAAAGGGGGGAGTCGACCACACACCCAACAATTAGTGGCATTGCTGGTCTGGTGTGAATAATGCAACATTCTGATGAATGTGTTATTTCGCATAGCAAGACGATAGGATAGCTCGTGAGGAGGCAGATCACTAAATGTGTGCTCTACTGTAGTGTTAGAAAACATATGTACATGTGAAACTGGAAAACATAAATGTAAAGCATAACTTGTGCAGGTAACCATAAGACTCAAAAATAATAAAAAACTTAGAACAATGATACATCTTATAGAGTTTTGACTAACTCTCTCACTATGGGGGTCTATCTCATACATGTCAGGGACCTGTCTAACCGTTTCACCCGAGAGGGACTTAGACAATTAAACTGGCTGACTTATTTTACTAGACCGGAGTTTATGTTTATACTCCTGTTGCGGAGTTTTCTCTAACAAGGGAATTTTGAGTTCAGAGTCAAGTTCAGAGTCTGTTTTTAGGCAGTCTTTTGGAATGAGGCAGTCCTTAGCAAAAGTCTTTTCTGGTAGTCCATGGAATTTCTTTATGTGGGTCAGGGGGACCCATCCTTTTCTCCCCTCAAGCTTTACTGCGGTCCTTGTTGTTAGTAAAACGAGGCGGGGCTCCTTCCAGCGGGGCTCCAGCGGACTTGAACGATCAAAATTCCGCACCAACACCAGGTCGCCTGGAATGACTTCATGCGGTTTCACCTCGGTGTTGTCTGGAAATGCGGCGGCAACCTGTGAACGACAAGAGTGTAGGGCAGACATCAAGGAAGCTAGGTAATCTGTCAGCATATTACTGGAAACATCGGTAATACTGCGGGGTCTAGGTGTACCCCACATGTTTGGGGGGCGGCCGAATACGACCTCATACGGGGACAGACCTGATCTGGAATGTGCAACCATCCTCATAAAAAATAAAGCAACTGGCAGGGCAACTAGCCAGTCTACACCTTTTTCTCTACAAATTTTAGCAATGCGGATTTTCAGAGTCTGATTATGTCTCTCTACGAGACCGGCTGCTTCAGGATGGCGCACACAATGGAACTTCCACTGGTACCCTAACAGAAGGGAAACATGTTTCATGAGCTCAGATGAGAATGGCTGGCCGTTATCTGAATACACGACCCTAGCGAGTCCATAGCGGGGAAAGAATTCACGAACCAACTGCCTGGCAGTGGTCGCGGCTGTGTAATCTGGAACTGGATATGCTTCTGTCCACCTGGACAAAGCGCATACAACTACGAGGACATACTTAAAACCTCGACATCGCTCCATCTAAATATAATCCATCTGGAGGACTTCAAAAGGGTGGTCAGGGGGTTGGAATCCACCTTGTTCCACCGGGACACTTTTACCTGGATTGAACTGACAACATATCATACAGGTACGGACTTTCTGCTTGGCTGCAGCTCGTAAGTGTTTGTTGAACCAAAGGTTCTGAATACTGTCTAACATAGCTTTCTCTCCTAGATGTGCTGGACTATGTGCGGTATTAATAATGACTTGAACCATAGAGTCAGGGAGAAACCATGTGGCTTTTCCCTTCGTCAACCACCCTTGATCTGTCTGGACCCCTCCTTGTTCGGACCATTTCTTGATTTCTTCGGGAGTAGCATGTAACTGTATGTCTATGACATCTTGTGCAGGGTCCTTAACTGTCATACAAGTAGTCGGATCTGGAGTGAGTGTCTGTGTCGTGTTAACTAGAATGTCTGAAGCCTGAGCTGTAAGCTTGGCTGTTCGATCTGCTAGATCGTTACCTTGGGAAATGATGTCAGTAACTTTCGTATGTGCCTTGCACTTCATGATAGCGATAGCTGTCGGTAAATGTATTGCATCTAACAGAGCTTGAATGAGGAGACCATGCTGAATCTTGGTTCCATGAGAAGTCATGAAACCTCTCTCCTGCCAGAGCACTCCAAAGTCGTGTACGACTCCGAATGCGTAACGTGAATCTGTATATATGTTTACTTTCAGGTTCTTGGCACGTATGCAGGCTTGGGTCAGAGCGACTAGCTCTGCTGCTTGAGCAGACAGGGTGTCAATACGATGTGTTTCTATAACTTCGGTTTCAGTAGTCACTGCATACGCGGCTACTAGTTCTCCTGTACTTGTTCTCATACATGAACCATCCACATAAAGTGTCAGGTCGGGGTTAGGTAATGCAATGTCTGTCAGGTCTTGTCTTGGCTTTGTCATAGTGTTGACAACTTCCACACAGTCATGTGTGGCCGGATTTGAAGTAACTGACGGTAACAGTGTGGCTGGATTTAGAATGTTGCAGCGTCTGATTTCTATGTGTGGCTGGAACAGTGTCAGTTCATAACCTGTTAAACGTGCAATGGTCAAGTGTTGAGTCTGGGTTCGGTTTAAAAGAACTTCCACGGAGTGTGGAACTTGTACTGTCAGGGAATGTCCTAACACTATGGAATCACTTTGTCTGATTGCTAGAGCTGTGGCTGCAACTGACTTGAGGCACGCAGGCAGAGCCTGGGCTACTGGATCTAATGTGCTCGAGAAATAAGCACAGGGCTTGTACTGTCCTGCTTGATCTTGTGTGAGAACAGATAATGCAGTACCATCACGTTCTGTAACAAAAAGTGTAAAAGGCTTACTGTAGTTGGGTGTCGCTAGAACAGGTGCTTGACATAAGGCTTTCTTTAATTCATTGAATACAAGTGTATGTTCCTGGGTCCAAGGGAGGACAGTCGATACGGCTGCCTCCTGTGTCGTTAACTGTATCAGTGGCTTGGCTAGAAATGCATATTGAGGAATCCATTGTCTGCAGTAAGAAGTGAGGCCGATAAAAGCTCGTACCTCCTTCTGTGTCTTGGGCTGTGGAAGACTCGCTATTAACTGGATACGGTCTGGTGTCAACTGCCTACCCCACTTGGACAGTAAGTGTCCTAAGTATACCACTTGCTGGACACAGAATTGTAATTTGGAAGGGGACACCTTGTGCCCCTGCTCGGCCAGAAAATACAGAACTGTAAGTGACGCTCGCTCGCAGTCACGTTCAGAACGGGCCGTGATCAGTAGATCATCGACATACTGGAGCAGGGCAGTGTCAGATGGCATGTGAACATTGTCTAGTTGTCTCTTAAGTGCTTGACTGTAAATACTGGGACTTTCTGTGAAACCTTGAGGAGCTCGTGTGAATTTTAGCTCCTTCCATTTAAACAAAAACCGAAAAGGTACTGGCTGTCTGGATGAATGGGGACACTGAAAAATGCGTTCTTGAGATCGATAACTGTGAAAAATGTAGCTTCAGAATCAATGGCTGTCAATAGGGAAGAAATATCTGGGACTACTGGATACTGAGGTATGATACATTTATTAAGCTCTCGAAGGTCAATCACTAATCGATATACTGGAGGTGCATTTGGATCAGTACGTTTCAAGACCGGAATGATAGGAGAATTACATACATTGGAGTCAGTTTCTACAACCACTCCTTGAGCAATGAGCTCGTCAATAATTTTGGATAAGGCTGCTACAGCCTCAGGTGGCAATCTGTACTGTCTGATTCGTGGCAAAACTATACCTTGCTTGAGAGTCACACGATGGGGTGTGATATGCATACAACCTACATCAGTTGGACCTTGCGCCCATAAATGCTGTGGTACATTCAATAATCTTGGATCAAAATCACGTAATACATAATGACCTTTAAAGTCTCTCAGGAACAATCGGACCCCTTCTGGGGAGCAACAAATTACTGCACCTAATTCTTTTAATGTCTTAATGCCTAACAAATTTTCTGGACATGATTTCGTGAGTAACAAATCAGTAGTTCGGGACAATGGACCAACTTCTAGAGAAACTGGTTTCGAAATTTCATTAACAATCGGCTTTCCTGAAAATCCAAGGGAAACATTTTTAGAGCCTGAGAGCGGAGCCCCTGGAACCTCGTCATGACTGATAGTAGTCCTACTTGCCCCTGTATCAATCAAAAACTTTCTGTCTTTCCCTAATACTTGACTGTGTACATAGGGACCCTCTTGATCTACAGGTATCTCGATGAGAGGCAAGGCTACCTCCCTCTCTAGGCTGTTTCATGAATATGGCTGATAATCTGGATATTCTGTCTGTGCATACTGGTATATCTGCTGTGTAACATGCTGTGTTGCAGCGATAGGCTGCGATGCTGGAACTGTCTGTTGTGCATTCTGGGGTGACTGAGAAGTCTGTGAAACTTGTTCTTGTCTAGGCGGACGTGGTCTTTCTTTAGTCTTACCAGTAGCTATGTTGTGTTTCAGAACTGCACACTCGTTTATAAAATGACCTGGCTGTTTACAGTAATTGCAGGTCCCTTTAACGGGAGCTGCAGGATGACTGGCTTGATTCGGACCCCTCTTCTGACTGTCTTGTGGAACAGATTGTGCAACTAATACTTTCATTTTCGTGTCTTTCATACGTCTCCTTTCGTGTTCTTGCTCTTCCCTGATTCTATTCTGGTGCTACTGGAGCATCTGGAGCATTTGTGACGGAGTATTAGCTTGCCAACTACTTTCGACTTTCAAAACTCGATTTTTAACTTGTGGACTTGAATTCTCGACTAGTTTGGTAACAAAAAGATGAGGGTACGATTCACTACTCATTTTCAGACCACTATTAATAATAAAACATTTTTCAAATCTAGAATAAAAATCACTAGTGTCTTCCTCCTGTTTCTGTTTACAAGCTGAGATTGCATCCCAATCTTCCTTTTTCGCGGCTAGTAATCTTGGCAAAACCTGGATCAATAACTCGGGCAATTCTTTAACTTTACCCCCAAGACCGGTACCTGGTACTCGTGAATTGTCTTCAGCTTCTAGAGCTGTCCAATCTATCTTTTTCTCTCCCACCTCCCATTCTTTTTCCTTGAGTTTTTCATATACCCCTGCGGGCAACAGGACCTTTAACATTTTAATAATATCAGGATACGTGTATTCTCCCATATGGAGCATGTCTTTTAATTCTCGGTGGAACCCTGCTGGATCTTTGTCGTGACAGGGAATTAACTTTTTCATCTCTAAGAGTTCCATCTTTGTGATAGGGGTGTAAACAAATACTCGTTCTAGATCACCACCCGTTGTCCTAACTGGGTGTACTTCTCGTAACGGATGTTGTCTATCTATGTAAAATGATTTACTTCTGGAGGTGAGACATGAACAAAATGCGGATTCAGAAACGTTCGATATTTGTGGCGCTGTTCTAGAATGATACTAATTAAATCAGTACCTAGACCTCTCCATCTATACTGGAGTAACTCGTTCAGAACATCATGTAACGGACCTGGATCAGAATGCTGTCCCTCATACAATGTAATGAGGTGCTGGATCATATACATACCCATCAGTCGCTGCTCGGCTGGGGGCAGTTTCAGAAACATTTGTGCCACTATTTCGTCTGGAAAAGTGGTAGAATCAGTAGTCCATCGGACTGCTGATCGAGCTAGTTCTTGTTCATGCATTGTACTCAGTTCACTATAACCGATTCGTGATTTCAGAATGTGATCGGTAGCTTGAAATACTTGCTCAAGAGAACCTTGTTCTGGTGCTGGAGGAGGGAAAACTTTCTTGTGATCTAGGCGTGAATGTCGGTCGGGAAGTCTAGTACTACCTACATACGCTATCCTGGAGGGATTCTCGTCGTCTACCTCTTCAGTAGAAGAGTTGTCTTCTTTCTCGGTTACTCGTGCTGCTTCTCGCTTCTCGTGTGTCTTTATTATTTCCCTACGGATTTTCTTGTACATACTCTCTATACAGTTCTGTGTCTTGTGTCTTCCCTCGGCTATATGGTCACTCCACCTGGTCAGGACTTTCATTTCTTCCGGATCTTTATCCGGATAATCTTGTTCTCTTATTAAACAATTAATTAGAAATTTTAAAAGCATGAGCTGAATCTCGACTTTTCTTTGAGCCATGGCGTCGCCAATACTTCCTGGATCTGCTCCTGTACGGATGAAACGATATATTCTGTCTAGATAACCTTTCATATTCGGTAGGGTGTCCAAATATTCGGTCACCCGTCTTACACGCAATGAATACAGGACCATATCATCATCGCCTGGGACTGGATCATAACGGCATTCGGTAAGGGCTCGCTTGATATCGGCGACTGACTGAAGTTTGGGCGAACGCTGTAACGCTCGTGCATGTAGCTCGAGTAGCGTGATACGTCTGGGTTGAGGCGGGGTTCCAGGAGGACTTCCCCCCGTGGCCCCTAGACTAGAATCGTCAACGGGTACTGTACGTGCTGGGAGAGTGACTGATGTAGCGGGTACATGTACTGTAGGCTGAACCGGGGGTGCCGTAACAGGTGCTGTAACCGGTGCCCCGGTGGCTGGAGGAACAGGAATTACATTATTTACGGGAGCTGGCGGAACAGGATTTGCATATTCTGGGACTGTGTCGTCCAAATAGGACGAGAGAAAAATATCAGCTGCGGTTGGTTTGTGACGTAACTTAATCGGAACTAATGGCGGCGGAAAATTACATGGTGCTTCCGGGGTTGCTTTCGGCAAGAAGAGGATACATACCCTTAATAAGGGCATTTCTCTGTCTGTCTGACTGTTCGGCTTTAACTCGTTCACCTACTTCGATTAATTCCCTTTCTTGGGCTCTTTCGGAGGATTCCCTACTTAATTCTGTCTTTCTGATTTCTTTTTCCGTTCTTCTGTGAGATTCTTTGCGCCATAACTCGATGGCATCTTTCTGGGACTGTCTGGATTTCTTTTTCCATAATGCTTCTTCTACTCGCATGATGCACTCGGCATCCCACGTACCTGATACAGGCCATCTATATTTCTCTTCTAATTCCTTGGTGTACTCCACCCATAAGTCTAGATATAATATGGCACTTAAGCCATGCTTATGATACATAAAATGACCTGGACTGTCCCTCGGCGGGACAGGAACTGCTTCCTCTAACAATCCCTTTCTGGTTTTTAACTGACGTAACTTCGAGAATAGAGGCATAGTTTAGGCTGAAGTCTGGACACAATACAATACACGGTAAACACAATAATAACTGGAAAAACAAATCACTCATACCACGACATTGAAGACACATGAAATAACATTTAAAATAACGGTTCGGACAGAACACTTGAATTTCTTGAGAACAGAACTTACTGGAATGACTAGATGCACTGCTAAAACAGCACGAACTTACCGGTCCCATAAAGAGACACGTCAGGACCCGCATCCACCTAGGTGGACACTTCGTGTTGGATCTGTGTACCCAAACCCACGGACCAGAGACAAATTAATTGACCCTGTCTAGATACTACCCCAGCAACGGTACTCACCGGGCAGCAAGAACGGAAGGCCTCGGACTGGACTGGACTGCTACGACGACGGACTACGAACTTCGGACTTCAGTTACAGGTGGGCCTCCGGATACCTCGGACCTTGGACTCTCGGCTTGGGCTCTGGTCGGGACTCGCCGCGTTCCTCACCGCCTCGTCTGGATGCTGGACCGCAACCTCCGTCTCCTCCGTGGGCCTGAGGGATACTTGAAGCAGAAATATCTGCACGTGCACGGTATGGTTCCGTCACGGCTGCAGAGGATCAGGGGGCCTGCGTGGCTTCTCCGGCGCGTGGGGAAAGGGCAAGTCCCTATTCGGGCGCCATTATGTGGTAAATAAATAATTAATTACCGGTACTATTTTTCAGTATAAGCAATAAAACAGGTAGCTCAATAAATAAGAGTCAGGATTCGAGGTATCTTGAGTCTTCAGGCTTTAATCAGGCATAAGAGAAAAGGACAGAACAGCCTGGAAGCACGGGACGGCAGCTGCATGGGAAGGGACAAGGGAAACTGGGTAACTTTTTGTAACAGTGCACAATATATATATATCAAAACAATTGCATTACATTCAATACAGTAGGCGTAGCAGTAGGCGTGACTCGTAGCAGTCGCGAAAGATAAGGGCAAAATGATGTAACAAGAAGGCGTGTACAGGGCGTAGACATAGACATGTGATGTAAACGTAACAGAAGTGTCATAAATGAGGCGGAAACATGGAGGGGGCTACCTGAGCAGCTGGGACCTCTAACCTAGTGGTGCGCGCAAACGGGCAATGACGTGTTACCAGGGAGAACTGGGGGCTATGACTTCTGCGCTAGAAGAGGAGACTAAAGTCTGGAGTGTCAGAGCGACATGTACCCAAGGCATATCTGGTATCTGGTGTTTAGAGTACATATTGATAGAATCCAAAAGTTATCAGGGCAAAGGCTACTAGACATTAGGACTGATGCGTGCATAATTCTACATGTATTGTGTGTGCGAGGAATATTCTATGAATATTAATACAGTATTTCTCTTACATGGAGACAGAAAGGCTAGACCATGACGGAAACTATTGATGCGATTCAGTAGCTTAGGAATGCAGAGAAGGAGGGCTGGACTGATAACTGGAAGCATAACATACTCTTGGCAGACTGGGAGGCAGAGCCAGGCCGAGCCGGGCACTGCGAGGCAGGAAGTGAGCGAAGGGTCAGGGATGCAGGTGGGGGCTGTATCGCTCCTCGGAGAGGGTTCAGAAGACTGGAGCTGAATCTGAATCCGGGCCCTTTTGAGGCCTAGAAACGGGGACAATTCAATGAATTAACGTGCACACTGTGAAATATGGCAACGTAGGTTTACATAGGCCTGATATTCGTTGTTTTCATGATGACTGGAAACTGGCATACTAGAGATGGACACAACTGTAATTGCGTCTTTAATCGATCAGAGGGGAATACATGCATATCGATCATGCACATATAGCATAAGATGGGGAACACGTAGGCACATATAACATGGCAAAATTTACTTTTCCACATGTCCATGGGGTAGAAGGCCGGATGGTGGTGAGGGAAGCAGCATGCAGGATCCCCGGGCTGATCTTGAGGTCATGCTGGGCTCCATCTTGTGAAAAGAGGAGGGCGCTCAAGGGCAGGTGGAACTGTGTGCAGGCAGGCCCATAGCGCCAAAACCGCGTATAGGCGCTGTAAGTGGCGGGCGCCATGTTTAAGTCAGGCAGATCGTGTGTGGGCACCTCCGCTGCACTTCTCAAAGTCCTTCATGCGCATAGACAACCTAGCAATCCTTGCTGAAGCAGACACACTCCCCTCCGTAGTCAAAAGTTTTATCAATGGTTTATGGTCACACCTGTTTGTGACTGACATGCCCCACTCAAATGCCTGAAAATGCACTAACGCCCATGCACAAGCCAATGCCTATTTTTCTCTATAACGGGATACTTTTCCTCGGCTGGAGACAGGGATCTGGAAGCAAACAAAATAATCTTCTCTTGCCCATGTACATCTCTTTGTGACAGCACCGCTACCAGGCCCTTGTTACTTGCATCTGTGGTTATCCATAAATCCAACCCAGGGTCAAAACTGCCTAATGCAGGTTCTTTCTCCAATCCTACTATGATCCTTCTGAACTCTTCATCGCACAAGGCACACCATTCGAACTTTACGTTCTTCCTAAACCGTTGCCGAACATTTTACTCTTTCTCTGCAAAAGTGGCTATGAACTTTGCACAATATTCCGCCATCTCTAGAAATTACCTTACTTCCTCCTGTCTGGTTCGGGCGGAGAGCCCTACAATGTCCTTCATCAGAGATGGTTTCAGTTTGACACCATCCTAGCTGATCACATGACCCAAGTGATAAGGTAGATATAGTGAACCTATATCTAAGTAAGGGGTGCATGCACCACCTTACACAGGTTGCAGTAGCAGACCTGTGGTGTCAATTTGAGTGGCCGCTCAGTGGTGGCATAGTACATGCTGCAGCCCCTGGGAGGCCTCTGAGGTACCTATGCCCTGGATATATAGTATAGCATATACTAGGGACTTAAAAAGGTACCCCAGAATCCAATCTGGAGTGTACCTAAAGTACATGCAATCAATTTAGAGGAGAAAACGGCTAGGCTGGGGTACTGAATAGCAGGATACCAGACTAAGTCATAAACAGTGAAACATCAGCAAAAAGTGGGGGTAACTATAAGAAGCAAATCCTACACTCCTACAGAGGGGACGACTGCTAATGTTTGTAATAGTCCTATTCTTCCCATTCTCAAACAGAAACCTTTAGTTCCCTCTGAGTATCACGAAGATGTTTATCACTTTGTGATTGATTTGCGTGAAGTTAACAAAATAGTGCATTCCCAGTTTCCAGTGGTCCCTGACATTACGACTCTATTGACGATAATTACTAAAAAAAATTATCTCCTTGACTTGAAAAATGCCTTTTTCAACATCCCTGTATTGTAGTTCCTATATCCCTGATAGGCTCTGCGCATTGGAATAATATAAACTATAGATTTGACATAGGACTGAGGTCACTATGTCTCTATCGAGTACATTAAACTTAATTACTTGTGTGTGCCAGCTAACTCAGAGGTCACTAGAAACTTCTCGAATAAACAAGAAGGGATTAGTCTCTGACAACCGCATAAACATGACAACTTTGATTCCCTTGGAATCGGAACACTCTCTTCAGAGTCGTGGAAACAATAGATACCAGTTTCACTTAGTCAATCATGCATGCTTCGTTTCTACAGAGTTGCACAGAAATAGTGAGATGGGCGTTTCAATAAAAAGGATTTATTGAACAGTCTTATTTCTCATGCAAGAGATATGAACTCCTCTAATCGTAAGAAAGAATGCAAAGTATAGTACGTACAGCGTTAGCAGTAAGATAAAATACTGCTGAATTAGCATGGCTTGTAGCTATGACATATATTCATAAAAATACATACATAAATAACACAGGCTAAAATACTCATCTGGTGCTTCTAAATTAATCCTACCCCAGTGTACCTAACTTAAGAGTAGTACGAGGTAAGAAGTAGGTGCTGTTTTAGCTATAGTCTAGTTTTAGCTAAAGCTTAGTTTTGCCAAGAGTTGCCAAAAGTTTCTCTAGGTTCTAGCCAGCTCCATACCTTAGAATGAGAGAGGTTGGAATCTCTTTCGGGGACTCGATCTCTAACACCCCACAAGGGGAGTCAGAAACATTGGAGCTGGATTCTCGGTGAGGAAGATGACAGCGTCTGGTCAGTGCGTCAGTTGGGAACTCTGCTTCCTTCCGAACTTGCCGTGGTGAGCCGCGTCCTTCAAGTAGGTAGCTGAACCGCACTGTGGTTTGCCATGGCAAGTGAAGGTATATTTATACCTTGAAGGTGTTTAGGAATATCAGTATTGACTTACAAGTCAGGCATAAGAACGTCATGAATGAACTCCTAAGGAATAGATGTTCATGCATAATAAATGAGTTCTTGGAGAAATCAATATCCAGGCAAGAGGAAGTCCTAAAGGCTTAAGAGCCTAGTTTTCCAAGAACTTGTTGTGACGAAGATGAACGGATGTAGTTGACCATGCCTGTATTTGGTTAGCATATAATAAGGGATGGATTTCTATGCCTAAATAAGGGCAATGTGGATTGTACCTATTTAAGGGCATATATCGGGAAATCTATATAGGGTATCTAAATTGACACACAACACCCACTCCACTTTCGTATGAATGACATTACTAAATCCTAAACATATTAAACATATCTAAAAAAGAGTATCGCATGATTTGCTGAAATACTTGTAAAACATATTCCTGAAAAATTAATCTAAAAGAGTTTTGCTATGCATAAAATGCAATGGTGCTGTACATATTAAAGCAATGTTTCATTCTAAGCATACGTTGACATTTGAATGCTAACTGAATGGAGCATGAAATATACCTTTATGAAATGGCTCGTAAATACAGAAGAAAAAAGGGTCCAAAAACCATTTCATGTTAGATTACATAAAACTGTTGTGGACAAGGTGACATATTGTCTATGGAATCAATCAAAGAATTCTGTTCTCTATGAATAGTTCTACTATAAGCAGATTACTGTGCCAAAAATGAAAAATACAAATTTGAATAAAAAAATTAATCTTAGGAAAAAAGTTCCAAAGTTAGTCCCTTGTTTTGAAAGAATGAAGGCCAAATTCAGAGTTTCTCAGTACACTGTCTGCCAAAATCAAAACGATACAGAAAAGGGGGTGGTGATGAACAGAGTGTCTGAATTAAGCAGACCACTCTTACCCAGTCCAAAGATCAGGGCTTGATCCATCACCGTTATTTATCTCACTGCCCCATCCCAGCTCAGAACCTGGCTATATGCAAATTAGTCTGTCCCTGGCCCAGTGCATCATGGGAACAGGGCAGACCAAACTACCAAGCCAATTCTTCACCAGAAAGGAGACAAGCTACCGGGGACCGGTTTCTGGCATTTCAGCCTCTTCGGCCCGGCTTGCTTGAATCCTGATGGAGCAGTGAGAAAGGGACTCATGTCTGAGTATACCCTGCCACACCTATAGTGGCCAAAAACGATACAGAAAAGGGGGTGGTGATGAACAGAGTGTCTGAATTAAGCAGACCACTCTTACCCAGTCCAAAGATCAGGGCTTGATCCATCACCGTTATTTATCTCACTGCCCCATCCCAGCTCAGAACCTGGCTATATGCAAATTAGTCTGTCCCTGGCCCAGTGCATCATGGGAACAGGGCAGACCAAACTACCAAGCCAATTCTTCACCAGAAAGGAGACAAGCTACCGGGGACCGGTTTCTGGCATTTCAGCCTCTTCGGCCCGGCTTGCTTGAATCCTGATGGAGCAGTGAGAAAGGGACTCATGTCTGAGTATACCCTGCCACACCTATAGTGGTCAAAAACGATACAGAAAAGGGGGTGGTGATGAACAGAGTGTCTGAATTAAGCAGACCACTCTTACCCAGTCCAAAGATCAGGGCTTGATCCATCACCGTTATTTATCTCACTGCCCCATCCCAGCTCAGAACCTGGCTATATGCAAATTAGTCTGTCCCTGGCCCAGTGCATCATGGGAACAGGGCAGACCAAACTACCAAGCCAATTCTTCACCAGAAAGGAGACAAGCTACCGGGGACCGGTTTCTGGCATTTCAGCCTCTTCGGACCGGCTTGCTTGAATCCTGATGGAGCAGTGAGAAAGGGACTCATGTCTGAGTATACCCTGCCACACCTATAGTGTGGGGAGTCAGAAACATTGGAGCTGGATTCTCGGCGAGGAAGATGACAGCGTCTGGTCAGTGCGTCAGTTGGGAACTCTGCTTCCTTCCGAACTTGCCGTGGTGAGCCGCGTCCTTCAAGTAGGTAGCTGAACCGCACTGTGGTTTGCCATGGCAAGTGAAGGTATATTTATACCTTGAAGGTGTTTAGGAATATCAGTATTGACTTACAAGTCGGGCATAAGAACGTCATGAATGAACTCCTAAGGAATAGATGTTCATGCATAATAAATGAGTTCTTGGAGAAATCAATATCCAGGCAAGAGGAAGTCCTAAAGGCTTAAGAGCCTAGTTTTCCAAGAACTTGTTGTGACGAAGATGAACGGATGTAGTTGACCATGCCTGTATTTGGTTAGCATATAATAAGGGATGGATTTCTATGCCTAAATAAGGGCAATGTGGATTGTACCTATTTAAGGGCATATATCGGGAAATCTATATAGGGTATCTAAATTGACACACAACACCCACTCCACTTTCGTATGAATGACATTACTAAATCCTAAACATATTAAACATATCTAAAAAAGAGTATCGCATGATTTGCTGAAATACTTGTAAAACATATTCCTGAAAAATTAATCTAAAAGAGTTTTGCTATGCATAAAATGCAATGGTGCTGTACATATTAAAGCAATGTTTCATTCTAAGCATACGTTGACATTTGAATGCTAACTGAATGGAGCATGAAATATACCTTTATGAAATGGCTCGTAAATACAGAAGAAAAAAGGGTCCAAAAACCATTTCATGTTAGATTACATAAAACTGTTGTGGACAAGGTGACATATTGTCTATGGAATCAATCAAAGAATTCTGTTCTCTATGAATAGTTCTACTATAAGCAGATTACTGTGCCAAAAATGAAAAATACAAATTTGAATAAAAAAATTAATCTTAGGAAAAAAGTTCCAAAGTTAGTCCCTTGTTTTGAAAGAATGAAGGCCAAATTCAGAGTTTCTCAGTACACTGTCTGCCAAAATCAAAAGTCAGTGTTTGGGTTTGGAGAAAACATGAAATCTTCAATTCCTGTAGTCAAAAAGTCATCTACCCTTGTAGGTGAAAGTTGGAGTACCTCGTTTAGAAGATTAACTGCACATAGATGTGAACTATCGCCTTGATCGCATCAGCAATGTTCGAATCGGATGTTACCTGCGTGCCTGTTGTTTCCTCTGATACCTCAGCAGTTGCAATTTGTGTCTGTGAGATCTGAATGAATGCCGTCATCAGGATTGGTAGACGCTGTGAACAACACAGAGCATGGGCCGTTACCGGGTCCAGCAGAGTATCTATATCCATAGGCATGACTGATGGGAGTGTTAGACAGATGTCTAGCACACATTCTTTACCGCATAGCAGGCAGCATAGAACAGGTAAGATGCAATCTTGCCACATTGTTCTGAAAGACAGAAACCATGTGGTATTTAATTCAGATAGACGAGGTAAACCCAAAATGTTGACGATGCCCTCATGACACTTGATCTCCAGTAGAGCTCTCTCCACGGTGAACTGGGTGTCGCTGGTGATTTGGCTTGCCATATCGTAGCAGTAGGAGCAAAAATAGGATCCTTGCAATGAGTGCTAGAATGAGCGGCAGTCCACCAAACACAGAGTGCACGAAGTTTGGAATAATTCTGAGGACTGCTTGAAAAGGTGTTAACAGTCTTGCACACACGTTCTTAAATACATGTACAATACCGCTCGTATCAGACATGTTTAAGATATGACCTAACATTTCTGAGAAATGTTTTGGGCAGTTTGTATTCAAAAGGGCATGCATTTCGGCAGAAGTCTTGTGACTTGTAGATCAAAGGTTTCTTTGGCTGAGGTCAGTGGCACTTTTTGTTGCAAAAGAATGGCTTTCATTCTGCTTAGAGTATCAAAATGTATAGAAGAGATGTTCAGTGAAGGACATTAAGGCAACTCCCTGGTTGTCTTGGTTTGCGGAAACAATACTTGCATACAGCAAGTGACCCTGGATGCAACAGTCACTAGATATGGGATACCTGGCAACATGCCACAGCAGCTGTGATCGATCAACATGAGGTAACTTCCATTTGAAAGTTGTTCAAAAACTGGATCAATCACTGCAGCTGGTGAGCCTTTCAGGTGACAGGATAAATTGGTAGTGGAACCATCGCAGACTCCGTGTAAATTAATACCCTGACAAAGGATTAGTGCGTTTTCACAGTTAGGACCCATAAGAACACTTCCCGTCCCCCACACCAACATCTATGTGTGTATGGTAAATCCCAGGATGTCTTGATGTATTCTTTACCCAACCATTCATATTTGCCTGCTGGTATGTGTTTTAGGCAATACTGAACATAGAAAATTGTAACAGGCAGAGTAATTTTACCATGTATTATCCACTCAGTAGCTGTTTTTTTCTGCCACTGTGAATGGTAATTTCTCCAGTTTTTCAGTGCTCAGCACCATGTAGTCTGCTCCCCTTTGTGCCAGTTTGATCTGTTTATCAGTGAGATTGAATTCTGAAAACAGTGACGTAGTGTTGATTAAACGCCAAGGCACATAGCCTGAACGCAAGTTTTGGAGCGTCCAGCCTAATTGCATGATAGACCGCAATTGAGACTGACCATGTTGCAACATGACCAAGTCTTGTTCCATGATGTCTATGGCAGAAGACACAATGCAGTCCAATGATTATATCCTAGACGACAGAGTTGTTAACCCATTGTCTACTACAGAGAGAGATTTCTCTAAATTAATAAGAGCAATTTCTAATATTCGTTCTTCAGTCTCTGCTTGGGTAATCTTCCATACTTTGTTATATGCAGCATAGATACCGGCAAATATGAAACTTTTTTGGTGCAGTTTTCTTGGTCCTAGCATGAATTCTCTAAGGTCTGCGCCTTCTTTAAGTAGAGATAAGTGTTGCTTAACATCCTTCAGTGTAGATTTCTGTAGCCAATCAAGGCATAGTTTCCCTACACTGTATGTTGTTACAATTCAAGGATGCTGTCTTTGAACATATCTTGGGTCTGGCCTATTGATTTTAAATCCTTGTGTTTTGTTCAGGAATCGATCTTGACAGTTGTTTGTGTCTGTGGGCCAGAGCAACCCTTTGTTCCAATCTGGATCTGTTCTGTTGTGATGCAAAATATTATGTACACCAACCTCCCCCTCTGTAGTGTTATCACTCTCAGGTGCAGGTATGGACGGATTGTTCATGTCTTTGATCTTGGCTATTCCAAGGCAAGACGTATGTTGGACAGTGTCATCCAAAAACATAATTTGCCCAGGGATAATACAGGCTCCAAACCAAGCTTCTACCCCCTGCACTTGCCAATATTTTGTACCCCAGACAGATTTTGTCTCAATATTGTCTTTCCAAAAGTTGAAACCCTGTCTAGACAGTTGGGCATTAAAGGCTGCAGAATAAATCTGTTATGATTTTGTTACCATATTTTTCATTCCTGATTTGTTCACTTTTTTAAAGTAAAACGATTCTGCATTGGACACATTGAATTCTGAAAAATATGGAAACTTCATTGCAAATGTTTTTGAGCTACCCTTTGGTGGTATACGACAATGTTCCCATTGGTTATACATATATACATTTCTAGGCATAGCAGATTTGTGGAAGAAATGATGACCATAATGATTATACCAGTACATTTGTTCAAAGTCTGATGAACCCTCTAAATATTCATGAATTGTGAATACTGCAGACATCTCTAGATTAGACACCATGTTATTAACATTCTCGAAGTCCCAATCATCAGAAAAGGTATCAGAGGTAATAAAGTCACTTAATGGAACTTTAAATAAGTGTGGAATCTTCAAAAGCTTTGACGGGCCAAAAATGACATATTCTATTTTGTCCCAAACTATATCATCCTGTGTAGGAACAGCTATGATGTACACTGCTGACAAGTCTCTTTGTTCACGATGAGATGATTTATGTGGCTGGAGAGTAAGTTCACTCTTTTACTTGCTGTGTCCATTTGAATATATCTTCAATTTATCAGCATACCCAGAGTTATTACCAGAGCTAACCAAAGTAGAAAGAAAAATATTGCCAACACAATCCATAGTTCAATCCGTGGTGAAACTAAATAAGTCTTTTTCAGGTGATGAAAAAAGTCTGTTGATTGTTCTTTGAAAGTTCTTTTTGCTGGCGTAATTTCAGGTTTGCTGGGATCCTCAGAAAACGTATCAAAGTTAATGAAATAGCCAGAGGCAGTTCTGTCAATCGTTGGAATTGCATCAGGATTTGTAGAAATCGCTGGAACCATTCGATCACTTGTTACTTCATTGTAGACAGGTGTTTCAGGATGAACTGTTATTTGGGTCTCAAGAGGTAGGAGTTCCATAGCATTGTTGCTTAGTCCTTCTTTCCTTACTCTAGAATCTTCAAAGGTGATGAGACTTTCAGTTTGAACCTCTTGGATTGTAGCTAGAGGAGTGTGTCTGCTACATTGGCGGACTCCACTTGGCCTACTGCCAAGTATCGGCCACATAGTGTGGTTTGATCAGGACGATGGACACAACTCTTCTCTCCTTTTTACCAGTAAGGGGCAGCAGTAGTACTGTTCTTGATCCGTGGATTGCTAGGACAGGTACTGGTTGTCTGTAAGAAGGCCCAAATTCCTTCTTGTCTGTGATTTCTTCTCTGACTAGATCACCAAGTTTTGGGATCCAGACAGGCCTTGCTGGGATGGTTGCTTTTTCCCCAGTGGTGGTTGGCTTCAGGATCACGGTGCTTTATTTCGATCTTAGTTCATTTAAGTCCTGTAAAACAGCCTAACATTCTTTGATATCAAATTTCTTATTTCCCCCCACTGTTCTATGACAATCAAGATCTGGAACCAACATTCTTGTCCCAAATAGGACCTCATATGGAGTTACACCCCCTAGAGAACTTCTTGGCAAGTTGTTAGGTGCACATTGAACCCCAATAAGATGTTTGACCCACCCATCACCCGAACCTAACACCCTAGCTGTTATGGACTGCTTTATGTCTCGGTTTTTTCTTTCCACAACAGAATTTCCCTCAGGATGGTATTGAGAAAAATACCGCAATTGAACGCCCAAACTGGCCATGGCTTCATTGTAAGCTCGAGAGCTAAATGTAGGGCCCTGGTCAGAGTGTAGTGTGCCTATTGCGTATGTGCCGATAAAGACATGCAAATCTTTTATAACAGTTCGAGCCTCAGCCAAGCACTGAGGCCATATCCAAAGGAACCTTGATTTAGTGTTTGTGGGACTGCATTTGTCCGAAGGGATGCCTGCATGTAGATAGCCTAATGCTGTCTAACAATGGTGTCTGTACTGGGCTGGCTATATCGTAGTGAAGTGTCTGACGGCGTTCTGTACTGCCATCTCTATTGCATGCTATACAGTTATTGATGAACATGTGAATCCGAGTATTCATCCCTGGCCTCCAGTACATCTCTTTTAGCTCTAATATTGTTTTAGAGATCCCCTGAAGTATCACACCCTCTCCCAGATGTGCTTCGTAAATCAAAGCAGTTCTACGTTCCATGTTTGGAATGACCCTATCCCCCACTTCAGGGATTAGAGCAAACGGAACGCTGTTCGCATTAATTATTTATGAGTATTTGAGTGGAAACCCTTTAGGTAACGCTGCACCGCTGCCTTTGCTTGAAGCATTGACAGCCAGTATAATTTCACTGTCGATTTTCATTTTTCAACGAGTGATTGCAGCTACAGAAGCCGTTTGCACAGCCGTCTTCGCGGCTTCATCAGCCAATGAATTCTCTTCAACGTGAACGCCATCACGTTGATGACTCAGCGTATCATATGAGTGTTTTTAGTCCATTTCGCAACTGAACTACTTGTTCCCAAATCGTTTTATGCTTAACGCCTTGGCCGCGGCGGTCATTCTGCTGCGGCGCTGGGGGGAAGGGGGCCGCGCGGTGCCGTAATGCTGGTGACGGAATCACTCCGTCACCGGCCACGGGTGGGCTGTGCTAATGACGGAGTGGTTCCGTCACGGCCCCGCCCACCTAATAGAATGCGCCGCGCAGGCGCGGCGGCCGGGCCGTGACGGAACCACTCCGTCATTAGCACAGCCCACCCGTGGCTGGTGACGGAGTGGTTCCATCACCAGCATAGAAGGGGTTAATTGTGCCACCTTTTGCATCTTTGAAACCGTTTTGAAGCCAGTACTGTAAATATTCATTGTATGATTGTACACAGTAAAAGGAATCGCACACTATGAGTGTCGGAAATTTGCGATCCGTATTTTCCAGTGCCATCTTGAATGCTTGTAGTTCAGCTCGCTGAGCTGTACAATCTCCTAGAGATTGCATTTTTGTGACCATAGGTCTGAATTTGCCATCGCGCATACGACCTTTAACAATTGCGCATGCTGCACTATAAGCTTGCTTATTCTCCGTAGCGTGTTATGCAGATCCGTCAGTATAAGTTATAAATTCATACTGATCAAGAGGGAGAATTTCAGTAGGCAGAGGACATTCGTGTTCGTATTGCAGGAATGCTTGTGTTTTTAAATAAGGATGAAAAACATATTCAACATCAGTTGCAGCAAGAGAATTAACCCATTGTATCCATCTTGGATGTTAAGCTTTTGCATTCAGAATGCTAGCTTTTGTCACTGCCTCTAAGGCTGGTACAGAGTTACGACCATTATGCGTTTCCCCTGTGCTAGGGCTCTTTCTTTTGCTACAGCGGCTTGAACTGCTGTCAGAATTTTTTCTGTCGAAGTCAATATAATTTCTGCTTGTGTGTACAAATGGATTTGTAAGCAATTGGTACCTTTTCACCCACGTTAAAAGTTAAGTAGGTGAATCCGCATTGACCCGGAATGATTCGGATCACTGAGTTGCGTACGTTTATGCGAGTTTGTAAATGTTTAGTTGCTAACATGTCTGTTTGAAGTGAACGCAAAATTTCTGTGTGTTCTTGTGTCCAATTTGTGATTTTGAAATCAGGTTTGATTAATTTGTAGAGAGATTTTACCCTTTCTGCATAATTTAGAATGTAAGTTCTTCCATAATTCAGGAAACCTAGAAGCAACTGTATGTTTTTCAGCGTTTTTGGAGGTTGGAGCAGCGCACACTTTTCTAAAAAATTGGCTGCCAGGCTTTTGCCTTCACATGAAAGTTCATATCCTAAGAAAAGAACGTTGAGATGGGCCATTCTTGATTTTTTAAATTTGAATTTATAACCTTCAGAGGTGAAGACCAGTATAATGGTGTTTACCCTGTTCAAGTGCCTGTTCAGGCCATCGTCTGTCAGATAGATATCATCGACATATGACAATGCCTCATCATCATAAGTTTGTAGTAACTCTGTTACTCTTGCTGAAAATAACCCCGGACAATTCTTGAATGCTTGAGGGAGACAACAGAATTTACCCTGGGTCCCCATTATTGAGAAAGTGGTCAAATACCTACTTTCAGGTGCAATTTTATTGACAAAAGAAACCATTTGAAATGTCTAATGTGGTTTTGTATTTTTAACGCACTATTTTATTCATTAATGCTGTACTGTATGCATTTTGCATGGCAAATGTTTTGCAACAAGAGTTTAGATGTCTGTAATCTAAAACTAGACAATATGTATTGTCTGGTTTGGAAACAGGAAACAAAGGATTGTTCATTGAGGAGGGGCATGTTTCAATCACCCCTTGGTATTCAGGTTGATCTAATATCTCCCTGACCTGTTTTTTGCTTCTTGCTTAACTGGGTACTGCCTTTGTGCATTTGGTTGATTTTTTAACTGGATTTTGTGGTGAGGTGAATTCTCATCCCATCCTACATGATTTTTGTATAATGCAGGGGCTTGGGCAACTGCCCATTTCCTGGCATAAGTATATTTTAAATGTACTGGAATATGATTAGAGTAGGCTGGCTTAATGATGTATTCGCCATGTGGGCACTCCCTGACAAATTCTGGTGGCCAGTCTTGTTCTGCCAGAAGTATGTCATAAGAGTGTTATTTCATATAACCTTTGTGGAGAACTAACCCTGGTATCTGCAGTTTCAACTTGAATGTCTTCATTCAGGTCCACTGTCTCCAGAAGTCCCTTCAGGTTCCTCCAAGCTATTGTTACTTCTGCTACGCTGTCCAACATTGTCTGAGCCCATTCTCCGTTCTTGAGTTGCGTTCTCAATATCCTCGGCATGTCGGATTTTTAGACCTGAAGGAAACACAAAAAAAGTCCCTATATCCAAATATCTTAGAGGACAGGATACCTCACTAAGGCCACGTAGAATGTGGAAAAGTTAATAGATCATGTTGCTAATTTATTCACTGTATCAGCTATATCCGTTCCTAAAAATCTATAACACTTTCCTTATTATACCACAGTAACAGCAATTAGGTTCTCACAGATTGCTACTATTCAACTCACAAATTATAAGTAAAAGATTTATTAAAAAGTTCAAATAGAACCAAATGCATTACACAATCACAGCTCTGAATAGTCTCCCTCTCAATACAGGTTACAATCTAATTATGACGCATATATAGTTAAAAAAAAATCTTCTTATAGCCCATATGAAGTTAAAAAGTCGACACATATATTGGCTATAAGAAAAGAAAAAATTGGTTACTGTGGTATAATAAGGAAAGTGTTATAGATTTTTAGGAAAGGATATAGCTGATACAGTGAATGAATTAGCAACATGCAGGCAGATGCATCAAAGAAAATACCGGGAGCAAACGGGCAGATTCTCATAATCTGGCCGTTTGCTCCCGGTATTTTTGCATTTGGGATGCATCATCCCAAATGCAGAAATCGCAATTTAAGGAATCTCTAAATAGCGATTCCTTAAATTGCTCTTGCATTTAAGGAATCCCAAAATGAGATTCCTTAAATGCAATGCATGAAACCCAAAGAAATAGCGAATTCGCTAATAGGGGGAGCAAATTACCATGAAGTTGAACTTTGAACTTTGAACTTTGAACTTTGAACTTTGAAAAATGCACTTTTGAGCATTTTTCAAAGTTACATGTTGCTTACACACATGCCCTTAGGGCATGTGTGTGTGTAACATTTGTGCACAGGTCCATTTCAGGGGTGCAACAGGGTGTCCTTTGGACACCCTGGCACCCTTGAAATAGCGGAACATTAGCGATTCGGTAATAGCTAATCGCTAATAAGGAATGGCTTTCCCATTCATTCCGATGGCCTTTAGGCCCATCGGAATGAATGGGAAAGCCATTCCTTATTAGCGAATAATAAGGAATCTGTAGGAATCGCTAATAACATTGCGATTCCTACATGCATCCCGTTTTGCGAGTCTTTAATAGCGATTCCTTAAAATTCGCTATTAAGGACTCGCAAAACATAACTTTGATGCATCTGCCAGATGATCTATTAACTTTTCCACATTCTACGTGGCCCTAGTGAGGTATCCTGTCCTCTAAGATATTTGTATATAGGGACTTTTTTTGTGTTTCCATCGTGCATATACCCCTGTCCCTTTGGCAAACATAGGAGTTTCTCCCTCTTTTTAAACGTGATATTTAGACCTGCTACTTTCTTTTTGGAGAATTGAGGTTGTTTGTTTTTTTGTATGTGTTGATCGTCTTTAGACTTCACACGTTCTTCTTTGTTTTCTGACCGCCCTCCTCTTTCGGATGTCTGTGACGATATCTGAAAGGTACGAGAGGAACATGTCTCAGAATCTTGATACCTATCAAGTTTTCTCAAATTATCCCTATTCCTGAGGTTATACCTCCTTTCAGAGGGCTCCTTTCAGAGACCTACCTCGGGGTTGAGAATCTTTCTCTTTTGAATGTTGTTTGCTATTCTCCCACTTCTTTTTAGAAGATGTAGGATTGTTTTTAGAAAAGGCCTTTTCAGTACTATCAGACAGTTGTGGTTTAACCGTGTAATTCTATTAATTTTTGTATTTGATTCAATAATTGTTCGACTGACATTGCTTCAACGTCAGGATCTGGTCTATAGCTGGCTAAAATCGGCCATGCTGGGGGGCGCTAGAGGGCGCACTGCGGAATGGCTGGCGTGTAAGTCAGCTCCGCCGGACGGGTGAAGGAACAGCGGCCCTATATCCCCCAAAACTGCATCTCTGCCCGCCACGGACAGAGAAATGGTGATCGGAAGATGGGAGTAACGAGACGCTGACATTACAGCGACGCGGCGTGCAGCAATAAGGAGAGGGCGAGGAAATTTGCGGCAGTGCCGATCGGCGATCCAAGATGGCGGCGATCGCGACCCGGGACACTGACTCGAACAAGTGCTAACAGCCCCTGAACGCGACCTGTAAGCAGCCCCAACCTCGCGCTAAGACAGCAATACTGCAGCGATGCCTGGGACAGAGCCCTGAATGCCCCCGAAAACGGTGCCGGACTGGAGACGGAGGTGCGTTCCACGACCTTCAAAATGGCGGACACAGTGAAACGCACAGCGAAAGGGGCTGAAAACGGCGCGCCAAGCCTGGAATGACCCTGAGTGAGTACTGGAGCGGCGGGCAGCGGCTCAGATGTGCAGCAGTTGACTGGAGGGGATGGCTGGCGGATTGAGGAAAAAAAACAACAAAAAAAACGAGCAAATCCTGGGCCAAGGACATTCGCCAATGGTGAACAAGCGCTAAGGTGCAGGCTCAGCGTGAAGGCTTTCCACAACACTAAATGCTAGCTGACCAGCGAGTTTACCATGCAGGGAAGTGGCACGGTTGATTCAAGATAATCGCACCCTGTTGGGCTTACAGGCGCCTTTCACTTCAGCAGGGATATCGAGGACGGCGCGTTAAAGGTGGTACGACCCCTGCAGCAGCGCACATAGGTTCCCATGACATGAACAGAGAGGGGACAAATGAGTAGATCAGCGTCGATAGGGACACAGGGCAATTCGCCGAGGCGGAAGAGAACAACGATAATATCCACAGCTGCAACCAGCCCGGTGCAGCGCACCAGTAGTCCGATTGTGCCCTCCAGCGGCATGGGGAAGCCGGATAAGAGTCAATCAAAATTACCCTTTGGATCGAAGAAACAAACGCCAAAAACAGCGCCTGCCACAGACGCGGAGAGGGATCACGACCCGGAAGACGACACTAACATGGAAGGGGTCCTGCGCGCCATCCAGCAGAGCCTGCAGGAAATGAACAACAAGATGGACGCGGTCGTCCTGCGGGTAGACGCCATGACGGCGAAAATGGAGAACCATGAGGAACGCCTGGTGGAAGCAGAACAACGAATATCGACGGTTGAAGATCTCTCAAGGGACACGTCAAAGTCATATGGCGCCATGGCAAAAACGCTGGAAACCCTAAAAGCGAAGGTGGAGGACCAAGAAGCTAGGTCACGCCGCAATAATGTATGCATTTCGGGCCTGCCGGAGACGACCAACACCGGCAGGATGGAGGCGTACGTGGAGGCCATGTTGAAGGACATATTTGGCACGGAAAGCTTCTCAGAGGTCTTCCTGATAGAACGTGCTCATCGCTCCCTGGCACCCGTACCTAAGCCGGGGGCCACTCCTAGGATGATCATCGCCCGAGTCCTCAATTACCGGGACAGAGACACTGTACTACGGCTTGCACGAGAAAAAGGCAAGGTTACGTATCAGGGAAGCACCCTGGAGTTCTATCCCGACCACACCATGGCTGTGCAAATGGCGCGAAAAGAATTCGCCTCCGTCAAACAGAAACTCCGTGACATGGGAGTCGGATATGCAATGCTCTACCCAGCGAAACTCAGAATTATTACTGAGGGCAAACCAGTGATACTCCAGACGGTGCAGGCCGCGCACGAATATGTCAAGACGCTCGGCAAACGCCGCAAAGAGCGGGAAAAGGGAGACAGGCTGAGCGACAACGATTGATGACCAAACTGCAGGGCTGCTGCGAGTACGTGGACCGCTGGAACTTGATCTGGCCGACCTGGGCAGATGCCGGGTCGCATTGAGCTGCGGTGCGAGAGAGACTTTTTCATTTTTCCCTTTGGCTGCGATGTACGCCTACAAGACTGTCTGAACAGTGAGTAAATGTTGCACCACAAGACGCAAGGTACATGTTTGCAACTGATCACTAACACGGTAGGGATGCATAACCTTTAAACTGCCGCAGCAGCGCTCATGTCCAATGTGGAACCCTCTCCTGAAGGCACGCCGTAGGCGCATTGGAGCGCACTATCTCGCGCTCTACAGAGCACGGTTAAACTGTCTTTGGAGATAGTTGCTGCCTCACCCTGAAGCGTCGCAAGGGGGGGAGATGGGAGACAAATTAAGTCACATCTGCGACTGAAATTTTCACCCGTCCACATCCACTATGTGGATGGAGACATGTGCTCTTGGCGACACCCCCACGCGGGTGTACCCCAACTCAAGTTTCGATATTGTTTTGAAGTTCTTATGGGGATGGCTTTGGCAAAGTTTGGGTGCTGAAGTGGGAGGGGGGTGGAAAAGGGGGTTGGGGAAGGTTCAAATGTATGCACTGTATCTGAGAAGCATTGCAACTTCATCCATTGCTTGGATTAAAGTGGTTTTTAACATGCTCCCATTAGGACTCGTACAACACACGCACAGCACAGAATTGCTAAGTGGCAAGCTGGTCAATATACCGAACACTAACACACAGGATCGACAGCCAGATGCTCAGCAATGACGCACCCTAACACGCTAAACTTTATCACGTGGAACATACGAGGCTTGGGGAGTCCGAAAAAGACACGACACATGTTTGCATATCTGGATAGACTTAGTGTGGATGTGGCCTTTCTACAGGAAACACACATGGCACCCACAAACACTTCGAAACTAGGGAGTAGGTGGGCGGAATCGATCACTAGCTCTGAATATTCAACCTTCTCGAGGGGCGTCAGTATACTGATAAAAAAGGGAACCCACTTTAAAATCACGGACACACGCAAAGACACGGAGGGCAGATACGTAGTGGTAGTGGGCAAGGTGAGACACCAACAGCTTGCACTAGTGAATGTATATGGCCCGAATATAGACGACTCCAACTACTACGAAACCATGTGACACACGCTGGCAGATGTTGAGGCAGACAATATACTATGGGGGGGTGATTTTAATGTCACGCTTAAAGATGGGCTGGACAGAACACAACACACCCTGGAACCGCATGTCAAGGCGAGGGCAATGTTACAAGAAGCGATGACGGACTTACACCTGGTTGATATATGGAGGGTAAAGCACCCCGGGGACTGTCAGGCGACGCACATAAACGCGGCTAATAACAGCTGGTCCAGGATAGACTTCTGGCTGGGCACTCAGGACACACTGGCATGGGTGAAAGACGTCAAGCACCTCCCCAGGACAATATCAGACCATAGCCCTGTGCTAATAAAGCTAATTATCCCTCATTATGTGCCGCCACCGTATGTATGGCGATTCAATGCACAAGCACTAAGGGATCCAGTATACACGGACACCATTCTGAAGGCAATTACAGATTATTTTGAGCTAAACACACCCACAACGGAAGACCCATGCCTCCTGTGGGAAGCCTTCAAGGCAACTATCCGGGGCGTATGCATAAGCACTACTTCTGGCATACTGAGGGACATACGACATCAATTACAGAGGCGGGAGGGGGAAATACAAGAACTGGAACGACGATACACACTCACAGGAGATGCTGCACTACTGGGAGACATTAGGGCCCTTTTATCAGAACACCAATCATTTGCGACAGATGAATTAAAATACATATTCAAACGAACGACGGCCAGGAGATACGGCGAGGGGGGCAGACCCGGCAGAGCGCTAGCTGAGAAAATCTGTAAGGGCAGGGCACCGCAGCACATTGAGGTGATTCAAACCGCGCAAGGCGAACGCACGCATAACATACAGACCATCATGGGGGAATTTATGGGCACATACGGAGCACTATACAGAGCACGACCGGTCACACCGCAAGAGGACCTGCTGACTTACCTGGCAGATGTGGAAATAGCATGGTTGGCAGACGGACACAGGGACTACCTAGCACGCCCTATCACGACACAGGAGGTCGTAGACACCATTAGACGTCTCCCCAATAGCAAGGCCCCGGGACCAGACGGCTTTGTGATCGAGTTCTACAAAGCATACGCAGACATCCTAGTGCCCCACCTAGTGCAACTCTATGAAGCCTCACATGAGGCACAGACGCTACCAGCATCAATGAGAGAGGCACTCCTGATTGCCATGTTGAAGCCCGGAAAGGACGAAGACCAATGCGACTCATATCGTCCTCTCTCGCTCATCAATGTGGACACCAAAATACTGGCAAGCCTACTAGCGGACAGACTGAAACCACTCATGCCGCTACTGATTAGGCCTGACCAGTCGGGTTTCATCCCGGACAGGTCAACCACGCACAATACCCGCACCCTATTTGCACTGGCACACTACTTGGCCCCGGACATACAAGCGGTGGCGGTCCTCCTAGACGCGGCCAAAGCCTTTGACACCATTGACTGGCCCTTCCTCCACGCGGTACTGATTCGAATGGGGTTCCCGCCACTGTTTACTGGCTGGATTACTATGTTATATACGAATCTCACTGCGCGTATTAGGGTTAATAAACACCTCTCTGACCCAATTACCATCGAACGCGGCACCAGACAGGGATGCCCGCTCTCGCCAATGTTATTTGCCCTAGTGCTCGAGCCACTGGCGTGCAAGATACGACAGCATTACCATCACTCAGCCATTCAACTTCCAGCACGACCTATACACATATCTCTATATGCTGACGACATGGTCCTGTATGTTAAGAACCCTGACCAGCATCTCAACCCGCTGTTGCGGGAATACATTAAATATGGTCAGCATTCAGGGCTGCAGATTAACTGGTCCAAATCCCTAGTGCTTGCACTAACTGACGGAACTAAGCCTACCACACTGGACTATCCTCTGGAATGGCAAGACGAGCCGACTAAATATCTAGGAGTGTGGTTCCACAGGGACCCGGAATTGGTTATCCGCGCCAATTACGGGAGAGTCATATCCTCGCTGGAAGATAAAATTAAGAGATGGGTTGGACTGCCACTGTCACTGGCCGACAGGCTTGCTATAGTGAAAATGGTACTGTTACCAAAATTTCTGTACCTGTTTAACAACATACCCATTAAACCCCCCGCAGAAGTGTTCCGTAACATAAAATCACTTCTGCTATCCTTGATATGGGCTGGGAAACAGGCCAGGATAGATCTACAAACAATGACATTGCCGTACGCACAGGGTGGGTTTAAGGTCCCAGATATGTACCTCTACTATCTGTGCGCCCAGGCGCAATTCGCACACTACTGGTTCCATGAAATACCCTTCCTAACGCACATAGCGGTGGAAAAGGGAGATGCAGACCCGATCCCACTGACGAGCATTCTACCTCACAGCAGACCGCGACTGCATGCACAGGATATCAATCCGGTAAATGCCACTATCGAAGCGTGGAAACTGCTTGGCAAGACAGCACACAACGCGCCCCTTTATGCACCCGCACTCCCACTAGCACACCATCCAGCCATTTCTGTGACTCAGGAACAAGTTGGTATGGACCTACTAAAGCAGGCTGGCATAGACAGATGGCGCGACCTGTATAAGGACGGGAAGTTTGTGACACTACACGAGCTGACTTACATTAAAAACCCGACACTGCTCTTTAGCTTCAACTACTATCGACTACAACGAGCAGTGAAGGAGTATTATCCGACATTCCCGGCTGAACCGCAGACACTGGCCCCACTGCAAATGGTCCTTGCCTCTCCCTCCGCATCACACTTGGTCTCTAGACTCTACAGCAGCGCGCAGGCACACATAGGGAACACAGCTACACGGGCCCGGGAGAGGTGGTGCACTTCACTAGAGGATACACTGACAGATGAGGAATGGGAGACATCCTGTGTTATGACGGGTATGCTGACGCCGAATGGCAATCTGAGACTTATACACTATAAATACCTGCATCAAGTGTATCACACACCCAACAGGCTGCACCGGTATGGTTTAAGGGATAACTCCAACTGTGTACGATGTGGCCAAGACAATGCTGATTTTATGCACTTAGCGTGGCATTGTAACTTGATTGCACGATATTGGGTACAGGTGATCCAAGCCCTCAATGTCATGCTGGGTACGGAGCTACCATGCACAGCCAAGGTGTGTCTGCTGGGGTTGGTGCCGCAGCTGAAAGCGCAAAGGAGAAGACTGTGCGTGATTGCCCTACTCATGGCAAAAAGGAGAGTGTCATTACACTGGAGCAGCAAACTACGACCTAAAGTTAAAAACTGGTTGGAGGACTTGGCGTATTGCTGTGACACGCTGGCCGCATATGAAGAGGAGTTGCCGGCGGGCTCGCGCCCCAGAGACTATTGGACGCCCTTTAGACAATACTTGGCGTCAACCTCGGCAGACCAAGAACCGCAGGCAGAGCTGAATTGACATAGACCGACCGAGGGTAGGGGAGTTTAATCGCTGTAGTGATGGAGGGAGGAGAATGCTGTGATGCAGTGCTATATATGTTCTTAGTATTATTATTTCTATTTTATTTTATTTTTTTCATATTTTTCGTCTGGGGGGTGGAGTTGAAATGTACCTCCAGGTTCCGGGGGTTGCTACTGTAAAGGTTTAGAAAACAAAAAAAACTGAACAAAATGTAAGATCATCAATACCAAAGTACCGGCGTCACACGTTGTCTAATTACACACTTGATAATGCATATATCGACACGCCGCCGGACCCTCGGTTGTCGGCTGATGGGCTGTGTATGTACAGAGCAATGTTTGATGACACCAACCAATGCAATGCCGGCCTCGCCAGGTTGTAGGCGTAGAAAGTGTATATTAACTCTGTGACGATGTGAAATAAAAATCTTGCACCAAAAAAAAAAAAAAAAAAAATCGCCCATGCTGCTCCTGGTCTACCTAGTGGACCGAGCCAGGTAATGTGATTTAAATGTTGTAGGGTGCCTTTAAACCAGAGCTACAAGTAAAGGGTCTCTGAGAAAAGCACGACTGAGTTACTTCAGTATCTAGCGTTAAATTAGTTCCTTACCAAACCGTTGGACGCCATGTAGTGTAGTTCCTATATCCCTGATAGGCTCTGCGCATTGGAAGAATATACACTATAGATTTGGCATAGGACTGAGGTCAGTATGTCTCTATCGAGTACATTAAACTTAATTACTTGTGTGTGCCAGCTAACTCAGAGGTCACTAGAAACTTCTCGAATAAACAAGAAGGGATTAGTCTCTGACAACTGCATAAACATGACAACTTTGTTTCCTTTAGAATCGGAACAATCTCTTCAGAGTCGTGGAAACAATAGATAACAGTTTCACTCAGTCAATCTTGCATGCTTTGTTTCTACAGAGTTGCAGAGAAATAGTGAGACAGGTGTTTCAATAAAATGGGTTTATTGTACAGTCTTATTTCTCATGCAAGAGATATGAACTGCTACAATCGTAAGACAGAATGCGAAGTATAGTACATACAGTATTAGCAGTAAGATAAAATATTTCTGAAATAGCATGGCTTGTAGCTATGACATATTCATAAAAATACATACATAAATAACAAAGGCTAAAATACTCATCTGGTGCTTCTAAAATAGTCCTACCCCAGTGTAGTTAACCTAAGGGTAGTACGAGGTAAGAAGTAAGTGCTGTTTTAACTATAGTCTAGTTTTAGCTAAAGTTTAGTTTTGCAAAGAGTTGCCAAAAGTTTCTATAGGTTCTAGCCAGCTCCATACCTTAGAATGAGAGAGGTTGGTATCTCTTTCCAGGACTCGATCTCTAACACCCCGCAAGGGGAGTCAGAAACACTGGAGCTGGATTCTCGGCGAGGAGGATGACAGCGTCTGGTCAGTGCGTCAGTTGGGGACTCTGCTTCCTTCCGAACTTGCCGTGGTGAGCCGCGTCCTGCAAGTAGGTAGCTGAACCACACCGCGGTTTGCCATGGCAAGTATATTTATACCTTGAAGGTGTTTAGGAATGCCAGTATTGATGTACAAGTCGGGCATAAGAACATCATGAATGAACCCCTAAGGAATAGATGATCATTCATAATAAATGAGTTCTTGGAAAAATCAATATCCAGGCAAGGGGTGTAGGAAGGTGGAATCCGACTGCATGGTTACCCCCACTTTTTGCCTGGTGTTTTGATGGTTTTCAACTTAGTTTGGCTGGGATCCTGCTATCCAGGGCCCCAGCCTATCGGCATCTCTCTCTAAATTGATCACATTTACATTAGGTACACTCCAGATTGGTTATTGGGTTACCCTTGTGAGTCCCTAGTATATGGTACCTTAGGTACCAAGGGCATAGGTACCCCAGAGGCCTACCAGGGGCGGACGCATGTATTATGCCACCATTGGGAAGCCTTCCAAAATGGGACCACAGGTCTGCTACTGCAGCCTGGGTAAGGTGGTGTAAGCACCCCTCACTAAGATATAGGTTACCTATATCTACCTTTAAATACAGACACATATAAACCTATAAGTCACTCCTATGGCAGGCATTGACAATCATGAAGGCAGAGTGCTTGGTTTTGTGTGAGAGGGTGCCCAGACACGAGCTGAGCCCCTCTGCAGCTTTTGGAATCACTTCTCTGTATCTGTTCTGTGATAAACCCATACCATACACTCTTAAGTGCATTATAACCTCGCAGTATATGCTATATTTTGGATGGCTGCATCAAAACATGTCGTGTTTGGTGTCAAACACTTTGGAATCCTACCCCCGCGAACAGTCTTGGCGACGGGGGTATAATTCCACCCTTCTAGAGTGAGAGACATGTACACACTGGTCTAATAGTTTAAAAGAGCCCCAGCATCACAAAATGGATGCTGTTGCCACAGACACAAGTCTGACCTCCTGCTGCTGGATGAAACTCTGGCAGGAGAGGCCTGCACAATAGGTTTCCTGTCACATGGAGGTGTTACCACCTCCCCAAACAGGCTTTAGTGTATTGGGGCAGGGTGGGTGCATTCAGTGAATGCTTTTCAGACAGTTTCTCGGGCACACAAGGTGTCCCTGTGCATACCCCAAATCAAACTGGGCGCAGGGGCACTCAGGCCCTGCTCTGGTGCGAAACTGGACAAAGGGTAAGGGGTGTAACCAGCCCCTCCCCAGGTCCTCTCATAGGTGGGACCTTAGAGTAAGTCCAACTCCTAAACTTAGTATAAGTATAGGAACCCAGTCCCTAGGACTTTAGATTATCCTGGATGAAACTCTGCAACATATATGTTGGAACTTCAACATTCTATATCGAAGACGGAAGAATCTCCCTTAGGGTCAAGGAGTGACTCCCCTGTTGAAACAGGCAGCAACAAAGCATCTTGCAGGTCTGCATTCCCAAGGCTTCTGCCGGAACCCGAAGGTTTTGGGACTCAGGACATGGACTTCCAGACATCTCCAAGGCCAACACGAGATCCCAGCAAAGCTGAGACCATTAGCCATCACGAGAGACGTGGGACCAGTCCTCCTGACATTCAGCACATTTGCGAGTGCACCTACTTCCAGAGCTTTCCCAAAGTTGTGCATTGGGCTACTTGTAGTCCAAGCCCTGAGCACCATTTGCCCTGAAGATTGTGGGCCTACACACCACGAGTGTTCCGTGGGACCGCTTCTAGCATTTCTGCTTAAGGCCCCTTCACAATCCCTGGTCCGTTGACTGGTGGGTCCCCACAAAGGTAACTCTTTTATTTCTTGGGCTTCCCTGGTAGTTCCAGACATGCCATGACTCCTCTCCCAAGGGTGAGTCCCCAGACCTTGCTGGTCTGCACCGAAGCCAATTTTTGCATTCTACATGGATTGCTATTGCCAAGGCTTGTTGGGTCCAATCCGGATACCGACACCGCAGCACTCGACATCCCACATGGGCCAGCTCGAATCCAGCTCCTGGTTGTCGTCGACGCCTCCTGGTCCTCGTGCCTGAAGAGTCAAGCTTCACCCCCTGCACCTGAAATCACCCGACATCGGAGAGCATCTTCTTACTGCCTCCCTGGTCACTGGCTAGTGACCCATACTCTGTCCCCTCTGCTTTCAGGATCTTCAGATCTTCGATCTACCCTTGGATCCATCCGGACACTTTTTATCTGGTCACCTGCAGCACTTCTTTGCAGCTCTCCATAGGAAACGATGACGAAACCCGACACGAAATGAGACCTATTCACCCAGCTTCCCTGGGTGAGATAACACGAGTACTTTGGTACTCCCGAACTGTGCAGTACTGAAGGGGTTTGTTCCTGGTCCACTCCTAAGTGTCCTTAATCTTTAACCCATTTGCTGCTCTGAACGTTCCGCACCAGTGCGGAACATTCTATTAAGCGGTAGGGGCCGCGTCGGCCAACAGACATGCGCAGCACTACTGAGGTAGTGCTCGAGATGGCCGCTGGGTGACAGCAGCAGCAAACGGGTTAAAAATCTGATTGCAACTTTCTCCATAGCAGTCAATGGTGATTCACGGCTGTGTTTGGACACTGCACGTGTCCCCCGTGGGTCTCCAGAGTCACTACCTTGGGTGATGCCAAGTGGCCCCAGCGGTTCTACAGGCCCTAGGGCTTGTCGCTATGCTCTTAGCAGTACTTATACCACTTTCTTAGTATATGGTTTGTGAGGCCTCTAGGGCAACACGTATGCTGTGCTAATTTACTGTGTGCTAAAGAAGTTTACTGTGTGTACTTTTGCCTCTAGCCTCATAAAGAGACTAGAGGGATGTGTTTAGAATAAATACATATATTTCATATATATACCTGGTGTGGTTCTCCTTTCATTTGGTCATTCACAAGATTATAGACTGGTAAATCAAGCTGCTTTACATTCCTTCAAGACTTAGCCTGCAGGGTGCTCTCCACAGCTACCACTAGGATCGCTTTCTATATAGGTTGTCTTTAAACCTACCATCAATAAGGTTGTTTGGACTGGTACTAGGTGCCCACTAGAATAGTGGACAGCATATGCCAAGCCAACTTCTCACAAGGGGAAGTCCTAAAGGCTTAAGTGCTGATTTTTCAAGAACTCGTTGTGACGAAGATGAACGGATGTAGTTGACCATGCCTGTATTTGGTTAGCATGAGCAATGCCTAAATAAGGGATGGATTTCTATGCCTAAATAAGGGCAATGTGGATTGCACCTACATAGGGGCATATCTCGGGAAATCATATACGGTATCTAAATTGACTCACAACATCCCAGTTCATCATGACAGCAGGTGTCTGTTCGGGTTCACCCTATCTGGTAGAAGCTTTAGATTATGTCACGCTCCTCAAGGCTTTACAGAGAGTCCGAGTATCTATAGTAAGGCGTTGAAAAGTCAGTTGGATTATTTGTCGCTTCTCACAGGTAATGTATTACTCCAATATGTTGACGACCTGCTCATCTCCTCGGACACAGAACAGGGTTGCAGAGACAGTAAGGTTAAACTGTTGCTGACCATGGTCATAAGGTATCCCTTTCCAAAATCCAGTATTGTTGACAGGAGGTCACCTATTTAGGTCACCTTTTGTCGGAGGAGGGTAGGAGATTGACCCCTGAGCGCATCAGTACCATTGTGAAAATGCCTCTTCCGCAAACTCAGAAGGATGGGCGCACATTCATTGGTATCACTTCCTATTGCAGGCAGTGGCTACCTGGATACTCACTGCTTGTTTAAGCATTTGCTTGCACTAACACTAAAAGATGTGCATGAGCCCCTGCCTTGGACGCCAGAGTGTTAGCAGTCTTTTGAGCAATTGAAAACTGCACTTTGCTCAGCTCCAGGGCCTGGTGCCGCGAACTATGCCAAATGCTTTGTGTTGTATGTCCATGAGCTGGGTGGTTATGCGCTTTCTGTTTTAACACAAAATTGTGGGGATAAGCAACAACTGTGTGCTTATTTCTATGCCGTGCTTGACCCTGTCACCCTCCCGAACTATCTACGAGCTGTCGCAGCCGTCTCAATAAGACAATCGGCTGGACTCATACTTGATACGGACCTCACAGTTATGGTACTCCATGCTGTGGATGCACTTTTGAATAAGACGAAGACGCAGCACCTCACCAGTGCACGTCTGACTGGTTATGAGCTCACACTCTTTCAAAAGCACATTACGATCAAGCGCTGTGCCACTCTGAATCAAGCCATGTTACTACCCCTCTCTTCTGAGGATGAGGAAATAGACGTACATGATTGTATCTTCCGAATGGAAGAGGAGACAAAAGGACTGGTAAATCTGACTGATGTTCCCTTATCTGACGCCCAAGGCAAACTATACATTGACGGCTCTTGTTTCGAATTACCAGTTGGCACCACCACTGTGGTGTCGTGGGGATGACCCGTACATTCACACAGTGTTATGGTGGCAATGGCTTATTACTAGTTTAAACGCCATTTTTACTTTCCTGCTCTGCTTCGCACAAGACACAAACTTGCGCTATTCTTTAGAGAACACTGAGTATTTTGCTTCACATGAGAATAACTTGTTTTGCTTCATTTCTAAGCTGCTTTGTTAGTTTAGTCTGTACAGTGTGAGCCGAGACCGTCAAGGTTATCTTAGACACTGTGGCTGTTGTTCTAACTGATCAGCGCACGTTCTAGACATAACACATATGCAGCTGTGGCCACCTCTGATATTGGCGCGTTTAATAATGCACTGTGTAGGCATGATCACACACACTTGGAGAACATTCGTATGCTGAGAGCTTGTGCAGAATCAGATGTGATCCACTTCTGCTAAGTGCCAGAGGTATGGGGCCGCCCATGTAAGCCTATGAGACCTATTAGTTATAAAAAAAAGCTACTAGCAAGGGAGAGTGAAATATAGGTATATTTGAAACCTGTTTCCATTTAGCATTATAACATGCTTTCTCCCTTTGTATTTGTTAGAAATCAACCAGGAACACTTGTAGAAATAAGAAGATATGTTTATTGTGGCACAGCAACAGGATCAGCAACCACCATGCAATCAGGATCATCAAACTGACCCTGAAACCTAGCAGCTGCATAGAGTTCTAAATAGAACTCTTACATACAAAAACATACAAGGGCATTTAAAGGTACAGAGCAAATATATACATATGATGAGAATGTAACACACCTCCCTTCATTAAAAAACAAAAGACAAGAAATATACATAAGCAAAAGCATGAGAAAACAACTAGTGAAAAATATAATAGTTATGAAACATAGTCAGCAAATTTCCTAGGAACACATTTAGGTCGAGCAAATGACTTAAGACTAGATGCAATAGAATCCATGGTTTCCTGTTGTGAACCAGAAGGCTTAGAATCATGAACCACAGGACATTTAGCAACTCGTTTAATGTTCCACAACTTACCATCTTGAATGATGACAGAGTTAGCAAAAACTTTGACCAATTTCATAGGTTTACCAAATTTATCTGAACACTTAGTTAGAAAACCTGGCCTCCTGCTCCTAACCCAATCACCCACAGACAAATCAGAAACTTTGGTATTCCATTTATTGTCATACCACTCCTTTGCTTTAGCTTGTTTGAATTCTACTCTATTTGAAAAATCCTTAACAAGGTCCTTTGAAAATAAATGATTTGAACATTTTTCCCTGAACCACCAAGGACAAATATTTGAAGCAGGATCACGTCCTTTAAGAAGACGAAAAGGACTGACCTCAGTAGTTGAGTGGGGAGTTATGCGATAAGACCAAAGCTTTTCTCGCAAAAGATTCTTCCAATTGCTCCCTGACTTGACCACATCAGATACAAACCCTTTCAATACCCTATTGAAACGTTCAACTAAACCGTTTTCATGGGGTTCATAGACAGATATAGTATGGTGTAAAATGTTCTGTCGTTTGAGGAAATCCTCCATTTCTATTGAAGTTAGTTCAACACCATTATCAGTAACAAGTGTGGAAGGACAACCTTCTCTTGAAAATACTTCTTTAAAAAACTGCATGACCATATTGGTGGAAGCAGAAGAAACAAACTTTACCTCTGGCCACTTAGAGTGGTAGTCAATGAGAACAAAAGCATAGCGAGAATTATTGGGAAGACACATGAATTGCCCTGAGATATCAAATGCTATTTTTTTCCAGGGATCAGTTGGCCAAGGTGTAGTCTTCAACGGAGGAACATTCACTTTTAACATTTTCTCACTGCTCATATAAACCTCACACTCTCTTACTTTGCGATCAGCCATCCTATCTAAACCTGGCCACCAAAAGTTATTCCTTATTAAGCGTTTCATGGAAGACATTCCTGGATGTGTCTTGTGAGCAAGCTCTAAAATGACATTTCGCATATCAAACGGTGGTACACATTTTCCAGATTTAAAAATTAAATTATTTTCTAATTCTAGTACACTATAAACCTTGAACATAGGCATAACATTTTCAGATAGATCTTTCTTGTCAGGCCAACCCTCCAAGATATATTTTTTAATAGTCTGCAAAGAAAGATCTTGACCATCTGCAAGAAACCAAGGGGCATATTACCAACGTTAAGCGATATTTATCGCTAACGATGCTTAGCAACGAATTTTTTAACGCTAAGCATCGTCAGAAATTATCGCAGATAAACCTTGCTATTAACAAGGTTTATCGCAAATGCGATAAAAAACGGCCGCAATGCATGAATATCGCTGAAAAGTCAGCGATATTCATGCATTACCGAGCTAATGCTCTTAGCCATGTTATCCACCTCCCATTGGATAACATGGCTAAGAACTGCTCAGGGCAGGTGTTAGTTTTTGGAGATATTCGCGCTTAGCGCGAATATCTCCAAAAGTTGGTAATAGGAGATAGCGATGTTAGCGACTGTTTCCAGTCGCTAACATCTTGGCACGCCCACTTTGCATGTCATTAGTGATAAATATCACTGACATGCAAAGTGGTTCCCAAGATGGTCGCTATCTCCTACTACCTGTCGCTAACTGGTGTTAGCGACAGCTAGGTAATAGGGAGATATTTTTATCTCCGCTTTCTTGGCTTTTAAAGCAAAAAAAAGCGGAGATAAACCCCCTTGATAATATGCCGCCAAGACTCTTCAGAAATATCCTCAAAAGTCCCCAATAAAACATCTTGTAAACAAGTAACCACATCAGTATCATTAGTAATGTTGTTGACAGACATAAAATCAGCAACTACATTTTTTTTTCCTGGTACAAATTCAGGCGTGAAACAATACTCATGTAGTCTTGATGTAAGTCTAGCAATACGTGCAGTTGAATTCCATCCTCCTCCTGGAGAAAGAATGTTAACTAACGGTTTATAATCCGTCCTCAAAACAAATTTACTTCCCCAAATATAGTTCCTGAAATGTTCAATTGCCCAGACACAGGCCCGCAATTCTTTTTCAATAACAGCATATCTGCGTTCGCTTTCATTCAAAGTACGTGATGCAAAACACACATTCCACTCTTCTTTACCAGATGTCTGAGATAAGACTGAACCAATGCCATACATACTTGCATCAACAGTAATGATGCATGTTTTGTTCAAACAAAAAGGTTTAAGTGTTGGAGCATGTAAAATCTCTGATTTTATGTGTTCAAAAGCAGACTGTTGTTCCTTACCCCACTCAAAAGAATTCCCATGCCTGAGAAGCTTTCTGAGAGGTTCCATTTTGGCAGCAAAATTATTAACAAATTTACTATAATACTCGCACATACCTGCGAAAGAAAGTAACTGTTCCTTATTGCAAGGAGAGGGTGCATCACTGAAACCCTCCACATTTGACCTCTTAGGAACCACACCATCACCAGATAAAGTATGGCCAAGATATTCAACTGAGTCTTGAAACAATTTACACTTATTTGACTTTAAAGTCAAACCACTTTTCCTCAACTTCTCACAAACACAGCGCAAATGTAATAAATGTTCCTCTGCGGTACCTGAATAAACAAGGATGTCATCTTGAAAACACTTGACAAATTTGTCAACGTCTCTAAAGATATTAAACATGACCCTCTGAAAGACAGAGGCTGCCGAGGCTAAGCCAAAGGGCATTCTTGTATACTGAAACAGTCCTTGAGGAGTGATGAATGCCGTAAGACATTTAGAATCATCAGTCAGGGGAATCTGGTGATAGGCAGATCTAAGATCCAAAGTGGAAAATACCTTAGCTCCTTCCAACATAGAAACCACCTCATTAATGTTAGGAAGAGGGTGACAGTCTACAATAATGGCAGAATTTAAAGCCCTGAGATCGACACACATCCTCAAAGATTTATCTGGTTTTCTCACCAAAACAATGGGAGAAACCCATTCTGCAGAATCTATCGGTTCAATAATTCCCTCTAATACCAACTCATTCAAATTATTCTTCAGTTCTTCTCTAACATTAATTGGTACCCCTCTCAATCTCTGTTTAACAGGAGAAACACCTGATTTGAGCTTGATTTTCTGAGAAAAATCTTGAATCATGCCAAACTTATTTGAAAAAACATCTTTGAATTCAAACTGGATAACATCAGCATTCTTCTCAGATATAATTGAAGCAATGTTATCAAAGACCAGTGTATCATCCAACATAACAGGATCTTTAGCTCGAGGATTAAGAATAATACCAAATTTGCATTGATCCTTCCACCCCACAACATTTACACCTTTAACCGCTACATACAGTTTTACTCTCACACACCTAGATCTGAAAGTAAGATCAACAGGGAAAAAACCAAGCATATCAATTTTGGAACCATTAAAACTCAAAGGACAAACATCAGATGGTAAAATATCACCAAAATTCAAAACAGAAGCAAGACGCTCATCAAAATACTCCTTGGTGATTATTATCCAAGGCGACCCTGAATCTGCCATTAGGTCAATCCTAAGACCCAAAACAAACATCTCACATATTGGTTTCTTTATTGAACCATCTTCATTAGAATCATTGAGACTAGAAATACCTTCACTAATGAAAACAACAAACCCTTTCTTTTCTTCACTACAGGAAGAACCAGAAACACAAGAACATTTACATACCTTGGGTGTTTCATCAGTAACATAAGCTATTTTGTTTCTCGGATTTGGAACAAATTTCCTAACATCTCTACAAACAGTAGAAAAATGACCCAATCTCCCACATTTTCTGCACTCCTTGTTAATTGCAGGACACCCCGCGTATGAAGCCACATGTCCTTTACTACCACATTTAAAACATGTAATGCTTTTGTCAAAATTCTTAAATTGCCCCAAATTATTTGTCCTAGAGTAAGTTTGTTGAAAATGTGAATTATCGGAAACTTGACCATCCGTATGTTTAATAACACAAACTTCATCCCCAGAATCAGATTTATGTTCACTATGTTTTTTGACTGTCAACATCCATTTTTCCGATTGTTCCATGGATTTAGCTATGGCAATTGCTTCCGACAATTTAGGATCTCCCAACTCCCATAAGCGTTCCTGCGTTTTCTTATTTTTAACATGTACAATAATTTGATCTCTCAACATTTCATCACACATATTACCAAAATTGCAATGTAAAGATAAAGACCTTAAAGCAGTGATGAAATCATCAAATGACTCCATTTCATGTTGTGCACGTGTATAAAATTTATACCTGTTTAAGGCAATGTTAGAGACAGGTTTGAATCTTTTCTCTATCCTAAGTAACGCTTCCTTATAAACATTAGAGCCTTCACCCTCACCTTCCGCAGGTGGAATGGGAGGTAAAGCTCTAAAAACCATCTGACCCTCTGACCCTAGACAATGTAATAAAATATTTTTTTTCTCTTCAAACCCATACGTTCTCCATCAATTGCCTTCATGTAGTTGAAAAATTCCTCTTTCCATCGTGTCCAAGGAATTGGTGGATCGCCTTTATTTTGTAGAAATTTCTCTGGTGGATCAAATTGCATTTTTCAGAGATGTTGATAACTGTCAATTTGTAGAAATAGTAATACCAGAAATGATATATAACTAGTGTCTAAAAATTTTACTTTTTAGTTAATCACTGTTTCTCAAATGCTTCTTTGTAGTTACCAACTGTTCCTTGTGGTTACTATATTTTTTAACACATGCTGTATGTTGCTCTTTTGTTTAATTTTATAAAATGCGATTTCCAAAATAAATTAAAGTACCTTTAGGAAAGTAGATAGCATCTAGTCCAAAAACGCTTTTTTTATTTTTTAAATTTCTTTTTATTGAAAATTTTAACAACATAAACAAAAAGAAATAATCAAGGCAGTACAACCAATCGAATGGCGAAGCGTCCTGCGGGTAGGAAAGCATGCAATCATAATACAATCACTGACATTACATGATGGGAGGGCTGAGGGATACAGCGAGTCCAGAGACAATCGAAGCAACATGATAGCAGGAATGTCGGGTCAAGGGGAGGGAGGATCCGCCACCAATTGTGTAAAGGGGGGCGTGCATATGTCTCCCCTGTAGGAGTTCCATTGACCCCAAATCTTACCCCATTTGCGGGGCTTGCCACGGGCAACATACACCATCTTTTCCCTGAACATACACCAATCCATGTTCTCCTTCCATGCCAGAACTGTGGGTGGCCTCTCAGAGCCCCACAACTGGGCGATATCCCTCTTAGCGATCATATTGCCGAGGGTCACCCACTGAGTTTGTGACAAATCATAGTCATTCGGCTCCCACATGTTCAACAAGCATCGTCTGACTTCAGGAAACAACACAACACCCGTGACCTCTTCCATTACTGCATGCACTCGATTCCAGAAACGAACAACCACCGGGCACTCCCAGAGTATGTGAAGAAAGGTGCCCGGAAGGCAACAACCACGCCTGCACAGTCCATCCGAAGCATAACCCATACTGACCAAGCGCGGACCGGTAACATAGATCCTGTGGAGAATCTTAAGCTGTACAAACCTAAGGCGGGCCGGAATTGCAACCTCTTTCGGCGAGGATATGGCTTGCTGCCAGTCCTCGTCATCTAACTGCAAACCATCACCACTCCAAGCGTCCCTGAGTCGCTGTAAAAGGTCGGTCCTATCGTTTATCAACTTTTTATAGATAAGCGAAATAGTACTATCTGGAACGTGCCCAATCAGGACCCGGTCCTCAAGCGGTGATGCCTCCGGGACAACGGTACCCGGAGGGAAAACCGCCATCAGCTCATGTCGGATCTGAGCATATCTAAAGAACTCCCTGTCACTCAGGTCATACTCCAATCTCAACTCATCGAAGGTTTTGATCTTACCCTTAGTCCACACATCATTCACCCTGCATATGCCAATCATGTCCCATCTATCAAAGCCTTTCGTCTTCCATAGGGAGCCCAGCCTCTCGGAAGCATAAAGCGGAGTGGCGCGTGTAAGTCTATTCTTCCATCCCATGGCATCGTTCGCACAATGCCATACTTGCACTGCTATTTGGGTAGGGCCAGTAAGCTGCTTCCCTGCGGATTTTTTATAAAGCGCCCTGTTGTAGTCGCCACCAGGCAGCAACCATTTATCCATTTCAAACGCGGGGTTCGACGCGGGACCGTACATGCCATGATTAATCGCCCCCAGTTGGGAGGCCAAGTAGTAGCGCTTAATATCCGGGAGAGCGATTCCACCATCGTACCAAGTAAGTGTCAACTTGGCGAGTGCTATACAAGACCGTCCACCCCATATCAGGTGTCGCTGTAAGCTTTCAATCTCCCAAAAGTAGCTAGCTGGGATAGTATCGCAAGTATTCTGTAGGGCATACAAAAATCGGGGCAGAGACATCATCTTAAATAAAACCGCATGTCCGAGCGGGGACAGCGGAGGTTTACGCCACGCCACAACATCAGATCGCAAGCGCCGAAGCGGGGGCAGCAGGTTACGTTCATAGCGAACCACAGGATCTAAGGTGATAAACACCCCCAAGTATTTGAAACCCACGTGCACCACCTGTATTGAGCACCCACGCGGCAAGATAGGAGAGTCTCCCGAGAGAACGTACACGCAGGACTTAGACTAATTGATCACCAGGCCAGAATTCTTACCGAAGGAAGTCAAGACATCGAATAGTACTACTAGCGACTTCCGAGGCGACGTAAGGTATAACAGGATGTCGTCAGCATAAAGCGATATCCGGTCCTCGAAGTCGGAGGTCCAGCGTATACCCTTCATTGACGGCTCCCAGCACAACCAAGCCGCTAAAGGTTCCAAAGCAAGGGCAAAAAGAAGCGGAGACAACGGGCACCCCTGGCGAGTACCCCTTCCGAGAGAAAAGGAGTCAGAAACACGACCATTAACAACTACCTGGGCCAAGGGGTCTTGATACAGTAGTTTCACCCAGCTGATGAAAACTGGGCCAAAACCAAACTTGGCGAGGACAGCCCAAAGGTATGGCCATTCCAGCGTATCAAACGCCATTGTGGCGTCCAAAGAAGCCAAGATGGCTGGTTCACGCAGCGAGGACGCTCTCGCAAGGGGGCCATGTAAACGCCGAAGGTTCAGCGCCGTGTTCCGGTGCGGAATAAACCCGGACTGATCCGGATGGATCAGGTCGCAGACAACAGAGGTTAAACGATTCGCAAGCACTTTTGCGAGGATCTTAGGCTCAGCGTTTAAGAGCGAGATGGGCCTGTACGACGCGCAGCAATCCCGCGGTTTCCCTTCCTTGTGAATCACGACGATAGACGCAAGCCTTTGATCAGGTGGAAGGGTACCCGCATCTAGCGATTCTAAGAACATCAAGCGAAGATATGGCGCTATTTTGTCTGGGCGCAGCTTATAGAGTTTGATGGGAAGACCATTCGGACCCGTGAGTCTTTCCCGATCTCACAGAGCGGATTGCGGTCGCGACCTCCTCGACAGAGAGTGTCGCGTCCATCAGTTCCCTATCCAAATCCGACATGCAGGGCAAAGCAATGTCTCTCAAAAGCAGATGTGAATGCTGTTCCGGTCTGTCCGACACTGGGGAGTATACGGTGTGAAAATACTCAGAAAAACACTCCACAATCTCAACTGGGTCGGTCACTCTCACTCCATCCTCCTTCTCAATCAAAGGAACCACACGACTAGCCCTCTCTTTCTTGTCCAACCAAGCTATCAACTTTCTGGCCTTATCACCCACATCATACAAACGGCCTTGCTGCTCTCTATTCATCACCTTAGCGGCATCAGTGACCAAAGCCCTATAGTCGGTTTGTTTGAGGCTGAGAAGGTGCAACCTGTCCTCGGTAACATCAGATTCCAGTTCTCTTTCTATGTCTGATATCTCAGTTTCAAGTCGGACCACTGCCTCGCACTTACGTTTCTTAGCGTTATGAATTAACGATAAGGCATGGCCGCGGTTGACCGTCTTATAGGCTTCCCATAGCGAGACAGACGATGACACAGACCCCACATTCTCCACAAAATAATGGTCAAGTGATTCGATCAGTTCCGTACGGATCTTGGGGTCGCGGAGATACCAGGGGTTAATCGGGGCTACTCGACCCTCAGTTCCCGGTCCCGCCTCCATTACAAGCCATAAGGGGGAGTGATCTGAGATACCCCTCGCCAGCTGTCTGATCTCCCTAACAAATGGGGCCTGTGTTGCGGGCATCAGGATATAATCAAGCCTCGAAAGACTACCGTGAGCACCAGAGTGGAAGGTGTATTGTAATTGACCAGGGTGGAGCAGCCTCCAGCAATCTATTAGTCCCAGAGTGTCAAGGAAGCCACCCAGCCAAGACTGGGACCTCCCAAGGTCCCTGGGCGGGTAGCGATCGACATTTCCGGAAACAACAGAGTTAAAATCGCCACCCACCACAAGGATACCTTCCGGGAGCCCCAGTATTACCCTCCCCAGGTCAGCAAAGGTCGTCGTCTGAAGGCCAGGCGGGACATAAACGGAGAGCAGAGTGACGACTTTCCCCTCCCACCGTCCAGTAATGGCGGCATATTGCCCCCTGTCGTCAAGGACGACAGCATCTATCTCAAGGGGGAGGGAGACTCTGACCAAGATACCCACCCCCCTAGAGCCAGTGGTGAAGCCGGAGTGTGCCAGGAGAAGGTAGCCCCTACGATTCATAGCCTGGCATGTATTGCCCATCAAATGCGTTTCTTGCAACAGCACAACATCAGGGGAAAGACGTCTCAAGAGTTGTAACACCATGCCACGTTTTATCCTGTCCCCCAACCTGTTAACATTCCAACACAGCAATTTTAGCCCCCTACCCCCATCCCACACGTAGTCGCAGCATCCACCCCACATTAGTCGCGACAGCCAAGTCCAGAAGTCCATCAATATAGTGCCTTGAAAGGAATCAAAAAATAACAACTTCCCCCCCTCCTCCCCAAAACCAACCCCTGGAACAAGACCCCCCACCCTGCACCCCTCCGTTAGACTCGAAGGCCCCCCAACTTGCAGTGTGTCTGTTGCCCTAGCAAATAACTAATCTATGGAAAGAAACGCCAGAGGAGGAAGAGACTCACTCCCCCGCCACCCCTGGAGGACCACCTTAATTAAAGCAAGTTAAAGGATCTGCAAACCATGCCGAGAGATCTATATGCAGTCAAGCGGACCCAAGTCACATTACTATTCCTGGTCCAGCAGTCCACCCTCTGCTCCACCAGAATGTTCAGGGTGTTCCCGCTGCCTGGGCAGTGTGTCGAGCCAGTCACTTGCAGCCTCAGGGCGATCGAAGAAGAATGTTCGATCTCCATACTCCACGCGTAGCCGGGCTGGAAATAGCATTGCGTATTTCATGTCCCTGTCTCTCAAACGTCTCTTCACTCCCTGAAACCCCAGTCTTTGCTTCTGTACCAACTGAGTGAAGTCGAGATAGAAACTCACCGTTGTGTTCTCAAATTTCGTGGGGCCACCCAAACGCGACGCCTGCAGGATAGCGTCCCGATCACGGAAATAAAATATCCTGGCGATTATGGGCCGCGGGTAGCACCCAGCTTAGGTTTACCACCCGGCACTCTGTGCGCCCGCTCCACAGCAAAGAATTTACTCAGGCCTTTGGGCGCAAGGTGATTGACGATGAGGTCCTCCACGATGAGGTCGACGTTTAAGTTGTCCGGATTCTCAGGGACACCCACAATACGGACGTTGTTCCGCCTGGAACGACTTTCAAAATCTTCCAAACGACGGGAGAATTAGTCATTAGAGGACCGTAGATCACTGACCTCCGTCTGTAGATCGGAGACATCCGTCGTGAGGCTAGAGGTCTTCAAGTCCAGGGATTTAATTTTTTCGTTCGTTTTGGCCAAATCCGCCCTGATCAAGGTGACATCGATCGCCACTGTATCCAGTTTGTGCGCCAAGGTTTCATACTGCGCACCAATTGAGGCCTGCATACTCGCAATGGCGCCCATAATATCGTGCAGTGTCGGGTCTTCGTCCGCCATAGGGTCATCTCCCTTGTCTGCCGGGGGCTTGCCCGTTACACCGGGGGATCCCTTAGGATGAGTGTATCGGTCCATGACATTAGATTGTATGGAGCCCCCGCGATGAACAGTCTTGGTCTTCCGCTTTTCAACCTCGGGCTTGCCGGCCATTTTGGAAGTTGCGCCCCCGAGGGGACCCCGAGATCTGGTGAAAATGGCTACGTCGCAATCACCCACAGATGCTTGATCAGAGGACAGTGTGTTCCAAGTCACACACCGAGCGGTGATAGACAGTCCCGGCCCTGAAGTGGGACAGCGAAGCGAAGCAGTCCGTGGGCGGCGGGGCCAAACCCGCTGCGTAGAGGGTCCGGGGCAAAAGCGAAACTGAAAACCAAGTCCAGGGTCGAAAGAAGGATCAAGGCAGCCGCTGTTGTTCAATTACCATTCGGGCAGTTCACCAACTCAAGCCTGGGGCAGAACCGTGGAGCAGGCCAGGAAAGTTCAGATCCTCATAAAATCGGTTTTCTCAGACCAAATCAAATTTTGAAAGCAACCTTCATATCGGTTGGGTTTCGTCTTCGATGATCCGTGATCATAACCAGAATTGTAGTCAGGATAAGTGCCGGAGGTGGTGAAGGTCCAGGAGCCCTGTGCTCACGCGACCATCTCGGTTGCGCGCGAAGCTCCTCCTCCCCAAAAACGCTTTTAAATGACAAGAAGAAAGTTTCTTTTATCGTATAATTTCCTTTTGTAAACGAAGCTTCACGATAGGTAAAGTGTTTCCATGGAAACCGACAAATTCAACAAAATGGCCGTTACGTTACGTTTTAACGTGATGATGCTGGACGCTGGACGACCTCACGTCACTGGAAACACTCACGGCTACGACGTCAGAATTAGCTCGTCAGTAAGCTCGCTCCGGTCTCCACGCTCCAGAAGAAAGAGATGCGATCACCGTTCCAACAGCTGGTGATACGAAAATAAACAAGCCTTTATGCACGCGCCGCCCCAGCTTCGGTGAGATGAATTTGAAAGTACATAAGGCTTAATTTAATCAAAATGATGAAAAATGCCTCACTCACTGTTGGTAGGAGTTAAATCATCGGGATTTTCAACAGACAGAGTAAACGTTGCTCCTGCAATGTATGTGGACATCCGTCTTGCTCGAACAAAATCCAGAAATCGCAAATATCAAAATATTCTTCCAAATGATTATTAAAACTCCACACCTGTGCCGCTGAGTTAGTTCTTTTCCCTCGTCGCCAAATTTTGTTAATATGATGAGAATGTAACAGTATTCTATAGGATAGTAACTATGCTGACAATCTTGCTGACCCCACCGACCCCGACACCGCCGCCATCAACCTCAAACAGTGGATCAATGACTGCGCCAACACCCTCGCCCCACTCAAGAACTCCACCACCAACCACACCAACAAGAAAGCCGCATGGTTCACTGACGACCTCCGGACCTCTAAGCGCACCTGTCGGAAGCTGGAGAAAAGATGGCTCCACGACCGAACTCCAGACAGCTACACAGCCCACAAGAACGCTACCCGCAGACACCACCATCTTATCGGGATCGCCAAGAGGACCGCCTTCAAGGACCGCCTAGACAGCAACGTACACAACACAAAAGAGCTCTTCAGCATCGTAAAAGAACTCTCCAACCCCAGCTCCAACACCAACGACATTCCCCCATCGCAAGACCTGTGCGACTCACTGGCCACCTTCTTTCACCAGAAGATCACCAACATCCAGGACAGCTTCAACTCTGACACGCCCACCGCCGAGACCACCACCCCTGCGACCTCCACAAACTCTGGGCGCCTGACCACATGGTCCAACGTCAGCGACGAAGACACCATCAAGACCATGAATTCCATCCACTCCGGAGCCCCATCCGACCCGTGCCCCCACCACGTCTTCAACTAAGCCAGCACAGCCACCGCACCCCATCTCCGGAAAACAATCAACACCTCCTTTGAGACAGCAACCTTCCCGGAGAGCTGGAAGCACACCGAGATCAACGCCCTACTGAAGAAACCCAAGACGGACCCCAAGGACCTCAAGAACTTCCGGCCCATCTCCCTGCTCCCTTTCCCGGCGAAAGTCATGGAGAACATTGTCATTGTCACCAAACAGCTGACTCAATACCTCGAAGACAACAACATCCTGGACCCACCCATCCCAGTCCGGCTTCCGTAGCAACCACAGCACCGAGACTGCCCTCATCGCCGCCACCGACGACATCAGGATCCTGATGGACAAAGGAGAAACAGCCGCCCTCATACTTCTGGACCTATCAGCAGCCTTCGACGCGGTCTGCCACCTCACCCTAAAAACATGCCTACATGACGCCGGAATCCAAGAGAAGGCCCTGGCCTGGACCACATCCTTCCTCTCCGGTAGAACCCAGAGCGTCCGCCTCCCACCCTTCCGCTCCAAGACCACCGAGATCATCTGCGGCGTCCCACAGGGATCTTCCCTCAGCCAGACGCTCTTCAATATCTACATGGCACCACTCGCCCACGTAGCACAACAACACAACCTCAACATCACCTCCTACGCCGACGACACCCAGCTGATCATATCCCTCACCGAAGACCCCCACACTGCCAAAACCAACCTCCACAGAGGAATGAAGGCCGTTGCTGAATGGATGAAGGACAGCAGGCTGAAGCTGAACTCAGACAAGACGGAGGTCCTCATCCTCGGCCCCACCCCATCAGCCTGGGGCAACTCCTGGTGACCAACAGCGCTAGGAACAGCCCCAGAACCCACCGATCAAGCACGCAACCTGGGGATCATCCTCGACTCCGCCCTATCCATGACCAAGCAAGTCAACGCCGTCTCCGCGTCCTGCTTCAACACCCTCCGAATGCTCTGCAGGATCTTCAAATGGATCCCCTCCGACACGAGAAAAAAGTCACCCAGGCTCTTGTCACCAGCAGACTGGACTACGGGAACGCCCTCTACGCAGGAACAACAACCAAGCTCCTGAGACGGTTGCAACGTATCCAGAACACCTCGGCATGACTGATCCTCGACATCCCCCGTCACAGCCACATCACACCCCACCTGAGAGGCCTGCACTGGCTTCCCGTCAACTAGAGGATCACCTTCAAACTCCTCAACCGCGCACACAAAGCCCTACACAACGCCGAACCAGCATACCTCAACGACCGACTCAGCTTCTACAACCCCACCCGCAGCCTCCGCTCTGCCAGCCTTGCCCTCGCCACAGTTGCCCGCATCCGGAAAACAATCACCGGCGGCAGATCGTTTTCCTAACTTGCCGCCAAGACCTGGAACACTCTCCCTACCAATCATCGACAGACCCAAGACCTGCTGGCCTTCAGAAGACTCCTCAATTCCTGGCTCTTCGATCAGTAGCAGCCACACTCACCCCCCCAGCGCATTGAGACCCTCACAGGTATGTAGCGCACTCTACAAATGTACTGATTGATTGATTGATTGATTGCTTCTAATAATATATCTGCTTGTATTAGCTAAGGTACTGCGCCTGAGATCACGGCGTTAGAAATAAATATTTCAAACGTGCTTGTGTCTCCTTTACTCCCTGTTCTGGACTGGTATGAGAGCGTAACAAAAGAGTGTTCTTGTTTTCCACATTGCCTGAGGTATCCTAAGTCGCATGTTCTGTGTTGTCTAATCATTGGTATTTTTGCTATAGGATGCAGAGCCAATGAGATACTGATGCTAGTCTGGTAGGGGATATTGGGTACTAAGGTGAGTTTTGCACACCCTGATTCACTAAGGTCCCAAGTCTCTGTGCACAGTTCTGTGTAGGAGCAGAATCCCTGCAACATGGCGCCTAATGTGGTTGGTCGTATTTACAAAACGCTTAAGTAGTGCTTATATCAGTCCATAACCCCCTCACTATTGTTTACGGTTAACAATGGTGACGGATTAACCTACCTATAGTTACATAGGTTTTTTCAAGCTTGAATTTATCAAAACAGTTTTCTTTTGAATTACTACCCAGTTATACTACACTGTATTGCGCTGTACTTCTTCATTCTGTGTCGTTATGGCTGATAATGACATACCGCAACATAGTCGCATTGCGGTCCGTAATCATTTGCAGGCATATAATGTTGGTTTAGAGGGCATGGCGGTTATATTTGTGGTGAGTGCAGAAGTAGCATACCCTTTTGAGATTTTCTACTCATGGGTGACGTTTCCTGCTGTGGATGCGGCTACTCAGGTGTTTCACACCTATACTCACACAGCCGTGCCCGTGGAATATCAGCCTGATTCATCAAGCTAAATTGCACTCGCAAAGGGCAAGATTCTCAGAATCTTGCCTTTTGCGAGTGCAATTTTTGCATTTGGGATTCATCATCCCAAATGCAAAATCCGCTATTAAAGAATTCGCACATTTGCGAAGAATTGCATTTAAGGAATCTCTATTTGAGATTCCTTAAATGCAATTCATGAATCATTTTAAAATTGCGAAATTGCAATTTTGGGCCGCTATTTACCGAGAGGTCAGACTTCGTGGTAAATAGCAAAAACGTAGAAAAATGCATTTAAATGCATTTTTCTAAGTTGCATGTTACACACACACATGTCCTTTGGACATGTGTGTGCGCAACACCAATGTAGATTACATTTCAGGGGTGCTACAGGGTGTCCTTTGGACACCCCTGCACCCTTGAAATCGCGTACTTATTTGCGATTAGCTAATTGCTAATCGCTAATAAGGAATAACTCCCCATGCATTCCTATGGGCCTGTCGGCCCATAGGAATGCATGGGGAGTTATTCCTTATTAGCGATTAGCAATTAGCTAATCGCAAATAAGGAACATGTAGGAATCGCAAAATTTATTGCAATTCCTACATGAATCCCGTTTTGCAAGTCCTTAATAACGATTCATTATGAATCGCTATTAGGGGCTCGCAAAACGGGAGAATGATGAATCAGGCTGTTTGTTCCTTATAGGACACAGGAAGTTCCGATTTCTGCATGGCAGCACCAAGTTTGGTTTAATGGTGCCCTTCCCCACAGTTTAACGGCGATTAGATTAGGTCCTTTGTCCATTCCAGGCGCTTCCTGGCCTGTTTTGGCTGGATTTACCCCGCATCCTTGTGCGGGGGCAGTCCCCGTTGCGGACTTGAGGATCCTATATACATGCAATTTCCAGGGCGGGGCCTCTGGTGTTGCGGCGCTAACAGCTGGACCGAGCGGAATGAAGCTTAGTCCTGTGATGGTTAATGCAGTTATGGGCAAGCGTCCCCAAGATAAGGATGATATGCCTTTTTGGCTTGCCGAGAAATTTGACCAGCTGGAAGCAGTTTTTCCTAATTCGAGTCCCGTAGAGAAACACAAGTTTCTTACAATTAGTTTGCCCAAAGACTTTGTACCGGAAGCCGGTGACTGCGAGTCGTGGGGTAGAATTTTTGCTGCAGTGCATGCCAGGTGCTTCGGTACTCCTTCGATGGCTGTCCTTCCAACGGTCATTAAGCGTGTTCAAGATGAGCACGGACCTGAGGCTGCGGTTGAATTTGGAATGAGACTCGTTGGCACATTTGACATAGTTTCCAATCTCATCCTTTCTCAAATTAAGGGAGATGCGGTTAACTTTCAGATGTCTAATGCCTTGCGCAAAGTCCCCGATGCCCATAAACCCTGGCAGTTACCGAGAATTATTACGGCGGCTTATAAGACCATTGGCAGTAATAGTTTAGGTCTCAAGCCTTTTTCTACAAAAGAGAAAAACAGACTCAGGCTCCGAAGTCTGATAAGGTTGATTAGCCCAAATCTCAAAAGCAGAATTGGAGTAAGAACAAAAACAGAGTAAACAGCAACAGAAACAGGAGTCCCGTCCCGCATCACCAGTGCCTATGTCTGCTGAACGCGTATATGACTTGCGCGACCACTCTACGATTAAGTCACCTGATCGATTTCAGGTTCCTGATCAACGTTCTCCTCGTTCTTTACAGGACACATCAGCCTCATCGTCCGGTGGTGGAGGCAGCTGCATAGGCCGGGGTGGCCAGCAGAGTTGCGACCAGCCCCGCCGAAAGACGGAAAAGGCAAGCAGGATGATTCTTCACAAAAAAGACCCCAGTTTCAGAAAAAGAAAGTTGTCGCTTTAACAGCGAGATATGCCACAGATAGTGAGAACGCAGCTTCGGAATCTGACATGGGCCCTGACGCTGTTGGACAGCGCGGCGGAGATTACCATAGTTCGAGAGGCCCTGCGTCCACTACTGAAGGTGACAGTGACTTACAAATGTGTTGTTGTTGAGACAGCTGACACTAGAGTAGCTCCCCCTGACAGGCTTTATGAGATTGACCTTTTAATCGAAGGTGACATACAATGTACCATAAAAGGGGTATTTTGGGAGAATCTTACAACTACCTATGATATTTTGTCAGTGGAGGCTGACTGGCCCCCACCTTTTGTTCTCGTGGCTCCGAGAGGGGAGGAGGTAATCCTCCCTAGTTTCTTGCACACAGTGTCGAAAGAGCATGCGCTGAATTTTGCAGAAGAGTGGGCCAAGGCGCTAGCGCCTGCTTTGTACCGTACTCATTGTGGTTGGGATAAATTCTCCCCCCGACATGAGATTCCCTTACGGTCAATGCCACAGCCCCAACCCCAATACCACATGCGGCGTGAAGCGAAGGATTCCGTGGCGGAGATCCTTGAACAATGGGAATATCAAGGCGTAATTGAAACTTGTGTGTCTCCGATGAATAATCCACTTTTTACTGTGTCCAAGCCTGACGGTTCTTACCGTTTGTAGGAGAGTAGGGTCTGCTTCCTATGGTCACCCCCACTTTTTTGCTGTGATTTTCTGGTTTTTCGACTTTAGTGTGGCTGTGGGCCTGCTAATCAGACCCACAGCCCGCTGTTCTCTCTCTAAATTGATACCATGAACTTTAGGTACATACCAGATTGGATATTGGGTCACCTTTGTGAGCCCCTGTATAGTGTACCATAGGTACCCAGGGCATAGGTGCATCCAAGGCCTACCAGGGGCTGCAGCATGTATTATGCCACCCCTGGCTGGCCCTCTAAACTGACACCACAGGCTGATCACTCAGCTTGGATAAGGTGGTGTAATCACCCCTTACTTAGATACAGTATACCTGTATCTACATTATATATAGACACATAGTAACCTATAAGTCACTCCTATGACAGGCCTTATCAATCCTGGAGACAGAGTGCCTGGTTTTATGTGAGAGGGTCATGTTTTACAGAATCTACAAGAGACGAGAGACAGTCTTGCAAAGGAACATTTGCCCTCCACATCTGATGCTGCGTTGCAGATCCTGGTAGTTGGATGGCTACCCCGAGTTGGAGAACTGGTCCGAGAGAAGATCGAGAACAAGAAAGAATTTGTCCCCTCGTATCGAGCTCCAGTTCCTGTGCTTGGAGTGAAGGGCACAAGAGCAGTCATTTTACCTCCATTTCCAGGTCGTAAAGAAAAAAGGTACATCTCCATTGACAATGTCAAACTACACAGAGAGGCCGATTCTTCTAAGTATGACACCTGCGGTCTCCTGTCCGGCACTGCAGAGGAATTCTGTTTTGGTTCCAGCTCCTAGGAACAGGCCCAACGTTGCTTTCGAGATGCCTCCAATTTTGAGTCCTTTATTGAATACCATTCCTGATGCTCATCTTGATGAAACTGAATATACTTACCCCACTGACTTATCGATGCCCGATTTACAGACCTGTGTGGCTAATAGGTCCAGATTTGATTTTCATTTGACACTACCTCTACCACATCGAAGTACCCATCGAAAATTTCAGTTTTTGCTACCTGGTTTAAACAACATTTTCTGATTTCCCCTTGGACTTACGTCTGGTTGGTACTTTTTTCTATTTTTTTGTTCATGTCCGTTGGATTTGTGGTATATTTTTTCTGTCTTGTGAATGGACACTACGTTGAGGAGAGAACTATTATTCGACCAATTAATGGAACATTGGTACCCCACTCCTCATTGCACAGAATAAAAAGAGACTTGGCCTTTGTTAATATCACTGCTGGTCTGTGTTGGATGGGATTGTTTGGGATGCTGTAAAATCTCAAATTCATGGACCCACGGAGGTTATAAATGTCCCAAATGTACTGAGAGTTTCTATGGGGGATGTAATTAAACAAAACATACGTTCTGATGATTGGGATGTTTCGGCAGTAGAGGCTTTGTTTTCAGATTTGAAATACTATGCTGTCTTTGATGCTGAGGATTTATATTTAGAATCTTCTAATTATGGTGATTTGTACTGTTACCAGCACTTTGGAAATTACTACCTGCCCAAGGCGAACACAAGAAGGAATATAGTTAATTATACCCAATGGGAACACTGTCCCGCTCCTGTAGATGCTAGCTCCAGTGCTCTTTTAAAGAGCTTCACATACTTTACTGATTTCAATCAGACAAATCCTAATGCATTTCATTTTAAGTTGACAGAAAAGTCCTCTTCCAAAGTTAGACTTACCCACACTAAATTGTTATATTCCAAGTCCTTCCTTGACCAATTGGCTATTGGGGACTATGAACTGTGGAAAGATACCATTGATCTTAAATCTGTTTGGGGTTCTAAAAGTTGGCAAGTGCAAGGCACAGAGGCTTTGCATCGCGCATATCTCATCCCGAACCATATGTTGTTTTTGAATTCGACTATTTCACAAACCACCTGCTTTGGATTGGCTACTACAAAAAAATTTAATGCACCAGCTTTTCCTGAATTAGAAGAGTATCCCGGCTGGGATAATTATACTAGTATATCCATTAGAGATTTACAGACCTTAATGCTGAATTCTTCATTTAACATTTCCAGTTTGGACCCTAAAGGTTGGTTGCTTTGGCACAAAAGTGCTGATTCCTGTCAACATCATTTTCTGGGTTTGTCCCCTGGGTATACTCAGGTTATGGTGGATCCCCGGTTTGAGAGTGACCATTCTGTCACGACCTATTCTGCAGGCTAACTATGTCAGAGTTGGCTCAAACACTCCACTCTAGCGTCAGTTAAGCTTCATTTATCTAATCTGACTGACAATATTGATCTGAATGACTTTGTGAAAGGTCCTGTGACTGGCAGGTCCAAAAGATGAATATATGCTGTTTATAACGAAGTTTGGAAACTGTCTCAGATTGAGGCTGCTTCCCGGTTAAGAGCTATTGATCAAGCTAATTTAGAAAAAGTGCTTGCAGTTGTAGATAATAGCATTAACACGCTTTCTTTCCGCATTTACACATTAGATAATATTGTTTCATCTGTTGTTGATATTGTGCAAGAGGATGTGTCTGTTTTGTTTCATGGACAAAATCAAGTGCGTTCCATCATGCAGTTTGCGTGGACTTTGCAAACGTTAAAGGCTGGTCGAGTGCCTTGGGACTACATGTACACGTCCTCCTTATTCGCTCCTTTCAATTTAACAGAAAAGCAACAGTTTATGTCAATGAAAGATGCAACGTTTTCGATGTTACATATTGAAAAGTTAGAACCTTTACCTTTTTCTGTGGCCGAATATAATTCTGCTGTGTGACTTATTCATGGATTGATCACACTCCCTTTCCCACTATTCAAATTTGAAGCTTGCATGAAGTATTTTGCCATAGGCAGATATGAACCTTTAGGCAGCGCTTATCTCCATGAAGCTTGGTCACTACCATTTACATACAGATGCCTGAGGGAGGGTAAAGAAGTTTATTTAAATGGGGAGGATTGCACAACAACGCCTGACCGTTCATTAGTATGTAAGAATATCCAAATTCATGACTCGTGTAATCAGAATGCCTCTAATTTGGCTTGTGTTTTAAAAGGCACACCTACACCTGCTATCACACCAGCATTCACATTACTAGCAAACGGTAGTTATTTACTTTTAAACAATGAAGACTGTTGTGGGATGCTCTCAGGAATTCCTTACATAGTTACGGTTTCCGAAAGAGTAGTTTGTTGTAAAAACGTCTTGTCTCCTCCTCCACATCGGAAGCTGGATGTTTCCATCTGGCCGTCGATTCCGACCTTGAAGGCAGAGTTCAACAAGATGAGTCGTATAAGAGCTCTATTGTCCCAGAAAGAGGTTGCCCTCACATCTGCATTCAAGGGGGCCAAGCCTGACAGTAGCTGCTGGGAAAAGTACAGTGAAAGGCAAAAAGGACGATCTGGAGACGGATGAGAAAACCGTAGGTGCTAAGATGACCTTGAGGGGCGCTGCAGTCAACAAACCATCCTCACCACAAGGCACTGGGAGTCAAAACAATATCCCCTTTTCTCAAAACCCCTTCTCCAACAGGGGCAACAGGGGCAGCTCTCAAGTACCCCGATGCGGGGTGGGCCAAAGTGGGAGGGGAAAAAAGATGTCCCGGGACAAAAAGTTCAGAGTACTGAAGGGGTACTAAACAACTCCATAACGCCTGAGATGCCCGAGACATCAAAGGGGGTAGATAAGGAGAAGGAGCATTCTGAGCACTCCGAGGAAATCATATCTGCGGCTCCCCTAGCACTTATAACATCGCCTCTGGATACCAGCCAAAGCCCCGAGCTGATCATGAAAACCGCTAGCCAAGAGTTAAGCCAAGAGTTAAGCCTGCGGTCATCGCAAATATCAAAAGAGGATGACCTACTCTCCCTTCCTAACACCACAAAAACGAACTCCATTGAATTTCTGCTTGGAACTATCCTTCAGGAACTAAGAGATTTTAAAAAATCTCAGGCACAGGAGATTGCGCAATTACACACTAGGCTCACAAAAATGGAAGAGTGCTTCGGGAATCTTCCTTCAAAGATCAGTGAGGCTGAGACTCGGATCTCATCCCTGGAGGATTCACTGTCAGCAATGCAGAAAGATCTATCAGCGACCAATAGGGAAAGAGCCCAGTTAGTGGAAAAAATGCAGGACCTCGAAAACTACAATCGGAGATCAAATTTACGTCTGGTAGGTATACCAGAGGGGGTGGAAGACAAGGACGTAGTCAAGTGGTCGGAGTCTCTCCTGAAAACAGCCATACCGGAGCTCCAAGGCGATTTGACTATCACTAGGGCACACAGAGTCCCGGCATATAAACCCAATAACTTGAAATATCCGCGTACAATTCTGCTTAACTTTTCAGATTTTAGGGTGAAGGAGAGAATTCTAAACACAGCATATTCCAAGAAATCATTCAATGCAGAAGGAATAAACAATTTTCGAATTTTCTCGGATATGTCAGCGGCTTCTGCCCACAGACGTCGAGACTTTGTCAAAATGATAGACTCTTTCAAAAGCAAGGGAGCCCAGGCTATGATTGTGCAACAGTCAAAACTCAAGGTCCTGGCTAAAGGGAGGTTCTTTATTAGGTTTTGCCTAGCCAATGCGTACGAAGTACGCATGCGCTAGCAAAATCTTATGTTTTTCTCTGTGGGGTCGGGTATCCGCCCCCTCCTCCCATTGGCTAGCTCCATAAATGGAGGCTAGCCATTGGGAGAAGGCTCTGTCCGTCAATCCCGGACGCGATTCGGGGGCGTTCCCGAGATTTTTTCCCTCTCCACCCTTTTTGCCTCGTCATCGGGCGGGGTTTTTTTTTTTTTTTTGTCCGTCTTTGGTTTGGCCATTCTGCGGCCGGAGGAAGTCCAGGTGAGTGCTGGTTGTATCAAGGCTTTCCTTACTGGACATGAGAACTACGAATCGGAGTCCAGGTGAGTGCTTTGTTTTTTTCTTGTTCTTGCCGTATGTCTTCCCGCCCCCTCCCGCTCTCCCTGCCTGTCCCTGTGTTTGTCTCTTTAATCGCTGTTAGTCCTATTTCTATGCGCACGGTACGACCCAGGTCGAACGAATGGAGCTACCGTACGAATTGCTTTCACTATATCTACCACACGGATGACATCGTTGGTACACCATTTAGAGAGAAACGTTGGCCTCTAGTTCACCAAAACTCTGTTTTAGACTCCTTAAACCCCATCAATCCAATGCATGTACACATTCCTATATAAAGAGCATTGGTGGAGTCTTTCTTCAGTCTCTATGGTCGCTCTGAGCATGGCTCGTGTACAGAACAATAACGTCCGCCCGACGCATTTCCGGTGGGGGTGAGTTACAGACGTTCTGGTTGCCTTATTACATTCTTCGTATTCGACCCTCCTGGAACCACTGAGCACCAGGGTACACGTTTCCGGCCGGACCAATGTGAAGTTGGAGGGGAACCTGGGCTTACAGAATAGCATCCGATATGTACTTTACTGTGCGGACGGACTTCCAAACCCGGCTTTCCCACTTTAAACCCTAATCTAACTGGAAATGTGTCTCTGTTTCCTTATTTGTCAAAATGTCGGATGCTTGGAAACATTCGAGCACCAGAACTAAGCTCCGCAAAAAAAAATTGAAAAGTTGATATATGTACGTTATTGAGTGCCCTCCCTCTCAGCCTTTTTTCTTCGTATCCGGCCCTATGAAATGTCTCCTAAGTCTCCAAATATTTCGTCTTCCTTTTATAACCCCTTATAGGGTGATCGTTTGCTCCTATTCAGCGTACATCACTTCCCGTTTCAAACCAGTTTTTGACCACTAATTTATGTGATATGTTCTACCTATTTAGAGTGCTCCATAACAACCTATATTTAACCACCGAGTGCTCTTTGCTGTGAAGTTTCTTGGTGTGCGCCCTCCTGTCTCAATTCGAGATGTCCACCCTCTGTGACTCCTCTGCTTCGGTCCTCATGCAGCAACCGCCGGCCCCACCGGTACATGGCGCAAGCACCCCGCTAAGGTAGGGCTGGTATCAACAAACCTGCTTCCTTTGTAGATAGCCCCAGTGATAAATAAAGACGGTTCCTGGGCCGTTATTAAACAGTGACAGCTGTCAGACAATGACACTAAATAAGTAAGGCTCCTGTTTCTCTTCTCCAGAAAGAACTGCCTTTATTGCTTTGTAGTTTTATCTGTATAGCTCTTCGAACCCTAACAACCGGCATTTGCGACTAATAACATGCTACTTCTGGGGAGCATTGGGTGGAAAAGCGTGGTGTGCTCGTGACCCATGTTTGGATTGTTTCAGTGTGTTTCGTTATCGTGATTGTATCCCTGCGCTTTGGTGTGTTTTGAGGCGAACGTATGACTCATAGGCTTTTGAGAGTTGGGATATGAATGGAGAGAAATTCGAGCATGTTGTGTGGCCGGCGTGGGAAGTATTTTGTGTGCGTGTATATATACCATAGGGGCTGCTTCCAGGCTGTGTCGGGGAGCATATAGCTGCGCATAAGCTTTGAGTTGAGTAGTGAGATGCGGATGTACAAGTGGTGGGGCCTACCAGTCTTATAGTAACTCGTGCCAGTATTTCTTGGGCATGATCCCGCGTCTTTTGTCGTCCTCTGCCAACGCTTCCAATAACAGCAAATAGTTATTTTTTCTCTCCCCTTTGGACTATCTTGGGAAGAGCCAACACATCACTGTTTTGTTTGGATTATTCTACCCGTTCTTCACTGACGTAAATTGCCATCCTGGGTTTAAACAGGACAGAAGTCTTCCAGCAGCGTTTCTCCCCTTGCATTTAATACAGCCATATGCCGCTGTCACAGGCAGCCCAGGAACTATACCCAGATGACAGCTCAATGAGGTCACAGTGCCTGAGAATATGGCCTGAGTCCACCTGAGCCTTCTCTGTGCCTGCTTCGAAATAGTTTCAGTGTGCTGTTAAAGACTGACTTCACTTATACTTTCCGTTGCCTCTCTTTAAAAAAATGCCCAATGGGACCTTTGTTGGATAATAATAATAATAATAATAGTTTATTTTTCAGTTAATTGCCCCTGCTCGCTGCGTCTTATATTTTTTCTGGTCTCGAAAGGATAACTTATCTACATAAAATCCCAAATACTTGCAGTATGATACTTTATCTAATAAGTTACCTTTTAGCCTGATGTTATGATCAGAGGCTATTTGGTTTGTAATGAGCATTGATTTAGTTTTAGATACATTGAGTTCCAATTTATTTACAACCAGAAATTCAGAGAGTTTGTTCAATAGTCTTGTTAAACCCACCAAGTTAAGCTCAAAAGAACAATATCGCATCAAGCTTTCCAGATAGGTTGTAGTTGAATGCATTAAATTGGTGCTGGGCCAACACGCACCCCTTTTTTGGACCCATGGTGGTATAAACCTTTCTGTAAATTCTACCTACATTCCCAAGCTTCACAAAAACCCAGGTATCTGTATAAAACAGCAGTAGACCGCTAAGTATTCTCTCCAGTATATTCCAGGATTTCAATTTAGTCCATTTTAGTTTCTGGTCTACGCTGTCAAAAGCAGCTTTTAAATCAATCTCTCTCTCTCTCTCTCTCTCTGTCTCTGTCTCTGTGTGTGTCTCTCTCTCTCTCTCTCTCTCTCTCTCTCTCTCTCTCTCTTTCTCTCTCTTTCTTTCTCTCTCTCTCTCTCTCTCTCGGTCCTGTTTCTTGTTTTTACATTTTTCAGCAATCAGTGAAATTGACAGGATATTTGAAATAGTTTCGATGCCCTTTCTAAATCCTGTTTGATTTTTTGGAATTAAATTACATTCTCTTGACCAGTCAACCTTGTGCCTCCATGTGCCCCTGTTGCCTGCTTGTGCCTCCGTGTGCCCCTGTTGCCTGCTTGTGCCTCTGTGTGCCCCTGTTGCCTGCTTGTGCCTCCGTGTGCCCCTGTTGCCTGCTTGTGCCTCCGTTTTCGTGCCCCTGTTGCCTGCTTGTGCCTCCGTGTGCCCCTGTTGCCTGCTTGTGCTGTGTGGGTGTGTGTGGAGGGCTCTGTGTGGCTGTGTGTGTGGGAAGCTTTGTGTGGCTGTGTGTGTAGGAAGCTTTGTGTGGCTGTGTGTGTGGGGGGCTTTGTGTGGCTGTGTGTGTGGGGGGCTCTGTGTGGGTGTGTGTGGGGGGCTCTCTGTGGGTGTTTGTGTGTGTCATTTGCGAGAGATAAAGCTAGTGGCATTGTAAATGACAATGCCATTTATTTATGTTAAAAAAAAAAAAAAAAAAAATAATGTCAAGAGCAATGCCAATAGCTCTAACTTTAACAAAGGCAAAACCATTGCATTGTAAATGCTTGTTTTTACAATTGTCGACGAAGCCCAGGCCTTCTTGGAAGGATTAGGAGGATAGCCCACCAGATCTCCAGCTGTATCATACTCCTAGCAGATTCAAGAGTTTAGTCTATAACAGCTCCGATCGACATGGTGGGGGGGTTGTCCACAACAGGAAGCACAAAAAGGATGCAATGCAATGGCATCCAACAAGAAGGAAAGGACGGACGTGGAACACGGGGGGATCTGTCCAACTGAGGGGGGGGGGGTCCGGGGTGGTGAAGGGAGGTGTTGCAAGGGAAAAAACGAGAGTTCAAATGCAATATGTTTCTCTACATTTCTATGACTACAGTACGAGTAATGTTATTCTTTTTCATATATCTTTATTAATTTTTTTTTTCTCTATATCCTGCACAAATAATTCTTTGCACTTGCCACTTTTGCCCGTATGGATTATAATAAGTTGTCAAGTTTCTTTGAGTATATTTGCTTAATTTGCACTAGAGGGCTCTTAATCCTTCAAGTCCGTGCTGCTATTTGTATCAGCCTGCTGATTAATTGCATATTTGCACAGTTGCTGCTCGTTTGCACATTTGCACATTGCAATTTAAGATTTTTATGAATGTTTCCATCAATATCTGCTGCTGCTATTACACTATTATGTATCACCTATCGGTTATATACGTCGTCGTTGTTGCTTATATATATATAGATTTGCACATTTGCACACTCGCTGAGGGCCTCGCCCATCATCTCGAATATGCCCGTTTGCAGTTTTGCACATCTAATTTCAGATTCTCTAGGAATATTTCTATGAATATTTGCTGCTATTATGCTACCGGCCTATATTGTTATATACATTTATATTACCTATTGGTTATACTTGTTGCTGCTGTAGTTTTTTGTTTATTTGCAGATTTGCACACTTGCACATTGGCTGAGGGCCACGTTCAACATCTCGTATATGTTTGCTTGCATATTTCCACATTTAAATCCAGTTTCTTCACGAATGCTCCTGTGAATATCCGCTGCTATTATGTTATGGGTCTAGACTGCTATATATATATATATTATTTATTGATTATATGTGTTGTTGCTGTTGAATCTATTTTTGCAAATTTGCACACTAGCGTATTAGTTGATGGTCATGCCCAACATCTCGAACATGAAATAATATGGTGAAATGTATTTCTTTAAACGTTAATGGATTGAATAACGTTCGTAAAAGGAATGCTACTGAGTGCTGGCTGAAAAACCTTTCACCAGATGTCATCTATTTACAAGAAACCCATCATAAAGACCATGCAGAGTCAGCTAAACTCCTCTTCAAAAGCTGGGTGGGCTATAACATATCTGCCCCTGCCGGGATGGCTCAGAGAGGAGTTTCCATATTAATAGGGAGACATGTGGGGTTTAATCTTGAAGGGTCTTGCACGGACATTAGAGGTAGATGGGCAGTTACACACGGTAAATTAAATAACGTCAGTGTTATTCTTGCTACAGTTTATGCACCAATTCTTGACGACCCTCAAGTCATTTTACAAGTAAAACAGGCAATAACTGGTCTGCCCGGGCCAATAATCTGGGGGGGAGATTTTAATCTATTGCAAAACCCGCAATTGGACTCGACTAAGAAAGATCGTCGTCAGAATAAACCCCAAGTTGCTTTAGCAGTCCAAAGTTGTAAAATAGATCTTGATCTTATTGACCACTGGCGAAAGTTAAATCCTATCAAGCGCGAGTATTCATGCCACTCAGCAAAATACAATTCAGCGTCAAGGTTAGATTTTTTTTCTGTCATCCCATGATTTAGTATTATAAAACTATGCCCATCTACCTAATGCTTTCTCAGACCATGCAGCTCTTTGTATGGAGGTCAATCTGGGGAATCATGAAGCTAGATCTAAAAGTAGATGGTTTTTTAATAAACTTAATCTCCTTGACCAACAATGGTGCACAGATATTAACGAAAGGATTGAGCAATTTTTTATACAGAATAGAGGTACGGCCCCATTAAATATAATCTGGGATGCTTTTAAAGCCACTCTTCGTGGAATAATTACATCTAAAGAAATCCCTAAGCTGAGGGCAAAAAGGGAGGAGAAAATCAAACTCCAAACTGAACTTTCACAGGCAACCCAAGAGCATTTTAGGGTCAGATCTAAGATCTCTGGTCACAAACTCAACGTGGCAAAATGCAAAATGAAGAACTTTTATTATGATTTAGGCGAGACAAATAGCAACCTATATGCACAAAAAATATATGAAGAGAGTGAATATACAGGAAAGCTTCTGGCCTGGCAATCTAAAGAAAAGCAGGTTCACAATAGAATAGATCAGCTATTAGACCCCACTACTAAAATAGAAGTTAAGACCACCACCTCTATTGGTGAACTGTTTTTAAAACACTATGAGGGAATTTATCAAGTATCTGAAGGGGCTACATCTGACTCTACCTTGGAATTTTTAGAACAACTTGAAATACCTAAATTAGATCCTGAGGGCATTAATTATCTTACTCAAGATTTCACATTATTGGAATTAGAGGAAGTGATAGAGTCTTTCCCCAACGGTAAGGCCAACGGTGAGGATGGCCTTCCCATCGAATTTTTTAAAAGATTTGAGGGAACACTACGCAAAGAACTTCTGAAATTAGTTAATAACTTACTCCAAGGTGGTCCCCCACCGGATTCCTTCCATATAGCGGTGGTGGTCAGTATTTTAAAAAAGGGAAAGGACAAGGAAAATATAAATTCATACCGCCCGATTAGCCTTCTGAATACAGATTATAAAATTTTTACTAAACTTTTAGCAAACCGATTAAATAAAATAATAGGATCCCTGGTAGCTCACGATCAGTGCGGTTTCATTGCAGGCAGACACCTTCATTCCAACACTATATTTTTATTGGAGGCACTAGATTATTTTAAAACTAATAAGGTGAAGGCTCAAATTTGGTTTTTAGATGCGGAGAAAGCCTTCGATCTAGTCTCTTGGGATTGCCTGTTTGCAATTTTACGCAGTTTTAATTTCCCGAATGTTTTAATTTTTCTCCTACGACAATTGTATGTGAATTCTAGGGCACAAATTATCATTAATAATACAAATATTGGGTCCTGTAAAGTCACTAGAGGTACGCGACAGGGATGTCCCCTGTCGCCAATTTTATTTGCATTATTTATCGAACCTCTCGCAATCGCCATCAGGAATATTAAAGCTGACACAGCCCCAATATTAGGAATGACGAATATAAAACTGTATGCAGATGATATTGCCCTTTTTATAGATTCTAAACCCTCTAGTCAACGGAGGATTTTAAAAATCTTCTCTGATTTTCAAAAGCTAGGGGGTTATAAAATTAATGTAAACAAAACGGAAATTATTCTGGTGAACTGCACTATAGACACTTTAGCTCCGGAATTCAGGCAGATATATAACACGAATCCAAAAAGATATCTTGGAATATTTGTAACAGATAGCTTAGACGACCTTTTTGCACTAAATTTCTTACCTTTATTAAAAAAGGTGGGCTCACTTTTAGACCGGTGGAATTTGTTACCCCTGTCTATTATAGGGCGTGCATCACTAATTCGTATGTCGGTATTACCCCTTTTTAATTTCATTTTTTGTGCAATTCCCTGCGCAATCCAGGCCTCTTATTTTAGAAAAGTAGAAGCGCTGATTTCTTCTTTCCTATGGGCAAAAAAAAATCTTCCAGACTTGCACTGAGCACTTTGTATTTATCATATACACAAGGAGGGTTGTCCCTCCCAAATATTAGAGAATATTATTTTGCGTCTTTTGCACATTATAGTCACAGGTTTTCTGTTTTAGATTTCCATGAGTCGGATGATTTTTTTATCAAAAGGATGCTGTTGGAATTGAAAATTTATGACCCAGTGAGAATCACTAAAGATCCAAAAAAAGTACGCTATAAATCCCTGCAGTGGATCTTTAAGGTGAAAACTCAGTTTTTTAAATTCTATGGATTACCTAAATTTAGCAGCAAGACAAATTTAATGAATTTTAGCTTGGGAGACGCTGGATGTATGGACAAATATATATTAACTATTTGGAAGGAGAATGGCTTTGAGAAAATTGAAGACTTCCTCTTGGGCAACAGATGGAAATCCTGGGATGAAATCAATAGTCAGTTAATCCATTCGCACTGCATGCTGAACTGGTCCTTCATCATGATAAATCCAAAACTTAGAGAACTCACTATAGGAAATCTATTCATGAAAGAAAATATTTCCACTATCCTTAACAACAAAACACAAAAGAAAATGAGTATTTGGATTAAAACACTAAGAGAAGGCAAAGATCAGGACCTCTACAGCAAGATTACTGAAAGATGGAAAAAGAGGGAAGATATTACAATTAATCAACAGGTATGGGACAAAATAAATAAGTTTAATAAAACCATTTTTCGAGGAGCAAATTTTAAACGTATGCAATTCTTTAACAAATGATTGATATATAGAACTCCGTCCTTTTTGCATAATATCTTCCCCCAAGTAGCTGACAAATGTTTCCGATGTGAAGGAAAAGGCACGTGGAAACACATTGTTTGGGAATGCCCCAAAATCCAGGTATTATGGAAGGAAATAGAAAAATATCTCTCAATTGTCCTTAAAACTAATATTGTCCTGGATGAATTGACTTCCGTCCTAGGTTGCTCTCCTATCCACACTCAACACGATGAGTCGCTTTTTATAGCTTCTTTAATAGCTAAATCCCTTATATTACAGTCCTGGAAAACAGACCTTGTCCCATCTTTCCAAGCATGGAAGATAAAATTACTCCGAATCCAGGATAGGGAAAGAACATACGCTTTAAGATCAGGGGCTCTGAAAAAAATATGACAAATTTTGGAGCGGGTTTGATCCTTAAATTTGCCTTGCTGCTATTTATTCGGATTTAAAATTGGTTTATTAGGTTCGTTATGTATATGCACGATGCACTTTATAAATCTAGCTATGAAAAATTAACTGAGAAATCTCACAGGGAATTTAAAGTTCCTATATTATTTTAACTCTAACAAAATCTTTTGAATATTAGTGAAAGTCTATTGCCTGTTTGCTCTTACACAATTTTGCACTTTATAATTTAAATGTTATAACTAAAAACTGTATGGTTGTTTTCAATATTCTTTTCTTCTAGACTGTATTAATTGGATCTCAAATATGTCATGTCTCTTGTACTGTATTGTATTGTTATATATGAACTCTCAATAAAAAATAAAAAAAAACATCTGCTTGTGAATCATTTGTCCTTCACGTGGCCAACACCCGTACAGAAGTACATGCTTTATTAAATACAGATTTGCCCTTGCATTTCAGGGAGTTAATTCACACTATCTTTAATGCTTCCTAGACCATGAGGCTGGCTCACTTTTTTAAAATTGTAAGTAGTGGCCTTGTCACGTCCTTCCAAACTTTATTTGGCGTGTTCCGGGCATTTTTTCATTCGATTTTTTCGAGCCACTTTGGTGGATTTCCCTTAATGCTCGCTCTGGTGGCCAGGGTGCTTCTATTACTTTTTTTATTTAAAAATGGATGCACATCCTGTGGCTCACGACAATATGTCCCGACTGTTGTTGATGCGCAACCGAATGCTTAGCTATTATGGAGCGCTGCCGCTGGCGACATTGAGTGCGGCTTATGGATTATCGTTTCAATATTCCTTTTTCACATGCATTCAGCCTGTCTTTCATTGCCTGAGCTGCGATTTCGACTGGGCCCTGGATTTGTGTCTCTGCAGTACGGTGTCTCCCAATGCAGATTATGATCAACTGATGAGCCCCTTAGTTGCTCATGAATTGCTTTGTTCTGGCGGCGGGATTATGGCCTTTGCAGCGATGCATGGAGTCTTGGGACGTTGGAATGTTTTTGCAGCAGCGCATGATTTCTTGGCACGCAGTTATATCGAAGAAAACCTGAGTTGTCTTCTGATGGTACTAGGGGCTCCGGTTATTGAGGAACATGTGTGTTCATTCCCATTGATGAATTGGATGGCTGAAATGTTTTCAGAGGAGAACAATGACTTCCTATTGGAGGCTGTTGCAACGTATTGTGCACACACGCTGTTGAAGTGAGTCAGTTTTTCCTTTCTCTCTCTCTTCCACGTCTGAAGTAATGTGTTGAACAGCATATTTTTTCTTTCTTCATTCCCCTTCGAGTTAAAACTAAATTTGAGGAACTTTTTCTGAATTCGGAGTTTGCTCCAGTTTTTTGTATTGTGGCAAATTTGAACTTGACTCTGGCACTTGAACTTGGACTCTGCATTCCTGATTTGCCCCTATTACTTCCACCCGCTCCGATCAAGGGAGGGTGTCGTGGGGATGACCCGTACATTCACACAGTGTTAAGTTGGCATGGGCTTATTAGAAGTTTAAACACCATTTTTGCTATCCTACTCTGCTTTGCACACAACACGCACTTGCACTATTGTTTAGAGAACACTGAGTATTTTGCTTCACATGAGAATAACTTGTTTTGCCGCATTTCTAAGCTGCTTCTTTAGTTTAGTCTGTACAGTGTGAGCCGAGATCATCAAGGTTATCTTAGACACTGTGGCTGTTGTTCTAACTGATCAGCGCACGTTATAGACATAACACATATGCAGCTGTGGCCACCTCTGATATTGGTGCGTTTAATAATGCACTGCATAGGCATGATCACACACACTTGGAGAACATTCGTATGCTGAGAGCTTGTGCAGAATCAGATGTGATTCACTTCTGCTAAGTACCAGAGGTATGGGGCTGCCTATGTAAGCCTATTAGACCTTCTATTAGTTATAAAATAACCTACTAACAAGGGAGGGTGAAATATAGGTATATTTAAAACCTGTTTCCATTTAGCATTATAACATGCTTTCTCCCTTTGTATTCTATGGAATAGTAACTATGCTGACAATCTTGCTTCTAATAATATATCTGCTTGTATCAGCTAAGGTACTGCGCCTGAGATCACGGCGTTAGAGATAAATATTTCAAACTTGCTTGTGTCTCCTTTACTCCCTGTTTTGGACTGCTATGAGAGCGTAACGAAAGAGTGTTCTTGTTTTCCACATTACCTGAGGTACCCTAAGTCGCATGTTCTGGGTTGTCTAATCATTGGTATTTTTGCTATAGGACGAAGAGCCAATGAGACACTGATGCTAGTCTGGTAGGGGATATTGGGTACTAAGGTGAGTTTTGGCACACCCTAATTCACTAAAGTCCCAAGTCTCTGTGCACAGTTCTATGTAGGAGCAGAATCCCTGCAACAGTGGCATATGCAATCAGTACGCTGCACACGGTAGTTGAGACTTCACAAGTTCCCTATCAGTCTGCCCAAGCAGCTGAGTTAGTTGCTCTAATTCGAGCCTGTGAGCTGAGCGATGGACTGGTTGATAATATTTATACTGACAGCCAGTACGCCTTCGGGGTCGCCCATAATTTCGGGCACCTCTGGGCAGAGACAGGATTCCTTACTTCCCATGGGACACGCATTCAGCATGCTCTTCTCATATATAGGCTTCTGTCCGCCCTGATGCTCCCTAAGAAACTGCTGATTGTGAAGTGCAGCGCTCATAAGAAGGTTACAAGGTGGGTGAGGGGAACGATTTTGCAGATCAGACACCTAAGGAAACAGCCCGCACTAAGATGAAAAGAATATTTGTAGCAGGACCAGCCAGATGGGTGTCCGAGTTCTCCATCTTTGAGGATACACTAGAAAATGTGAAGGAGATCCAGAGTGAGGTCACGGTGGAGGAATTAGCGGTGTGGCAAGAGAGTACAGCAAATTCGAATGATGAGCAATGTTGGATTGATAAATCAGGGAAGCAGAGATGGATGTTGCCAGATGCATTTGTTCTTCCTGTAGTGACAATGGCCCATGGCCCAGCTCACATCAGCGTTAAGGGTATTTGTAAGTTGTTAGACCCCATATGGGAGAATGACAATATCTCCAAGACAGCTGCCCATTTGATAAATACTGCATGGGGTGCATGATGCACAATCCTGGCAAGGGTAACCCTACACCACCCAGTAATTGTGCAACCCCTACTTTCCTGTTTGAAGTCCTCGAGATGGATTTTATCGAAATTGACAGGGTCAATAACTTGAAGTATGTGTTGGTGGTCATCTGTGCATTCAGTAAATGGGCTGAGGCCTACCTCACTAAGGAAAATACCGCCATTGCGACTGCAAAGATACTTTTGAAGGAATTATTTCCTCGCTTTGGCTTGCCCCTTTTGATCTGGAGTGATAACGGAAGTCATTTCAATGCCAAGGTTATCCAGCTAGTTTGCGAGGGACTACACATCAGACAGAAGTTCCTTGCCGCAAAAAAACCCTAGTCAGCAGGTTTGGTTGAGAAGTACAACGGTACTCTCAAACTGAAATTGGCAAAGATTCAGGAGACCACAGGGTTGCAGTGGCCAGATACTTTACCATTAGCTCTTTTGTCCACAAGAACAACAGCACAGGACAGGATTGTCACCTTACGACTGAGATCCAGACTACGAGGCTCGTCACCTTACAAGCTGGACCTCAGAGCTCTGCAGTGATTGCCCGCTCTGGCCAGAGAGTTCTGCAGTGAGACGCCTGCTGGACCTGAGAGCTCTGTAGTGAGAGATGCCTGCTGGACCTCAGAGCTTTGCACTGAGACGCCTTCTCACTTAAGAGCTCTGCAGTGAGATGCCTGCTGGACCTCAGAGCTTTGCACTGAGAAGCCTGCTGGTCCTCAGAGCTCTGCAATGAGATGCCTGCTCTGGCCTGAGAGCTCTGCAGTGAGACGCCTGCTGGACCTCAGAGCTCTGCAGTGATTGCCTGCTCTGGCCAGAGAGTTCTGCAGTGAGACGCCTGCTGGACCTGAGAGCTCTGTAGTGAGAAATGCCTGCTGGACCTCAGAGCTTTGCACTGAGACGCCTGCTCACTTAAGAGCTCTGCAGTGAGATGCCTGCTGGACCTCAGAGCTGTTGGACCTCAGAGCTCTGCAATGAGATGCCTGCTCTGGCCTGAGAGCTCTGCAGTGAGACGCCTGCTGGACCTCAGAGCTCTGCAGTGATTGCCTGCTCTGGCCAGAGAGTTCTGCAGTGAGACGCCTGCTGGACCTGAGAGCTCTGTAGTGAGAGATGCCTGCTGGACCTCAGAGCTTTGCACTGAGACGCCTGCTCACTTAAGAGCTCTGCAGTGAAATGCCTGCTGGACCTCAGAACTCTGCAGTGAGACGCCTGTTGGACCTCAGAGCTTTGCAGTGAGAAGCCTGCTGGTCCTCAGAGCTCTGCAATGAGATGCCTGCTCTGGCCTGAGAGCTCTGCAGTGAGACGCCTGCTGGACCTGAGCTCTTTGCAGTGAGACGCCTGCTCTGGCCAGAGAGTTCTGCAGTGAGACGCCTGCTGGACCTGAGAGCTCTGTGTGAGAGATGCCTGCTGGACCTCAGAGCTTTGCACTGAGACGCCTGCTCACTTAAGAGCTCTGCAGTGAGATGCCTGCTGGACCTCAGAGCTTTGCACTGAGACGCCTGCTCACTTAAGAGCTCTGCAGTGAGATGCCTGCTGGACCTCAGAGCTCTGCAGTGAGACGCCTGTTGGACCTCAGAGCTTTGCAGTGAGACGCCTGCTGGTCCTCAGAGCTCTGCAATGAGATGCCTGCTCTGGCCTGAGAGCTCTGCAGTGAGACGCCTGCTGGACCTCAGAGCTCTGCAGTGATTGCCTGCTCTGGCCAGAGAGTTCTGCAGTGAGACGCCTGCTGGGCCTGAGAGCTCTGTAGTGAGAGATGCATGCTGGACCTCAGAGCTTTGCACTGAGACGCCTGCTCACTTAAGAGCTCTGCAGTGAGATGCCTGCTGGACCTCAGAGCTCTGCAGTGAGACGCCTGTTGGACCTCAGAGCTTTGCAGTGAGAAGCCTGCTGGTCCTCAGAGCTCTGCAATGAGATGCCTGCTCTGGCCTGAGAGCTTTGCAGTGAGACGCCTGCTGGACCTCAGAGCTCTGCAGTGATTGCCTGCTCTGGCCAGAGAGTTCTGCTGTGAGACGCCTGCTGGACCTGAGAGCTTTGCAGTGATTGCCTGCACTGACCTGAGAGCTCTGCAGTGAGTCACCTGCTGGACCTCAGAGCTCTGCAGTGATTGCCTGCTCTGGCCAGAGAGTTCTGCCTTGAGAGGCCTGCTGGACCTGAGAGCATTTCAGTGATTGCCTGCTCTGGCCAGAGAGCTCTGCAGTGCGACGCCTTCTGGACCTGACAGCTCTGCCTTGAGACGCTTGCTGGACCTAAGAGCTCTGCAGTGAGACACCTGCTGGACCAGAAAGCTCTGCCTTGAGACGCCTGCTGGGCGCAAGAGCTCTGCAGTGAGACGCCTGCTGGACCTGAGAGCTTTGCAGTGAGATTCCTGCTGGACCTGAGAGCTTTGCAGTGATTGCCTGCTCTGGCCAGAGAGCTCTGCTTTGAGACGCCTGCTGGACCTGAGAGCTTTGCAGTGATTGCCTGCTCTGGCCAGAGAGTTCTGCAGTGATACGCCTGCTGGACCTGAGAGCTTTGCAGTGATTGCCTGCACTGACCTGAGAGCTCTGCAGTGAGTCACCTGCTGGACCTGAGAGCTCTGTAGTGAGAGATGCCTGCTGGACCTCAGAGCTTTGCACTGAGATGCCTGCTCACTCAAGAGCTCTGCAGTGAGATGCTTGCTGGACCTCAGAGCTCTGCAGTGAGACTCCTGTTAGACCTCAGCTCTTTGCAGTGATTGCCCGCTCTGGGCTCAGAGGTCTGCAGTGAGAGGCCCGCTGGACCTCAGAGCTTTGCAGTGAGAAGCCTGCTGGATTGCAGAGCTCTGCAGTGAGACACCTGCTGGACCTAAGATTTTTGCAGTGAGATGCCTGCTGGACCTGAGCTCTTTGCAGTGAGATGCCTGCTGGACCTGAGCTCTTTGCAGTGAGATGCCTGCTCTGGCCTGAGAGCTTTGCAGTGAGACACCTACTCTGTCCTGAGAGCTCTGCAGTGAGATGGCTTCTGGGCCTCAGAGCTCTGCAGTGAGACGCCTGCTGGATCTCAGAGCTTTGTAGTGAGACGACTTCTGGTCTGAGAGCTCTGCAATGAGACGTGTGCTGGACCTGAGAGCTTTGCAGTGAGACACCTGCTGGACCTGAGAGCTCTGCAGTGAGATGCCTTGTTGTAAACGTATATAGGACCCTATTTAATTATTCCCGATTCATGCCCTTATGTGGTTATATCAAATCATATCCTTATAAAGGCATAAGAATCATACCCATATTAAGTCATAGCCAATGCAGTCCAAATACGGCAAGGCTACTCCCATAGACTCCTAGAAAGCACAACGCGTTCTTAAATAAACCAAGCCTCCAGCAGCTCGGGAATTCCCCCTGCTTCTGTATTGATTTATCCTAGAACTCCTGGAGTCCTGAAAGAACTGCGAGTTCTTAGTGACGTCTTATGTCCAACCTTACATCAAACTCGGCACCTTCCAGGTATAAATATACCAGCATCTGCCCTAGCAAAACACACAGTGGTTTGGAGCAGATCGGCTATCTACTTCCCCGACGCCCTGCAGTAACGAGTGCCGAAGGAAGCCGACCCTCCTATTGACACTCTGAAAGAGACGCTGTCTTTTCTCCAGCCGAGAAATCCAGCTCCAGTGTTTTCCGGTCACACTTGCGGGTTGCTGGGAGATTGAGTCCTGAGAGAGAGATACAAGATCTCTTTCATTCTATAGCCAAGGTACGGAGCTGATTAGACCCTTAGAGAATTCTTGATTCATATTCTTGGCAAAAACTATCTTAACTCAAACTACATCTCACTTACTCCTTCCCACGTAGTAGGCTTAGGTTAGGTACACCGGGGTAGGCGTATTTTAGAAGCACCAGTTGAGTACGTTTAGTCAACTTTTATCATTGTATGTATTTTATCCGTTGTAAGTATCTTATGGCTTAGAAACCATATAAATGCTTTTACAGTATTATTTCATAATACTCCTTTTACTGTACGCACTTTACTTTATGACAAGTATTGTAATTGTGGCAATTCACTTCTCTTGCATGAGAAAGAAGACTGCTCAATAAATAACCACTTTTATTGAAAACGCCCGTCTCTCTATTTCTCTGCGCTTCTGGTGAAACTAAGTATGCACGATTGACTGAGTGAAATAGCTATCTATTGTTTCCGCGACTCTGGAGATATACTCCTTGTGTTAGGGGAGCAAAGTTTTCATGTTTATGCGGTTGTCAGAAACTAATCCCTTCTTGTCTATTCAGGAAAGTTAATACCTTCTTGTTTACTCGAGAAAGTTTCTAGTGACCTCTGAGCTAGCTGGCAAAACTAATTAAGTCTAACATATTCAATAGAGACCTATTTATTTATTTATTTATTTATTTTTGCAATTTTTAAAGTGCTACAATTACCCGTAGGTGTCTCGGCGCTGAGGCTAAATCTAAAATAAACCAGTGATGAATCGAAGGGACAACAGTAAAGGATCTATGTATCGTGTCGATAAGAAAACAGCCAAGTCTTTAGCTGCTTTCTAAAAACTATTAAAGATGGACTGGTCTTTATGTTAAGGGGAAGGGAGTTCCACAGTTTAGCTGCTGCTATGGTGAAACACCTATCTCCCCAGTTAACTGTCCTTGTTCTAGGAATTTGAAGCATGTGAGCTGTGTTAGAGCGCAACGTTCTAGGGGTTGCCAAAGGTTTAAAAGAACTTCTCAAGAATTTAGGTCCTATGTCTTTTATTGCCTTATAGACAATACAGAGGGTCTTAAACTTCGTACGGCTTCTAACTGGAAGCCAGTGCAGTTGGTCTAGATGTCTGGAAACCGAGCTATATTTGGGAATCCCCAGAAGAACTCTGGCAGAGGCATTTTGTATTAATTGCAGTTTAGAAATAACCTTTTTTTGGGCATTGAGGAGGAGTGCGTTGCAATAGTCAATGCGCGAAAACACTAGTGTGGATATTAGCGTTTTTCCCGTGGCTATGGGAAGGTACGGTAGTATTTTCTTTATTTTCCTTAAGATGTTAAAGGAAGATGAGACTACCGCATTCGCATGGTGATGAAAGAGGAGCTTGTTGTCAAATATCACTCCCAGATTTCTGACTTTGCTAACAGGTTGTGGTGGAGTTCCCAATTCCTCAGGCCACCATGAGGGAGACCACAAAGGTTGAATCTTTCCAAAAAGCATAACTTCCGTCTTGGACGAATTGAGTTTTAAGCAGTTGGAGGCCATCCAACTGCTAATAGCCCTCATACCATTTTTGAAGTTTGCTGCCACAGTGGGTCCGTCCTTATGTATGGATAACACCAACTGGGTGTCGTCGGCGTACGTTGTCAGATTGATGTTATACTCTTTTATTACCCTCGCTAAGTCCGAAACATAGATATTGAAAAGGGTCGGACTTAGCGAGGAACCTTGAGGGACTCCACAGGGAAGACTGAAAGTGGGTGAGGTGAAAGTGCCCAGCTTAACTGCTTGTCTGCGGTCGGTTAAGAAGGATGTAATAAGGTCCCTGGCTCTATGTTTAACACCAATGGCCTCGACACGGCCGATCAAAGTTACATGATCGACCGTGTCGAAAGCCGCCGACCTCAGTCCTACATCTAAACTATTGTTTATGTTATTCCAATGCGCAGAGCCTATTGGGAATATAGGAACTACACTACAGCCTGCTGGACCGCTGAGCTCTGCAGTGAGATGCCTGCTGGACCTGAGAGCTTTGCAGTGAGTCGCCTGCTGGACCTCAGAGTTTTGCAGTGAGACTCCTACTGGATCTGAGCTTTTTGCAGTGAGATGCCTGCTGGACCTGAGAGCTTTGCAGTGAGACACCTGCAGTAGTCTGAGAGCCCTGCAGTGAGACAGCTTCTGGACCTGAGAACTTTGCAGTGAGATGCCTACTCTGGCCTGAGAGCTCTGCAGTGAGATTGCTTCTGGGCTTAAGAGCTGAGCAGTGAGATGCCTGCTGGATCTCAGAGCATTGTAGTGAGACGCCTGCTCTGGCCTTAGAGCTTTTCAGTGAGATGTCTTCTGGACCTGAGCTCTTTGCAGTGAGACGCTTGCTCTGGCCTGAGAGCTCTGCAGTAAGATGCCTGCTGGATCTCAGAGCTTTGCAATGAGACGCCTGCTATGGCCTGAGAGCTCTGCAATGAGACAGCTTCTGGGCCTCTGAGCTCTGCAGTAAGATGCCTGCTGGATCTCAGAGTTTTGCAATGAGATGCCTGCTCTGACCTTCGAGCTCTGTAGTGAGATGCCTGCTGGACCTGAGAGCTCTGCAGTGAGACGCATGCTTGACCTGAGCTCTTTGCAATGAGACACCTGCTCTGGCCTGAGAATTCTGCAGTGAGACGCTTGCTCGACCTCGGAGCTCCACAATGAGATGCCTGCTCTGGCCTGAGAGCTCTGCAGTAAGACGCCTGCTCGATCTCAGAGCTCCGCAGTGAGACGCCTGCTGGACCTCAGAGCTCTGCAGTGAGACACCTGCTGGACCTCAGAGCTCCGCAGTGAGACGCCTGCTGGACCTCAGAGCTCCGCAGTGAGACGCCTGCTGGACCTCAGAGCTCTGCAGTGAGACGCCTGCTGGACCTCAGAGCTCTGCAGTGAGACGCCTGCTGGAACTCAGAGCTCCGCAGTGAGACGCCTGCTGGACCTCAGAGCTCTGCAGGGAGACACCTGCTGGACCTCAGAGCTCCGCAGTGAGACGCCTGCTGGACCTCAGAGCTCCGCAGTGAGACGCCTGCTGGACCTCAGAGCTCCGCAGTGAGACGCCTGCTGGACCTCAGAGCTCTGCAGTGAGACGCCTGCTGGACCTCAGAGCTCTGCAGTGAGACGCCTGCTGGAACTCAGAGCTCCGCAGTGAGACGCCTGCTGGACCTCAGAGCTCTGCAGGGAGACACCTGCTGGACCTCAGAGCTCCGCAGTGAGACGCCTGCTGGAACTCAGAGCTCTGCAGTGAGACGCCTGCTGGACCTCAGAGCTCTGCAGGGAGACACCTGCTGGACCTCAGAGCTCCGCAGTGAGACGCCTGCTGGACCTCAGAGCTCTGCAGTGAGACGCCTGCTGGACCTCAGAGCTCTGCAGTGAGACGCCTGCTGGACCTCAGAGCTCTGCAGTGAGACGCCTGCTGGACCTCAGAGCTCTGCAGTGAGACACCTGCTGGACCTCAGAGCTTTGCAGTGAGACGCCTGCTCTGGCCTGAAAGCTCTGCAGTGAGACGCCTGCTTGACCTCAGAGCTCTGCAATGAGACGCCTGCTGGACCTGAGAGCTCTGCAGTGAGATGCCTGCTGGATCTCAGATCTTTGCAGTGAGACACCTGCTCTGGCTGGAGAGCTCTGCAGTGAGATGGCTTCTGGGCCTCAGAGCCCTGCAGTAAGATGCCTGCTGCATCTCAGAGTTTTGCAAAGAGACACCTTAGAGCTCTGCAGTGATACGCCTGCTGGACATGAGAGATCTGCAGTGAGACGCATGCTAGACCTGAGATCTTTGAAGTGAGGCGCCTGCTCTGGCCTGAGAGCTCTGCAGTGAGACGCCTGCTCGACCTCAGAGCTCTGCAGTGAGACGCCTGCTCTGGCCTGAGAGCTATGCAGTGAGACGCCTGCTCAACCTCAGAGCTCTGCAGTGAGACACCTGCTCGATCTCAGAGATCTGCAGTGAGATGCCTGCTGAACCTCAGAGCTCTGCAGTGAGACGCCTGCTTGACCTCAGAGCTCTGCAATGAGATGCCTGCTGGACCTCAGAGCTCTGCAGAGAGACGCCTACTGGACCTCAGAGCTCTGCAGTGAGACGCTGGCTCTGCCTGAGAGCTCTGCAGTGAGATGCCTGTTCGACCTCAGAGCTCTGCAGTGAGACGCCTGCTCGACCTCAGAGCTTTGCAGTGAGATGCCTGCTGGACCTCAGAGCTCTGCAGTAAGACGCCTTCTCGACCTCGGAGCTCTGCAGTGAGACACCAGCTTGACCTCACTTGACCTCAGACCTTTGCAGTGAGACGCCTGCTGGACCTCAGAGTTTTGCAGTGAGACGCCTGCTCGACCTCAGAGCTCTGCAATGAGACGCCTGCGGGACCTCAGAGCTCTGCAGTGAGACGCCTGCTGGACCTCAGAGCTCTGCAGTGAGACGCTGGCTCTGGCCTGAGAGCTCTGCAGTGAGATGCCTGTTCGACCTCAGAGCTCTGCAGTGAGACGCCTGCTCGACCTCAGAGCTTTGCAGTGAGATGCCTGCTGGACCTCAGAGCTCTGCAGTGAGACGCCTGCTCGACCTCAGAGCTCTGCAGTGAGACGCCAGCTTGACCTCACTTGACCTCAGACCTTTGCAGTGAGACACCTGCTGGACCTCAGAGTTTTGCAGTGAGACACCTGCAGGACTTGAGCTCTTTGCAGTGAGACAGATTCTGGACCTCAGAGCCCTGCAGTGAGACACCTGCTGGACCTCAGTGTATTGCAGTGAGACGCCTACTGGACCTGAGCTCTTTGCAGTGAGACAGCTTCTGGTCCTCAAAGCTCTGCAGTGAGACACCTGCTGGACCTGGGATCTCTGCAGTGAGACGCCTGCTGGACCTGTGATCTCTGCAGTGAGACGCCTGCTGGACGTGAGCTCTTTGCAGTGAGACATCTTCTGGTCCTCAGAGCTCTGCATTGAGACACCTGCTGGACCTGGGATCTCTGCAGTGAGACGCCTGCTGGACCTGAGCTCTTTGCAGTGAGACAGCTTCTGGTCCTCAGAGCTCTGCAGTGAGACACCTGCTGGACCTGGGATCTCTGCAGTGAGACGCCTGCTGGACGTCAGAGCTCTGCAGTGAGATGCCTGCTGGATCTCAGATCTTTGCAGTGATACACCTGCTCTGGCCGGAGAGCTCTGCAGTGAGACGGCTTCTGGGCCTCAGAGCCCTGCAGTAAGGTGCCTGCTGCATCTCAGATCTTTGCAGTGAGATGCCTGCTCGACCTCAGAGCTCTGCAGTGAGACGCCTGCTCGATCTCAGAGCTCTGCAGTGAGATGCCTGCTGGATCGCAGAGCTTTGCAGTGAGACATCTGCTGAACCTCAGAGCTTTGCAGTGAGACGCCTGCTCTGGCCTGAGAGCTCTGCAGTGAGACGCCTGCTGGATCTCAGAGCTTTGCAGTGAGACGCCTGCTCTGGCCTGAGAGCTCTGCAGTGAGACGCCTGCTGGATCTCAGAGCTTTGCAGTGTGACACCTGCTCTGGCCTGAGAGCTCTGCAGTGAGATGCTAGCTAGACCTCAGAGTTTGCAGTGAGATGCCTGCTGGACTTGAGCTCTGCAGTGAGATGCTAGCTAGACCTCAGAGTTTGCAGTGAGATGCCTGCTCTGGCCTGAGAGCTCTGTAGTGAGATGCCTTCTTTGGCCTGAGAGCTCTGTAGTGAGACGGCTTCGGGTCCTCAAAGTTTTGCAGTGAGACGCCTGCTGGACCTGAGCTCTTTGCAGTGAGACGCCTGCTAGACCTCAGAGTTTTGCAGTGAGACGCCTGCTGGACCTTAGCTCTTTGCAGTGAGACAGCTTCTGGGCCTCAGAGCTCTGCAGTGAGACGCCTGCTGGACCTAAGAGCTCTGCAGTGAGACGCCTGCTGGACCTGAGAGCTCTGCAGTGAGATGCCTGCTGGACCTGAGCTCTTTGCAGTGGTCGCCTGCTCTGGCCGGAGAGCTCTGCAGTGAGATGCCTGCTGGACTTCAGAGCTCTGCAGTGAGACGACTGCTCGACCTCAGAGCTCTGCAGTGAGACGCCTGCTTGACCTCAGACCTTTGCAGTGAAACGCCTGCTGGACCTCAGAGTTTTACAGTGAGACGCTTGCTGGACTTGAGCTCTTTGCCGTGAGATGCCTACTCTGGCCTGAGAGCTCTGCAGTGAGATGGCTTCTGGTCCTCAGAGTTTTGTAGTGAGACGCCTGCAGGACCTGAGCTCTTTGCAGTGAGACAGCTTCTGGACCTCAGAGCTCTGCAGTGAGACCCCTGCTGGACCTGAAAGCTCTGTATTGAGATGCCTGCTGGACCTGAGCTCTTTGCAGTGATTGCCGGCGCTGGCCTGAGTGCTCTGCAGTGAGATGCCTGCTGGACCTGAGAGCTCTGCAGTGAGATGCCTGCTCTGACCTTAGAGCTCTGCAGTGAGGTGCCTGCTGGATCTGAGAGCTCTGCAGTGAGATGCCTGCTCTGACCTTAGAGCTCTGCAGTGAGACGCCTGCTTGACCTCATACCTTTGCAGTGAGACGCCTGCTGGACCTCAGACCTTTGCAGTGAGACGCCTGCTGGACCTCAGAGTTTAGGAGTGAGACGCCTGCTGGACCTCAGAGTTTAGGAGTGAGACACCTGCTGGACTTGAGCTCTTTGCAGTGAGACACCTCCTCTGGCCTGAGAGCTCTGAAGTGAGATGCCTGCTGAACCTCAGAGCTCTGCATTGAGTCGCCTGCTGGACCTCAGCTCTTTGTAGTGAGACACCTGCTGGACCTCAGAGTTTTGCAGCGAGACGCCGGCTGGACCTGAGCTCTTTGCAGAGAGACAGCTTCCGGGTGTCAGAGCTCTGCAGTGAGACGCCTGCTGGACCTGAGCTCTTTGCAGTGAGACAGTTTCTGGGCCTGAGAGCTCTGCAGTGAGATGCCTGCTGGACCTCGGAGCTTTGCCGTGAGACACCTGCTGGACCTGAGAGCTATGCAGTGAGATGCCTGCTGGATCTCAGAGCTTTGCAGTGAGACGGCTTCTGGGCCTCAGAGTTTTGCAGTGAGACGCCTGCTGAACCTGAGCTCTGCAGTGAGATGCCGACTGGACCTCAGAGCACTGCAGTGAGATGCCTGCTCTGGCTTGAAAGCTCTGCAGTGAGGTGCCTGCTCTGACCTTAGAGCTCTGCACTGAGGTGCCTGATGGACCTGAGAGCTCTGCAGTGAGACACCTGATGGACCTGAGAGCTCTGCAGTGAGACGCCTGATGGACCTGAGAGCTCTGCAGTGAGACACCTGATGGACCTGAGAGCTCTGCAGTGAGACACCTGATGGACCTGAGAGCTCTGCAGTGAGACACCTGATGGACCTGAGAGCTCTGCAGTGAGACACCTGATGGACCTGAGAGCTATGCAGTGAGACGCCTGCTTGACCTCAGATCTTTGCAGTGAGACTCCTGCTGGACCTGTGAAACCTGGGCCGGTAATCATGAACATTACCTGCGCCATCTTGCTCGATGATCCCTTTTTGCGCACACATAGGCCGCAGACATTTTGATCGACCGGGACCATTTTGTGTTCTGTTGTTCATCCCTGTTTCACCTGCACTTCCACAAGTGTCTGTATAACCTTCTGACCGACTTGGTATGTGTGCTAAGGGTCATAATCTAGCAGACATGCCCACGTTTGATGTTAGCTTAAGAACGACATTCTTTTGCTGCCGCAAACCTCTGCATTCCTTGTTCCTCCCCATCCCTGTGCATGTAACCAAAGATTGTAAATACCGGATGTATGACATCACAACGCATACTTTCACAACGCATGCCATTACGACGCAACTTTTACAACGCATACCATTACAACGCATAGTGCTTTGGGGCGCTGGATAGTGAATAGTTTAATTTACTATTCTAACTCCAGTCCCCGTGGACACTAGGGAAGGTTATTGGATAGTAAATTAACCTATTCCCTATCCTAGAGCACCCCCCAGCGCAATGCGTTGTAATGGTATGCGTTGTAAAAGTTGCGTCGTAATGGCACTGCGTAGTAAAAGTTGCGTTGTAAAGGTTGTCTCCCGTAAATACCAAAAGGTCCCGCACTAACTTGGTTTATTGCACCCCAAAGAATGCACCCCCCGATGGACAATGGAACTTGTTTTCCTATTAACAGTAAAGGACGTTAAGCCCTGACCAGTCTCACATGTTCCCGACCCTGAGGCAAAGGCCAGCTGCCTGATAAACATCATATGTCCAACTGTTTATGATTGGGAGGGTACGAACCAACTTGTCCGAAATGTATGGCATCTTGTTCGGGGCGGGGTACCAAGCTTACATGACACCGCTCATAAAGATTATATTGATGAAACACTGTATAAAAGTAGCCTGTTGAAGAGTTGAAGTTAGAACAGCTCCCTGAGAGACATCCCAGTGTCTGCGGTAGACGTGCTCTCCTCTAGAGTGAATAAACCTTGTTCTTGCCTTCCAGTTTCCAGCGCCTGCCTCGTTATTTGAATAGAATCGAAAGTGAATTAAAGGTGATAAGCCAAGCAGCTTCGGGGGTCTCAAAGGGGGCTGCTTTTCATCAATTGGCGTCCCAAGCGTGGGGCCCATCAGCGACTTGCCGGTCCAAGTAGGAGAGGTCCCAACGACGGAGTGAACAACTAACCGATTGGGGTTAACCTGCCTTGAGAGGACCCTCGTCTGGCTGCCGATCAACCTGAACTTCACCAGTTCAGAGCGGACCTCTCTCTCGAGTGACCTGCGGTCCTGACTGGGACCCTAAAGGATTGCCGTATCGATATCGGAGTGAGAGGACAACCAGGCGCTGGAAGGGGAAGACGAAGAACTGTCCATACGGTCCGGGTAAGGTCGTGAAATACGACAAAATTGAGTGTCTGATTGTATTGAAATTGTTTGGTCGAATACTAGTATTCCGTTCTTGACGGTATTGGTAGTAATTGAGATGTTCCCTGCTTGCAAACAACGCAGAATAGGTAGTGCGGACAGGTAGTGCGGACCTTTGTCCACGACCTATTAAGATATTTATATTGACCTCTTGTACGTCATGCCTGCCTTCTCAAAATTGTTTGATTGTTTTGGACCGGACAGTTTGTTAGAGGTCAGTCATCCAGCACTGCCGGAAGGCACCCCTAACAAGGACATGTATGTTAAATATGGAGTAGCCATCGTTGCTTATAGCAAACTGTGGCACAAATACACTACGAAAGACCGGGTAAATCAGTGGCCACTGACGGGATCTATTGATCTCGCTAAAATAGAAATATTAGAAATAGCGCTCCATCGAAAGACAGCTACGCCAGCCATGCTTGACAGCTTTGACCTCTGGCGAAAAGAAGCAACTCAACGAAAGAAAAGAGACGAAGCCAGGCAGGATAAAGAGATGCGAAAGACTGCTTACCAGACCTGTAAAACGGTTAGAAGATAAAATAAAAGAAAGGGAAAACGATAAGAATGAACAAGAATCAAAAATATCAGGCCAGTACCCTGTTAGAATGCCTTCAACTCTTTACCCCGAGTTACCGGCTAAACAGAGAATAAAGGATGACCTTTTGTTAGGCCCTGCGATCATCTACATGCCACCGCCTTATGCCCCTACTCATCCCGAAGTACAACGCCAAGAACAGCAAGGTACCAACGGAGACGCCACAACCGTTTCCGCTCCAGTCGAGCCACTTGCACCAAGTGCCTCATCGACAAACGCATAAGTAGAAATGGGATCGATAGAAAAAAAATCGCCTAGGGTTCCACGACTAAGCACGCACGAGAGGGCAAACATTGACAAGATAGTCAAAACCCTCGTGGAGAGAAGAGAAACGGAAGAGTATGTGACTGACAAAAGCAATTCATATGTCGAGAACCACAAACGATTCTTCATTGTGCGCTTCTGTTACTACGCACTTACTGCCTGCGAAGAGAAATATCAGGATGTAGGGCCCGGGAGACTAATGACTCTTTACAGAAAAGTTAACATCGGAGACGAAAACGACAACGATGTGGCAGAACTCTTTTCGTCCACGTTAGAAGTATTCCACCACCTCATAGAACAAGAACAGATAGATACAGACAGGGCATCGAAGCTAGTAAAACCCCCAGTAGAGAAGCCAGATAACATGATGCCGATAAAGGAAGCCACCCCGTATTGGGTTCCCCCTAGGGGACAAGGGACTAATGACGACATAAATCATCAGGACGCTAAATGAAGGGGGGTCTACAATTGGGTGTATCAGCCATGGGACAGACAGGACATCCTGACATTCCGTAAATCTCTGCCGGATTTACGAAAGAATCCCACCGCCTTTTACACAGAACTAGGTACCGCGTTGGGGTCCACAATAATGACACTTGCTGACATCGACTTGTTCTTCGGGTTATGTTTACCAGCCGATGTGTGAAAGCAGATTAGGAAGGTAGACCACACAGAATTGCTCGGTCATACCTGGGAACAACTAAGCACATTAGACAAAAACCGGTTAAAGCTATATTGGACCTCCCTGACAAAATAGTGCAGAAGGTAAAAACACTGATACCGGAGAAAAAGATAGACTGGTCCATAGTGACAGCGTGCCGCCAGAAACCACAAGAGGATGTCCCCGAGTATTTCTCGCGATTCGAAACAGTGTTCTCTGATTACAGTGGACAGGACATGTCCACTGCAACCAGACACCACTTATTCGTGCTAAATTACGTCAAAGGACTGCTACCTGAGGTATCCCAGAAAGTAGTTGGGCAGCATCTAAACCGGCGGCCATTCTCCAAATGGCCCAGTACTATGAACATCAGAAAAACGAGAATGACAGGGCTACTGAAAAGAAAAAGAAGGACTTGAAGGAAAGAGTAATGATAGCCCAGCTCCAAGGGGTGAATACAGGGAGGGACCAATATAAGGGAAGATACCAACAGAATGTCCCTAGAGTAAAGCCGCCTAGAAATGACTCGTTGACACCATATGTACAACGCCAGTACTTAGGACAGGATCAATGCGCATTTTCAAGGAATATGGACATTGGAAATTCCAATGCCCGGCCTTATCAGGAGCTGGTAGGGGCAGAGGGGCAAGGGTAATAGCAAGTGAACAGAGAGGAAGAGGGCGTGGGAGAGGGTACGCAAGTGAAGTAAGAGAAGAAAGGCCAGGAAGAGTGAACGCGTTTGACCATCCTAGACAGAACCAGTATCAACAGACAGATTACGACAACGCGTATGACTTTGCATAGGACAGCCAGGGGCAAGGGAGGGATCCAGTCGAGCTCTATGTTGATCAGCAAGGTCCTGGGCACAAAGTCGCTATTTTTGGTAGACACAGGAGCAACACGTAGTGCACTATCCAAACGACTGATTCCAAAGGCACCCTTGTCTGGCTCACATGTGACCTCAATAGGATTTGATGGTACGCCCTCCACCAACCCTTTCTCCAAACTGAATCCTTTCAACCTTGACAGCAATATCGTTGCAACGACATTTCTCCTCTCTTCCAACACCCCAGACGCCATTATGGGTCTTGACCTTCTGAAGCACTTCTATGCGACAATCAGGTGCTCGCCAGACGGAGTGCGTGTCATCCTATATGACAACCACCAGCACCATGGAGATAGCCCTTCCCAGCACATGTATCTCATCTCTGAGACCCTACTGGACACTTTACCATCACACTTATGTGCTAGAGCTGATTCGGACGTAGGACGAATGATGATTGACCCAGTACACGTGACAATACGACAAGACGCAATCCTACCAAAGGTTCCACAGTACAGAATCTCACCAGAGGGTGAGAAGGCACTGACGGACATCATACACTCTTTGATGGAGGCAGGGGTGATAGAGGAAGTAGTGAGCAACCTTTGTAACAGCCCCATACTATCGATAATAAAGAGACAGGGAGAGGGAGATGGAAAAGCCTACCGCTTCATCATTGAGCTGCGGGAAGTAAACAAAATTGTAGTACCACAGTACCCAGTAGTTTCCGACATCACTACCATTCTGACCTTAATTCCCTCAACTGCTACCACCTTTACCGTAATCGACCTCAAAAATGCTTTCTTCTCCATACCTATTCACAAAGACAGACGCTATCTATTCGGATTTACCCTAAATTCTCGCTCATATAGATTTTGTAGAGCACCCCAGGGGTACACAGAGAGCCCGAGCATCTCCAGCCAAGCGCTTAAAAGACAGTTGGATGCTATACAATTATCAGACGGTGTGACGCTAATACAATATGTAGATGACATCCTTCTAGCAGCAGACACCACACCATTAGCTGTCACAGCCACCATCAAACTGCTCCATTTTCTTGCCAAGCATGGTCACAAGGTCTCCCGAAAGAAATTACAATTTTGTAAATCACAAGTAACTTATCTAGGCCACCTCTTATCCAAAGAAGGGAGGAAACTCACACCCGACAGAATACACACAATCCTAGACACTCCTGTCCCCAGAAGTCAGAAGCAGGTCCGTTCCTTGATAGGTCTCACCTCCTTTTGCCGACATTGGCTGCCGAACTTCAGCCTCATCGTCAAACCCCTTCTCTCCCTCCTAGCTAAAGACATCCCCTCACCTTTCCCCTGGACCCCTGAATGTCAAACTGCCTTTAAAGAGCTACGTGATGCACTCTGTTCAGCCCCTGTCCTAGGAACCCCAGATTACTCCAAACCATTCTCCCTCTACACACACGAGAAGGAGGGATGTGCATTGTCTGTCCTAACGCAATCAATTGGTAACAAGCAGCGCCCTTGCGCATATTTCTCTGCCACCTTCGACCCAGTAGCCAGAGCTCTGCCAGCATGTTTGCGTGCTGTAGCAGCCGCAGCAGTATCAATACGACAAAGCGAAGGAATAGTGCTCTCCAATCCAATCACTGTGTTAGTACCCCATGCGGTTGACACACTCCTGAACCAGACCAAGACCCAACATTTGACTAACGCCCCACTGACAGGATATGAGCTGACCTTGCTAGCGCCACACATTACCCTGAAACGGTGCACCACCCTCAATCCGGCCACATTGTTACCACTACCCGAAAACGATCCTGGTGTGACTCCACTACACGACTGTGTGACACTGACAGACGAACCGACAAAGAGTAGAGTTGACCTTAGAGACACTACCTTTTTAGAACCAGACGGAGAACTGTGGGTGGACGGTTCCTGCATCAAACTCCCTGACGGCACCACCTCAGCCGCATACGCTTTCACCACAGCCAGAACCATTCTAGAGACAGCCCGCATTACTCAACGCTCTGCCCAGGCAGTGGAACTCATTGCCCTCACACAAGCTTGTATTTTAGCAGCAGGTACAACAGTCAACATATACACTGACAGTCAGTATGCCTTTGGAGTAGTTCACCATTTCGGGATCTTATGGAAGGAGAGAGGGTTCCTGACTACACATGGTACACCCATCCTACATGGAGACTTAGCCTCCGCGTTGACAGAAGCAGTCCTCCTCCCCCAGAAGCTAGCGGTGATAAAATGCCAAGCACATAAGAAAGTGACTGATCTTATTGGACAAGGAAACGCACTAGCTGACGTTACTGCCCGAGCCACGGCAGAAAACAGGACTACGACACAAATGTATGTGACCAGGTCACAAGTCGAACAGTGGACGAATGCTAGAACCACTGTAAGAGACATACAGACGACAGGCACGCAGGATGGACTGACTGAGTGGGAAAGGGTGGGACTGAAGGACGAGGAAGGTTGCTGGAGAACTAAAGATGGGAATAAATGGCTGTTGCCCAATGCCTACTTAATCCCTATATTGACCATGGCACATTTACCCGCACACATAGGCTCCTCCCCCATGATTGAACTGATCACCAGAGTGTGGCATAATGCCAAGATAGCCAAATCTGCCAAACGCCTAGTGCAACAATGAATAGTCTGCCGACAGCACAACCCAGGGAAGGGGACCGTAGTACCACGGGGAGGGTTTGGAGTCCCTGACCACCCCTTTGAAGTCCTACAAATTGATTACATCCAACTAGAAAGGTGCCATGATCTGAAATATGTCCTAGTGGTTGTGTGCGCTTTTAGCAAATGGGTGGAGGCATACCGCACCCGCGAAGGTATTGCTCAAAGAATTCTTCCCTCGCTATGGCCTTTGCAGAATTTTATGGAGTGATAACGGCCCCCACTTCGTAGCCGAGGTGATACAGAACATCCTGAGAGGGTTGGGTGTAAAACAGAAGTTTCATGCCGTCTTCCACCCCCAATCAGCGGGCCTTGTAGAAAGACACAATGCAACCTTGAAGCTAAAACTGGCCAAAATAGTAGCCACAACCGGGTTTAAATGGCCCGACGCCCTCCCATTAGCATTGCTATCAATGCGCTCCAACCCAACCAAGCACAGACTAACTCCTTATGAAGTAGTCTTCGACAGGCCTGTGAGCATTTGGGCAGCTCCAAAACCAACCTCCATTAACGATGGCCCGGATATACTAATGTCCGACTATTTGTATAAACTGACGAACGAGCTAGCACTTATCCACCAACAGGTGCAGCAAGCCTTGCCAGATGTATTCAGGGGTCCAGGACATGAGATAAAGCCCAGAGACTATGTCCCCGTGAAGAACTTCCAGAGGACCAAGAGTCTGGAGCCGAGGTGGACGGGCCCCTGGCAAGTCTTGATCACCACCCGAACTGCCCTTCTAATGGAAGGGAAGCGATATAGGCTGCATGCCCACCACTGCAAGAAAATCCCTCCGCCACTGGCAACATGTGAAGAGGTGGAGGTGCTTGTGGAAGTTCTATCGAAAGACCGGCCAGCTCTGAGCTGCTATCCACAAGAAGACACACTGCAACTCACAGAAGTTCCTGACCCCACGGTGCCGTCCAAGAAGGGGTACAACCTGAGATCAATGAAAGGAGGGTGCTCCGACAACCAGGCCACTCACTAAGTCGAAAACCTCAGATCGGTAGCACAGCCAACGTTACTAGGGTAAAACGCTAGACACAGTCTGTGGTCCTGCCAGTCACTGAGCCCCTTGAAGATGATGCAAGATATCGAACACCGGAAGAACAATCACAAAGCCTCCAAGACCGTTAACCTGCATGGCACAAAGACAATTGCACTTGCAGCAGCATTTCTCACCTGTCTCCTTCTAATGATCACAGTCTGGATCGTTGAAGAGAATGCTCCTGCACATACAACAATGTTCCCCACCGTGCAACCTACCACCCAGAAAGAACATTATCTGATATCACTGTCGCCTTACCTCCGAGAGCGGCGCAAAGAATTTTGGAACAACTCTTTTGTACAACTGTTGCACCAGCACAGTCTTGCCACTAATGCCACCAAACTGTTGGGTCTGTGGACTGCTACCACATGCCACTAAATGATCTATCCCATTCATCCCTTCAACCCTTTCCGTTCATGGATCTTGCCTTGCTTGGATGATGGTCCTCCAAGAAAGTTACAGAGACAATGCCACTTCCGGAGAAACAATTGCTCATTTCTACACTGAGTTCTGGCTGAACAGAACAGGAAGATCAGCAGCTCCTTTCTGTACTCACTCCACCAATGCGACATTCCCAATAAATGTCCCTTCCAAAGAGCAAGTGAAAATCCAAGTTTTCAACAATCCTGTCAGAACCACCTTTTCCTACCTCAAGAAAAGAACCTCTGCAACGCTGACCGTGGCCCTGTCTGTGATGAAAGTCTTGGGCCTTGTGTGCATCAAAGGCCGTGGGACACAGCACGTGCAATATCACAAGGACTCTGAACACTGCAGACCCTCCAGAATTTGTGGCCTCACCCAACATGTACTTTGTCTGCGGAACCAAGGCCTACACCTGGCTCCCATGGGCCTGGGAAGGCGCGTGCTACATCGCCTTTGTCCTATCACCGACCTACACGGCCCCTGCTGAGCATCATCGAGAAAGGCGTTACAAAGACACTAACCAAGCAGACTCTGCTACATCACAATTCCTTGACGCAGCGAAAGGGCTTGTTCCGCTAACAGCCGAGCCATCAGGCACCTAACTCAGGCAGTTGAAACTGCCCTGAACATCACGGCTGGCATCCTCACTAACAACACTGCCGAGGTTCAGGCAGTCCGTCTGGTGGCCCTACAGAATCGTATGGTCCTGGACGTGGTACTAGCGGACCGTGGAGGAGCATGTCGCATCATCGGGGCCAGCTGTTGCACATACGTCCCTGACACTTCACCTTCTGTTTATGAAGCTATTGAACATCTCCACAGACTGTCTTCGGAAATCGATCAAGGAACAGAGACTTGGACACTTGGAAATTAGCTTTGGGGCATCTTAAGGGAGTGGGGTTGGAAGTTATTAATGATCCTCTTGATTCCAGTACTGGCAATATGTGGTTGTTGTTTATGTGTACACTGTATACCGCCTCTGTGTTCCCTTTTTATAAGCACCTTGCGCCCTAAGACTTTGGGCACTTAGCTGACAAAAATGAGAGTACTATATGAACAAGAGATACAGGAAATTATGGGGATCGAAATAAACAGACAAGCTGGCTAGTCATGTTCAAAGGGCGGACTGTGAAACCTGGGCCGATAATCGTGAACATTACCTGCGCCATCTTGCTCGATGATCCCTTTTTGCGCACACATAGGCCGCAGCCATTTTGATCGACCGCGACCATTTTGTGTTCTGTTGTTCACCCCTGTTTCACCTGCACTTCCACAAGTGTCTGTATAACCTTCTGACCGACTTGGTATGTGTGCTAAGGGTCATAATCTAGCAAACATGCCCACGTTTGATGTTAGCTTAAGAACGACATTCTATTGCCGCCGCAAACCTCTGCATTCCTTGTTCCTCCCCATCCCTGTGCATGTAACCAAAGATTGTAAATACCAAAGGGTCCCGCACTAACCTGGTTTATTGCACCCCAAAGAATGCACCTCCCGATGGACAATGGAACTTGTTTTCCTACCAACAGTAAAGGACGTTAAACCCTGACCAGTCTCACATGATCCCGACCCTGAGGCAAAGGCCAGCTGCCTGATAAACATCATATGTCCGACTGTTTATGATTGGGAGGGTACGAACCAACTTGTCCGAAATGTATGGCATCTTGTCCGGGGCAGGGTGCCAAGCTTACATGACACCAGTCATAAAGATTATATTGTTGAAACACTGAATAAAAGTAGCCTGTTGAAGAGTTGAAGTTAGAACACCTCCCTGAGAGACATCCCGGTGTCTGCGGTAGACGTGCTCTCCTCTGGAGTAAATAAACCTCGTTCTTGCCTTCCAGTTGCCAGCGCCTGCCCCGTTATTTGAATAGAATCGAAAGTGAATTAAAGGTGATAAGCCAAGCAGCTTTCGGGGGTCTCAAAGGGGGCTGCTTTTCATCAGACCTCAGACCTTTGCAGTGTGATGCCTGCTTGACCTCAGAGTTTTGCAGTGAGACACCTGCTGGACCTGAGAGGTCTGCAGTCAGACGCCTGCTCTGGCCTGAGAGCTCTGCAGTGAGACGGCTTCTGGTCTTTAAAGTTTTGCAGTGAGACGCCTGCTGAACCTGAGCTCTTTGCAGTGAGACGCCTGCTGGACCTCAGAGTTTAGCAGTGAGATGCCTGCTGGACCTGAGCTCTTTGCAGTGAGACAGCTTCTGGGCCTCAGAGCTCTGCAGTGAGACGCCTACTCTGGCCTTAGAGCTCTTTGCAGTGAGACGCCTGCTCTGCCCTGAGACGCCTGCTCTGGCCTGAGACGCCTGCTCTGGCCTGAGGTCTGTGCAGTGAGACGCCTGCTGGACCTCAGAGTTTTGCAGTGAGATGCCTGCTGGACCTGAGCTCTTTGCAGTGAGACAGCTTCTGGGCCTCAGAGCTCTGCAGCGAGACGCCTGCTGGAACTAAGAGCTTGTCAGTGAGACGCCTGCAGGACCGGAGAGCTCTGCAGTGAGACGCCTGCTGGACCTGAGCTCTTTGCTGTGAGACGCCTGCTCTGGCCTGAGAGCTCTGAAGTGAGATGCCTGCTGAACCTCAGAGCTCTGCAGTGTTACTCCTGCTCTGGCCTGGGAGCTCTGCAGTGAGACGGCTTCTGGTCCACAGAATTTTGCAGTGAGATGCCTGCTGGACCTGAGCTCTTTGCAGTGAGACGCCTGCTGGACCTCAGAGTTTTGCAGTGAGACGCCTGCTCTGGCCTGAGACGCCTGCTCTGGCCTGAGAGCTCTGCAGTGAGACGCCTGCTCTGGCCTGAGACGCCTACTCGACCTCAGAGCTCTGCAGAGACGTCTGCTCTGGCCTGAGACGCCTACTCGACCTCAGAGCTCTGCAGAGACGTCTGCTCTGGCCTGAGACGCCTACTCGACCTCAGAGCTCTGCAGAGACGTCTGCTCTGGCCTGAGACGCCTGCTCTGGCCTCACAGCTCTGCAGAGACGCCTGCTCTGGCCTGAGCTCTCTGCATTGAGAGTCCTGCTCTGGCCTGAGACGCCTGCTCTGGCCTCACAGCTCTGCAGAGACGCCTGCTCTGGCCTGAGACGCCTGTTCTGGCCTGAGCTCTCTGCATTGAGAGTCCTGCTCTGGCCTGAGACGCCTGCTCTGGCCTCACAGCTCTGCAGAGACGCCTGCTCTGGCCTGAGACGCCTGCTCTGGCCTTAGAGCTCTGCAGTGAGACGCCTGCTGAACCTCAGAGCTCTGTAGTGAGACGCCTGCTCTGCAGTGAGACTCCTGCTCTGGCCTGAGACGCCTGCTCTGGCCTGAGACGCCTGCTCTGGCTTGAGACGCCTGCTCTGCCCTGAGACGCCTGCTCTGGTCTCCTGCTCGCTGCTGGAGGCTGAGACTGGTGCCTCTCTCCGCCGGCTCGAGGGGGGGGAGGGGTCCTTTGGCAAACTTTGGGAAAGCTACCTTTTGTTGTCAGCTCGACGGGGAGGAGGCTGGGGGCTGAAAGGGGCGGAGCCTGACGTGTGACGTCAGGCTCCTAGTTAAATTGAAAAGTTTCCCTATAGTTGACCAGCTTGAACTAGTTCTGTGGACACAAAGAGAGATAAGGACTGGGAGGGACGCAGGCAGCCGAGCCAGAGCCGAGAGTGTGGGCGCCTGGAGCACTCAGGGATTACCAAGGAGCGCTAGAAGAGACGTCGAGGCGCTAGAAGGGAGCATCGAGGCAGCGCTAGAAGAGACGTCGAGGCGCTAGAAGGGAGCATCGAGGCAGGAGGCAGCGCTTAGAAGCCGAAGGAGCCGGGTCGAGGACATCATCAGACAGTCAAGTAAGTGCCTGAGAGACTCGGGGTACCCCCCTACCCCTCCACAGCGAGGCCTGAGTGAGAGCCCCTCGGGGTCTGTCCGACCCCTGAGATTGGGAGAGCGCTGGGGCGGGGGGCAGTCATGGGGCGTCCAAAGGAATATCGGAGGCAGAGTCTGGGGGTCGGTCTGGGTGACCCTAGTGACCCCTAGGAGGGGAGGGGCTCAGGGCACCCCCCACCCCAGGACCTGAGACTACCTCCAGATGTGTCCAGCCCCAGCGAGCCCTGAGACAGCCAAGGGAGGGAGGGAGGGGGTGTCAGGGCACCCGTCATAGCAGTACCTGAGACTACCTCCAGATGTGTCCAGCCCCAGCGAGCCCCGAGACACCCGAGGGAGGGAGGGGATGTCAGGGCACCCACCTCTGCAGTACATGAGACTACATCCAGATGTGTCCAGCCCCAGCGAGCCCTGAGAGAGCCGAGGGAGGGAGGGGGTGTCAGGGCACCCACCACTGCAGTACCTGAGACACCTCCAGATGTGTCCAGCCCCAGCGAGCCCTGAGAGAGCCGAGGGAGGGAGGGGGTGTCAGGGCACCCACCACAGCAGGACCTGAGACTACGTCCAGATGTGTCCAGCCCCAGCGAGCCCTGAGAGAGACGAGGGAGGGGGTGTGAGGGCACCCACCACTGCAGTACCTGAGACTACCTCCAGATGTGTCCAGCCCCAGCGAGCCCCCAGACACCCGAGGGAGGGAGGGGGTGTCAGGGCACCCACCACAGCAGTACCTGAGACACCTCCAGATGTGTCCAGCCCCAGCGAGCCCCTAGACACCCGAGGGAGGGAGGGGGTGTCAGGGCACCCACCACTGCAGTACCTGAGACTACCTCCAGATGTGTCCAGCCCCAGCGAGCCCCCAGACACCCGAGGGAGGGAGGGGGTGTCAGGGCACCCACCACAGCAGTACCTGAGACACCTCCAGATGTGTCCAGCCCCAGTGTGCCCTGAGAGAGCCCAGGCAGGGGGTGTCAGGGCACCCACCACTGCAGTACCTGAGACTACATCCAGATGTGTCCAGCCCCAGCGAGCCCTGAGAGAGACGAGGGAGGGGGTGTGAGGGCACCCACCATAGCAGTACCTGAGACACCTCCAGATGTGCACAGCCCCAGCGAGCCCTGAGAGACAGCCGAGGGAGGGAGGGGGTGTCAGGGCACCCACCACAGTAGTACCTGAGACACCTCCAGATGTGCACAGCCCCAGCGAGCCCTGAGAGACAGCCGAGGGAGGGAGGGGGTGTCAGGGCACCCACCACGGCAGTTCCTGAGAATACCTCCAGATGTGTCCAGCCCCAGCGAGCCCTGAGAGACACCCGAGGGAGGGAGGGGGTGTCAGGGCACCCGTCATAGCCCTACCTGAGACACCTCCAGATGTGTCCAGCCCCAGCGAGCTGTGAGAGAGCCCAGGGAGGGGGTGTCAGGGCACCCACCACTGCAGTACCTGAGACTACCTCCAGATGTGTCCAGCCCCAGCGAGCCCCGAGAGACAGCCCAGGGAGGGAGGGGGTGTCAGGGCACCCACCACAGCAGTACCTGAGACACCTCCAGATCTGTCCAGCCCCAGCGAGCCCTGAGAGACACCCGAGGGAGGGAGGGGGTGTCAGGGCACCCACCACAGCAGGACCTGAGACTACGTCCAGATGTGTCCAGCCCCAGCGAGCCCTGAGAGAGACGAGGGAGGGGGTGTCAGGGCACCCACCACAGCAGTACCTGAGACACCTCCAGATGTGTCCAGCCCCAGCGAGCCCTGAGAGACAGCCCAGGGAGGGAGGGGGGTGTCAGGGCACCCACCACAGTAGTACCTGAGACACCTCCAGATGTGTCCAGCCCCAGTGTGCCCTGAGAGACAGCCGAGGGAGGGAGGGGGGTGTCAGGGCACCCACCACGGCAGTTCCTGAGACTACCTCCAGATGTGTCCAGCCCCAGCGAGCCCTGAGAGACACCCGAGGGAGGGAGGGGGTGTCAGGGCACCCGTCATAGCCCTACCTGAGACACCTCCAGATGTGTCCAGCCCCAGCGAGCTGTGAGAGAGCCCAGGGAGGGGGTGTCAGGGCACCCACCACTGCAGTACCTGAGACTACCTCCAGATGTGTCCAGCCCAAGCGAGCCCCGAGAGACAGCCCAGGGAGGGAGGGGGTGTCAGGGCACCCACCACGGCAGTTCCTGAAAATACCTCCAGATGTGTCCAGCCCCAGCGAGCCCTGAGAGACAGCCGAGGGAGGGAGGGGGTGTCAGGCTGGGCACCCACCACAGCAGTACCTGAGACTACCTTCAGATGTGTCCAGCCCCAGCGAGCCCCCAGACACCAGAGGGAGGGAGGGGGGCCAGGGCACCCACCACAGCAGGACCTGAGACTACCTCCAGATGTGTCCAGCCCTAGCGAGCCCTGAGAGAGCCCAGGGAGGGGGTGTCAGGGCACCCATCATAGCAGTACCTGAGACACCTCCAGATGTGCACAGCCCCAGCGAGCCCTGAGAGAGCGGAGGGAGGGGGTGTCAGGGCACCCGCCACAGCAGTACCTGAGACACCTCCAGATGTGTCCAGCCTCAGCGATTGCTGGGAGACAGCCCAGGGAGGGAGGGGGGTGTCGGGACACCCGCCACAGCAGGACCTGTGACTACGTCCAGATGTGTCAAGCCCCAGCGAGCCCTGAGAGACAGCCCCGGGAGGGAGGGGGTGTCAGGGCTCCCACCACGCAGTCTCATACCCTGCTCTGGAGACACACCGCAGTCTCATGCCCTGCCCTGAGACACACTGCAGTATCTTAGGTCCTAACTCAGGCAAATTACAGGGTCATCTTGGGACATACGTCAGTCTCCGAATCTGCCATTGGGACATATTCCACTCTCTGAGTCTAACCTGGAGACAGACTTCACTCTCCTAGTCTGCCATGGGGATTTAGTCCAGTCTCCGAGTCTGTCCTGGGGAAATAATTTACACTCCGAGCCCGTCCTGGGGACATACTCCGGTCTGCGAGTCAGTCCTCGAGACATATTTCACTCTCTGAGTCTGTCCTGGGGACATAGTCCAGGCTCCGTGTCTGTCCTTGGGACACTCTCCACTCTCTGAGCCTGTCCTGGGGACATACTCCACTCTCTGAGTCTGTCCTGGAGACATACTTCCCTGTCCGAGTCTATCCTGGGGACAGACTCCACTCTCCAAGTCTGTCCTGGGGACATAATTTACACTCTGAGTCTGTTCTGGGGACATACTCCACTCTACGAGTCTGTCCTGGGGACATAGTCCAGTCTCCTAGTCTGTCCTGGGGACATAATTTACTCTCTGAGTCTGTCCTGGGAACATACTCCACTTTCTGAGCCTGTCCTGGGAACAGACTCCACTCTCCAAGTCTGTCCTTGGGACAGACTCCACTCTCCGAGTCTGGCCTTGGGACAGATTCCACTCTCCGAGTCTGGCCTTGGGACAGATTCCACTCTCCGAGTCTGTCCTGGGGACATAGTCTAGGCTCCGTGTCCGTCCTGGGGACACACTCCAGTCTCCAAGTCTGTCCTGGGGACATAGTCTAGGCTCTGTGTCCGTCCTGGGGACACACTCCAGTCTCCAAGTCTGTCCTGGGGACACAATTTACTCTTCGAGTCTGTCCTGGGGACATACTCCAGTCTCTGATTCTGGCCTTGGGACAGATTCCACTCTCCGAGTCTGTCCTGGGGACATAGTCTAGGCTCTGTGTCCGTCCTGGGGACACACTCCAGTCTCCAAGTCTGTCCTGGGGACACAATTTACACTCGGAGTCTGTCCTGGGGACATAATTTACTCTCCGAGTCTGTCCTTGGGACAGACTCCACTCTCCGAGTCTGTCCTTGGGACAGATTCCACTCTCCGAGTCTGTCCTGGGGACATAGTCTAGGCTCCGTGTCTGTCCTGGGGACACACTCCAGTCTCCAAGTCTGTCCTGGGGACACAATTTACACTCTGAGTCTGTCCTGGGGACAAAATTTACTCTCTGAGTCTGTCCTGGGGACATACTCCAGTCTCTGAGTCTGTCCTGTCTCTCTACAGCTCAGTCAAATCACCCCCATCCTCAAAAACCCATCAGCCGACCTGAATGACCCTAACAACTTTCTCCCCATTTCGAACCTCCCACTGCTATCTAAAATCCTGGAAAAATGTGCTTTCCAACAACTCGACAATCACATCGACAAATTTCCACCTACTTGACCCGTTGCAATACGGTTTCAGAAAAGGATGCCGCACGGAAACAGCCATGCTCAAGATTGTTGACGACCTTCACCGGTTCCTTGACAATGTGGAGACCTGCCTTCTCATTCTCCTTGACCTCTCCGCTGCCTTCGATACAGTTAACCATGACTCGCTACTTGACTCACTCCAAACCCGTTTCGGCATTAACGGTCTAGCCCTCAAACGGTTCTGCTTCTTTCTCCAATACAGAACACAACAATTCAAAATCAAGGACTGCCTCTCCAACCCCACGTCGGTCTCCCTAGGCGTACCCCAGGGCCCCATTCTCTCTCCCTCCCTCTTCAACCTCTTTATGGAACCCCTTACCCTCATTCTGAAACAAGCAGGAATTAACTACCATCTCTACGCGGACGACACCCAACTGTACTACAAGATCAAATCCCACTCCGATATTCTCCACCATAACAATGCCCTCCGGCATCTAAAAAAACTCAAACCCTTCATTCCTTCTGATGACTTTAAATCGGTTGTCCAATCCCTAGTCCTCTCCAAAATTAACTATGGTAATGCTATCCTCACTGGAATCCCCAAAACACACCTTGCCCCCCTCAGATCTGTGCTTAACTCCGCCGCCAGGCTAATCACCAACTGCAAACGCTTCGACCACATCTCCCCATCACTCAAGGCCCTAAACTGGCTACCCGTTGAGGGAAGATCTGCATACAAGACTGCTTGCACTACACACAAACCCCTCCCCCAACAAACGCCACTATATCTCTCCGACAAACTTGAAAAAGCGGGCAGCGCCCGGCAGACGAGAAGCTCTAATGCTCTTCTTCTCGTCCCTCCCTATCAAATAGGAGCTCCGCACAATCCCGTTCCTTCTCGGGAAACGCCTCGAACATCTGGAATACCCTCCCCAGAGACCTGAGCTGCAACCCCTCGTACCATAGCTTTAAAAAAGACCTCAAACCCCACCTTCTGTGCAAATACTGGGTCCGTAATCGTTGCATTCAACCCTTTATTCATACCCCGGTAGTCATTTCCCCCTGACAGTCTTTTTCTGTCCGACTCTTCTCCCCTCTCTCTCCCTCCTTGACTTTTTTTCTCCACTCTAATGCTACCCTCTCTCCTTTTAACACTTACCTCTAGCTCCTCCTCAATTCTCCCCAACTCGTTGCTCCCTTATTTATTTATTTATTCAAAGTTTTATATAGTGCGAACAAGATCCTTACAGATATCAGAGCGCTTCACAGAGACAGGGGTAGGGGCAGCAGGAATGAACAGAGATAATGGGAGCAGTATAATAGTCACTAACATAATAGGATAACAGTAACGTACAGAAAACATATCAATATACAATCAGGTAAACAAGTAATATAAGACGGCACAAGTCATTGATCCCACTACAGAAGGGTTCAGGTAAACCTTGGATGTGTGGATGGCTTATACCAGTTTCTTGGGATAGAGAGAACACTGGGTGGGGGCATCGGGAGGGTGATTCAATAAACCAAAGTGTATCATATGTTGGTCGGTAGTAAGAGAGTAGCGTAGTAGTGTCACCATCGAGTAGGAGTATAGTGCCAGAGGACAAGGTGAGCAGTGGTGCAAAGCAATGCAGAGTCTCTGATCCAGCACCTATAAAGTTCAGGAGATCTTGGCCAGAAGGGTGGTTTTCACCTCTTTCTTGAAGAGTGCAGCGGAGGAGATACGCCTGGTTTCAGGAGGGAGCGCATTCCAGATCCTGGGTGCCATTCCTGAGAAGGAGCGCTTGTATGTTTTTTCTTTCCGGAATCTACGGGGTTTCAGGAGTAGATTTTTAGCACTTCTATTGGATCTCAAACCTCCTGATATAGACAACTTTTGAGCGAGGTAGTTGGGTGCCTTGTGGTGCACGGCCGAGTGTGTCATAACTACAATTTTTAGCTGTATTCTGGCTTCAAAAGGCAGCCATTTTAGGGACTTTAAGTCTGGGGATATATGCAAATGTTTTCTTGAGCCAGTAATGAGTCTCGCGGCAGCGTTCAGGGAGGCTCTTAGGGGTGCTGTTGTGGATAGCGGGAGTCCGCTGAGGGCCACAATTCCGTAGTCTATGCGACTTCTCCTCTCTTTTGCTCCCCTCCACCCTATTTCACTCGATTCTTCTTCGCTTCCTCACTTAACGGACCCGATCTCTCCCTCTCCCACTTTCCTAATTTGAGCGGTGCTGCATGTTTCGGACAATGTATGTTTGATCAGCCCTATCCTATTTAACTGCATAAACGAATGCCTTGTCCCGGGTAAACTATCCTTCTTTAGCTCCCTTGCCTTTTTTATTGTTTCTGTGTTAATTGTCTACAATTACATTTTTGTTCTACTCATGGCATATCTGTTAGTCTATTTTGCTTATTTAAGAAGTGTTTTTGTTAAATGTGCAATGTCTGTATACTTTCTTCGATCCCGCTGAATCTACTGTACCGACTAGAATCTTAATGCTCATGTAAAGCGCTCTGCTACCCCTGGGGCTTGAATCGCTGTATAAAACTTTTCAAATAAATAAATAAATACTTCAGTCTCCAAGTCAGTCCTGGGGACATGCTTCACCCTCCAATTCTGTTCTGGGGACATACTTCACTCTCCGAGTCTGTCCAGGGGACACACTCCACTCTCAGAGTCTGTCCTGGAGACATACTCCACTCTCCGAGTCTGACCTGTGGACATACTCTGGTCTCCGAGTCTGTCCTTGGGAACATACTCCAGTCTCATGGTCTGTCCTGGAGACATGCTCCACTCTCTGAGTCTGTCCTGGGAACATACTTTACTCTCCGAGTCTGTTCTGGGGACACACTGCGGTCTCCAAGTCTGTCCTGTGGACATACTCTGGACTCCGTGTCTGTCCTGGGATCATACTCCAGTCTCCAAGTCGCTCCTGGAGACACACTCCAGTCTCCGAGTCTGTCCAGGGGACACACTCCACTCTCAGAGTCTGTGCTGGAGATATACTTTACTCCCGAGTCTGTTCTGGGGACACACTTTGGTCTCCAAGTCTGTCCTGGGAACATACTCCGGACTGCGAGTCTGTCCTGTCCTTAGGACATATTTCAGTTTACAAGCATGTCCTGGGGACATACTCCAGTCTCTGTCCTGGGGACACACTCCACTCTCTGAGTCTGTCCTGCAGACATACTCCACTCTCCGAGTCTGTCCTGGGGACATAGTTTACTGTCCGAGTCTGTTCTGGGGACACACTGCGGTCTCAGAGTCTGTCCTGTGGACAAACTCCGGTCTCCGAGGCTGTCCTTGGGACATATTTCACTCTCCTAGTCTGTCCTTGGGACGTACTCCAGTCCCCGAGTCTGTCTTGGTGACATACTCCACTCTCCGAGTCTGTCCTGGAAACATACCTCATCGCCGAGTCTGTCCTGGGGTCATGCTTCACTCTCCGAGACTGTCCTGGGGAAATACTACGGTGGCCACCCAGCCTCTGGCACCAACAGAACACCTGACAAGAACTCCTGGCTCCCTGTGTTTTCATCTGAGATTCAAGCTTTCATTGAATGCCTGGAAATGGGTTCACTTCGCTCCAGCGGCAGAGCAGCCGGGCCGAGTACTCCGCTCCGCCAGTGGAATATGCTGAGTTTTACCAACTCTGCGATCTGCTGGGAATGTGAGGTTGCGGCAAAACTCTGACTCTGTCGCAGAGCGGAGTATACCCCTCGGTAGACCTGGATGGAAAATTCTGTTCCGCTCGCGGAATTTGCGTAATTTCTTGTTCCGCGGAGAACACGGAATTGCCAAAAATTCCGCGATTCGCAGCTTAGCGGAATTTTTTGCTTGTTCGTGCTTTCAAAATGTGTGTTCGCAAAATATTTCTCCCCGAGCACGCAAACAGTGCTCGCAAACAGGAAAAAGCATTGCGAATACGGGGAAAAAGCAATTCCGTGTGTTCGCTGAACTTTTGCGTGCTTGCTGAGATATTTGACCGTTTCGCGGAGCTTTGCGTAGCATGCCTACGCAAATTCCACCCACCCATACCCCTCAGCCGAGTCAGTCCCCCACAAAAAAAAGTAAACCCCATTTACTTTCTCTTCTGCCGTCTACGGGCCGTCCTTGTCGTGATGTCTCCTTCTTGCCATCATCCTCCTCCTCGCGTCCCCCAATGTATTACGTCTTACATGGAACTGCGCATGCGCGAGGAGGAGGACGACTGCAAGGAGACACCGCGGCGAAGAGGACAGCGGGCCACAGACGACAGAAGAGAATTTATGGGGGGGTTTTTGTTGGGCTTGGGCGGAGCGGAGTTACACTGATTTTTTTTTTACAACTCCTCGGAACTCCGCGGAGCACCACTCCGCATACTGTGCCCATGGTTAGTGGTGATCTCTACCCCTGCTCTGCAGATGGTAGCGGTGGTCTCTGTCAGTGGAGATCTCTGCCAGTGGTGATCTCTGTCAGTGGTGATCTCTGCCAGTGGTGATCTCTGCCAGTGGTGATCAGCCCCTGCTCCAAGAGGCCAGTGGTGATCTGTCAGTAGCGATCTGTCAGTGGTGACCTCTGTCAGTGGTGATCTGTCAGCAGTGATCTCTGTCAGTGGTGATCTGTCAGCAGTGATCTGTCAGCAGTGATCTCTGTCAGTGGTGATCTGTCAGTGGTGATCTGTCAGTGGTGATCTCTGTCAGTGGTGATCTCTGTCTGTGGTGATCTCTGTCAGTGGTGATCTCTGTCAGTGGGGATCTCTCTCAGTGGTGATCTCTGTCTGTGGTGATCTCTGTCAGTGGGGATCTCTCTCAGTGGTGATTGGTCAGTGGTGATCTGTCTGTGGTGATCTCTGTCTGTGGTGATCTCTGTCAGTGGTGATCTGTCAGTGGTGATCTGTCAGTGGTGATCGTCAGTGGTGATATCTGTCAGTGGTGATCTGTCAGTGGTGATCGCTGTCAGTGGTGATCTCTGCCAGTGGTGATCTCTGTCTGTGGTGATCTCTGTCTGTGGTGATCTCTGTCTGTGGTGATCTCTGTCAGTGGTGATCTGTCAGTGGTGATCTGTCAGTGGTGATATCTGTCTGTGGTGATCGCTGTCAGTGGTGATCGCTGTCAGTGGTGATCTCTGTCAGTGGTGATCTCTGTCTGTGGTGATCTGTCTGTGGTGATCTCTGTCTGTGGGGATCTCTCTCAGTGGTGATTGGTCAGTGGTGATCTGTCAGTGGTGATCTGTCTGTGGTGATCTCTGTCTGTGGTGATCTCTGTCAGTGGTGATCTGTCAGTGGTGATCGTCAGTGGTGATATCTGTCAGTGGTGATATCTGTCTGTGGTGATATCTGTCTGTGGTGATCGCTGTCAGTGGTGATCGCTGTCAGTGGTGATCTCTGTCAGTGGTGATCTCTGTCTGTGGTGATCTCTGTCTGTGGTGATCTCTGTCTGTGGGGATCTCTCTCAGTGGTGATTGGTCAGTGGTGATCTGTCAGTGGTGATCTCTGTCTGTGGTGATCTCTGTCTGTGGTGATCTCTGTCAGTGGTGATCTGTCAGTGGTGATCGTCAGTGGTGATATCTGTCAGTGGTGATATCTGTCTGTGGTGATCTCTGTCTGTGGTGATCACTATCAGTGGTGATCTTTGTCTGTGGTGATCTCTGTCTGTGGTGATCTCTGTCTGTGGTGATCTCTGTCAGTGGTGATCTCTGCCAGTGGTGATCTCTGTCTGTGGTGATCTCTGTCTGTGGTGATCTCTGTCAGTGGTGATCTGTCAGTGGTGATATCTGTCTGTGGTGATCGCTGTCAGTGGTGATCTCTGTCAGTGGTGATCTCTGTCAGTGGTGATCTCTGTCTGTGGTGATCTCTGTCTGTGGTGATCTCTGTCAGTGGAGATCTCTCTCGGTGGTGATATCTGTCTGTGGTGATATCTGTCAGTGGTGATCTCTGTCAGTGGTGATCTCTGTCAATGGTGATCTGTCAGTGGTGATCTCTGTCTGTGGTGATCACTGTCAGTGGTGATCTCTGTCGGTGGTGATCTCTGTCAATGGTGATCTGTCAGTGGTGATCTCTGTCGGTGCTGATCTCTGCCAGTGATGATCTGCCTGTGGTGCTCTCTGTCAATGGTGATCTGTCTGTGGTGATTGCTGTCCGTGGTGATCCCTGTCAGTGGTGATCTCTCTCGTGGTGATCTGTCAGTGGTGATATCTGTTGGTGGAGATCTCAGTCAGTGGTGATCTGTCAGTGGTGATCTGTCAGTGGTGATCCCTGTCAGTGGTGATCCCTGTCAGTGGTGATCTGTCAGTGGTGATCTCTGTCAGTGGTGATCTCTGCCAGTGATTATCTGGCTGTGGTGATCTCTGTCAATGTTGACCTCTGTCTGTGGTGACCTCTGTCTGTTGTGATCGCTGTCAGTGGTGATCTCTGTCAGTGGTGATCTCTGTCAGTGGTGATCTCTGTTAGTGATTCTCTGCCAGTGGTGATCTCTGCCAGTGGTGATCTCTGCCAGTGGTGACCCCTGCCAGTGGTCATCTGTCAGTGGTGATCTGTGTCAGTGGTGATCTCTGCCAGTGGTGATCTGCCCCTGCTCCAAGAGGCCAGTTGTGATCTGTCAGTGGTGACTTCTGTCGGTGGTGATCTGTCAGGGGTGACCATGGCCAGTGGTGACCACGGCCAGTGGTGACCACTGTCAGTGGTGATGGTTCAGTGGTGATCTCTGCCAGTGGTGACCACTGTCAGTGGTGATCTCTGCCAGTGGTGATCTCTGCCAGTGGGGACCACAGTCAGTGGTGATCTGTCAGTGGTGATCTCTGCCAATGGTGACCTATGTCAGTGGTGATCTCTGCCAGTGGTGACCACTGTCAGTGGTGATCTCTGCCAGTGGTGTCGGTGGTGATCCCTGCCAGTGGTGATCTGTCAGCGGTGATCTCTGTCAGTGGTGATCTGCCAGTGGTCAACTGTCAGCGGTGATCCCTGTCAGTGGTGATCTGTAAGTGGTTACCTCTGTCAGTGGAGATTTCTACCAGTGGTGATCTGCCCCTGCTCCAAGAGGCCGGTTGTGATCTATCAGTGGTGACTTCTGTCGGTGGTGATCTGTCTGTGGTGATCTCTGGCAGTGACAATCTCTGCCAGTTGTGATCTATCAGTGGTGATCTGCCAGTGGTGACCTCTGTCAGTGGTGATCTGTCAGTGGTGACCTCTGTCAGTGGTGACCTCTGTCAGTGGTGATCGCTGTCAGTGGTGATCTGTCAGTGGTAATCTCTTGTCAGTGGTAATCTCTGTCAGCGGTGATCTCTGTCACTGGTGATCTGTCCGTGGTGATCTGTCAGTGGTGATCTCTGTCAGTGGTGATCTCTGTCAGTAGTGATCTCTGTCAGTAGTGATCTCTGCCAGTGACGATCTGCCTGTGGTGATCTGCCTGTGGTGATCTCTGCCAGTGGTGACCTCTGCCAGTGGTGACCTCTGCCAGTGGTGATCTCTGCCAGTGACGATCTCTGTCAGAGGTGATCTGCCAGTGGTGACCTCTGCCAGTGGTGATCTCTGCCAGTGGTGATCTCTGCCAGTGGTGACCTATGTCAGTGGTGATCTCTGCCAGTGGTGATCTGTCAGCGGTGATCTCTGTCAGTGGTGATCTGCCAGTGGTGATCGCTGACAGTGGTGACCTCTGTCAGTGGTGATCTCTGTCAGTGGTCAACTGTCAGCGGTGATCCCTGTCAGTGGTGATCTGTAAGTGGTTACCTCTGTCAGTGGAGATTTCTACCAGTGGTGATCTGCCCCTGCTCCAAGAGGCCAGTTGTGATCTATCAGTGGTGACTTCTGTCGGTGTGATCTGTCTGTGGTGATCTCTGGCAGTGACAATCTCTGCCAGTTGTGATCTGTCAGTGGTGATCTGCCAGTGGTGACCTCTGTCAGTGGTGACCTCTGTCAGTGGTGATCGCTGTCAGTGGTGATCGCTGTCAGTGGTGATCTGTCAGTGGTAATCTCTGTCAGTGGTAATCTCTGTCAGTGGTAATCTCTGTCAGTGGTGATCTGTCAGTGGTGATCTGTCAGTGGTGATCTCTGTCAGTAGTGATCTCTGCCAGTGACGATCTCTGTCAGTGGTGATCTGCCTGTGGTGACCTCTGCCAGTGGTGACCTCTGCCAGTGGTGATCTCTGTCAGTGGTGATCTCTGCCAGTGACGATCTCTGTCAGAGGTGATCTGTCAGTGGTGACCTCTGCCAGTGACGATCTCTGTCAGAGGTGATCTGTCAGTGGTGATCTCTGCCAGTGGTGATCCCTGCCAGTGGTGATCTGCCAGTGACGATCTCGGTCAGAGGTGATCTGTCAGTGGTGACCTCTGCCAGTGATGATCTCTGTCAGAGGTGATCTGTCAGAGGTGATCTGTCAGAGGTGATCTCTGCCAGTGGTGATCCCTGTCAGTGGTGATCTGTCAGTGGTGATCTGCCAGTGGTGATCGCTGCCAGTGGTGACCTCTGTCAGTGGTGATCTCTGTCAGTGGTCAACTGTCAGCGGTGATCCCTGTCAGTGGTGATCTGTAAGTGGTTACCTCTGTCAGTGGAGATTTCTACCAGTGGTGATCTGCCCCTGCTCCAAGAGGCCAGTTGTGATCTATCAGTGGTGACTTCTGTCAGTGTGATGTGTCTGTGGTGATCTCTGGCAGTGACAATCTCTGCCAGTTGTGATCTGTCAGTGGTGATCTGCCAGTGGTGACCTCTGTCAGTGGTGACCTCTGTCAGTGGTGATCGCTGTCAGTGGTGATCTGTCAGTGGTAATCTCTGTCAGTGGTAATCTCTGTCAGTGGTGATCTCTGTCAGTGGTGATCTGTCAGTGGTGATCTGTCAGTGGTGATCTCTGTCAGTGACGATCTCTGTCAGTGGTGATCTGCCTGTGGTGATCTCTGCCAGTGGTGACCTCTGCCAGTGGTGATCTCTGTCAGTGGTGATCTCTGCCAGTGACGATCTCGGTCAGAGGTGATCTGTCAGTGGTGACCTCTGCCAGTGATGATCTCTGTCAGAGGTGATCTGTCAGAGGTGATCTGTCAGAGGTGATCTCTGCCAGTGGTGATCCCTGCCAGTGGTGATCCCTGTCAGTGGTGATCTGTCAGTGGTGATCTCTGTCAGTAGTGATCTCTGCCAGTGACGATCTCTGTCAGTGGTGATCTGCCTGTGGTGACCTCTGCCAGTGGTGACCTCTGCCAGTGGTGATCTCTGCCAGTGACGATCTCTGTCAGAGGTGATCTGTCAGTGGTGACCTCTGCCAGTGACGATCTCTGTCAGAGGTGATCTGTCAGTGGTGACCTCTGCCAGTGACGATCTCTGTCAGAGGTGATCTGCCAGTGGTGATCCCTGCCAGTGGTGATCTGCCAGTGGTGATCTGCCAGTGGTGATCTGTCAGTGGTGATCTCTGCCAGTGGTGATCTGCCCCTGCACCTAGACCCCAGTGGTAATGGAAGCTGCAGCCTCATCTTTAGGGCTGTGGGGGGCACCACAAGAGCCCCTCCACCGAGCTGCACGTCCCCTGGTCGGCAGTGAGTCCTGCCCTGCAGCTGGGGGTGGGAGCGGAGGGGAGGGGGGGGGGTGGTCTGCACGCGGTCCGGATAGAACATGGGGTCAGGAAGTCATGTAAATGCCATGTGGGCGGGGGGGTGCTCATTAACACCAGGGGAGGGGCTTAGGGGGTGATATACCTGCCAGAAGTCATTCTCCTCTGCCCCGGGGGGCGTGACCCCCTCAGACCCTGTCCCCGCCCCTCCCCCACGGCGCCTTTCACCAGGGCCTGGTTCCCATCCTCAGGGGCCACAGGGGGGTCAGCCATTGTCCAGGGCCCCGCATTGCGATGCTCTAAAGTGGCTTGTAAAGTGACCCCACCCCCCTCCCTAAGATGTTACCCGCTCCCGGACGCCACCTCCCTCCAGACCAAAGCTGCTCCTGAGCAGAGCGGTGATTGGCTGGCCCAGACTTCACAAGGCTGCCTTCTTTGTGTTACTACAAGTTATACGAAGAGCAAGAAAGTGTGCGCTTATTTTCAAGTAAAATGTTTGCCACCCATTGACAGGAGCTTTTTATAGGAAAGGGGCAAAGATCCCTCAGGAACGTTGCACTAAACTTAAATTGAATGGCACATTCGATTTTTTGGTCGACCAGCTGCAGGCTTTGCAAACTAATTAACACCGTTAAAACGTCGACGAGTTGATACAAAGTAAACCTCCGAACCTATATATATCCTTCACATGCGTTCGAATATTTTGTAAGGTTCGTTCCTAAATGAAAGCAACCTCCAGGTTGTGTGGAAGGTTTACTTTCGCAGGCACATTAATTCCCATTCATTACGGTTTTGGCGGGAAACATAAACGCAGGCGTCAGATTCCAGCAGCGCATGCAGCTCTTGGAGCAGAGTTAGGAATGTAGGCGCTCCACACACCTAGGCCTAGATGTATCAAGCCTTTTGCGATTCGTTAAGGCCGAAATTCGCAGAATTTCGGCCTTAACGAATCGCAAACGGACATTTTGCATCTTTTGGGATGTATTAGAAATTAGCAAAATAAGGAATCGCAAAAAATTGCGATTCCTTATTTTGCTTAAGCATTTAAGGAATCGCAATTTTGCGATTCCTTAAATGCCATGTATGAAATTTTTTTACATTGCGAATTCAGGTTAAGGAATCGCAAATTAACACCAATTTGAGGTTTGTGTTAATTTGCGATATCCTTTCAAAAACCAAAATATGACAATTTTGAAGGTGGCATGTGACACACATACATGCCCATAGGGCATGTATGTGTGCCATATGCACACACATGTAAGTTTCAGGGGTGCAGCAGGGTGTCCATGAGACACCCCTGCACCCTTGAAATAATTCTCAAATTGCGATTAGCAAATTGCGAATTCGCAATTTGAGAATTACTTCACAATCATTCCTAAGGGCCTCCTGGCCCATAGGAATGCATGGGAAATTATTCCTTATTTGCGAATTCGCAAAATGCGAATTCGCAAATAAAGGTTAATAAGGAATCGCTAAAAAAAAGCGATTTTTTACATACATTCCATTTTGCGAATCTTAAATAGCGATTCGCTAAAAATCGCTATTTAAGATTCGCAAAATGGAATCTTGATACATCTAGGCCCTAGTGTCATCTTAAGCACACACAGCGTCGCTTTGTGGAGGGGGCTGGAGTCCCCCCGCCCATCGGTGGTGTGGAGTGAAGGCCCCCCCTCACAGGGGATATATGGTCTAAAGTTTTATACTGTGTTTCCATTGGCTGTCTAAACCTCGTCACCAGTAAGGCCACAATGTTGGCGAGTAGGTATTGCAGCTGGCCAATGAGAAACCTGTAATGACGCCTTCCATGGGTTATTTACATCCTGTTCCTGTGAAGAAAGTGAAAGGCTTGGGTCTATGGTAGGCGGTGGCGCGGTGGCCTGCCCTGGACGCCCGGGGAAAGCTGGCAACGTGTAAACCCTTGTAAATGTTTAATGTCTGTACTTTTATGATATATTTTATCGAATAAAGTATTACAAGAGCAAGAGTAAATCCTTGTACTCGAGCTTACACGAGTGTCCTCTGAGCAAACTACAGGTGACACCTGGTACCTGGTCTCACATGAGCATCTTCTAAACTCACTACCGGCGACACCTTGTACCTGGTCTCACGTGAGCATCTTCTAAACTCACTACCGGCGACACCTTGTACCTGGTCTCACGTGAGCATCTTCTAAACTCACTACAGGTGACACCTTGTACCTGGTCTCACGTGAGCATCTTCTAAACTCACTACCGGCGACACCTTGTATCTGGTCTCATGTGAGCATCTTCTAAACTCACTACCGGCGACACCTTGTACCTGGTCTCACGTGAGCATCTTCTAAACTCACTACAGGTGACACCTTGTACCTGGTCTCACATGAGCATCTTCTAAACTCACTACAGGTGACACCTTGTACCTGGTCTCACGTGAGCATCTTCTAAACTCACTACCGGCGACACCTTGTACCTGGTCTCACGTGAGCATCTTCTAAACTCACTACCGGCGACACCTTGTACCTAGTCTCATGTGAGCATCTTCTAAACTCACTACCGGCGACACCTTGTATCTGGTCTCATGTGAGCATCTTCTAAACTCACTACCGGCGACACCTTGTACCTAGTCTCATGTGAGCATCTTCTAAACTCACTACCGGCGACACCTTGTACCTGGTCTCATGTGAGCATCTTCTAAACTCACTACCGGCGACACCTTGTACCTAGTCTCATGTGAGCATCTTCTAAACTCACTACCGGCGACACCTTGTACCTAGTCTCATGTGAGCATCTTCTAAACTCACTACCGGCGACACCTTGTACCTAGTCTCACGTGAGCATCTTCTAAACTCACTACCGGCGACACCTTGGATCACATGAGCATCTTCTAAACTCACTACCGGCGACACCTTGTACCTAGTCTCACGTGAGCATCTTCTAAACTCACTACCGGCGACACCTTGTACCTAGTCTCATGTGAGCATCTTCTAAACTCACTACAGGTGACACCTTGTATCTGGTCTCATGTGAGCATCTTCTAAACTCACTACCGGCGACACCTTGTACCTAGTCTCATGTGAGCATCTTCTAAACTCACTACCGGCGACACCTTGTACCTAGTCTCATGTGAGCATCTTCTAAACTCACTACCGGCGACACCTTGTATCTGGTCTCATGTGAGCATCTTCTAAACTCACTACCGGCGACACCTTGTACCTAGTCTCATGTGAGCATCTTCTAAACTCACTACCGGCGACACCTTGTACCTAGTCTCACGTGAGCATCTTCTAAACTCACTACCGGCGACACCTTGTACCTAGTCTCACGTGAGCATCTTCTAAACTCACTACCGGCGACACCTTGTACCTAGTCTCATGTGAGCATCTTCTAAACTCACTACCGGCGACACCTTGTACCTAGTCTCACGTGAGCATCTTCTAAACTCACTACCGGCGACACCTTGGATCACATGAGCATCTTCTAAACTCACTACCGGCGACACCTTGTACCTAGTCTCACGTGAGCATCTTCTAAACTCACTACCGGCGACACCTTGTACCTAGTCTCATGTGAGCATCTTCTAAACTCACTACAGGTGACACCTTGTACCTGGTCTCACGTGAGCATCTTCTAAACTCACTACCGGCGACACCTTGTACCTGGTCTCACATGAGCATCTTCTAAACTCACTACCGGCGACACCTTGTACCTGGTCTCACGTGAGCATCTTCTAAACTCACTACCGGCGACACCTTGTACCTAGTCTCATGTGAGCATCTTCTAAACTCACTACCGGCGACACCTTGTACCTGGTCTCACGTGAGCATCTTCTGAACTCACTACCAGCGACACCTTGGATCACATGAGCATCTTCTAAACTCACTACCGGCGACACCTTGTACCTGGTCTCACGTGAGCATCTTCTAAACTCACTACCGGCGACACCTTGTACCTGGTCTCACGTGAGCATCTTCTAAACTCACTACCGGCGACACCTTGTACCTGGTCTCACGTGAGCATCTTCTAAACTCACTACAGGTGACACCTTGTATCTGGTCTCATGTGAGCATCTTCTAAACTCACTACCGGCGACACCTTGTACCTGGTCTCATGTGAGCATCTTCTGAACTCACTACCGGCGGCACCTTGTACCTGGTCTCATGTGAGCATCTTCTAAACTCACTACAGGTGACACCTTGTATCTGGTCTCATGTGAGCATCTTCTAAACTCACTACCGGCGGCACCTTGTACCTGGTCTCACATGAGCATCTTCTAAACTCACTACCGGCGACACCTTGTACCTAGTCTCATGTGAGCATCTTCTAAACTCACTACCGGCGACACCTTGTACCTGGTCTCACGTGAGCATCTTCTAAACTCACTACCGGCGACACCTTGTACCTGGTCTCATGTGAGCATCTTCTAAACTCACTACCGGCGACACCTTGTACCTAGTCTCATGTGAGCATCTTCTAAACTCACTACCGGCGACACCTTGTACCTAGTCTCACGTGAGCATCTTCTGAACTCACTACCGGCGACACCTTGGATCACATGAGCATCTTCTAAACTCACTACCGGCGACACCTTGTACCTGGTCTCACGTGAGCATCTTCTAAACTCACTACAGGTGACACCTTGTATCTGGTCTCATGTGAGCATCTTCTAAACTCACTACCGGCGACACCTTGTACCTGGTCTCACGTGAGCATCTTCTAAACTCACTACCGGCGACACCTTGTACCTGGTCTCACGTGAGCATCTTCTAAACTCACTACAGGTGACACCTTGTATCTGGTCTCATGTGAGCATCTTCTAAACTCACTACCGGCGACACCTTGTACCTGGTCTCACGTGAGCATCTTCTAAACTCACTACCGGCGACACCTTGTACCTAGTCTCATGTGAGCATCTTCTAAACTCACTACCGGCGACACCTTGTACCTGGTCTCATGTGAGCATCTTCTAAACTCACTACCGGCGACACCTTGTACCTAGTCTCATGTGAGCATCTTCTAAACTCACTACCGGCGACACCTTGTACCTAGTCTCACGTGAGCATCTTCTGAACTCACTACCGGCGACACCTTGGATCACATGAGCATCTTCTAAACTCACTACAGGTGACACCTTGTACCTGGTCTCACATGAGCATCTTCTAAACTCACTACCGGCGACACCTTGTACCTGGTCTCATGTGAGCATCTTCTAAACTCACTACAGGTGACACCTTGTACCTGGTCTCACATGAGCATCTTCTAAACTCACTACCGGCGACACCTTGTACCTGGTCTCACGTGAGCATCTTCTAAACTCACTACCGGCGACACCTTGTACCTAGTCTCATGTGAGCATCTTCTAAACTCACTACCGGCGACACCTTGTACCTAGTCTCACGTGAGCATCTTCTGAACTCACTACCGGCGACACCTTGGATCACATGAGCATCTTCTAAACTCACTACCGGCGACACCTTGTACCTGGTCTCACGTGAGCATCTTCTGAACTCACTACCGGCGACACCTTGTACCTAGTCTCATGTGAGCATCTTCTAAACTCACTACCGGCGACACCTTGTACCTAGTCTCACGTGAGCATCTTCTGAACTCACTACCGGCGACACCTTGGATCACATGAGCATCTTCTAAACTCACTACCGGCGACACCTTGTACCTGGTCTCACGTGAGCATCTTCTAAACTCACTACAGGTGACACCTTGTATCTGGTCTCATGTGAGCATCTTCTAAACTCACTACCGGCGACACCTTGTACCTGGTCTCACGTGAGCATCTTCTAAACTCACTACCGGCGACACCTTGTACCTAGTCTCATGTGAGCATCTTCTAAACTCACTACCGGCGACACCTTGTACCTAGTCTCACGTGAGCATCTTCTGAACTCACTACCGGCGACACCTTGGATCACATGAGCATCTTCTAAACTCACTACCGGCGACACCTTGTACCTGGTCTCACGTGAGCATCTTCTAAACTCACTACAGGTGACACCTTGTATCTGGTCTCATGTGAGCATCTTCTAAACTCACTACCGGCGACACCTTGTACCTGGTCTCACGTGAGCATCTTCTAAACTCACTACCGGCGACACCTTGTACCTAGTCTCATGTGAGCATCTTCTAAACTCACTACCGGCGACACCTTGTACCTAGTCTCACGTGAGCATCTTCTGAACTCACTACCGGCGACACCTTGGATCACATGAGCATCTTCTAAACTCACTACCGGCGACACCTTGTACCTAGTCTCACGTGAGCATCTTCTAAACTCACTACCGGCGACACCTTGTACCTAGTCTCATGTGAGCATCTTCTAAACTCACTACCGGCGACACCTTGTACCTAGTCTCACGTGAGCATCTTCTAAACTCACTACCGGCGACACCTTGGATCACATGAGCATCTTCTAAACTCACTACCGGCGACACCTTGTACCTAGTCTCACGTGAGCATCTTCTAAACTCACTACCGGCGACACCTTGTACCTAGTCTCATGTGAGCATCTTCTAAACTCACTACAGGTGACACCTTGTACCTGGTCTCACGTGAGCATCTTCTAAACTCACTACCGGCGACACCTTGTACCTGGTCTCACATGAGCATCTTCTAAACTCACTACCGGCGACACCTTGTACCTGGTCTCACGTGAGCATCTTCTAAACTCACTACCGGCGACACCTTGTACCTAGTCTCATGTGAGCATCTTCTAAACTCACTACCGGCGACACCTTGTACCTGGTCTCACGTGAGCATCTTCTGAACTCACTACCAGCGACACCTTGGATCACATGAGCATCTTCTAAACTCACTACCGGCGACACCTTGTACCTGGTCTCACGTGAGCATCTTCTAAACTCACTACCGGCGACACCTTGTACCTGGTCTCACGTGAGCATCTTCTAAACTCACTACCGGCGACACCTTGTACCTGGTCTCACGTGAGCATCTTCTAAACTCACTACAGGTGACACCTTGTATCTGGTCTCATGTGAGCATCTTCTAAACTCACTACCGGCGGCACCTTGTACCTGGTCTCACATGAGCATCTTCTAAACTCACTACCGGCGACACCTTGTACCTAGTCTCATGTGAGCATCTTCTAAACTCACTACCGGCGACACCTTGTACCTGGTCTCACGTGAGCATCTTCTAAACTCACTACCGGCGACACCTTGTACCTGGTCTCATGTGAGCATCTTCTAAACTCACTACCGGCGACACCTTGTACCTAGTCTCATGTGAGCATCTTCTAAGCTCACTACCGGCGACACCTTGTACCTAGTCTCACGTGAGCATCTTCTGAACTCACTACCGGCGACACCTTGGATCACATGAGCATCTTCTAAACTCACTACCGGCGACACCTTGTACCTGGTCTCACGTGAGCATCTTCTAAACTCACTACAGGTGACACCTTGTATCTGGTCTCATGTGAGCATCTTCTAAACTCACTACCGGCGACACCTTGTACCTGGTCTCACGTGAGCATCTTCTAAACTCACTACCGGCGACACCTTGTACCTGGTCTCACGTGAGCATCTTCTAAACTCACTACAGGTGACACCTTGTATCTGGTCTCATGTGAGCATCTTCTAAACTCACTACCGGCGACACCTTGTACCTGGTCTCACGTGAGCATCTTCTAAACTCACTACCGGCGACACCTTGTACCTAGTCTCATGTGAGCATCTTCTAAACTCACTACCGGCGACACCTTGTACCTGGTCTCATGTGAGCATCTTCTAAACTCACTACCGGCGACACCTTGTACCTAGTCTCATGTGAGCATCTTCTAAACTCACTACCGGCGACACCTTGTACCTAGTCTCACGTGAGCATCTTCTGAACTCACTACCGGCGACACCTTGGATCACATGAGCATCTTCTAAACTCACTACAGGTGACACCTTGTACCTGGTCTCACATGAGCATCTTCTAAACTCACTACCGGCGACACCTTGTACCTGGTCTCATGTGAGCATCTTCTAAACTCACTACAGGTGACACCTTGTACCTGGTCTCACATGAGCATCTTCTAAACTCACTACCGGCGACACCTTGTACCTGGTCTCACGTGAGCATCTTCTAAACTCACTACCGGCGACACCTTGTACCTAGTCTCATGTGAGCATCTTCTAAACTCACTACCGGCGACACCTTGTACCTAGTCTCACGTGAGCATCTTCTGAACTCACTACCGGCGACACCTTGGATCACATGAGCATCTTCTAAACTCACTACCGGCGACACCTTGTACCTGGTCTCACGTGAGCATCTTCTGAACTCACTACCGGCGACACCTTGTACCTAGTCTCATGTGAGCATCTTCTAAACTCACTACCGGCGACACCTTGTACCTAGTCTCACGTGAGCATCTTCTGAACTCACTACCGGCGACACCTTGGATCACATGAGCATCTTCTAAACTCACTACCGGCGACACCTTGTACCTGGTCTCACGTGAGCATCTTCTAAACTCACTACAGGTGACACCTTGTATCTGGTCTCATGTGAGCATCTTCTAAACTCACTACCGGCGACACCTTGTACCTGGTCTCACGTGAGCATCTTCTAAACTCACTACCGGCGACACCTTGTACCTAGTCTCATGTGAGCATCTTCTAAACTCACTACCGGCGACACCTTGTACCTAGTCTCACGTGAGCATCTTCTGAACTCACTACCGGCGACACCTTGGATCACATGAGCATCTTCTAAACTCACTACCGGCGACACCTTGTACCTGGTCTCACGTGAGCATCTTCTAAACTCACTACAGGTGACACCTTGTATCTGGTCTCATGTGAGCATCTTCTAAACTCACTACCGGCGACACCTTGTACCTGGTCTCACGTGAGCATCTTCTAAACTCACTACCGGCGACACCTTGTACCTAGTCTCATGTGAGCATCTTCTAAACTCACTACCGGCGACACCTTGTACCTAGTCTCACGTGAGCATCTTCTGAACTCACTACCGGCGACACCTTGGATCACATGAGCATCTTCTAAACTCACTACCGGCGACACCTTGTACCTGGTCTCACGTGAGCATCTTCTAAACTCACTACAGGTGACACCTTGTATCTGGTCTCATGTGAGCATCTTCTAAACTCACTACCGGCGACACCTTGTACCTGGTCTCATGTGAGCATCTTCTGAACTCACTACCGGCGGCACCTTGTACCTGGTCTCACATGAGCATCTTCTAAACTCACTACCGGCGACACCTTGTACCTAGTCTCATGTGAGCATCTTCTAAACTCACTACCGGCGACACCTTGTACCTGGTCTCACGTGAGCATCTTCTAAACTCACTACCGGCGACACCTTGTACCTAGTCTCATGTGAGCATCTTCTAAACTCACTACCGGCGACACCTTGTACCTAGTCTCACGTGAGCATCTTCTGAACTCACTACCGGCGACACCTTGGATCACATGAGCATCTTCTAAACTCACTACCGGCGACACCTTGTACCTGGTCTCACGTGAGCATCTTCTAAACTCACTACAGGTGACACCTTGTATCTGGTCTCATGTGAGCATCTTCTAAACTCACTACCGGCGACACCTTGTACCTGGTCTCATGTGAGCATCTTCTGAACTCACTACCGGCGACACCTTGTACCTGGTCTCATGTGAGCATCTTCTAAACTCACTACCGGCGACACCTTGTATCTGGTCTCATGTGAGCATCTTCTGAACTCACTACCGGCGACACCTTGTACCTGGTCTCATGTGAGCATCTTCTAAACTCACTACCGGCGACACCTTGTACCTGGTCTCACGTGAGCATCTTCTGAACTCACTACCAGCGACACCTTGGATCACATGAGCATCTTCTAAACTCACTACCGGCGACACCTTGTACCTGGTCTCACGTGAGCATCTTCTGAACTCACTACAGGTGCCCCCTTGTACCTGGTCTCACGTGAGCATCTTCTGAACTCACTACAGGTGCCCCCTTGTACCTGGTCTCACATGAGCATCTTCTAAACTCACTACCAGCAACACCTTGTATCTGGTCTCACGTGAACATCTACTAAACTCACTACCGGCGACACCTTGGATCACGTGAGCATCTTCTAAACTCACTACCGGCGACACCTTGTACCTGGTCTCACGTGAGCATCTTCTGAACTCACTACCGGCGGCACCTTGTACCTGGTCTCACGTGAGCATCTTCTGAACTCACTACCGGCGACACCTTGTACCTGGTCTCACGTGAGCATCTTCTGAACTCACTACCGGTGACACCTTGGATCACATGAGCATCTTCTAAACTTACTACAGGTGACACCTTGTACCTGGTCTCATGTGAGCATCTTCTAAACTCACTACCGGCGACACCTTGTATCTGGTCTCATGTGAGCATCTTCTGAACTCACTACCGGTGACACCTTGGATCACATGAGCATCTTCTAAACTCACTACCGGCGACACCTTGTACCTGGTCTCACGTGAGCATCTTCTGAACTCACTACCGGCGGCAGCTTGTACCTGGTCTCATGTGAGCATCTTCTAAACTCACTACCGGCGACACCTTGTACCTGGTCTCACGTGAGCATCTTCTGAACTCACTACCGGTGACACCTTGTATCTGGTCTCATGTGAGCATCTTCTAAACTCACTACCGGCGACACCTTGTACCTGGTCTCATGTGAGCATCTTCTAAACTCACTACCGGCGACACCTTGTACCTGGTCTCACGTGAGCATCTTCTGAACTCACTACCAGCGACACCTTGGATCACATGAGCATCTTCTAAACTCACTACCGGCGACACCTTGTACCTGGTCTCATGTGAGCATCTTCTAAACTCACTACAGGTGACACCTTGTACCTGGTCTCACGTGAGCATCTTCTGAACTCACTACCAGCGACACCTTGGATCACATGAGCATCTTCTAAACTCACTACCGGCGACACCTTGTACCTGGTCTCACATGAGCATCTTCTAAACTCACTACCGGCGACACCTTGGATTACGTGAGCATCTTCTAAACTCACTACAGGTGACACCTTGGATCACGTGAGCATCTTCTAAACTCACTACAGGTGACACCTTGTACCTGGTCTCAAGTGAGCATCTTCTAAACTCACTACCGGCGACACCTTGGATCACATGAGCATCTTCTAAACTCACTACAGGTGCCCCCTTGTACCTGGTCACACGTGAACATCTGCTAAACTCACTACTGGCGACACCTTGGATCACGTGAGCATCTTCTAAACTCACTACAGGTGACACCTTGGATCACATGAGCATCTTCTAAACTCACTACTGGTGACACCTTGTATCTGGGCTCACGGGGGCATCTGCTAAACTCACTACTGGCGACACCTTGTACCTGGTCTCACGTGAACATCTGCTAAACTCACTACTGGCGACACCTGGTCTCACGTGAGCATCTTCTGAACTCACTACCGGCGACACCTTGGATCACATGAGCATCTTCTAAACTCACTACCGGCGACACCTTGTACCTGGTCTCACGTGAACATCTGCTAAACTCACTACTGGCGACACCTGGTCTCACGTGAGCATCTTCTGAACTCACTACCGGCGACACCTTGGATCACATGAGCATCTTCTAAACTCACTACAGGTGACACCTTGTATCTGGGCTCACGGGGGCATCTGCTAAACTCACTACTGGCGACACCTTGTATCTGGGCTCACGGGGGCATCTGCTAAACTCACTACTGGCGACACCTTGTACCTGGTCTCACGTGAACATCTGCTAAACTCACTACTGGCGACACCTGGTCTCACGTGAGCATCTTCTGAACTCACTACCGGCGACACCTTGGATCACATGAGCATCTTCTAAACTCACAACAGGTGACACCTTGTACCTGGTCTCAAGTGAGCATCTTCTGAACTCACTACAGGTGACACCTTGGATCACATGAGCATCTTCTAAACTCACTACAGGTGACACCTTGTACCTTGTCTCACGTGAGCATCTTCTGAACTCACTACAGGTGACACCTTGGATCACATGAGCATCTTCTAAACTCACTACCGGTGACACCTTGTACCTGGTCTCACGTGAGCATCTTCTGAACTCACTACCGGCGACACCTTGGATCACATGAGCATCTTCTAAACTCACTACAGGTGACACCTTGTATCTGGGCTCACGGGGGCATCTGCTAAACTCACTACTGGCGACACCTTGTACCTGGTCTCACGTGAACATCTGCTAAACTCACTACTGGCGACACCTGGTCTCACGTGAGCATCTTCTGAACTCACTACCGGCGACACCTTGGATCACATGAGCATCTTCTAAACTCACAACAGGTGACACCTTGTACCTGGTCTCAAGTGAGCATCTTCTGAACTCACTACAGGTGACACCTTGGATCACATGAGCATCTTCTAAACTCACTACAGGTGACACCTTGTACCTGGTCTCACGTGAGCATCTTCTGAACTCACTACTGGTGACACCTTTTATCTGGGCTCCCGGAAGCATCTGCTAAACTCACTACTGGCGACACCTTGTACCTGGTCTCACGTGAACATCTGCTAAACTCACTACTGGCGACACCTGGTCTCACATGAGCATCTTCTGAACTCACTACCGGCGACACCTTGGATCACATGAGCATCTTCTAAACTCACTACAGGTGACACCTTGTACCTGGTCTCACGTGAGCATCTTCTGAACTCACTACAGGTGCCCCCTTGTACCTGGTCTCACGTGAGCATCTTCTGAACTCACTACAGGTGACACCTTGTACCTGGTCTCATGTGAGCATCTTCTAAACTCACTACAGGTGACACCTTGTACCTGGTCTCACGTGAGCATCTTCTGAACTCACTACCGGTGACACCTTGGATCACATGAGCATCTTCTAAACTCACTACAGGTGACACCTTGTACCTGGTCTCACGTGAGCATCTTCTGAACTCACTACAGGTGCCCCCTTGTACCTGGTCTCACGTGAGCATCTTCTGAACTCACTACAGGTGACACCTTGTACCTGGTCTCATGTGAGCATCTTCTAAACTCACTACAGGTGCCCCCTTGTACCTGGTCTCACGTGAGCATCTTCTGAACTCACTACAGGTGACACCTTGTACCTGGTCTCATGTGAGCATCTTCTAAACTCACTACAGGTGCCCCCTTGTACCTGGTCTCACGTGAGCATCTTCTGAACTCACTACAGGTGACACCTTGTACCTGGTCTCACGTGAGCATCTTCTAAACTCACTACAGGTGACACCTTGTACCTGGTCTCACGTGAGCATCTTCTGAACTCACTACAGGTGCCCCCTTGTACCTGGTCTCACGTGAGCATCTTCTGAACTCACTACAGGTGACACCTTGTACCTGGTCTCATGTGAGCATCTTCTAAACTCACTACAGGTGACACCTTGTACCTGGTCTCACGTGAGCATCTTCTGAACTCACTACCGGTGACACCTTGGATCACATGAGCATCTTCTAAACTCACTACCGGCGACACCTTGTACCTGGTCTCACGTGAGCATCTTCTGAACTCACTACAGGTGCCCCCTTGTACCTGGTCTCACGTGAGCATCTTCTGAACTCACTACCGGCGACACCTTGGATCACATGAGCATCTTCTAAACTCACTACCGGTGACACCTTGTACCTGGTCTCACGTGAGCATCTTCTAAACTCACTACCGGTGACACCTTGTACCTGGTCTCATGTGAGCATCTTCTGAACTCACTACCGGCGACACCTTGTACCTGGTCTCACGTGAGCATCTTCTAAACTCACTACCGGCGACACCTTGTACCTGGTCTCACGTGAGCATCTAATGAACTCACTACCGGCGACACCTTGGATCACATGAGCATCTTCTAAACTCACTACCGGCGACACCTTGTACCTGGTCTCACGTGAGCATCTTCTGAACTCACTACCGGCGACACCTTGTACCTAGTCTCATGTGAGCATCTACTAAACTCACTACCGGCGACACCTTGTACCTGGTCTCACATGAGCATCTTCTAAACTCACTACCGGCGACACCTTGTACCTGGTCTCATGTGAGCATCTTCTGAACTCACTACCAGCGACACCTTGGATCACATGAGCATCTTCTAAACTCACTACCGGCGGCACCTTGTATCTGGTCTCACGTGAGCATCTTCTGAACTCACTACCGGCGACACCTTGTACCTAGTCTCATGTGAGCATCTACTAAACTCACTACCGGCGACACCTTGTACCTGGTCTCACATGAGCATCTTCTAAACTCACTACCGGCGACACCTTGTACCTGGTCTCATGTGAGCATCTTCTGAACTCACTACCAGCGACACCTTGGATCACATGAGCATCTTCTAAACTCACTACCGGCGGCACCTTGTATCTGGTCTCACGTGAGCATCTTCTAAACTCACTACCGGCGACACCTTGTACCTGGTCTCACGTGAGCATCTTCTAAACTCACTACAGGTGACACCTTGTACCTGGTCTCATGTGAGCATCTTCTAAACTCACTACCAGCAACACCTTGTATCTGGTCTCATGTGAGCATCTTCTAAACTCACTACCGGCGACACCTTGGATCACATGAGCATCTTCTAAACTCACTACCGGCGACACCTTGTACCTGGTCTCACGTGAGCATCTTCTGAACTCACTACAGGTGCCCCCTTGTACCTGGTCTCACGTGAGCATCTTCTGAACTCACTACCGGCGACACCTTGGATCACATGAGCATCTTCTAAACTCACTACAGGTGACACCTTGTACCTGGTCTCATGTGAGCATCTTCTAAACTCACTACCGGCGACACCTTGTATCTGGTCTCATGTGAGCATCTTCTAAACTCACTACCGGCGACACCTTGTACCTAGTCTCATGTGAGCATCTACTAAACTCACTACTGGCGACACCTTGTATCTGGTCTCATGTGAGCATCTTCTAAACTCACTACCGGCGACACCTTGTATCTGGGCTCACGGGGGCATCTGCTAAACTCACTACCGGCGACACCTTGTACCTAGTCTCATGTGAGCATCTACTAAACTCACTACTGGCGACACCTTGTATCTGGTCTCATGTGAGCATCTTCTAAACTCACTACCGGCGACACCTTGTACCTGGTCTCATGTGAGCATTTTCTAAACTCACTACCAGCGACACCTTGGATCACATGAGCATCTTCTGAACTCACTACCGGCGACACCTTGTACCTGGTCTCATGTGAGCATCTGCTAAACTCACTACCGGCGACACCTTGGCTCATGTGAGCATCTTCGAAACTCACTACTGGCGACATCTTGCACCTGTTCTCACGTGAGCATCTTCTAAACTCACTACTGGCGACACCTTGTACCGGGTCTCATGTGAGCATCTGCTAAACTCACTACCGGCGACACCTTGGCTCATGTGAGCATCTTCGAAACTCACTACTGGCGACATCTTGCACCTGTTCTCACGTGAGCATCTTCTAAACTCACTACTGGCGACACCTCGTACCTGTTCTCTCCTGAGCATCTTCTAAACTCAGTACTGGAGACATCTTGTACCTGGTCTCACGTGAGCATCTTCTAAACTCACTACCGGCGACACCTTGTATCTGGGCTTATCTGAGCCTCTTGCACCTTGGCTCACGTGAGTATCTTCTAAACTCACTACCAGCGACACCCTGCACCTTGGATCACGTGAGCCTCTACTAAAATCACTACAGGTGCCACCTTGTATCTGGGCTCTCGTGACCATCTTCTAAACTCACTACCGGCGACACCTTGGCTCATGTGAGCATCTTCTAAACTCACTACAGGTGCCACCTTTTATCTGGGCTCAGCTCACGTGAGCATCTTCTAAACTCACTACCAGCGACTCCTTGCACCATGGCTTAGGTGAGCCTCTAGTAAACTCACTACCGGCGACACCTTGTACCTGGTCTAACGTGAGCATCTTCTAAACTCAATACCGGCGACAACTTTTACCTGGTCTCATGCGACCATCTTCTAAACTCACTACCGGCGACACCTTGCACCTTGGCTCACCTGAGCATCTACTAAACTCACTTCAGGTGCCACCTTGTGTCTGGGCTCCCGCGATCATCTTCTAAACTCATTACCCGCGACACCTTGCACCTTGGCTCACGTGAGCATCTACTAAACTCACTACCGGCGACACCTTGCACCTTGGCTCACGTGAGCCTCTACTAAACTCACTAAAGGTGCACCTTGTATCTGGGCTCACGTGAGCATCTACAAAACTCACTACCGGCGACACCTTGCACCTTGGCTCACGTGAGCCTCTACTAAACTCACTACCGGCGACACCTTCTACCTGGTCTCACGTGAGCATCTTCTTAACTCACTACAGGTGCCACCTTGTATCTAGGCTAACGCGACCATCTTCTAAACTCACTACCGGCGACACCTTGTACCTGTTTTCACACGAGCATCTACTGAACTCACTACCGGCGACACCTTGCACCTTGGCTCACGTGAACCTCTACTAAACTCACTAAAGGTGCCACCTTGTATCTGGGCTCACATGAGCATCTAATAAACTCACTACAGGTGCCACCTTGTATCTGGGCTCACGTGAGCATCTTCTAAACTCACTGCTGGCGACACCTTGCACCTTAGCTCAAGTCAGCCTCTAGTAAACTCACTAACGGTGATACCTTGCACCGTGGCTCACATGAGCATCTTCTAAACTCACTACCGGCGACACCTTGTATCTGGGCTTATCTGAGCCTCTTCTAAACTCACTACCGGCGACACCTTGCACCTTGGATCACGTGAGCCTCTTGTAAACTCACCACAGGCGACACCTTGCACCTTGGATCACGTGAGCCTCTTGTAAACTCACCACAGGCGACACCTTGCACCTTGGCTCACGTGAGCCTCTACTAATCTCACTACAGGTGCCACCTTGTATCTGGGCCCACAGGAGCATCTTCTAAACTCACTACCGGTGACACCTTGCACCTTGGTTCACAAGAGCCTCTAGTAAACTCACTACCGATGATACCTTGCACCTTGGCTCACATGAGCCTCAACTAAACTCACTACAGGTGACACCTTGTATCTGGGCTCACGTGAGCATCTTCTAAACTCACTACAGGTGACACCTGGTACCTGGTCTCACGTGAGCATCTTCTGAACTCACTACCGGTGACACCTTGTATCTGGGCTCACATGAGCATCTTCTAAACTCACTACCAGCGACACCTTGTATCTGGGCTTATGTGAGCCTCAACTAAACTCACTACAGGTGCCCCCTTGTACCTGATCTCATGTGAGTATCTTCTAAACCCACTACTGGTGACAGCTTGCACCTTGGATCACGTGAGCCTCTAGTAAACTCACTACAGGTGCCACCTTGTATCTGGGCTCACACGAGCCTCTACTAAACTCACTACAGGTGCCACCTTGTACCTGGTCTCAAATGAGCATCTACTAAACTCACTACAGGTGCCACCTTGTACCTGGCTCACACGAGCCTCTACTAAACTCACTACAGGTGCCACCTTGTATCTGGGCTCACACGAGCCTCTAGTAAACTCACTACAGGTGCCACCTTGTATCTGGGCTCACACGAGCCTCTAGTAAACTCACTACAGGTGACACCTTGTACCTGGGCTCATGTGAGCATCTACTAAACTCACTACAGGTGACACCTTGTACCTGGGCTCATGTGAGCCTATACTAAACTCACTACAGGTGCCACCTTGTATCTGGGCTCACCTGAGCCTCTACTAAACTCACTACAGGTGACACCTTGTACCTGGGCTCATGTGAGCCTCTACTAAACTCACTACAGGTGCCACCTTGTATCTGGGCTCACACGAGCCTCTACTAAACTCACTACAGGTGCCACCTTGTATCTGGGCTCATGTGAGCCTCTACTAAACTCACTACAGGTGCCACCTTGTACCTGGTCTCAAATGAGCATCTACTAAACTCACTACAGGTGCCACCTTGTATCTGGGCTCACACGAGCCTCTACTAAACTCACTACAGGTGCCACCTTGTATCTGGGCTCACACGAGCCTCTACTAAACTCACTACAGGTGCCACCTTGTACCTGGCTCACACGAGCCTCTACTAAACACACTACAGGTGCCACCTTGTATCTGGGCTCACACGAGCCTCTAGTAAACTCACTACAGGTGACACCTTGTACCTGGGCTCATGTGAGCATCTACTAAACTCACTACAGGTGACACCTTGTACCTGGGCTCATGTGAGCCTCTACTAAACTCACTACAGGTGCCACTTTGTATCTGGGCTCACACGAGCCTCTAGTAAACTCACTACAGGTGCCACCTTGTATCTGGGCTCACACGAGCCTCTACTAAACTCACTACAGGTGCCACCTTGTATCTGGGCTCACCTGAGCCTCTACTAAACTCACTACAGGTGACACCTTGTATCTGGGCTTATGTGAGCCTCAACTAAACTCACTACAGGTGCCCCCTTGTACCTGATCTCATGTGAGTATCTTCTAAACCCACTACTGGCGACACCTTGCACCTTGGATCACGTGAGCCTCTAGTAAACTCACTACAGGTGACACCTTGTACCTGGCTCACACGAGCCTCTACTAAACTCACTACAGGTGCCACCTTGTACCTGGCTCACACGAGCCTCTACTAAACTCACTACAGGTGCCACCTTGTATCTGGGCTCACACGAGCCTCTAGTAAACTCACTACAGGTGACACCTTGTACCTGGGCTCATGTGAGCATCTACTAAACTCACTACAGGTGACACCTTGTACCTGGGCTCATGTGAGCCTATACTAAACTCACTACAGGTGCCACCTTGTATCTGGGCTCACCTGAGCCTCTACTAAACTCACTACAGGTGACACCTTGTACCTGGGCTCATGTGAGCCTCTACTAAACTCACTACAGGTGCCACCTTGTATCTGGGCTCACACGAGCCTCTACTAAACTCACTACAGGTGCCACCTTGTATCTGGGCTCATGTGAGCCTCTACTAAACTCACTACAGGTGCCACCTTGTACCTGGTCTCAAATGAGCATCTACTAAACTCACTACAGGTGCCACCTTGTATCTGGGCTCACACGAGCCTCTACTAAACTCACTACAGGTGCCACCTTGTACCTGGCTCACACGAGCCTCTACTAAACTCACTACAGGTGCCACCTTGTATCTGGGCTCACACGAGCCTCTAGTAAACTCACTACAGGTGACACCTTGTACCTGGGCTCATGTGAGCATCTACTAAACTCACTACAGGTGACACCTTGTACCTGGGCTCATGTGAGCCTCTACTAAACTCACTACAGGTGCCACCTTGTATCTGGGCTCACACGAGCCTCTAGTAAACTCACTACAGGTGCCACCTTGTATCTGGGCTCACACGAGCCTCTACTAAACTCACTACAGGTGCCACCTTGTATCTGGGCTCACCTGAGCCTCTACTAAACTCACTACAGGTGACACCTGGTATCTGGGCTTATGTGAGCCTCAACTAAACTCACTACAGGTGTCCCCTTGTACCTGATCTCATGTGAATATCTTCTAAACCCACTACTGGCGACACCTTGCACCTTGGATCACGTGAGCCTCTAGTAAACTCACTACAGGTGACACCTTGTACCTGGTCTCAAATGAGCATCTACTAAACTCACCACAGGCGACACCTTGCACCTTGGCTCACACGAGCCTCTACTAAACTCACTACAGGTGCCACCTTGTACCTGGCTCACACGAGCCTCTACTAAACTCACTACAGGTGCCACCTTGTATCTGGGCTCACACGAGCCTCTAGTAAACTCACTACAGGTGACACCTTGTACCTGGGCTCATGTGAGCATCTACTAAACTCACTACAGGTGACACCTTGTACCTGGGCTCATGTGAGCCTATACTAAACTCACTACAGGTGCCACCTTGTATCTGGGCTCACACGAGCCTCTACTAAACTCACTACAGGTGCCACCTTGTATCTGGGCTCATGTGAGCCTCTACTAAACTCACTACAGGTGCCACCTTGTACCTGGTCTCAAATGAGCATCTACTAAACTCACTACAGGTGCCACCTTGTATCTGGGCTCACACGAGCCTCTACTAAACTCACTACAGGTGCCACCTTGTACCTGGCTCACACGAGCCTCTACTAAACTCACTACAGGTGCCACCTTGTATCTGGGCTCACACGAGCCTCTAGTAAACTCACCACAGGTGACACCTTGTACCTGGGCTCATGTGAGCATCTACTAAACTCACTACAGGTGACACCTTGTACCTGGGCTCATGTGAGCCTCTACTAAACTCACTACAGGTGCCACCTTGTATCTGGGCTCACACGAGCCTCTAGTAAACTCACTACAGGTGCCACCTTGTATCTGGGCTCACACGAGCCTCTACTAAACTCACTACAGGTGCCACCTTGTATCTGGGCTCACCTGAGCCTCTACTAAACTCACTACAGGTGACACCTTGTATCTGGGCTTATGTGAGCCTCAACTAAACTCACTACAGGTGTCCCCTTGTACCTGATCTCATGTGAGTATCTTCTAAACCCACTACTGGCGACACCTTGCACCTTGGATCACGTGAGCCTCTAGTAAACTCACTACAGGTGACACCTTGTACCTGGTCTCAAATGAGCATCTACTAAACTCACCACAGGCGACACCTTGCACCTTGGCTCACACGAGCCTCTACTAAACTCACTACAGGTGCCACCTTGTATCTGGGCTCACACGAGCCTCTAGTAAACTCACTACAGGTGACACCTTGTACCTGGGCTCATGTGAGCATCTACTAAACTCACTACAGGTGACACCTTGTACCTGGGCTCATGTGAGCCTATACTAAACTCACTACAGGTGCCACCTTGTATCTGGGCTCACCTGAGCCTCTACTAAACTCACTACAGGTGACACCTTGTACCTGGGCTCATGTGAGCCTCTACTAAACTCACTACAGGTGCCACCTTGTACCTGGGCTCATGTGAGCCTATACTAAACTCACTACAGGTGCCACCTTGTATCTGGGCTCACACGAGCCTCTACTAAACTCACTACAGGTGACACCTTGTATCTGGGCTCACACGAGCCTCTACTAAACTCACTACAGGTGCCACCTTGTACCTGGGCTCATGTGAGCCTCTACTAAACTCACTACAGGTGCCACCTTGTATCTGGGCTCACACGAGCCTCTACTAAACTCACTACAGGTGACACCTTGTATCTGGGCTCACACGAGCCTCTACTAAACTCACTATAGGTGCCACCTTGTACCTGGGCTCATGTGAGCCTCTACTAAACTCACTACAGGTGCCACCTTGTATCTGGGCTCACACAAGCCTCTACTAAACTCACTACAGGTGCCACCTTGTACCTGGGCTCATGTGAGCCTATACTAAACTCACTACAGGTGGCACCTTGTATCTGGGCTCACACGAGCCTCTACTAAACTCACTACAGGTGCCACCTTGTACCTGGGCTCATGTGAGCCTATACTAAACTCACTACAGGTGGCACCTTGTATCTGGGCTCACACGAGCCTCTACTAAACTCACTACAGGTGCCACCTTGTACCTGGGCTCACATGAGCCTCTACTAAACTCACTACAGGTGCCACCTTGTATCTGGGCTCATGTGAGCCTCTACTAAACTCACTACAGGTGCCACCTTGTACCTGGGCTCACACGAGCCTCTAGTAAACTCACTACAGGTGACACCTTGTACCTGGGCTCATGTGAGCATCTACTAAACTCACTACAGGTGCCACCTTGTATCTGGGCTCACACGAGCCTCTACTAAACTCACTACAGGTGCCACCTTGTATCTGGGCTCACCTGAGCCTCTACTAAACTCACTACAGGTGCCACCTTGTATCTGGGCTCACGTGAGCCTCTAGTAAACTCACTACAGGTGCCACCTTGTATCTGGGCTCACGTGAGCCTCTACTAAACTCACTACAGGTGCCACCTTGTATCTGGGCTCACCTGAGCCTCTACTAAACTCACTACAGGTGCCACCTTGTATCTGGGCTCACACGAGCCTCTACTAAACTCACTACAGGTGCCACCTTGTATCTGGGCTCATGTGAGCCTCTACTAAACTCACTACAGGTGCCACCTTGTATCTGGGCTCACCTGAGCCTCTACTAAACTCACTACAGGTGCCACCTTGTATCTGGGCTCACACGAGCCTCTACTAAACTCACTACAGGTGCCACCTTGTATCTGGGCTCATGTGAGCCTCTACTAAACTCACTACAGGTGACACCTTGTATCTGGGCTTATGTGAGCCTCAACTAAACTCACTACAGGTGCCACCTTGTATCTGGGCTCACACGAGCCTCTACTAAACTCACAATTCTAAATGGTTCTTGCGCTCCTTGTGGTAGTAGTGGTGGACTTCTATGAGTACCCAGGGATGACTTTCTATAGGAACGTTAACGGGATATTCACGCGGGGAAGCCAAGCAGAGGCCCAGGCTCCAGGCTGGATGTCTGGTTAAATGTAGCCAATCAATCAATCAATCAATCAATCAGAACATTTGTAGAGGTAAGGAGCTTGGCTCCTACCCCTGCAATGAAGCCATACCAAGCAAAGATACCCCCCCTACCCGTGACCCCTCCTGCTGTTGGGATACCCTGGGTGGGGGTGGGAGGGGGGGCGTCCTTAGCAGCCCATTGTCTCTACCTCCAGGAACCAGGGATAAGGAGGGAATTGAATTTGGTTTCCCGGAATCTGCAGACAAAGTCCCCCGTTCTGAGATTTCATAATAAGTTATCAATAGATGTGAAACTTTAAAGGTCTCTGGATTATTCTGGGAAGAAATCTGTGGGAGTGAAAGGAAGTGAGATAGGGATGCTCGGCCCAGGACACCAGTAGGTAATCCCAGATTACCGATTCTTAAATACCGAATCATACCGATTCGGTATTTAAGAACTGGCAATCGGGATGTAGGTAATTTTACCGATTTAATTACCGAATCGGTATGATTCGGTAATTACCGAATCGGTATTTACCGATTCGGTAATTGCCATTCATTCATGGAGGCCCATAGGAATGAATGTCAATTACCGAATCGGTAAATACGGATTCGGTAATTGGGGGAAACATTGAAGGGTGGCAGGGTGTCACTTTGACACGCTGTTGCACCCCTCAATTGTGCATGGGTGCACATGTTGCAGACATAACTGCCCTTAGGGCATGTATGTCTGTAACATGGCACTGTATAAAAAGAAAAAAGAAATGCTTTTTAAAGGGTTTTCATTATTTACCACCAACTTCTAGTTGCTGGTAAATTAAGAATTCTTAAACCCCTGTAGCACTGATTACAGTGCTACCTACATGTCAAAATACAGATTCGGTAATTATACCAAACTCCAAATACCGTTCGTAACGGCCGAAATCGGCCATTACCGACCGGTATTTGCCTTCCTACATCTGGCCCCAGATCTATAAAAAATGCATCCTTTGTGGGGTACAAATGAACCATGGTCTTTCCTTCCAGGTAAACAAGCACTGAAGCATCCCTGGGAAGGGCTGGCTGTCCTGCAAGCCTGGCCTATCTGAGGGGGAACCTCCTGTTTGCTTTTCATTACATTCTCCTGGCAGCAGGCGGCTTTCTCTTGTTGGCTGCGGTCCCTGGTCTTAGGTTACGCAATGACATTTTACGAGTAAGGCGAGGATGGCATCCAATTTCCTCGAGCCTTAAAGGGTGGAGGGATGCTCTCCAGGGTGCGAGTGGCTTCTGCATCTGCTTCTTAAATGCGAAATGCTCCCTGCCCCATATTCTTATAGATTGTGTTTTGATAAGCCTGCTCGTATGAGGTTCTTTTTAAAATATCAAACGTATACGAGGTTGGGTGGAATGGGGTTAATATCTGAAATGCGTTTTTTCGACAACACAGCAGGAATTGCACTTTATATGCTTGTTAAGCAGCGTTTTAAAGATTTTGAAGAGTTCTGACACAATAAACTTATTTAGTACCTAGCTGAATGCCAAAACTCTGCACAAACTCTCAATGTATGTGAGTTGCGTGTGGGGTCCTATTTACCACTACCTGGCGCATAGTTTCTGAAAAGAATAAAAAACATTGTGTGGTAACTAACATGTCCATAGCCACCTATTTCCAACACAGCTGAATGCAAGGGTTGCTAAATTTCAGGAACGCCTTGTCTTGATTCACCGCATGGTTCTTCCATCACCCTACACCGCCTGCCGCTTTATCAACAAATGGAAGTGAAGAGAAAGTCACAGGCTATGCTGAGGATAACAGTAGACGAGTCCAAGAACTTCCATTGGGACTTTTAAGTCAGACATTTACAGGAATTATACAGACATATGTAATTTCCGTACCTACCTCATACCATGAGAAATGTTTCATATATTGCTTTGTATAAAACCTAACAAAAACCAAGCGAAACCGCTTGACCTAATGCACACTGTTGCACTTCCAGCTGGGGTGCTGCTATTTATGTTATAAACTTAAATTTTACAATTGATAAAACAACATAACTTTTAAATGATCAAAACCATCATAGTGTTGTAACATTCATAGTTATTTACTTTCCGTTTCCAAAAATAAGACATTTAATGACCAATTGTAAACATCATTGGATTACATGTCAAACATTTCATTGTTAAGACATTAACATTTTAAACTTATTTTCGACGCCCGCCCTATGCATTTCGGGCCCCTTGGCCCTTCTTCAGGGGCTGTGTCTGGAAAGAATCAGAACAAATCATATTGTAGATTACGGTCCTTCAATAATGTAGAGTGTACAGTCATAGAATAATTTACAGAATGAATCTATGCTCAAGTGCTTGATTGCATGTGGTTGGAACGAAAATAACTGAAAGAATCTTGAAAAACGTCAAAATGAACAGGTAGAAATTTTTCTGAACCTTGTTGTGATATGTATAAAGGGTGAAAAAAACAAGAAGGGAAAAGAAAACATGGAGACCTTGTACCTCACTCTGTGCCCTCGTAACCCGGGGGGGTAAATATGCACCTGTGTCATGCACTCGTAACCAAATGGCTACCATTTCTTTTCGGTTACTGACCTTAATTCTATGTTTCATATATGTTATGTTATGTTATGTTAACTATTTTTTATATAGCGCACGGATGCCGCAGCCAAGAGGCGTCCCGGCGCTTGGAGATCTGAATAACACAACACGATTAAGGAAGCTGGACAAAAAACAGACTAAACTGTGGAGAAAAGAAAAGTCTTCAAGGTCTTCCTAAAAGGAAGCAGATCTGAAATTGAGCGGAGTGGAGCTGGAAGAGAATTCCAAAGAGCAGCCGCCAGCACTGAAAACGAGCGACCACCCACTCTAGCCCTTTTAAAACGAGGCACTATGACAAGGTTAAGACTAGCAGAGCGAAGAGCTCTGGCAGGAGCATAGTGCAGAATAGTCTGTGCAAGGATCGGGGGAGAGGCTAGGTTGAGGATTTTAAAAGTTAAGCAGAGGGCTTTAAACTTAACTCTTTGCTCAATCGGAAGCCAATGAAGATTGCGGATGGTTTGGCGAGCTGAGACAAATTTCGGGAGGCCGACAAGCATCCTAGCCGCCGCGTTCTGAACCCTCTGGAGACGGGACAGTTCGGCCTGGTTTAAGCCCAAAAACAGAGAGTTGGCATAGTCCAGTCTGGTAAGAACCAGAGCCTGGACCATGATCTGTCTTGTCTCAGCATCGAAAAATTTAAAAATGGGTCTAAGACCATGCAAAGTACCAAAACATACGCCAGCCACGCGTTTGGTATGGGAAATAAATGAAAGCTTGTCGTCGAACCACACCCCAAGGTTTCTGACTTCACTCACAGGGGTAGGCACAGGGCCAAGATCAGTAGGCCACCATTGATCTCCCCATAGACCACTTTCCTTACCGAAGATAATGACCTCGGTCTTAGAGGCATTTAGTTGTAATCGGTTGTCCGCCATCCAGCCAGCAACAGCTTTTAACGCTGACTGGAAGGTGGGGGCGTCCATGCTGGAGTCTCCATTCAGTGCCACCGCCAGCTGCGTGTCATCGGCGTATGACACTAAGGAAAGACCAAAACTATGGGCAACCTCCGCCAAAGGCTGAACATACAAATTAAATAAAGTGGGACTAAGAGCCGAACCTTGGGGAACACCCTGAAGAATAGGACGTGACGCAGAAACAAAAGGGGGGGTGGACACTTTAAAACCTCGATCCTTAAGAAAAGAGCGAAACCACTCAAGTGCCGTCTCTCCGACTCCAGCCTCCATCAGACGATGTAATAAAATCTGATGGGACACCGTGTCGAAAGCGGCACTGAGATCCAAAAGGATCAGTGCCGCCGTCTGACCCTGATCCAACATCTTCCTTATGTGTTCCACCACAGCCAAGAGAGCTGTTTCGGTGCTATGACCTGCACGGAATCCATTCTGGGAAATATCCAGTAGATTCGTTTCTTGCAGGTGAGCAGATAACATGCGGTTAGCATGAGCTTCCGCTAGCTTGGCTGGCCAAGGAAGAAGGGAAATGGGCCGGTAGTGTTCTGGTTTGGTCGGATCGAGGGTAGGTTTCTTAAGGATCGGAATGACCACAGCCTGTTTCCAGGCCTTGGGAACACTGCCGGAGCTGAAAGATATGTTGATGAGATCATGAAGGGCAGGATAACAACATTCAGCAAGTTCCCGGAACTGAGCAGGTCGCAAAGGATCATCCGGAGATATATTCCTTTGTATAAAACCTACCACATGCCAGATAAGATGTATATGTATATCGAACCTACCTCATGTGAATGTGAAGTGCTCTGATACCCAAGGGTCCCGTTCGCGCTATGTAAAACTTTCTAAATAAATAAAATCTCAGGGATGCCTACTCTTGAATCCACCTCATCATGATTCCTTCATCCCCTGCCCTGCGTTCCTTCCCTTTACATCGTGATTACCACGGGTGACTGGCGTTGGTTCCACCTCATCCTTCGTCTTTCCACCACCCTGCATTCCTTCTCTTTACTTCGTGAGTACTGCGGGTGCCTAGCGTTGGTTCCACCTCATGCATCGTCCTTCCACCACCCTGTGTTCCTTCCCTTTACATCGTGAGTACCGCGAGTGCTTAGCGTTTGGTCCACCTCATGCATCGTCCTTCCACCACTCTTCGTTCCTTCCCTTTACAACGTGAGTACCACAGGTGCCTAGCGTTGATTCCACCTCATGCATTTCCTTCCACCACCCTGCATTCCTTCCCCTTACATCGTGAGTACCGCAGGTGCCTACCGTTGGTTCCACTTCATGCATCGTCCTTCCACCACCATTCGTTCCTTCGCTTTACATCGTGAGTACCACGGGTGCCTGGCGTTGGTTCCACCTCATCCTTCGTCCTTCCACCACCATGCGTTCCTTCCCTTTACATCGTGAGTACCGCGGGTGCCTAGCGTTGGTTCCACCTCATGCATCGTCCTTCCACCACCCTGCGTTCCTCCCCTTTACATCATGAGTACTGTGGGTGCCTAGCGTTGGTTCCACCTCATGCATCGTCCTTCCACCACCCTGCGTTCCTTCCCTTTACATCGTGAGTACCACGGGTGCCTAGTGTTGGTTCCACCTCATCCTTCGTCCTTCCACCACCCTGCATTCCTTCCCTTTACATCGTGAGTACCGCGGGTGCCTAGCGTTGGTTCCACCTCATGCATCGTCCTTCCACCACCCTGCGTTCCTTCCCTTTACATCATGAGTACTGTGGGTGCCTAGCGTTGGTTCCACCTCATGCATCGTCCTTCCACCACCCTGCGTTCCTTCCCTTTACATCATGAGTACTGTGGGTGCCTAGCGTTGGTTCCACCTCATGCATCGTCCTTCCACCACCCTGCGTTCCTTCCCTTTACATCATGAGTACTGCGGGTGCCTAGCGTTGGTTCCACCTCATGCATCGTCCTTCCACCACCCTGCGTTCCTTCCCTTTACACCGTGAGTACCGCGGGTGCTTAGCGTTGGTTCCACCTCATCCTCCATCCTTCCACCACTCTTTGTTCCTGTCCCTTTACACCGTGAGTATCGCGGATGCCTGGCGTTGGTTCCACCGCATCCTTCGCCCTTCCACCACCCTGTGTTCCTTCCCCTTACACCGTGAGTACCGCGGGTGCCTAGCGTTGGTTCCACCTCATGCATCATCCTTCCACCACCCTGCGTTCCTTCCCTTTACATCGTGAGTACCACGGGTGCCTAGCGTTGGTTCCACCTCATGCATCGTCCTTCCACCACCCTGCGTTCCTTCCCTTTACACCGTGAGTACCGCGGGTGCCTAGCGTTGGTTCCACCTCATGCATCGTCCTTCCACCACTCTTTGTTCCTGTCCCTTTACACCGTGAGTACTGCGGGTGCCTGGCGTTGGTTCCACCGCATCCTTCGCCCTTCCACCACCCTGCATTTCTTCCCTTTACATCGTGAGTACAGCGGGTGCCTAGCGTTGGTTCCACCTCTTGGTTCCAGGGCTGACATTTGGGGCCTCGAGCATGGCCGACAGTGGCAGCTTGTGACATTTGAATGTGGTGGGTGTAAACGTTGGACATGACTTTTATATAGTGAGCGATGTGAACAAGTTCAATGGACAAACCTGGGGTCCTGGATGAGTCCCTCTCCCAAAAAATCAATGAAAACAAGCATTTGCAAAGCAAAAGGTCTCGCATTTACGCAAGTTTAAGCTGTTGGCATTGCAAATGACAATGCCTTTTATTTATGTTTTAAAAAGCAAAACATAAATGAAAAGCATTGTCATTTACAATGCCAATAGCTCACACACGCGTAAATGCCAGACCTATTGCATTGCAAATGCTTGTTCTACCTAGCCATGTTGCAGGGTGCAGTACCATATCTGGCCAAAAGAGGTCCCATGGGACCTCTTTTGGCTACATATAGTACTGCACCCTGCAAAGTTGAAGTTATTGGCATTATAAATGGCAGTTTTTTTTGCCTAGACATGTTATAGGGTGCAGTACCATATGTGGCCAAAAGAAGTCCCATGGTACCTCTTTTGGCCACATATGGTATTGCAAAAACAGTGGGGGCTCTCTATAAAGAAACATGTGAAATGCATTTCTGCGATTCCAATAGTGTGCCACCTGACCGGTATTTTGGTTTCTCTCTGAGATGTAATGTTATCCAGATAAATGACGCAACAACCGACATACGCCTAAAGCCTGTTAGTCCGATCGCCTTTGTCACTGGGTGTTAGCTGTTTAAGATAAATGATTAACAAAAATAATTTGTTATAAATAATCAACATTGTAAGTGTTTCAATTCTGAAACTGTGAGTTTGTGAATTAAATATTACTGAGGCCTGTGGAAGGAGTTTTGGCCTTCATTATGTCTGCTTCATGTTCGATATGTATGCCCTTTTTCTCTGCACGTCTCGTCCACCTGCACATCTTCAACCACCTCTTTCTCTTCGGCAGCCTCTTTTCACTCTTCCCTAAAGCACTTCCTCGCATCTCTGTCACTTCACCGCCCCAAACATGTACTGCACTCTCAAGCACTTTAATTTCTCTTACTTTTGCCTTGTAAATATGTTGACATCAGTGCACCCCCTTCACACACAAATCCATATAATTTCATTTGAAAATGGAATACATTAACATTGTTCTGTGTGATCTGCAGAGAGGCCAAACCACTGACAGGCGCTTTGTTTGGCTTCAGCCTTAGCGCCTGAGCGCTCAATCAAAGCCCCTCATAAACACCTGGCGTGGCTCAAGCCTCAAAGTATGCACAGAATAAAATACAGCTAAACAACATTATAAAATAGCAAACTCGTGGGAAATGCAAGATTAAGTAAAGCATGTCAAATAAGAGAGGCGCTAAATCGCTGAAATGCATTCCCTTAATGTTTTTAACATTCATTGTTTGCAAGTCAATCCAGGTTTTTAGCATCAGTGTTAACTTAGGGGCATGCACACAGGGCCAGTTTTAAAGCCATACATCAGAGAACTGTCCACTGTAAGCACATATTTCTCACCGTGCTTGACTCGGATAGTTGGATGGACTTCACAAGGGAACAAGAACCCAGGCCTGCTCGTCTTTTGGATCCATTTAGCGGGGGAACAAATACTGCAACTCCACTTCTAACGGGGTCAGCAATGTGCAGCCAGGGCCTTACGTGTCACAGTGAAGGAGGTCAGCAAGGTGAGGGGTCTCCGAACAATATACATAACTCCAGGTTAGCATTCTAACACTTACCATTACTGAGAGCAAGGCACCAGCCGTACTTGTATCCCCTCTCATGTATGACGAAACATGACAAAAGGGTGGGATCAATGCCTTTGAATGAGCGACGTCTGAAGTCACACAGAGGTGAAGTCTCTGACGCCCGAAACCATGACGCTGATTGCATCACTGGCCTACAGAATGCATACAACCCTAGACCACAATAGCAATGAAGGGATTTGAAACAGGAAGCCCTGCGTCCGCCATCACAGTTGATTTGCTGCCTGGCTTCCGTGAGCAAGGCGGGGCAGGCAGCCTAAATCAGACAGCTCATCCCAGTCTTTAATACATTTATTTATTTAAAAATATGGTTGTATCTATAAATAAATTGATCTATTTAACCCTTTCCGTGCGTCGGCCGGCCCCCGGCCGTCCGACGTCACGGTGGGCGTGTGCGGAAGACGGCCGGGGGCCGTCCTGACCACGCCCAGTCATAAATCACCCGCACCGCGGCGTAATTCCGGCCGCGGTCAACGGGTTAATATGTCTATATGTAAATGTGTAGGAATTGCAGTGGGGCACAGCTCCTGAGCCCTAATTGAGAAACCGCCCCTGGCGGCGCCCCGCTTCCACTCTCTCTCCTCCCACAGTACTTCAGGTGTGTCTCTCTTTAAGGCGCTCCTTACCCATGCCACCCCCAGCCCATCCCACCCACCGCCCTTCAGGATACAATGGCACTTTGTTCTGCCCCCACCACCAGGAGAAACAAGGGTAGTTGCAGCGGAAAGCAGAACAAAAGAAGGTCTCTTTAATGTACTCCGGGTTGTCAGGCATGTGACAGCTTGGAATGCAGGCACTCTGATGAGAGAGACAGACTGACGTACAGGAGTCCCACATGGAGGAGGCAGCAGCTGCCTGACATGCAGGAACCAAAGGTAGGATACAGCCTGACTGGCAGCCACTTCTCAGACATGATCATACAGCCACCTCACATGGAAGAGACGTCCTGGCTTGTAAGCACCTGTCACTGAAGCAGACCCTCTCCCCGGTAGGGAGACAGTCTGACATGCAGACCGCTAGCATGGAACATACATCCTGACACGCAGAGATCTACTATAGCGGAGACAGCCTAACATGCAGGCCCAGCTCAGATCACGAGACAGTCTAACACAGTCATGCTGCAACAATGTTCAGAGGAGTGGGTGCTGCCGTCATCGGGTTCGGGAAAAATCAGAGCGTCCTACAAAGAACAAGTGCGTATAAGAAGCCACGCCCATAACACAGGAGAGTGGTAGGGGTGTTGTAGGAAATTGCCTCTTTTTGCATGGTTACCCCCAACTTACCCTGGTCACTTTGCCACTGGATTACATAGCCTGGCTGATGACAGCTGATAGCCAGAAACCGGTCCCAGGAAGCTTGATTCCGGTCCAGGGAGGACATGGCTTGGCAGTTCGGGCTGGACTGTTCCCATGAGGCACAGGGTCAGACTGATTTGCATATGGCCATGTCTGAACTGGGGTGGCGGAGTGAGCTAAAGAACGGTGATGGATTAAACCCAGATCAGTTGACTGGAGGTGAGTGCTGGTATTGTCAACGCTCCGTCCATCATTTCCTTTGGTTTTTCTTTGTTCGCCACAGGCTGCTGACACGGCACCTGCGCAGGCGGGGGGGACAGCAGTGGCTTCGGTACATATGGTTCTTTCCTGCCCTTTCACTTTGACATAGGGCCGCACAGCAGGTTGCCTTGTTGTGCTGCCCTACGCCAAATCCCCATAAATGAGTCCCTCTGTGTACCCTTCTGCACTTAGGGATTCATAATCACCCAAAATTCACCCAAACCCCCACCCTCCCCTCTCCATCCCAGCTGTGGATATTTCCAAAAGCCCGAAAGAAGTTATTCCCCAATTAAATGTGTTTCTAGCTCGCTTCAGACGGGTGTGTAACCAACTGCTGCCTGTCCCAGAGCGCTGGCGTGTGAGATAAATCTGCTGTGGGCACGGACGGTGTAATGTTGTGCTGGTAGTCACCATGCACGCATACCACCCTGCCTTGTGTAACCTTGTAGCCTGCACTCTGCACATTGGGCTGGGGTGTGAGTTCATTTTGCTGTGGGACTCTTAACTCTGCGCGGGGTCTATATAATGTGACACAGCAACTGACACAATCTTGCAGCTGTTGAACACTTTGCAGCTGGTACAAGCATAGCGCCAAGACCTGTGTGACCTTGAGCAATGCACTATAGGTAAAGTGCTAGATGTCTGTTTCGGTGCTCTGAGCCATAGAAAAAGGCTCCTAGAAGTCGTACAGCTCTGTTCACTGTGAAACGCGGCGCTATGCCATGCACCACGGAGCTGTGTGAAGACCTGCTCCTTGCACGTGATGACCAGAACAACACAACTCGTGCTATGTCCCAATAGTGACTAAAGGCCTCTAATTCTACTGTCTGTCGCGAAGAAAGCGCCTGGAGCTCCGTAACTGTTTTATTCCACGACAAACACTCTAGTGCTATGTAGATGTGTAACCTGCCTTCATGCCCGTAACTCGCACCACAGTTTAACTTTAACGTAGCTGTGTGCCACCGACAAAGCGCCTAGACCAGTGATTCCCAAACTGTGCGCCGTGGCTCCCTGGGGAGACACCAAACCCAGCAAAGAGAGCCACGCACCAATCACTTTAATGCATTTAATGTTCAAGGGTCTGTTGGCTTCAGTAAAACTAATTACACTTAAAGGCATGACGTCGATGGTTTGTAACTGGCATGCCTAAAGCTATGAACGTAGTGCCTAGTTGATGGCATGTCGAGGGAGATGACCTCCATTTTTCACTGGATCCCCATGTACCATCACTCCCGAAGTAAGCAGAAGATGCCGAATTTATTTTGTTAGACTAGTTACTAGTTTTGTTTTATTCCAAATACATTTGACACCAATGCAAGTTATCACGAAAGTACAGTTGTCCTGGCTATTAAACACATTAAGTATTATTATATATTGACACTTGTACGTGAACCGTACGTATTCAACGCGCATCAATCAGGCTTCCGAGCAGGGCACAGTACCGAAACGGCCATGACTCACATAGTTGACGACGCCCTCCAAATCCTAGACCAAAACGATACCTGTCTCCTCATCCTTCTTGATCTTTCCTCAGCATTCGATACAGTTAAACATGAGAACCTACTCGATCTTTTAAACACAAGAATGGGCATATCTGGGACTGTTCTCAAGTGGTTCACCTCATTTCTACACAACCGCTCACAAAGATTCAAAAGCAACAACCTGCTGTCCTCTCCGGTACCGGTATCGCTAGGCGTCCCTCAAGGATCCTCCCTCTCCCCAACACTGTTCAACCTAGTTATGGAACCTCTCACTACTTTTCTACAAACATCCAATGTTCACTTTCACATGTACGCCGACGACACCCAACTTTATCTCAAAATACAATCTCCCAAGGACATCATGCTTCTGAACACCACGATCAGAAACACCCAATCCTGGCTTGCCGAGAATCACCTCCAACTCAATGCGCTGAAAACTGAGTTCCTCCTGATCTCACCTCCCGGAAAAATTTCTACGGCTCAAACATGGCTTAAGCACTTAACAGCTCTAAATGTACAACCTACCATAGTAGACTCAGCAAAATCTTTAGGCATAACACTTGACGCCAATCTCAACATGCAGCAGCATATCAGCAAAGCAACTAAGGGAGCGAACTTCCAAATCAATACCTTGAGAAAACTTAAACCCTTCCTCCCAGCCAAAGACTTCCAAATTGCAGTACAATCTATAGTCATCCCGCACATAGAATACGGTGGCACCGCCCTCTGCGGGCTCCCCCTAACTACAACGGCACCCCTAAGAGCGTCCCTTAACGCCGCAGCGAGACTCGTCACAGGCTCAAAAAAACACTTGCATATTTCCCCTGACTTTAAATCCCTGAACTGGCTGCCTTTTGAAGCCAGAATACATCTGAAAATCGCCTGCTTGACGCACAAGGCTGTACACATGAATTCACCCGCCTACCTCACTCAAAAGCTGACAATGTCTGGTGCTCTAGAACTACTAGAAGCACAAACAATCTTCTGCTGAAGCCTCGAAGATTTCGGAAGGAAAAAACCTATAAACGCTCCTTTTCAGGAATGGCACCCAGGATTTGGAACTCACTCCCACCTGAAACCAGGCTCATCTCCTCCAACAAACTTTTTAAGAAAGAAGTAAAAGCGATCCTCATGGCCAAATACACATGATCTATTATTCTGTATTTCTCATGATTCCGCTCTGTACTACCTGCCTGACCCCTTGGTCTATTTGTATTACTTGTATTATCGACTTACTTGATTGTATACGTTCCCACTTTGTATATTTTATATTGTTGACGCACCTGTTTGACTTTGCACACTCTACCTACACCACCTCAACTATCCCCACTCTTGTACTACTGATGCACCTGTGTGACTATACACCCTGCACACACCTACCTCAACTATGCCTTTATGCTATCTCCAAAAGCATTTTAAGCACGCTTAAACAAGTATATGCTCCTTATTTTTGTACTGTTATACTATTGGCGCAACTGTTTGACTATGCTCCTTGGACCGACACTACCTCACCTGTGACCTACCCCTTGTATTTTGACCTACCTATGTAACTATGCACCTTGTACCTAATTACCTCAATTACTACTCTATCACCCCCTTGTACTTGTAAAGCGCTCTGATATCTGCAAAGATCTTGTTCGCACTATATAAAACTTTCAAAATAAATAAATAAAAATTTCCGGCACATATTTCTTTCAGTACACACACATTAACAGACAGGCCTGCTCTCTCCTTGAGCACAGGGAGGTACAACTCCATATACAGCATAGTGTCATTTGGAAGCAAGAAAGAGGGGGCGCTTAAAAAATACAAGAATCGGGGGAATTTATTTTGCTTGCATTGATTTGGAGGCAATTTTTACAGAGGAGACAGCAAAAATAAAGCTGTATGTGGTTTAAAAAAACATGAGTCACCCTGCTGAGACAGGTGTGCTGGCAGGTATGACACGGGTAGAAATGGAAGTGCGTGCAAATACTCTTCAAGTGCAGAAACACTTTGGCAATGGGGCCGACATGCACAGGGGCGCTATCTAGCGCTATAAGTCAGATACAAAAGTTTGAGAGGGTACTCTAAAAAAGACATGGGCAAAGAAGTGTAACAAGGAATATTTTATTAGAGGGGCTGCCTTAGTAATAGGAAAACCCTGCATATATGATTATGGTACCTTCATCTGCTTCGTGCCAATTATTTTCAGGGAGGAAAATACAAGTGCTCCCGAAGCCTGGTTTACACCCCTCCTCCCCCCAGCCCTCCAAAAAGAGTAAAAGTGGGGAGCCACAGGCAACGGCCAATGGCCCCGCGGTAGTGTCTCCCCATGTGTGAGGGCAGCAGCTGGTGACGTGTGTGAGAGGCGAGGAGGCAGCGCTGTGCTGACACCTCCCGCTGGGAATGCAGGGCCGTGAGGCCATTAGCAAGTGCTCAGCTAATGTGTGCTGTGTGCTCTGCTGCCGGTGCCTGGGAGGGGCTGCTGTGCTAACGGAGGCAAAGAGGGGCTGCTCTGGAGGCGGGGCTCTGCACAAGTGTCTGTGCACTGAGGCCCGTCCTCTGCACAGATGTCTGTGCACTGAGGCCCGTCCTCTGCACAGATGTCTGTGCACTGAGGCCTGTCCTCTGCACAGATGTCTGTGCACTGAGGCCTGTCCTCTGCACAGGTGTCTGTGCACTGAGACCCGTCCTCTGCAGTGATGTCTGTGCACTGAGGCCCGTCCTCTGCACTGGTGTCTGTGCACCTGGCCTGTCCTCTGCACAGATGTCTGTGCACTGAGGCCTGTCCTCTGGACAGATGTCTGTGCACTGAGGCCCGTCCTCTGCCCAGATGTCTGTGCACTGAGGCCTGTCCTCTGCACAGGTGTCTGTGCACTGAGGCCCGTCCTCTGCACTGGTGTCTGTGCACTGCGGCCTGTCCTCTGCACAGATGTCTGTGCACTGAGGCCTGTCCTCTGCACAGGTGTCTGTGCACTGAGGCCCATCCTCTGCACAGATGTCTGTGCACTGAGGCCTGTCCTCTGCACAGGTGTCTGTGCACTGAGGCCCGTCCTCTGCACAGATGTCTGTGCACTGAGGCCCATCCTCTGCACAGATGTCTGTGCACTGAGGCCTGTCCTCTGCACAGGTGTCTGTGCACTGAGGCCCGTCCTCTGCACAGATGTCTGTGCACTGAGGCCTGTCCTCTGCACAGGTGTCTGTGCACTGAGGGTTGTCCTCTGCACTGATGTCTGTGCACTGAGGCCCGTCCTGTGCACTGGTATCTGAGTACGCAGGTCTGTCCTGTGCACTGGTGTCTGTGCACTGAGGCCCTTCCTCTGCACAGATGTCTGTGCACTGAGGCCCGTCCTCTGCACAGGTGTCTGTGCACTGAGGCCGGTCCTCTGCACTGGTGTCTGTGCACTGAGGCCTGTCCTCTGCACACACGCCTGTGCACTGAGGCCCGTCCTGTGCACAGGTGTCTGTGCACTGAGGTCCTTCCTCTGCACAAGTGTCTGTGCACTTAGGCCCTCCTTTGCAGTTGTGTCTGTGCACTGAGTCTTGTGCTCTACACAGGTGTCTTCACTAAGGTCAATCCCCATAGATGTGTCTGTGCACTGAGGTCCGTCCTCTGCAGAAGTGTCTGTGCACTGAAGCTCGACCTCTGCAGATTTGTCTGTGCACTGAGGCCTGTGCTCTACACATGTGTTTTCACTGAGGCCCATCCCCATAGATGTATCTGTGCACTGAGGTACATCCTCTGCAGGAGCTGTGTCTGTGCACTGTGGTCCATCCTCTGCAGGAGCTGTGTCTGTGCACTGTGGTCCATCCTCTGCAGGAGCTGTGTCTGTGCACTGTGGTCCATCCTCTGCAGGAGCTGTGTCTGTGCTGGCGCTCTTGCTGTGACCAGGGAATGCCCTTTCTGCTCTGCTGTTCGTGGGGGGCGGGGGCGGGTGGGCGCCTGCCCGGGCTCCGCGCCCCTAAGGTAGAGCCGCCCCCCCCCCTCTTCTCGGTCTCCAACCCTTAAACCCCTCACTTTAACTCTCTCTGACAGCCCCATTGAAAGCTTTGGAGACAGGCCAGAGCCGGAGGGGCCCCCCAGAGCGGGGGCTGCAAGAGACAATGAGCCTATTGTGTACGAGGACGGGGTGGGGGCAAGGGAGGGGGAGTGAAGAGGGCATGGCGAGAGAGCCATGGCAGGGGTGCCCCCTCCGCCCACCTGCAGAAGCCCCCTGGTGCACGTCCTGGGACAGGCAGCACACACGCCCCTCCCCCAGGCAAGGGAACTTCATCCAGTCTAACAGCTTCAAGAGACTCCACCGCAGGGTCATGGGCCCACTGAGCTATCCTCAGCCTGACCCCTGAAGATGCTATCTCTTAGAGGCATGGCAGTCTGCCTTAAGATGTGTGGAAGCAGGGGCCACAGGGCTGAGGGCCCCCTTTATGTTGAAGAGGTCGACTGAGGTTGTGCAGCTGAAGCCTCTGAAAGCAAAGCTTATCTTTCAGTCACATGGACCCTTACATGCTTCTTACCCAGGCCTACAGGCCCAAGCCCACTACCCAGATACGGGGTTTGGTGGATTAGTGCACTAATGCGTCCACTGTAGGGGTCTGTGTTCGACCTCATGGTCACAGGTTAAAATCCCTGCGGGTACACTCAGCCTCTCATCCTTCTGAGGTCGATAAAACGACTGCTGTTTGGTAGCAATAAACACCATGAGCACTTACGTCACTTTTGCGCTGTTGGTGCGTCAGAGATACTGACGTATCTGTAACTCCTTCCGACATGATGCGTCATACTGTAAATATGACGCATCCAACATGTCGCAGGGAGGGCGCATTGAAAAGTGGCGCTTTGCTGTTTTCACGCAGCGATGCGTCACTTTTCATAAATGAGGCCCCTGTTATTCCATGCCAAGATACCCTTGGGGCAAGGTGTGATTTGTAAATACATGTTATGTTATCTTTTTGCTGTGCTTAATTTGTAACATCATAAGTGCCGGTGCCCACAGTTCTGCTCAGAAGCCTGTGGCCAGTGCAATTCAAGGTTGGCAATGCCAGTCTCAAGACTCCTAGCCCTGAAGTCACCTCAGGTCTCTTTAACGCACTGCCAGGCACTCCTGTCCGCTCTCTCACTCGTGTAGGCGCCTGCTTTCTGCCTCTGTGACCAGTGTCCGCTTTGTTTTTCCCTCTCTTGCTCGCTGTAAATATCAGATGTAAAAAATAAGTACAAAAATGCAGAATGTGTTGTTCCTATTTACACTCCAGGTAAACACCACCAGAACTCAGAGATAACATAACATGCATTGGTAAAGTGATCGTTCAACCAGAAGGGTATCCTGGCACTGATTAACACCGGTTTATTGTTACCCAGTTCAATGGCACTCATTGTATCGACCTCAGAAGGATGAAGGGGATGAGTGGCCCTGCCAGGAGATGAACCCATGGCCATGAGGTCAAACACAGGCACCTTTAGTGGTCGCATTAATACACTAAGCCACCAGACCCGGCCCTACAGATACTCTCTACCTAAAATCTGCAACCTATGTCCCTTTTAGGATCTGGCCCCTTAAGATGTGTGGGATCATGGACACCTCGGATGTATTGGGTTGAACATACTCCTGGACACACCTACCCATCTCCGCCGTCCTGGCTTAGGTCCAAGGACAGACTGCAGCCCCTTGGGCTGACCCACTGGGCTCTGGTGCTGAAAGAACTGGCCATATTATTGTTGAGGGGTCACATTCGCCAGGCCCTGGGCTGGTTTCCAGAGATTCCTCGTCTGCTTTGGGTTCACCCACATCTTTGAAAGGGTTTTCAGGTATTTACCTCTTTATTAAAGTGACAGTGGTTACCCTGAGGAGTGTGGCCTATCGGTGGATACTCCTACAACAAGGTGGAAAAAAAGTGTGTAGATTACCTGAAAAAGAGACAAGTGTTGAGGAGTTTTTAGGTTGAAGCCGACAACACAGCGCAGCTCTCTGGTTTGCTAAGAACATCCTGGGACATTGTGAAACCTTCCCTGGGAATGCATTCCACCCGCTGCTTCCCATTGGCTCTGCGGTTTGTCACTCACATTTGCTTGCTTTCTATTTGCTGGCTCTCTTTGTTTTAGGCAGTCCAGCTTCACTTTGTCACTTCGGTTGCCCGCCCTATTTGTTTATTTGTTTCACCTGTGCTCGAGTTCTGTAAACAGGTGTTTAAATCCTGTTCTTGCCCTTTGCTGTGCCTTCAGACAGAGGTCAAATGTCAGGCTGTGTCTTCCAGGGAGCTTGGTGTTTACTTTTCTTTCTATGACTTAAATGTGAGAGGATTTATGTGACAATGTGTGAAAGGCTTTAGATGGTTTTTTTTATAGCACACAACAACATTGTAATCTCTGTAAGTGAACCGTGGAGATATTTCTGAATATATCGGAATTATAAAAGCACAAATGAAGCATATTTTTGGGTGTGGTGTAAACAAATATTTTATTACCATCAAATCAATACACTAGATGATGACATTTCTGTACATTATCGTTTGCGCGCTGTATGCTTTTTCAGTTAAATTGTATGTGAGTGCAAATGTGATGGTCATTTCGATTAGAGATTTGTGTTGTTTGTAATGGAAGACCCCAATATGCATACTACACTCTACCTCACTCTACTCTACTCTGTACCACTCCACACTACTGCCCTCAACACTGCACCACTACACACTGCGCCAGTCCGCACTGCATCACTGAACTCTACTCTGAATCACTCTAAGCCACTTCAATCTACGCCGCTCTATCTACACCACTCGACTCTATGCCAATGCACTCTATGCCAGTCTACACTACACCCTTGCTCTCTACGTCACCTTACTCTGCAGCACTGCACTCTCTGTCACCGGACTCTATGCCAATCTACTCAGCGCCCTCTCCACTCAGCATCACTGCACCATATTCTAAAGCACTCTATGCCACTTTACTCAAAACCAATGCACTTTATGCCAATATACTCTGCAGTCTACGCCACTATATTAAAACACTCTTTGCCACTGCACCATATGCACTCTACACCTCTCTACTATACACCACTGCACTCTGCAACAGTCTATCTTGCAGCACTGCACTCTACGCCGCTGCACTCTACACCAATTACTCTGCACCACTGCGCTCTATGCCACTGCTCTCTATGCCACTGCACTCTATGCCACTGCACTCTATGCCATTGTACTCTACATCACTGTACCCTGCACCACTCTGTTCTACTCTGCAGCACTGCGCTCTATGCCACTGCACTCTACATCACTGTACCCTGCACCACTCTGTTCTACTCTGCACTACTGCGCTCTATGCCACTGCTCTCTATGCCACTGCACTCTATGCCACTGCACTCTATGCCACTGCACTCTATGCCACTGTACTCTATGCTACTGCACTCTACGCCACTGCACTCTACGCCACTGCACTCTATGCCATTGTACTCTATATCACTGCACTCTATCCCACTGTATTCTACTCTGCACCACTGCACTCTACGCCACCGCACTCTACACCAATTACTCTGCACCACTGCTCTCTATGCCACTGCACTCTATGCCACTGCACTCTACGCCGCTGCACTCTACACCAATTACTCTGCACCACTGCGCTCTATGCCACTGCTCTCTATGCCACTGCACTCTATGCCACTGCACTCTATGCCACTGCTCTCTATGCCACTGCTCTCTATGACACTGCACTCTATGCCACTGCACTCTATGCCATTGTACTCTACATCACTGTACCCTGCACCACTCTGTTCTACTCTGCAGCACTGCGCTCTATGCCACTGCACTCTACATCACTGTACCCTGCACCACTCTGTTCTACTCTGCACTACTGCGCTCTATGCCACTGCTCTCTATGCCACTGCACTCTATGCCACTGCACTCTATGCCACTGCACTCTATGCCACTCCACTCTATGCTACTGCACTCTATGCCACTGCACTCTACGCCACTGCACTCTATGCCATTGTACTCTAAATCACTGCACTCTACACAGCTCTATTCTACTCTGCAGCACTGCACTCTACGCCACTACACTCTATGCCAATGCACTCTATGCCAGTCTACACTACACCCTTGCTCTCTACGTCACCTTACTCTGCAGCACTGCACTCTCTGTCACTGGACTCTATGCCAATCTACTCAGCGCCACTCAGCATCACTGCACCGTATTCCAAAGCACTCTATGCCTCTTTACTCAAAACCAATGCACTCTATGCCAATCTACTCTGCAGTCTATGCCACTATATTACAAAACACCCTACGCCACTGCACCATATGCACTCTACACCACTCTGTTCTACTCTGCACTACTGCGCTCTATGCCACTGCTCTCTATGCCACTCTCCCCCGCATCATTCAATGCCACTCCACTCCAATGCACTCTACACCGCTCTACGAGACACCACTGCACTCTGCAACAGTCTACCTTGCAGCACTGCACTCTCTGCCACTGAATTCTATTCTACTCTACTCTGTGGCACTGCCTTTATTCCACTACAATGCTCAATGCCACTACAATCTACTCTAAACCATTCTACTCTACACCACTTTACACCAATGCACTCTACCATGGAGCTCTAAGTGCCACTACTCCATACCCTGCACCACTCCACTTTACTTTGTATCCCTCCATTCTACACCTGTGCACACTAAACTACTTTACTCTCAACCAATGCACTTTACTCCACTTTACTCTGCAGCACTGCACTCCACACCTCTGCACCACTCTGTTCTCTGCACCACTGCACTCTACACCCCTACACTCTTTACCACTACACTCTACTCTGCAAAATGCACTCTATGCTGCTCTACTCTGCTACACTGCATTCTCTGTCACAGAACTCTCTGCCACTCTTCTCTGCACCACTGCACTCTATGTCCCTACACTCTACTCAGTGCCACTCTACTGCACTCTACACCATCTTCACCAATTCACTGGATGCCACTGCACTCTATGCCACTGCACTCTATGCCACTGCACTCTATGCCACTGCACTCTATGCCTCTGCACTCTATGCCACTCCTCTCTATGCTACTGCACTCTATGCCACTGCACTCTATTCCACTGCACTCTATGCCACTGCTCTCTATGCCACTGCTCTCTATGCCACTGCACTCTATGCCACTCCACTCTATGCCACTCCACTCTATGCCACTGCACTCTATTCCACTGCACTCTATGCCACTCCACTCTATTCCACTGCACTCTATGCCACTGCTCTCTGCACCACTGCACTCTATGCCACCGCACTCTATGCCACTCCACTCTATGCTACTGCACTCTATGCCACTCCACTCTATGCTACTGCACTCTATGCCACTCTACTCTATTCCACTGCACTCTATGCCACTGCTCTCTGCACCACTGCTCTCTATGCCACTGCACTCTATGCCACTCCACTCTATGCCACTCCACTCTATGCCACTGCACTCTATTCCACTCCACTCTATGCTACTGCACTCTATGCCACTCCACTCTATGCCACTCCACTCTATGCCACTGCACTCTATTCTACTGCACTCTATGCCACTGCACTCTATTCCACTGCACTCTATGCCACTGCACTCTATGCTACTGCAATCTATGCCACTGCACTCTATGCCACTCCACTCTATTCCACTGCACTCTATGCCACTGCACTCTATGCTACTGCAATCTATTCCACTGCACTCTATGCCACTGCACTCTATGCCACTCCACTCTATGCCACTGCACTCCATTCCACTGCACTCTATTCCACTGCACTCTATTCCACTGCACTCTATGCCACTGCACTCTATTCCACTGCACTCTATGCCACTGCACTCTATGCTACTGCACTCTATTCCACTGCACTCTATGCCACTGCACTCTATTCCACTGCACTCTATGCCACTGCTCTCTATGCCACTCCACTCTATGCTACTGCACTCTATGCCACTCCACTCTATTCCACTGCACTCTATGCCACTCCACTCTATGCCACTCCACTCTATGCCACTGCACTCTATTCCACTGCACTCTATTCCACTGCACTCTATTCCACTGCACTCTATTCCACTGCACTCTATTCCACTGCAATCTATGCCACTCCACTCTATGCCACTCCACTCTATGCCACTTCACTCTATTCCACTGCACTCTATTCCACTGCACTCTATTCCACTGCACTCTATTCCACTGCACTCTATTCCACTGCACTCTATGCCACTCCACTCTATGCCACTGCACTCTATGCCACTTCACTCTATGCCACTTCACTCTATGCCACTGCACTCTGTCACTACACTCTATTCCACTGCACTCTATACCACTTCACTCTATGCCACTGCACTCTATGCCACTGCACTCTATGCCACTGCACTCTATGCCACTGCTCTCTATGCCACTGCACTCTGTCACTACACTCTATTCCACTGTACTCTGTCACTGCACTCTATACTATTGCACTCTATACCACTTCACTCTATGCCACTGCACTCTATGCCACTGCACTCTATGCCACTGCACTCTATGCCACTGCTCTCTATGCCACTGCACTCTATGTCACTGCACTCTATTCCACTGCTCTCTATGCCACTGCACTCTATACTATTGCACTCTATACCACTTCACTCTATGCCACTGCTCTCTATGTCACTGCACTCTATTCCACTGCACTCTATTCCACTGCACTCTATGCCACTGCACTCTATGCCACTTCACTCTATACTATTGCACTCTATACCACTTCACTCTATGCCACTGCTCTCTATGTCACTGCACTCTATTCCACTGCACTCTATTCCACTGCACTCTATGCCACTGCTCTCTATGCCACTGCACTCTACACCACTGCACACTCTAAGCCACTGTACAAGACTGCACTCTCTGCTACTGAACTCAGCCCCACTCTACTCTCCATCACTGCAGTCTACACCACTCTACACCATTACACACTATGTCACTGCTCTCTATGTCACTGCACTCTATTCCACTGCACTCTATTCCACTGCACTCTATGCCACTGCACTCTATGCCACTGCACTCTATGTCACTGCTCTCTATGCCACTGCACTCTATTCCACTGCACTCTATGCCACTGCTCTCTATGCCACTTCACTCTATACTATTGCACTCTATACCACTTCACTCTATGCCACTGCTCTCTATGTCACTGCACTCTATTCCACTGCACTCTATTCCACTGCACTCTATGCCACTGCACTCTATGCCACTTCACTCTATACTATTGCACTCTATACCATTACACACTATGTTACTGCTCTCTATGCCACTGCACTCTATTCCACTGCACTCTATTCCACTGCTCTCTGTGCCACTGCACTCTGTGCCACTGCACTCTACACCACTGCACACTCTAAGCCACTGTACAAGACTGCACTCTCTGCTACTGAACTCAGCCCCACTCTACTCTGCATCACTGCAGTCTACACCACTCTACACCATTACACACTATGTTACTGCTCACTATGTCACTGCACTCTATTCCACTGCACTCTATTTCACTGCACTCTATGCCACTGCACCCTATGCCACTGCACTCTATGCCACTTCACTCTATACTATTGCACTCTATACCACTTCACTCTATGCCACTGCTCTCTATGTCACTGCACTCTATACCACTTCACTCTATGCCACTGCTCTCTATGTCACTGCACTCTATGCCACTGCACCCTATGCCACTGCACTCTATGCCACTTCACTCTATACTATTGCACTCTATACCACTTCACTCTATGCCACTCCACTCTATGCCACTGCACTCTATTCTACTGCACTCTATGCCACTGCACTCTATTCCACTGCACTCTATTCCACTGCACTCTATGCCACTGCACTCTATGCCACTCCACTCTATGCCACTGCACTCTATTCTACTGCACTCTATGCCACTTCACTCTATACTTTTGCACTCTATACCATTACACACTATGTTACTGCTCTCTATGTCACTGCACTCTATTCCACTGCACTCTATTCCACTGCACTCTATGCCACTGCACTCTACACCACTGCACACTCTAAGCCACTGTACAAGACTGCACTCTCTGCTACTGAACTCAGCCCCACTCTACTCTGCATCACTGCAGTCTACACCACTCTACACCATTACACACTATGTTACTGCTCTCTATGTCACTGCACTCTATTCCACTGCTCTCTATTTCACTGCACTCTATGCCACTGCACTCTATGCCACTGCACTCTATGCCACTGCACTCTATGCCACTGCACTCTATGTCACTGCACTCTATGCCACTGCACTCTATTCTACTGCACTCTATGCCACTTCACTCTATACTATTGCACTCTATACCATTACACACGATGTTACTGCTCTCTATGTCACTGCACTCTATGCCACTGCACTCTACACCACTGCACACTCTAAGCCACTGTACAAGACTGCACTCTCTGCTACTGAACTCAGCCCCACTCTACTCTGCATCACTGCAGTCTACACCACTCTACACCATTACACACTATGTTACTGCTCTCTATGTCACTGCACTCTATTCCACTGCTCTCTATTTCACTGCACTCTATGCCACTGCACTCTATGCCACTGCACTCTATGCCACTGCACTCTATGCCACTGCACTCTATGCCACTGCACTCTATGCCACTGCACTCTATGTCACTGCACTCTATGCTACTGAACCCAGCCCCACTCTACTCTGCACCACTGCAGTCTACAGCACTCTACACCATTACACACTATGTTACTGCTTACTATGCCACTCTATTCTATGCTGCACCACTGCTCTCTATGCCACTCTAATCTGTACCAGTCAACTCTACACCACTCTATACCACTACACTCTGCATCACTCAACACCACTCATCTACTCCTCACTACTGCACTCCACGCCACTGCACGCAACCCTGCACCACTCACTCACAGGCCCCGCCCCTCACTTACAGGCCCCGCCCCTCACTCACAGGCCCCGCCCCTCACTCACAGGCCCCGCCCCTCACTCACAGGCCCCGCCCCTCACTCACAGGCCCCGCCCCTCACTCATTCCCACTGCCTCCCTCACACATCCTCTCATGTATCCTACATCTCAGCTCTCTGCCCCCACAAGCAGCCCCCCCCCCCCCCCTCCCACTCCCCCCGCCCCCCCGCCGCACCGCTCCCCCTCCGCATCTCTGGGCCCCGAGGGGGCGGGGCTCTCTTTGTGATCCTGTTCCTGATCCCTTTTCAGAGGCCCAGCGGGGCGCCGCTCCCCACAGGGGTTTGTTCCACTTTCTCCTCTTCGAGCTTTTAATTTGCTGCAAAAAGATAAATCCATCTCTGTTCTGTATCCGGGGATTCTTTGGGGCTTTATGGGTGTGCCCTGGCAGCCGGGCACCCCCCTGTCCCTCCTCGCCACCCCTGCCCCGCACACTCCTCCCTGTGCTCCCACAGGCCTCGGCTCTGCGGGCCAGACCCGCACAGAGCAAGGAAGAACAGGAGCTGTGACCGAGCCTGTCGAAGAGCACACAGTGAGAGCGAGGAAGAGAGCGCGGGGAGTGAGCAGAGTCCAGGGAGGGCCTGTAACAGGCCCAGTGAAAGAGCGTGAGAGCGAGGGCAGGTGAGCACAGCCAGGCAAAGCCTTCAACCTGTAAGAGCCTGTAAAGGCCCTGTGAAAGAGTGTGAGAGGGCATGTGGACACAGCCAGACAATGCTTTTAAAAACCTGTAAGAGCCTGTAACAGGCCCAGTGAAAGAGCGTACGAGGGCAGGTGAGCACAGCCAGGCAATGCCTTGAGAAACCTGTAAGAACCTGTAACAGGCCCAGTGAAAGAGCGTGAGAGGGCAGGTGAGCACAGCCAGGCAATGCCTTGAAAAACCTGTAAGAGCCTGTAACAGGCCCAGTGAAAGAGCGTAAGAGGGCAGGTGAGCACAGCCAAGCAATGCCTTCAACCTGTAAGAGCCTGTAGAGACCCAGTGAAAGAGCGTGAGAGGGCGTGTGAGCACAGCCTAGCAATGCCTTTAAAACCTGTAAGAGCCCGTAACAGGCCCAGTGAAAGAGCGTGAGAGGGCGAGTGAGCACAGCCAGGCAATGCCTTTAAAACCTGTAAGAGCCCGTAACAGGCCCAGTGAAAGAGCGTGAGAGGGCGAGTGAGCACAGCCAGGCAATGCCTTTAAAAACCTGTAAGAGCCTGTAACAGGCCCAGTAAAAGAGCGTGAGAGGGCGTGTGAGCACAGCCTAGCAATGCCTTTGAAAACCTGTAAGAACCTGTAACAGACCCTGTGAAAGAGCGTGAGAGGGCGTGTGAGCACAGTCAGGCAATGCCTTTAAAAACCTGTAAGAGCCTGTAGAGACCCTGTGAAAGAGCGTGAGAGGGCGAGGGAGTACAACCAGGCAATGCCTTGAAAAACCTGTAAGAGCCTGTAGAGACCCTGTGAAAGAGCGTGAGAGGGCACGTGAACACAGCCAGGCAATGCCTTTAAAAACCTGTAAGAGCCTGTAGAGACCCTGTGAAAGAGCATGAGAGGGCGTGTGAGCACAGCCAGGCAATGCCTTTAAAAACCTGTAAGAGCCTGTAGAGACCCTGTGAAAGAGCGTGAGAGGGCGAGTGAGTACAACCAGGCAATGCCTTGAAAAACCTGTAAGAGCCTGTAACAGGTCCAGTGAAAGAGTGTGAGAGAGCACGTGAACACAGCCAGGCAATGCCTTTAAAAACCTGTAAGAGCCTGTAACACGCCTAGTGAAAGAGTGTGAGAGAGCACGTGAACACAGCCAGGCAATGCCTTTAAAAACCTGTAAGAGCCTGTAGAGACCCTGTGAAAGAGCGTGAGAGGGCGAGTGAGTACAACCAGGCAATGCCTTGAAAAACCTGTAAGAGCCTGTAACAGGCCCAGTGAAAGAGTGTGAGAGAGCACGTGAACACAGCCAGACAATGCCTTTAAAAACCTGTAAGAGCCTGTAACACGCCTAGTGAAAGAGTGTGAGAGAGCACGTGAACACAGCCAGGCAATGCCTTAAAAAACCTGTAAGAGCCTGTAACACGCCTAGTGAAAGAGTGTGAGAGAGCACGTGAACACAGCCAGGCAATGCCTTTAAAAACCTGTAAGAGCCTGTAAAAGGCCCAGTGAAAGAGCGTGAGAGGGCACGTGAGCACAGCCAGACAATGCCTTGAAAAACCTGTAAGAGCCTGTAACCGGCTGTGTGAAAGAGCGTGAGAGGGCGTGTGAGCACAGGCAGGAAATGCCTTCAAAAACCTGTAAGAGCCTGTAACAGGCCCTGTGAAAGAGCGTGAGAGGGCAGGTGAGCACAGCCAGACAATGCCTTGAAGAACCTGTAAGAACCTGTAACAGACCCTGAGAAAGAGCGTGAGAGGGCGTGTGAAGGCACGTGAGCACAGACAGGAAATGCCTTTGAAAACCTGTAAGAGCCTGTAACAGACCCTGTGAAAGAGTGTGAGATGGCGTGTGAGCACAGCCAGGCAATGCCTTGAAAAACCTGTAAGAGCCTGTAACCGGCTGTGTGAAAGAGCGTGAGAGGGCGTGTGAGCACAGCCAGGCAATGCCTTGAAAAACCTGTAAGAGCCTGTAACAGACCCTGTGAAAGAGTGTGAGATGGCATGTGAGCACAGCCAGGCAATGCCTTGAAAAACCTGTAAGAGCCTGTAACCGGCTGTGTGAAAGAGAGTGAGAAGGCGTGTGAACACAGCGAGGCAATGCCTTTGAAAACCTGTAAGAGCCTGTAACAGGCCCAGTGAAAGAGCGTGAGAGGGCGTGTGAGCACAGCCAGGCAATCCCTTCAAAAACCTGTAAGAGCCTGTAACAGGCCCTGTGAAAGAGTGTGAGAGGGCATGTGGACACAGCCAGACAATGCTTTTAAAAACCTGTAAGAGCCTGTAACAGACTGTGTGAAAGAGTGTGAGAGAGCACGTGAGCACAGCCAGGCAATGCCTTGAAAAACCTGTAAGAGCCTGTAACAGACCCTGTGAAAGAGTGTGAGATGGCGTGTGAGCACAGCCAGGCAATGCCTTGAAAAACCTGTAAGAGCCTGTAACAGGCCCCAGCCAGGTAATGCCTTTAAAAACCTGTAAGAGCCTGTAAAAAGCTGTCTGAAAGAGTGTGAGAAAGCACGTGAACACAGCCAGGCAACGCCTTTAAAAACCTGTAAGAGCCTGTAACAGACCCTGTGAAAGAGTGTGAGAGGGCGTGTGAGCACAGCCAGACAATGCCTTTAAAAACCTGTAAGAGCCTGTAACAGACCCTGTGAAAGAGTGTGAGAGGGCGTGTGAGCACAGCCAGGCAATGCCTTCAAAAACCTGTAAGAGCCTGTAACAGGCCCTGTGAAAGAGCATGCCAGAGCATGTAACCACAGCCAGGCAACTCTTTTAAAAACCTGTAAGAGCCTGTAAGGGAGCGTGGAAAAGGTGTGTAACACAGGTAACCTGAAGCAGAGATCTACATGAGGTACAACTGAAGGGACCACACAAATCTTCAATGACCCCAGCCCTATAGGACACCCCGGGCCAGATGTAACATTGGATTGCGTTGCCCCTGCGTCACGCACAGTGTGCAAGAGCAACGCACTCAGCCTTGTGTGGCCCTGCGTGAACGCACTCAGCCTTGTGTTACCCTGCGTGAACGCACTCAGCCTTGTGTTACCCTGCGTGAACGCACTCAGCCTTGTGTTACCCTGCGTGAACGCACTCAGCCTTGTGTTGCACTGCGTGAACGCACTCATCCTTGTTTTGCACTGCGTGAACGCACTCAGCCTTGTGTGGCCCGGCGTGAACGCACTCAGCCTTGTGTGGCCCGGCGTGAGCGCACTCAGCCTTGTGTGGCCCTGCGTGAACGCGCTGAGCCGTGTGTTACCCTGCGTGGCCCGGCGTGAATGCACTCAGCCTTGTGTGGCCCGGCGTGAACGCACTCAGCCTTGTGTTACCCTGCGTGGCCCGGCGTGAATGCACTCAGCCTTGTGTGGCCCGGCGTGAACGCACTCAGCCTTGTGTTACCCTGCGTGAAAGCACTCAGCCTTGTGTTACCCTGCGTGAACGCACTCAGCCTTGTGTTACCCTGCGTGAACGCACTCAGCCTTGTGTGGCCCGGCGTGAACGCACTCAGCCTTGTGTGGCCCGGCGTGAACGCACTCAGCCTTGTGTGGCCCAGCGTGAACGCACTCAGCCTTGTGTGGCCCTGCGTGAACGCGCTGAGCCGTGTGTTACCCTGCGTGAACGCACTCAGCCTTGTGTGGCCCTGTGTGAACGCACTCAGCCTTGTGTTACCCTGCGTGAACGCACTCAGCCTTGTGTTGACCTGCGTGAATGCACTCAGCCTTGTGTTACTCTGCGTGAACGCACTCAGCCTTGTGTTACCCTGCGTGAACGCACTCAGCCTTGTGTGGCCCGGCGTGAAGCACTCAGCCTTGTGTGGCCCGGCGTGAACGCACTCAGCCTTGTGTGGCCCGGCGTGAACGCACTCAGCCTTGTGTTACCCTGCGTGAACGCACTCAGCCTTGTGTTACCCTGCGTGAACGCACTCAGCCTTGTGTGGCCCTGCGTGAACGCACTCAGCCTTGTGTTGCCCTGCATGAACGCACTCAGCCTTGTGTTACCCTGCGTGAACGCACTCAGCCTTGTGTGGCCCTGCGTGAACGCACTCAGCCTTGTGTTGCCCTGCGTGAACGCACTCAGCCTTGTGTTACCCTGCGTGAACGCACTCAGCCTTGTGTGGCCCTGCGTGAACGCACTCAGCCTTGTGTGGCCCGGCGTGAAGCACTCAGCCTTGTGTGGCCCTGTGTGAACGCACTCAGCCTTGTGTTACCCTGCGTGAACGCACTCAGCCTTGTGTGGCCCTGCGTGAACGCACTCAGCCTTGTGTGGCCCTGCGTGAACGCACTCAGCCTTGTGTGGCCCGGCGTGAACGCACTCCGCCTTGTGTGGCCCGGCGTGAACGCACTCAGCCTTGTGTGGCCCGGCGTGAACGCACTCAGCCATGTGTGGCCCTGCGTGAACGCACTTAGCCTTGTGTTACCCTGCGTGAACGCACTCAGCCTTGTGTGGCCCGGCGTGAACACACTCAGCCATGTGTGGCCCTGCGTGAACGCACTTAGCCTTGTGTTACCCTGCGTGAACGCACTCAGCCATGTGTGGCCCTGCGTGAACGCACTTAGCCTTGTGTTACCCTGCGTGAACGCACTCAGCCTTGTGTGGCCCAGCGTGAACGCACTCAGCCTTGTGTGGCCCGGCGTGAACGCACTCAGCCTTGTGTTGCCCTGCGTGAACGCACTCAGCCTTGTGTGGCCCGGCGTGAACGCACTCAGCCATGTGTGGCCCTGCGTGAACGCACTCAGCCTTGTGTTACCCTGCGTGAACGCACTCAGCCTTGTGTTACCCTGCGTGAACGCACTCAGCCTTGTGTTACCCTGCGTGAACGCACTCAGCCTTGTGTTACCCTGCGTGAACGCACTCAGCCTTGTGTTACCCTGCGTGAACGCACTCAGCCTTGTGTTACCCTGCGTGAACGCACTTAGCCTTGTGTTACCCTGCGTGAACGCACTCAGCCATGTGTGGCCCTGCGTGAACGCACTCAGCCTTGTGTGGCCCTGCGTGAACGCACTCAGCCTTGTGTGGCCCGGCGTGAACGCACTCAGCCGTGTGTTACCCTGCGTGAACGCACTCAGCCTTGTGTGGCCCGGCGTGAACGCACTCAGCCTTGTGTGGCCCGGCGTGAACGCACTCAGCCTTGTGTTGCCCTGCGTGCACGCACTCAGCCTTGTGTTACCCTGCGTGAACGCACTCAGCCTTGTGTGGCCCTGCGTGAACGCACTCAGCCTTGTGTTACCCTGCGTGAACGCACTCAGCCTTGTGTGGCCCGGCGTGAACGCACTCAGCCTTGTGTTACCCTGCGTGAGCGCACTCAGCCTTGTGTGGCCCTGCGTGAACGCACTCAGCCTTGTGTTACCCTGCGTGAGCGCACTCAGCCTTGTGTGGCCCTGCGTGAACGCACTCAGCCTTGTGTGGCCCGGCGTGAACGCACTCCGCCTTGTGTGGCCCTGCGTGAACGCACTCCGCCTTGTGTTACCCCGTGTGAAGCACTCAGCCTTGTGTTGCCCTGCGTGAACGCACTCAGCCTTGTGTTACCCTGCGTGAACGCACTCAGCCTTGTGTTACCCTGCGTGAACGCACTCAGCCTTGTGTTACCCTGCGTGAACGCACTCAGCCTTGTGTTACCATGCGTGAACGCACTCAGCCTTGTGTTACCCTGCGTGAACGCACTCAGCCTTGTGTTACCCTGCGTGAACGCACTCAGCCTTGTGTGGCCCTGCGTGGACGCACTCAGCCTTGTGTTACCCTGCGTGAGCGCACTCAGCCTTGTGTGGCCCGGCGTGAACGCACTCCGCCTTGTGTGGCCCGGCGTGAACGCACTCCGCCTTGTGTTACCCCGTGTGAAGCACTCAGCCTTGTGTTGCCCTGCGTGAACGCACTCAGCCTTGTGTTGCCCTGCGTGAGCGCACTCAGCCTTGTGTGGCCCGGCGTGAACGCACTCCGCCTTGTGTTACCCCGTGTGAAGCACTCAGCCTTGTGTTGCCCTGCGTGAACGCACTCAGCCTTGTGTTACCCCGTGTGAAGCACTCAGCCTTGTGTTGCCCTGCGTGAACGCACTCAGCCTTGTGTTACCCCGTGTGAAGCACTCAGCCTTGTGTGGCCCTGCGTGAATGCACTCAGCCTTGTGTGGCCCTGCGTGAACGCACTCAGCCTTGTGTTACCCCGTGTGAAGCACTCAGCCTTGTGTTACCCTGCGTGAACGCACTCAGCCTTGTGTTACCCTGCGTGAGCGCACTCAGCCTTGTGTGGCCCTGCGTGAACGCACTCAGCCTTGTGTGGCCCGGCGTGAACGCACTCCGCCTTGTGTTACCCCGTGTGAAGCACTCAGCCTTGTGTTGCCCTGCGTGAACGCACTCAGCCTTGTGTTACCCCGTGTGAAGCACTCAGCCTTGTGTTGCCCTGCGTGAACGCACTCAGCCTTGTGTTACCCTGCGTGAACGCACTCAGCCTTGTGTTACCCCGTGTGAAGCACTCAGCCTTGTGTTGCCCTGCGTGAGCGCACTCAGCCTTGTGTGGCCCGGCGTGAACGCACTCCGCCTTGTGTTACCCCGTGTGAAGCACTCAGCCTTGTGTTACCCTGCGTGAACGCACTCAGCCTTGTGTTACCCCGTGTGAAGCACTCAGCCTTGTGTTGCCCTGCGTGAACGCACTCAGCCTTGTGTTACCCTGCGTGAACGCACTCAGCCTTGTGTGGCCCTGCGTGGACGCACTCAGCCTTGTGTGGCCCTGCGTGAACGCACTCAGCCTTGTGTTGCTCTGCGTGAACGCACTCAGCCTTGTGTGGCCCGGCGTGAACGCACTCAGCCTTGTGTGGCCCTGCGTGAACGCACTCAGCCTTGTGTGGCCCTGCGTGAATGCACTCAGCCTTGTGTGGTCCTGCGTGAACGCACTCAGCCTTGTGTTGCCCTGCGTGAACGCACTCAGCCTTGTGTGGCCCTGCGTGAACACACTCAGCCTTGTGTGGCCCTGCGTGGACGCACTCAGCCTTGTGTTGCCCTGCGTGAACGCACTCAGCCTTGTGTGGCCCTGTGTGAACGCACTCAGCCTTGTGTGGCCCTGCGTGAACGCACTCAGCCTTGTGTGGCCCTGCGTGAACGCACTCAGCCTTGTGTTACCCTGCGTGAACGCACTCAGCCTTGTGTTACCCTGCGTGAACGCACTCAGCCTTGTGTTGCCCTGCGTGAACGCACTCAGCCTTGTGTTACCCTGCGTGAACGCACTCAGCCTTGTGTGGCCCTGCGTGAACGCACTCAGCCTTGTGTTACCCTGCGTGAACGCACTCAGCCTTGTGTTGCCCTGCCTGAATGCACTCAGCCTTGTGTTGCCCTGCCTGAATGCACTCAGCCTTGTGTTGCCCTGCCTGAATGCACTCAGCCTTGTGTGGCCCGGCGTGAACGCACTCAGCCATGTGTGGCCCTGCGTGAACGCACTTAGCCTTGTGTTACCCTGCGTGAACGCACTCAGCCTTGTGTGGCCCGGCGTGAACGCACTCAGCCATGTGTGGCCCTGCGTGAACGCACTTAGCCTTGTGTTACCCTGCGTGAACGCACTCAGCCATGTGTGGCCCTGCGTGAACGCACTTAGCCTTGTGTTACCCTGCGTGAACGCACTCAGCCTTGTGTGGCCCGGCGTGAACGCACTCAGCCTTGTGTGGCCCGGCGTGAACGCACTCAGCCTTGTGTTGCCCGGCGTGAACGCACTCAGCCATGTGTGGCCCTGCGTGAACGCACTTAGCCTTGTGTTACCCTGCGTGAACGCACTCAGCCTTGTGTGGCCCGGCGTGAACGCACTCAGCCTTGTGTGGCCCGGCGTGAACGCACTCAGCCTTGTGTGGCCCGGCGTGAACGCACTCAGCCTTGTGTGGCCCTGCGTGAACGCACTCAGCCATGTGTGGCCCTGCGTGAACGCACTTAGCCTTGTGTTACCCTGCGTGAACGCACTCAGCCATGTGTGGCCCTGCGTGAACGCACTCAGCCTTGTGTTACCCTGCGTGAACGCACTCAGCCTTGTGTGGCCCGGCGTGAACGCACTCAGCCTTGTGTTACCCTGCGTGAACGCACTCAGCCTTGTGTGGCCCTGCGTGAACGCACTCAGCCTTGTGTTGCTCTGCGTGAACGCACTCAGCCTTGTGTGGCCCTGCGTGGACGCACTCAGCCTTGTGTTACCCTGCGTGAACGCACTCAGCCTTGTGTGGCCCTGCGTGGACGCACTCAGCCTTGTGTTACCCTGCGTGAACGCACTCAGCCTTGTGTGGCCCGGCGTGAACGCACTCAGCCTTGTGTTACCCTGCGTGAACGCACTCAGCCTTGTGTGGCCCTGCGTGAACGCACTCAGCCATGTGTTGCTCTGCGTGAGCGCACTCAGCCTTGTGTTGCTCTGCGTGAATGCACTCAGCCTTGTGTGGTCCTGCGTGAACGCACTCAGCCTTGTGTTGCCCTGCGTGAACGCACTCAGCCTTGTGTGGCCCTGCGTGAACGCACTCATACTTGTGTGGTCCTGCGTGAACGCACTCAGCCTTGTGTGGTCCTGCGTGAACGCACTCAGCCTTGTGTTGCCCTGCGTGAACGCACTCAGCCTTGTGTGGCCCTGCGTGAACACACTCAGCCTTGTGTGGCCCTGCGTGGACGCACTCAGCCTTGTGTTGCCCTGCGTGAACGCACTCAGCCTTGTGTGGCCCTGTGTGAACGCACTCAGCCTTGTGTGGCCCTGCGTGAACGCACTCAGCCTTGTGTGGCCCTGCGTGAACGCACTCAGCCTTGTGTTACCCTGCGTGAACGCACTCAGCCTTGTGTTACCCTGCGTGAACGCACTCAGCCTTGTGTTGCCCTGCGTGAACGCACTCAGCCTTGTGTTACCCTGCGTGAACGCACTCAGCCTTGTGTGGCCCTGCGTGAACGCACTCAGCCTTGTGTGGCCCGGCGTGAAGCACTCAGCCTTGTGTGGCCCTGTGTGAACGCACTCAGCCTTGTGTTACCCTGCGTGAACGCACTCAGCCTTGTGTGGCCCTGCGTGAACGCACTCAGCCTTGTGTGGCCCTGCGTGAACGCACTCAGCCTTGTGTTACCCTGCGTGAACGCACTCAGCCTTGTGTGGCCCGGCGTGAACGCACTCCGCCTTGTGTGGCCCGGCGTGAACGCACTCAGCCTTGTGTGGCCCGGCGTGAACGCACTCAGCCATGTGTGGCCCTGCGTGAACGCACTTAGCCTTGTGTTACCCTGCGTGAACGCACTCAGCCTTGTGTGGCCCGGCGTGAACGCACTCAGCCATGTGTGGCCCTGCGTGAACGCACTTAGCCTTGTGTTACCCTGCGTGAACGCACTCAGCCATGTGTGGCCCTGCGTGAACGCACTTAGCCTTGTGTTACCCTGCGTGAACGCACTCAGCCTTGTGTGGCCCGGCGTGAACGCACTCAGCCTTGTGTGGCCCGGCGTGAACGCACTCAGCCTTGTGTTGCCCTGCGTGAACGCACTCAGCCATGTGTGGCCCTGCGTGAACGCACTTAGCCTTGTGTTACCCTGCGTGAACGCACTCAGCCTTGTGTGGCCCGGCGTGAACGCACTCAGCCTTGTGTTACCCTGCGTGAACGCACTCAGCCTTGTGTGGCCCGGCGTGAACGCACTCAGCCTTGTGTTACCCTGCGTGAACGCACTCAGCCTTGTGTGGCCCTGCGTGAACGCACTTAGCCTTGTGTTACCCTGCGTGAACGCACTCAGCCTTGTGTGGCCCGGCGTGAACGCACTCAGCCTTGTGTTACCCTGCGTGAACGCACTCAGCCTTGTGTGGCCCGGCGTGAACGCACTCAGCCTTGTGTTACCCTGCGTGAACGCACTCAGCCTTGTGTGGCCCTGCGTGAACGCACTCATACTTGTGTGGTCCTGCGTGAACGCACTCAGCCTTGTGTTGCCCTGCGTGAACGCACTCAGCCTTGTGTGGCCCTGCGTGAACGCACTCAGCCTTGTGTTACCCTGCGTGAACACACTCAGCCTTGTGTGGCCCTGCGTGGACGCACTCAGCCTTGTGTTGCCCTGCGTGAACGCACTCAGCCTTGTGTGGCCCTGTGTGAACGCACTCAGCCTTGTGTGGCCCTGTGTGAACGCACTCAGCCTTGTGTGGCCCTGCGTGAACGCACTCAGCCTTGTGTTACCCTGCGTGAACGCACTCAGCCTTGTGTTACCCTGCGTGAACGCACTCAGCCTTGTGTTGCTCTGCGTGAACACACTCAGCCTTGTGTGGCCCTGCGTGGACGCACTCAGCCTTGTGTTGCCCTGTGTGAACGCACTCAGCCTTGTGTGGCCCGGCGTGGACGCACTCAGCCTTGTGTGGCCCTGCGTGAATGCACTCAGCCTTGTGTGGCCCTGCGTGAACGCACTCAGCCTTGTGTGGCCCTGCGTGAACGCACTCAGCCTTGTGTTGCTGCGTGTCTTGGTAACTCTGGGTTAAGGCAGGCGCTCTAAGTTGCTGCTTTGTGTTACTCTGCCACGGGGAGGTGTCCCACGGGAGGAGCGTGGGTGTTCCCTCACATCCACCCACGGATTGTGGTGCAATCCCGGACTTCCCAAGATGGGCAACCCTGGGATGTCTACAGCACTCTTAGAAAGAGGAAACACATCTAAGGGCTGCTTTTGTGAGGAAGGTGCCCCTTCTTGCACAACAACAATCCTGGCAGCAACACAACCCCTCTGGAGCCATGACACAGGCTGCCTGAGGTGGCGCTCGCCGACACTGAGTGCGTCAGCGCAAGGAGAGGACAGAAGGCACCGCGTCTTTGGACTCAGCGCAGTAGTTGTCTCGCTGTGCTGGCCTGTGTCAAATGATGCTACTTTAAACGGAGGGCAGAGCCTGTAATTAACCAGAGGTCACAGGGCCTGTAATACCTCCTAAACAGAGCCTGTGATAAACAATGCTGACTATAGGCTATAGTACAGGATAAAGTCTGTCATACATGATATATTCTGTAGTACACTGACGGTGTTTTCTGTACTAGTGCATTATTGTAGGAAAGCACCCCTTTTTCCATGGTTACCCCCACTTTTTGCCCGATATCTGATGCACTTTGACTGACTGTGCCCTGTGTCCCTGCCAATCAGGTTCCCAGTGCCTGTGTTCGTTCCCAAAACTGTACCTTTGTTTCCACAATTGGCAACTCTCTGGCCCACATATAGGTCTCTTGTACAAGGTACCACTGGTGCCAAGGGCCTTGTGACCACGGAAGCCTCTAAGGGCTGCAGCATGTATTGTGCCACCCTCAAATACCCCACACCAAGCACATGCACTCTGCCATTGCAGATTGTGGGGCAGATGCATCAAACTATTTTTTTGTCACAAATGCTGCGAATCGCAAAAAAGCAGCGTTTGCGACAAAAAAAAAGGAAAATGGAATGTATCAAGAAAAAAGCCTCGCAATATTAAGGAATCGCAAATTTCGCGATTCCTTAATATTGCGTAAGCATTTAAGGAATCGCAAATTGCGATTCCTTAAATGCTATGTATGAAGCATTTAAGTTTTGCGAATTTAGGCTAAGAAATCACAAATTACCACCAACTTGTAGATGGTGGCCTATTCTACAGCACAATGATGGCATGTGATGTATAAAGATACATTCTGTTGTGCAATGATGTCATATTCTGTAGTGCAGTGAGAGGTAAGAGGAGGCATAGATGCACAGAACAGGTGGCGGTGGGCATGGAAGCCAGGGGTGAAGGGTGATAGGAGTCTTCATCACGGGGATACCAGAGGTGCCCAGGTTCCTAGCAGGGCCGGGCACTGGAAGTGAGGAAGGGCCCGTCCGCGCCTGGACCGCGCCCAGCGCCGGAACCCCTGGCCCCCGCAGACCCCAGCCCACCCGCCGGACGTACGACGCCGCCACCCTCAACGCACTCAACGCCGGCCGAACCCCTGGATGCTACCGAGCCACCCCGAGACGCACCCACGGACCCTTCAGCTGCCGCTCCTGCAAGTTCACCGGCATCCGGACCTGCACTACACCCGCACCCACCAAGACCAAGACGAGCAACAACAGCAGCCACCTGAAGTCACGATGACACTCAAATATATCTCAAGTTACATTCCCACAACGACATCCTGAGTCTGAACTCAACGATCAGAAGCACCCAATCCTGGCTGGCCGACAACCACCTCAAACTCAATGCTATGAAGACTGAGTTCCTCCTAATCTCACCTCCCTCGAAAATATCTTCCGCTCAAACATGGCTTAAACACCTAACAGCACTCAATGTCCAACCGACCATCGTGGACTCAGCAAAATCCTTAGGCATAACACTTGACACCAACCTCAACATGCAGCAGCATATCAGCAAGGCTACCAAGGGGGCAAACTTCCAAATAAATACCTTGAGGAAACTGAAACCTTTCCTTCCAGCAAAAGACTTCCAAATAGCAGTACAAGCTCTGGTCATTCCTCGCATAGACTACGGCAGCGTGGCCCTCTGCGGCCTCCCCCTAACGACAACTGCACCCCTCAGAGCGTCACTAAATGCGGCAGCGAGACTCATCACTGGATCAAAAAAACACTCACATATCTCCCCGGACTTCAAATCCTTGAACTGGCTGCCTCTTGAAGCCAGAATACAGCTGAAAATTGCCTGCATGACGCACAAGGCTATACACCTGAAATCACCAAGCTACCTCACTCAGAAGTTGACAATTTCCGGGGGGTCCAGAACTACCAGGAGCTCAAACAATCTTCTGCTGAAACCGCGAAGATTCCGGAAGGAAAAAACTTACAAACGCTCCTTCTCTGGAATGGCGCCCAGGATCTGGAACGCACTCCCTCCTGAAACGAGGCTCATCTCCTCCTCCCTTCTTTTAAAGAAAGAAGTCAAAAGTATCCTTATGGCTAAATACACTTGAACAATGCGTTTGACTTACACTGCGAACAGTACTCCAGCATTTTATTATGATATAGCCTTTATATTCCTTTGCACGTGTGTTGTGACCTATATTAGTCTGAAATGCTTAGATCCTTTTTTCTCCATCTTTGTATAATCACGGCGTCTTTGTTGTCATACGCTCCCACTATGCCTGGCTACCTCATACCTGTACTATACGTAATTCTTTGCTATGTACTGGAGCGTGATGATCTTGATGATGATGATATGACCTATATTAGTATGAAATGCTTAGATCCTTTTTTAGGTCTCGCCTGTCGATGCGCATGCGCATCGAGCAAGCGAGACTATAGGGGCTCATCCACTCTTTATCCAACTTGCAAGGAATCGTGGCGATTCCTTGCAGTGCCCGTGACTTTTAAGCTCAATGCGCATGTGCATTGAGCTTAAAAGCGCGTGCACATGCCCCCAGCCGCCTGCCTTGCCTACTCTCCCGCCCCCTCACTTCTTGATTGCACGGCCGCTAGGCCGTGCCTCCCCTACTCTCCTCCTCCTACTCTGTCTGTTCCCGCACTCCTCCCACACCCCCGCTCCGCCCCCTCCCCTGCCTGCCATGTCGCGTCGCATTTCTCCTCCCCCCTCCCCCCAGCCGCCTGCCTTGCCTACTCTCCCGCTCGCCGTCTGTTCGATAGCCATTGTTTTGTATTTCCTATTTGACATTTTTTTTTTCAGCCATGCAAATCGTTAGCATTCCCTTATCTGTTACAAATATAAGTGTTACTGTAATTGAATTTGCTTATGTCACGTCTTATTTCCGTCACGTCCTCGAAGCATAGTCAGAGATAGAGGCGCACTCGGACGTGCAAGCATACTCAGACATAGAAGCAGAGTCAGAGATAGAAGCACACTCAGACGTGCAAGCATACTCAGACATAGAAGCATACCGCATGCACATGCCCCCAGCCGCCTGCCTTGCCTACTCTCCCGCCCCCTCACTTCTTGATTGCACGGCCGCTAGGCCGTGCCTCCCCTACTCTCCTCCTCCTACTCTGTCTGTTCCCGCACTCCTCCCACACCCCCGCTCCGCCCCCTCCCCTGCCTGCCATGTCGCGTCGCATTTCTCCTCCCCCCTCCCCCCAGCCGCCTGCCTTGCCTACTCTCCCGCTCGCCGTCTGTTCGATAGCCATTGTTTTGTATTTCCTATTTGACATTTTTTTTTTCAGCCATGCAAATCGTTAGCATTCCCTTATCTGTTACAAATATAAGTGTTACTGTAATTGAATTTGCTTATGTCACGTCTTATTTCCGTCACGTCCTCGGAAGGCTGAAGATGGGAGGGAGCCAACGTTTTTGGTGTGATTTCTGGTCTCTTCATTTGCAAGGCAGCTCGGCTGGTTTAAGGCCGCCTGCAGAGATCTGTGTGAGGCTTATGGGTCACAGCTTGCATTATTATCAGGGAGACTTTCACCACCATAAGGCTCAAGCTGATGTTGTGAATGCTGTGGGTGAGGCAGCCTGTTAGTAATACGTGCGCACAAGAAGTTTTCAGTGGGCATTTATCAGAAGTTGAAGTGAGCAGGGATTAACAGGATCTGTGTTCCACTGCTTTTGATTTTACTGTCAAATTTTCAGAGTTCTGGTTCTCTCAGTTTTCGAGTTAAAAGCATAAATCTTTTTAACTTACAAAACAGTTCACGTGAACACTAGCACTCGCTTGCCATTTGCTCCCGCCCGCCTCCGAGAGCTTCACTTGAAAGGCATCCAGTCCCCCGCCCCCTGCTTCACACTTTTCACGGCCGCCAGGCCCTGTCTCGCATTTCTCATCCCCGCCCTAATTATCTACCCCTGCTGTTGCTGCCCACGGCCTCCCCACAGCAATGCCAAGAGCTTGTTTTTGCCAGCCGCTTTCCTTTCGGACGATGCTTTTTAGGTCGTCGTTGTTGATTTTTTTTTACTTGTTGAAAGCGACCCGTTATTCTTTTGGGCAGGTGATTGTTTGCGGGCCACTGGTTGATGTTTCACACTAAGCCTTCTTTGAATGTCACATTATAAATTTCCCATTGCACCTGGAGTGTGCATAGTTCATTCAGTGGGGACCTTTAGTGCAGAGTGCAAGTCGGTAGCATTGGCTACAAAAAATAAAAATGCAAAAGATTTACAACAAAAAACCCATAAACAATTCTAAATGCACTAACTCTAATGCTGCGAGACCTATTGCATTTCCAATGCTTGTCTTATTCTTTTTTCTATCCATCTCTGTATAATCACAGCGTCTTTGTTATCATACGCTCCCACTATGCTTGGCTACCTCATACCTGTACTATACTTAATACTTTTGTTATGTAATGGAACGTGATGATCTTGTTGATGATTACACCTGCCTCTGTAAAGCGCTCTGTTATCTGCAAAGATCTTGTTCGCGCTATATAAAACTTTCAAAATAAAATAAAAATTAAATAAGTGCATCCTGCTCAACACCCGCTCCGTCCACAGACACGCCGTCGAGCTCTGGAACCTGCTCGACACCACAGACCCAGACGTCGCCTTCCTCACGGAAACCTGGATGAACGCCTCCTCAGCGCCCGACATCGCCATCGCCATCCCGGACGGCTACAAGATCATCCGAAGAGACCGCGTCAACCAGACAGGAGGAGGCATCGCCATCATTCACAGGAACACCATCCGCATCACGACCAACACCGACGACAACCTCGCACCCGCCGAACACCTGCACTTCCAGATCCACGTGAACCCCAAGACCACCCTCAGAGGCACCCTCATCTACAGACCCCCGGGACCACGCACACAATTCAGCGAGGACATCGCCGACTTCATCAGCCCGCTCGCCCTCCCCTCAGCCGACTACATCCTACTCGGGGACCTCAACTTCCACCTGGAGAACAACGACGACCGCAACACCACCACCCTGCTGGAAAACCTCGCAAACCTGGGACTCAAGCAGCTGGTGTCCATCCCCACCCACCTCGCCGGACACACACTCGACGCCGTCTTCTCATTCAGCAAAGACATCGCCTTCAGCCACGCCACAGGACTCCACTGGACGGACCACAGCTGCGTCCACTTCACCTTCAGAAGAACGACGATCCACCACCACCAGCAACAGGTTGCCCGAAGAAGCTGGAACAAGATCACAGCCGACCAGCTCGCCGCTTCCCTGAGTCAGCACCCTCCCGCCAGCTCAGCGAACCCCAGCCAGGCCGCCGACAACCTCACGAAGTGGATCAGCAACTGCGCGGACGAACTCGCCCCTTTGAGGACCCCGCCCAGCAGACCCGGCAGCAAGAAAGCCCCATGGTTCACCGACGAACTCAAGAGCTCCAAGAAGGACTGCCGAGCCCTCGAGAAAGTCTGGAGAAGGGAACCAACACCGGACAACATGACCACCCTCAAGCTTGCCACCCGGGAGGAGGAGCCAAGTCGGCATCGAAGATGGCCGCCCAGTCCCCCGGCTCCGTGTGTCATCTCCTCCTCAAGACGCCTTCTGCCTGCTGTCCTGAATGACAATGGACGCGAGCGGGCGCAGGAGCAGCTCCGGTTCTCGGTGGCGCGTCCACGACGTCTGTACTACCTCCACAAAGGGAGAAACGGAACGTGGCGATTGCGGCCTGTGGCAGTGTGAAGACCGGGGACTCGCCTGAAGGCTGATCCGGCCGCCAGTCGAACAACAACGGCCGCCGGTTGCAGTGGGGGCCGGTCGGCTCCGGATTGAATCGGGTCGGCCGATTTTCGGGTCGCTCGCCCATCTGATGGGGGACATGCCTACGAGACCGACCCTTCCTGGTTTCCCTGGGTCGTTTGTCCCCCCCCTTCTTATTTTTGGAACTTTGCTCGCCTGCCGCCGGGGACCGTGGCTGGACCTGTCCCGCTAATGGCGGGAGAATCCTGAACTTGAGCCAGTCGCATTTCATAGCGCGGACTCCCCCGGCGGCGGTGTTTTTGGTCGAGTCTCCGCTGTTTTAGTGCCCTGATCGTTAACCCAGGACGCCTGATGCCCTGCTGGGCATGCCTTGGCCCCGATCTCAGATGGTGCTTCCTCGTAACGTAGTGGAGGGGGCTGAGTGCCACATCCGTGATACTGCTTCCCGGCCTGATCCCTGTCCTATGGAGAAAGGGCGCTTGACAACACAGGGGACATGGAGCAGACCTACATCTTGGCGATTTCCCTGCTGCCCCAGCTAATCTCCGTTATATTTTGTTGCAGGATGCCCGTTCACTGGGTGGTATGCTGGAGGGTGTTGTCTTTGTTGCTGAACTACTGAGCCCGGATGGTGCGTGGCTTACCCAGGCGCGATAAGATGGCGCCGGTACTGATATCCTGTAACCTGTAACACGGGCTCTCGAACTATCTCCAGTTGGTGACGTTTGTGATCTGTGCCTATCCGTGGGCCCCTGCCTGGAACCGAACTAGGGACTTTGTTTCCGCGCCATGCTGTTGATATCTTTGGTTCTGCTCCACCCTCGCTTTACACTGTGACGCTCTTTTCCCTGATCTGACTTTTTGATTGCGACGTGGCAGTCATGTTGCTGTGTCAGGTTTGGTCCACCACGCTGACAGGGAGCGGGCGCGGATGTGGTCTGCTCGCAGTGTGGCACTACAGACTTGCTACTGTTTCGATTTCCTCCGCTATCTTTAATCCTTATGATTGCTGATTTGGGGTGTGACAATTTGGTGGGCCATTGTGGTATGCGCAGGACGGGTCCAAGACAAAAGCTGTTTCTTCCGTTTCGATATTTCCTGCCTGCGGGTTTAAGGGGGATGTGTGACGTATTGCTTTATTTCTGGTGCCATGCTGGGCTGCTCCTGTGCCTCCTGCATTGTTCTATTCTGTTGCTTTAATGCGGAGGTGTTTTATGTCCTGTCTACATCCGTTCCTTGCTGAGGGAGAGGCCGGGGGACTGTTAGAGGGCTCCCCTCCATTTTCCATTTCCTTCTTTTCTTCCCTCGCTTGGGTTCCTTCTTTAGTCTAGGTGGGCGGTAGTTTCTTTTCTCTATCTTCTAAATTTCGGGTTTCATGACGGGGGCGACAGGCACTCTGCTGAGGGGGAGGCCGTAGCTGGAGGCAGGGGTGCAGGGTGGGGGGTATTCTCCGTTTTTCTTTCTCTTTTTCAGTTTCTAGGGCCTCTATTTCTTCTTGTTCTGCTTGCCTTCTTCTCTTTTTTCTTTCCCTTTTTCTCTATGGGATTCCGAATGGTGTGTGGTTTACCGGATACTCTTATGTCTTCAACCAGTATGGGGGATGTTATAATAAGTTCTTTTTAGATCCAGCGGGCGGGTGCTGCGCGGGGGGGCGTGCTGTAATGTTTGTTGTTTATCCTGTTTTAATGCGCGTTCTTGCATGCGCCCCGCTTGAAGTGGTCCCGAATGTGCATATCCTGATTTGTGACGTCCCCTTCCCCTGGTGTTATTACATTGTATGTCATCGGATCCTGTTCTATTTTTGATTCTTTTCAAAGAAAAAATGAAACCTCTCTTATCCTAGTGCCGTTATGGTGCGACAGTATCCTGGTTGTTGATCCGGACTTTTCGAGGCGGGATGTATGTGGTTTGAATTATTGATTTGCTCTGCCCGTCTTTGTGATGATAGCCGGCTGTGTTCTTGCTGGTTGGTGATTGTATCTGCCTTATGTTACAATAAAGGTTTTCAAAAAAAAAAATTCAAAAAAAAAAAACCTCATCCAGCGCCGATAAGTATGTTTGACAAGCACTTTTATTTTGCAGCGACTTTACTTAGATCTACATTACAACTGTTGATTCCATTGACTCTCAGAGATGCTGCATTCTGCACCATAAAATGTGTTAGCGGCCGGCCCGCAGGGTTGTAGGCGATCCGCTGTGTAATGTACAAGTGCAATAAAGGTTTAAAAAAAAAAAAAAAAAAATACGCTTGCCACCCGGAAGCACCACCAACTGATCCGCGCCACCAAGAGAACTGCATTCAAGGACCGGCTGGACAACAACGCACACAACTGCAAGGAACTCTTCAACATCGTGAAAGAGCTCTCCAACCCCAGCGCCGGAAACAATGACATCACCCCATCGCAAGACCTCTGCAACTCCCTCGCCTCCTACATCCACAACAAGATCATGGACATTCACAACAGCTTCAGCATTCAACCATCGCACACAACGACCGCAGCAACGCCGCCCACCACCACCCTCCGCGCCTGGACTCCGATCAGCACCGATGACACCGTCCGCATGATGAACTCCATCCACTCCGGATCTCTGACCGACCCCTGCCCTCACCACGTCTTCAACAAGGCCGACGCTGTCATCGCACCCCACCTGAGGGACATCATCAACACCTCCTTCGACACCGCCACCTTCCCAGAGGGCTGGAAGCACGCCGAGCTCAGCGCTCTACTAAAGAAACCTACTGCGGACCCCACCGAACTCAAGAATTACCGCCCCATCTCGCTCCTCCCATTTCCAGCCAAAGTCATCGAGAAGACCGTCAACAAACAGCTGGCCGCCTTCCTCGAGACGAATGGATCCCTCGACCCCTCACAGTCTGGCTTCCGAGCCAACCACAGCACCGAGACCGCCCTCATCGCTGCCACCGATGACATCCGAGCCCTGATGGACAATGGAGAAACAGCGGCCCTCATCCTCCTAGACCTCTCCGCAGCTTTCGACACTGTCTGCCACCGCACCCTAGTACAGGGCCTCAGCAACGTCGGAATTCAGGAGAAGGCACTGGAATGGATCATCTCCTTCCTCGACGGAAGAACACAGAGAGTCCGTCTACCACCGTACAAGTCAGAGGCCACCGGAGTCATCTGCGGCGTCCCTCAAGGATCCTCGCTGAGCCCCACCCTCTTCAACGTCTACATGAGCCCCCTCGCGACCATCGCACGCCAACACAACCTGAACATCATCTCCTACGCCGATGACACCCAGCTGATCCTCTCCCTAACCAACGACCCCGCCGCTGCCAGAGCCAACCTTCACAAAGGGATGAAAGATGTAGCCGAGTGGATGACGACCAGCCGCCTGAAACTGAACTCAGACAAGACGGAAGTCCTCATCCTGGGTTCCTCGCCCTCCGCCTGGGACGACTCCTGGTGGCCCCCCGCCCTGGGCACCGCACCCACACCGCACCCACACCGCACCCACACCGACAGACCACGCACGCAACCTGGGCTTCATCCTGGACTCCTCCCTCTCCATGACCAGACAAGTCAACGCCGTCTCCTCGTCATGCTTCAACATCCTGCACATGATACGGAAGATCTTCCGGTGGATCCCCACCGAAACCAGGAAGACGGTCACCCAGGCCCTCGTCACCAGCCGACTGGACTACGGCAACGCCCTCTACGCCGGAACCACCGCCAAGCTCCAGAAGAGACTCCAGCGGATCAAGAACGCCTCAGCCAGACTCATCCTCGACATCCCCCGACGCAGCCACATCTCCGGACATCTGAGAGACCTGCACTGGCTCCCCGTCAACAAGAGAATCACCTTCCGTCTCCTCACCCACGCACACAAAGCCCTGCACGATCAAGGCCCGAGCTACCACAACAACCGCATCAACTTCTACGCTCCCTCGCCGCCGTCCCCCGCATCCGAAGAACGACAACAGGAGGAAGGTCCTTCTCCTACCTGGCCGCCAAGACCTGGAACTCCCTCCCGACCGACCTGCGCCTGACCCAAGACCACCTCTCCTTCAGGAAGAAGCTCAAGACCTGGCTGTTCGAGCAGTAGCAGCACCCCCCCCCCCCCCCCCAAGCGCCTTGAGACCCTCCGGGTGAGTAGTGCGCTCTATAAATGTCCTTGATTGATTGATTGATTGAGGGCCCTTGCCCACGGTGTTCCTGTCTTTCGATAGGTTCCTAGTCCTGGCTTCCAGCACACTAGCCCTTGCCCTAAGGCACCTAGCTGACCAGAGGGCAGCGGGGGCTGCAGCCACATGAGGGCTCAGAGCCTCAGAGGGTCATGCTAGGATTTATCGAGAAACCTCAAGACGAAGAACTGGCAGAATCTGGGCCTCCTGACTTGTGGCTGCTGGCCCAGGGGTGTCACAACACATCTGTACAAGACATAGGTTTATTGTTTGATTAATTAAAGCCATAACAATATAGCACATTAGACCTGCATTTAAAAATAAAAAAAGATGATTAGTTCTTATTATTAATACAATTGTTTAAATGGACTGCTATTGAGTCAAAGTGCAGAGTGCATTGAGATTAGTAGAGCTTAAGTGCCATACACCCATCATGATCTTGTGGTATCAAAAGAATAAAATGCCTGTTTTACTATCAGCAGTCACTGCATGAAGGATTATATGTTTGGGATCTATTGAAAATTAGGACATTGGAATGTTGGGAGCTTCATTGAAGACAATGGAGTGCTCCCTGCTTCTACGGACCAACATTCCAATGTTTTACAAAGGCCTCTCGGAGCTCCAGGGGATTTAAATCCCCTCGAGTTTCGAGAGGCCTTTGTTTTATTTGTTAGTACATTCTGCCACTAGAGGGCAGAATGTTCTAATACCCTTATAGCCCTTCGTAGCAGGGCTATACCGGCTATAAAAGTCCCAGTCCCTTGTTAAAGTCCCTCTCCTTCGGCTCAGGCCTTTAACGTGGGAGCGGGAGCGGGCCTTTAAAAGCTGGTATAGCCTGCTACGGCGGGCTATACGGCTATAGTAAAACCAGATGCCATGTTCATTTTATTAATCAGCGATTTTCGGAAAGATTCAAGTTTGTAACCACACAACCTGCGCTTCACTATCTTAGACAGGATAAACCAGTTTTGATTAAAGTCCTTAATTTGTCGTGTTATCATCCTTGCAGCCAAAATTTGAGTGATGTAAACTTCCCGAATTGAACAACTATGGTATGGGTGTTGGTTTAGTCCAACCTGGTGTTCATTGTCGTGTGAGGCGACCAGGGCTTGTGAGAATGAGATAGTCTTGATATTTTTTCACATCAGTAAGTTTCAAAAGGAATCTTGTCTGTTTCTTTAGTATGTTTTTCGCTGCTGAGTGAGGAAGCAATGGCGAATTTAGTAAGCTTAGGTCAATTTGGAGGGCGTCTGCTAAAACCATTAAATATGTCCTCTAGGGGCTATTTTTGGGATGGAATATATCTTGAAAAATAAACTTCAAGGTGCCGGGCGTGGCCGAGGTGCATCTATCATAGTATTTCATGATAGAGCCCATGCTGGTCAAATTTAGGGCCCCAAGGCCAAATTCTATTTCCACTAACAATCCCCTGGTGTAATATGGCAGCCTAAACACTCTTTTGTAGGCTTGTAGATGTCGTTTTTCCATGCTTTTAATGAAAAGTCCTGGGAAAGCCTCACTACCATAGGTAGTGGCGGATGGTAATGTTGCCCTGAGTACTTTTTGATTTGGTGCTGAAGAAAGGCGTTCAAGGGAGGCGTTCAATTGACGCAGTCTGGTTGTAATTAGTGCAGCCTTATCTTTGAGTTGATTTAGATGCGTTTTAGGCCCCCCATTTGCGTTAAACAGCGTTTACAACGCAACTTTTACCACGCACTACCTTTACCACGCAACTTTTACAACGCAATTCGTTACAACGAATTGCGCTGGGGGGGCGCTCTAGGATAGGGAATAGTTTAATTTACTATCCAACACCTTCCCTACTATCCACGGGGACTGGAGTTGGAATAGTAAATTAAACTATTCACTATCCAGCGCCCCCCCAACGCAAGTCGTTGTAACGACTTGCGTTGTAAAACCTGCGTTGTAAAGGCATGCGTGGAAAAAGCATGCGTTGTAACAACATACATCCCCCATTTGCTGACAAACAAGTACCCAAATAATCGTACGATTTGGCTACTGTTATGTTAAAGGGACCAAGTGACCAGTGACGGTAGGTTTGCTTACGCATCCTTCCAAACGAGACCACTTCTGTTTTAGAAGAGTTACCTACCATCTTGTTTGTCATGATGTGGGTATGGAGGGCGTTGCGGGCTCTCTGAATCCCTGGTTTTGGGTTATCAAGGAGAGCTATATCATCAGCATTCTGCAAAATTGTGATCTTGGTTGTTCCTATTTTGGGGGGAATTAGGTTTGCATGATTCAATGATGCGGACATGTATATAGGTTGGGTATAGATATAGGGTGAAGAGCATTGGGGCCAGGACACATCCTTGTTTTAGGCCTTGATGGGTGTTGATCTTTTTTGATAGAGCCGACAACCTGGCCCTCACCCAAGTTGAAGAACAGAGTGCAATGACTGCGTTAGGCGGGTGGCATGGAATGCCCCACGCCTGGAGTTCACTTTATCGAATGCCCCTGTCCACCAGGTCAAAGGCCAACGAGTAGTCAACAAAACATACATAAGGAGCTTGTTTTTTCTGTATCTTCGCCTGGTGGATGAGGTAGGAGAGGGTAACTATATTGTCCAGTGTGGTAGAGTTTGCTGTGAATCCTGTTTGACAAAACTGGATTCTTGTTTTTGTAGTTGCCCATACCTCCAGATCTTTTAAGGTGACTGAGGCATATATCTTGGCCTATATGTCTAAAAGGACGATCAGGGGATAGTTGGGGGATTTTGTTTATCGAATTGAAAATTGGGTGCATTATTGACCCTCTCCAGCTGTCGGGTAGTTGACAGAGAGTAGGGCAAGAGCCTAACAGTGGGGATAGTATCGCCGACCACAGTGTTTGATCGTCTTTGAACAGTTGGGCTTGAAGCCCGTTTGGGGCTGGTGCACCTGATGCTCTCATTTTACGTGTGGCTTCTTTGATCATATTGATCATGGACTTTTTGTCGCTTTCTTTTCGATCATCCGTGGGGTTTACATTTTCTGGTAAGAATAAGAGGAGCTCGAGTGCTCAGTTTTATACAATGTATTTACATGCAGAGCCCATGTGGGTTCATCAATGACATTAGCTCTGTTGATATCCTGGCGTGTTTCGTGTTTGATATGCCTCCATAGGCCTGCCTAAGTGCATTTATTCATACCTGAGTATACATACTGTCACTCCTTTTCCCCCTGCTCGTTTTTTACTGACCATGATGGTTTGTCGATGGGCATCCAGTATGATTCCATCCCAATTCTCACAGATTAAATTCCCGCAGAGTATTATGTCGTGACTATCATGATTCAAGAGGATTTGATCCAAGTTTTTGATTTGCTGATGTAGCCTTTTCGCTCTTGTGATGCTGCGGCTATTGAAATAAATGTTAATCGGGAGAATCTTGATTCTGCAAGATGTTGCGATAGTTCTTCGAAGTGCTGTCACTTGGAGCATCTCGCCTTGATTCGGCAATTCTTTTCCTGTTAATTTCAAGTTGAGATTCACATAGGTTGATCTTCCCGCCAATGGCCTCCTGAAGATGTTGTCCCTTCTTGCTATCTGATGCACCCCTAGGAAGCCAGGGATTGCTTGTAGGGTGAGTGACCATGGTTTCTGTAAACAGGAGTTAGCGACAGCTTGTAGGCCAAAGCGAGCGGTTCGAGGCCCGCTCTGCATGTCAGTGATATTTATCGCTAATGACATGCAAAGTGGGCGTACCCAACCCGTTAGCGACTGACAGCAGTCGCTAACATTGCTATCGCCTATTAGCAAGGAAATATTGCTAAGTGCGAATATCTCCAAATACTAACACCTGCCCAGACCAGTTCTTAGCCATGTTATCCAATGGGAGGTGGATAACATGGCTAAGAGCATTTCGTCGCTAATGCGTGAATAGCGCTGTATTCTCTGCGATATTCACACATTTCGCTGCTATCGCCTGGATTTTTATCACTTTTGAGATAAACCTTGATAATAGCAAGTTATCTCAGAGATAAAAAACGGGGATGCGCGGCGATAAAAATATTGCTGCTAACCCTACTTAGCGATAAATATCGCTATTTGTTGGTAATATGCCCGTGGTTGTTCGCAGAGTCTGCAGCTTCCTGTGGGTCTGATATCTCGACCCGGCCTGGCGGATACTGCGTCCTCTGTATATGGCTATGGTAGCTATAATTGGGGTCAATGAGCTCTGGCTTGTTGAACGAACCTGTATTTTATGTGATTGCTGAGAGAACTGGTGTGTCGATACCCTGCGGTGGGCAAGATGGTAATTGATCTCATTTTAAGTCTTTCTTTATATTGCTCATCTAGCGGTGCTTCTATCTGTCCTCAAGAGCTTTGACGCTGTGTCTGCTGAAGAAGCACTGCAGTCCTTTGTACTGGGTCAGGTGTGGTTTTATGCTTTGTTGGAATAGCTGCGGAAGGCAGGTTTTCTAAATTTGCGGGTCTGGTCGTTGTTGCTGATTTTGGTTCACTCTTCTCCTTTCCGCTGCTTTTGAACATTGGGTAGACGCTGGGAAGAGTTCTGTTTATTGCTATTCAGCTGGGGAGAGATATATTTAAGAGTTGTTCTTTCTCAATCTTGCTTCTGGCCTTTTTTTGTCTTTTGTTTGCTCTCTTTGATAAGGTGGATGGGAAAACCTAAGGAGTCAGGCCCTTAAGGACAGGTGGGTAGGCTGGACCCTATTTGAATAAGAAAACACAAGAAGATGCCTAGCCACTCTTTGATAAGGTGACAGAACATAGGTTTTCATCAGAGGTTTTTCTGTCCTTGGGAGGCCCTTGGGAGGTTTTGTCCTTTCCTTCTAAGGCAGGTTCTTGTTCTGCGGAGAGTTGGAGAGTCCCTTTATTTGAGTCTCCTGAGTCCGTGGGCAGAAGGTTATTTGACGTTACTTTCGGTGAGGGTAGCTTGCCAGTCCCATACTTTCAGCCAGTCTCATAGCCAGAAGTATATTTTTACATCGCTGTCAAGGTCTCAGATTGGCATTTGTGGCATTCTCATCATTTCAGTTTAAATATGAGTAAAGACCTATAAAAATAGTGTAATATAACGCAGACCTTTCAGCGGTACTAGCATTTAAGCGCTGAACGCAAATTTGTGCCAACGCATTTGAAGCTCCAGGGACTTGATGTTATTCTATGGACCAATGACGTGTATGTTTGGGATTCAGTGCTTGACCACTGGTTGCAGGAGTTCTATTGCTCATTAGAGCCTAAGGGCAGTCTCACTCATACCATACAGCAGACATGTCACTCCTCACTCATACAGCAGTTTTATTCTTCCCCACTCATACTGCAGAGGCGTGTCCCTCCTCACTCATATTACACACGTGTCCCTCCTCACTCATACAGCAGACATGTGTCACTTCTCAATCATACAGCAGACATGTGTCACTTCTCAATCATACAGCAGACCGCCTCCCTGAGCCAGCACCCTCCGGCCGGCTCAGCGAACCCCAGCCAGGCCGCCGACAACCTCACGAAGTGGATCAGCAACTGCGCGGACGAACTCGCCCCTCTGAGGACCCCGCCCAGCAGACCCGGCAGCAGAAAAGCCCCATGGTTCACCGACGAACTACAGAGCTCCAAGAAGAACTGCCGAGCCCTCGAGAAAGTATGGAGAAGGGAACCAACAATGGACAACATGACCACCCTCAAGCTCGCCACCCGGAATAACCACCAACTGATCCGCGCCACCAAGAAAAATGCATACAAGGACCGGCTGGACAACAATGCACACAACTGCAAGGAACTCTTCAACATCGTGAAAGAGCTCTCCAACCCCAACGCCGGAAACAACGACATCACCCCATCGCAAGACCTCTGCAACTCCCTCGCCTCCTACTTCCACAACAAGATCGCGGACATACACAACAGCTTCAGCTTCCAACCGACGCACGCCACAACCGCAACAACGCCACCCACCACCACCCTCCGTGCCTGGACTCCGATCAGCACCGAAGACACCGTCCGCACAATGAACTCCGTCCACTCCGGATCTCCGACCGACCCCTGCCCTCACCACGTCTTCAACAAGGCCGACGTTGTCATCGCACCCCACCTGCGGGACATCATCAACACCTCCTTCAACACCGCCACCTTCCCTGAGAGCTGGAAGCACGCCGAACTCAGCGCTCTACTCAAGAAACCTACAGCGGACCCTTCCGAACTCAAGAATTCCCGTCCCATCTCGCTCCTCCCGTTCCCGGCCAAAGTCATCGAAAAGACCGTCAACAAACAGCTGGCCGCCTTCCTCGAGACGAATGGATCCCTCGACCCCTCACAGTCTGGCTTCCGAGCCAACCACAGCACCGAGACCGCCCTCATCGCTGCCACCGATGACATCCGAACCCTGATGGACAACGGAGAAACAGCGGCCCTCATCCTCCTGGACCTCTCCGCGGCATTCGACACTGTCTGCCACCGCACCCTAGTGCAGCGCCTCGGCAACATCGGAATCCAGGAGAAGGCACTGGAATGGATCACCTCCTTCCTCGATGGAAGAACACAGAGAGTCCGCCTACCACCGTACAAGTCAGAGGCCACCGAAGTCATCTGCGGCGTCCCTCAAGGATCCTCGCTGAGCCCCACCCTCTTCAACGTCTACATGAGCCCCCTCGCGGCCATCGCACGCCAACACAACCTCAACATAATCTCCTACGCCGACGACACCCAGCTGATCCTCTCCCTGACCAACGACCCCGCCGCCGCCAGAGCCAACCTGCACGAAGGGATGAGAGAGGTAGCCGAGTGGATGATGACCAGCCGCCTGAAACTGAACTCAGACAAGACGGAGGTCCTCATCCTGGGCTCCTCGCCCTCCGCCTGGGACGACTCCTGGTGGCCCCCCGCCCTGGGCACCGCACCCAAACCGACGGACCACGCACGCAACCTGGGCTTCATCCTGGACTCCTCCCTCTCCATGACCAGACAAGTCAACGCCGTCTCCTCGTCATGCTTCAACATCCTGCGCATGCTACGGAAGATCTTCTGGTGGATCCCCACCGAGACCAGGAAGACTGTCACCCAGGCCCTCGTCACCAGCCGACTGGACTACGTCAACGCCCTCTACGCCGGAACAACCGCCAAGCTCCAGAAGAGACTCCAGCGGATCCAGAACGCCTCAGCCAGACTCATCCTCGACATCCCACGAAACAGCCACATCTCCGGACATCTGAGAGACCTGCACTGGCTCCCCGTCAACAAAAGGATCACCTTCCGTCTCCTCACCCACGCACACAAAGCCCTACACGACCAAGGCCCGAGCTACCTCAACAACCGAATCAACTTCTACGCTCCCAAGCGCCACCTCAGATCAACCAACCACGCCCTCGCCGCCGTCCCGCGCATCCGAAGAGCGACAACAGGAGGAAGGTCCTTCTCCTACTTGGCCGCCAAGACCTGGAACTCCCTCCCGACCGACCTGCGCATGACCCAAGACCACCTCTCCTTCAGGAAGAAGCTCAAGACCTGGCTGTTCGAGCAGTAACGGCCCCCCCCCCTCCTAGCGCCTTGAGACCCTACGGGTGAGTAGTGCGCTATATAAATGTCTTGATTGATTGATTGATTGATTGAGACATGTCCCTCCTCACTCATACAGCAGACATGTCCCTCCTCACTCATACAGCAGACATGTCTCTCCTCACTCATACAGCAGACATGTGTCTCTCCTCAATCATACTGCAGACTTGTGTCCATCCGCACTCATACAGCAGGCGTGTCTCCTCACTCATACAGCAGATGTGTGTCCCTCCTCACTCATATTACACACGTGTCCCTCCTCACTCATACAGCAGGCGTGTCTCCTCACTCATACAGCAGATGTGTGTCCCTCCTCACTCATATTACACACGTGTCCCTCCTCACTCATACAGCAGGCCTGTCTCCTCACTCATACAGCAGGTGTTTCTCCTCACTCATACAGCTTATGTGTCCCTCCTCACTCATCCAGCTTATGTGTCTCTCCTCACTCATCCAGCTTATGTGTCTCTCCTCACTCATACAGCAGACGTGTGTCCCTCCACACTCATACAGCAGACATGTCCCTCCTCACTCAAACAACAGACATGTGTCTCTCCTCACTCATACAACAGACATGTGTCTCTCCTCACTCATACAACAGACGTGTGTCCCTCCACACTCATACAGCAGACATGTCCCTCCTCACTCAAACAACAGACATGTGTCTCTCCTCATTCATACAACAGACATGTGTCTCTCCTCACTCATACAGCAGACATGTCCCTCCTCACTCAAACAACAGACATGTGTCTCTTCTCACTCATACAACAGACATGTGTCACTCCTCACTCATACAGCAGACATGTCCCTCCTCACTCAAACAACAGACATGTGTCTCTCCTCACTCAAACAACAGACGTGTGTCCCTCCACACTCATACAGCAGACATGTGTCCCTCCACACTCATACAGCACACTTGTCCCTCTTCACTCACACAGCAGGTATGTCAGTCCTCACTCATACAGCAGACATGTGTCCCTCCACACTCATACAGCACACTTGTCCCTCTTCACTCACACAGCAGGTATGTCAGTCCTCACTCATACAGCAGATGTGTGTCCCTCCTAACTCATAGTGCCGACATGTGTCCAACCTCACTCATGCAGCAGACGTGTGTGCCTCCTCACTCACACAGCAAACACGTGACCATTTGCACCCATACTGCACACATCGAACCTTTTTTCCACCAAGTGGCCCTTGTCTGACTCCTGCCCCTCCCCAGTCAACAGCTGAATATTTGATACCAGCTAAAGAAGTGCTTTGTATGCATCTTTTTAATTATAAATCACTCTTAAAATAAAACATTTCCATATTATTTATTTAAATGTGTATAAACGTCTCACCTTCCTGCCTCTGTCTACCAGCTATTCGTTATCTCTCCTCCATTCTTTCCCATCTAGTAACGCCTTCTCCCTCTTCTCTATGCCTTATGTCTCGAACGTTCTCTCCCTGATGCTTTAAACACCGCTCTTTCTTCGTCATCCCTCACTCCTCTTTCATTCCCTCACCTTCTCTTTAATTTTCTTTTACCACATTCCTCTCCCTTTTTATCTTGCCCTCTCTCCCCCTATTTCTTGCTCTCTCTCTTTGATTCACTCTTGTTGTTTCTCTCATGCACTCTTTCTCTCTCGCCTACCCTTCCTCCCAGTGGTCGAAGAGGGCGGGATTGGCAGGGCACGTGTACCCCTACTTTCTAATTTAATAGAATCCGTCCCCCTACTTTTTATTTTAAAAATGCATCCCAAGATGGCAGAAATAACCAAGGCTTATAGATAAGGCTCAGCCGTTCGGGGATGAGTGGGGTGGGCAGAGAAGAAAAAGGACTCCGGGACATATTTCCAAGCCCGTATTGCTACCAGACCGTCACTTTTTTGACGTTGAGGCGGCGATACGGGCTTCACCTTATTTACAAGGCAGCGGTAAGCCACTTAACGTGGCTTGACTCCTCCTTGTGAATAAGGCCCCCTTTTGCGCTACACTTAGCGAGAAAGGGGTGGGAAATGGGGTTGTATGACGTTACAATGCATACTTTTACAACGCACACCTTTACAATACATTTTTTACAACGCAACATCTATTACAACGCATTCCATTACAACGCATGCCATTACAACAAATTTCTAAAAACTACCTTTACAACGCATTCCATTACAACGCATACTACCTTTACAACGCATACCATTACAACGCATAACATTACATTGCATGTATGGTAAGTATTGGATAGTGTAGGGGTAAATATTACTATTCTAACTCCAGGGGTGCAACAGTAGGGTAAGTGTTGGATGGTAATGGTATGCGTTGTAATGGTATGCGTTGTAATGACTGCGTTGTAATGACATGCGTTGTAATGCTATGCGTTGTAGTGTCATGCGTTGTAATGGTTGTGTTGTAATGGTATGCGTTGTAATGGATGTTGCGTTGTGAAAGTTCCGTTGTAATGGTAGTGCGTTGTAAAAGTTGGGTTGTAAAGGTTGTTTCCCGGGAAATGGGTGTTGCGGTGGGCGTTCCACCGCAACACCCATTGATTTTGATGCTCCTCCATATTTACTAAAGTGGCGTAAATAGGAATGCACCGCCAAAATTAAGACCAGGGACATGCTGGTCTTAACAGGGCGCAACGAGGAGAAATGCTTTATTTCTCCTTGCTTTTTCTGTTTTTATGTGTGTTGCATTATGCAGCACACATAGAAACAGCAAAATGCCATGCATGATTGTGTATGTGCAGGAAGGTGTCCCTTCCTGCACGTAAAAAATAATTTAAAAAATGATAAATTGCAACTTCTATGAGCGCTGCACAACGCAGCACGCGTAGGAGTTTCAAAGTACCATTTAAGATTGTTTATGTGCAGAAAAGGACTACTTTCTGCACATAAACAAACATTCCCCACAACGCAGGCACCCTTCGACTGTGGTGCAAGGGTGCCCGCGTTAGCGCCAGGCAGCTGAAATTGGAGCCAGCGCAGGGGGAAATGCAGGGCTGCACCTTATTGTTGTAAATATGGTGCAACCCTCTGTTTCGGAAGTGGTGGAGCACAGTGTTAAGTCAAGAAGGCTAACGCCGCGCTCTGCCACTTCTTTGTAAATATGCCCCTCTGTCTCTTCCTTCTGACCCAGAGCAGACAAGTAAAGTGCCCACCTCTGCTCTGCCGCTGTCAGCTGCCCCCCCTCCTACCTCTTCCTCTTATTCCCTCTCTTTCTGTCTCTCTTTCACTCCTCCTCACTTGCTGAATGAAAACCGTGTCTTCAAGACACAGTTCTTACCCTCTCTTTCCTCTCCTTTCCTTCATCCGTTCTCCTGTGAATGGATCCAAAAAGAAAGAAACACTTTTGCTGGAAATGTGGTCTTTTTCTGACATTTTCTATTCCAGAGTGCAGCTTTGGGGAGAAAAAAGTTTCAAAATACGAAAAATAACTAAATAATTCAATAAAGCAAGACAGTGGTCGCAAAGTGGCCAGATTAGTTTTATTCACACCCTGACAAATTAGCACCACTTTACAGAGTTTGCCAGTGAAAGTGCTACTTTCGCTTTCTCGTCTTTCTTTACACAACATTGTTTTCTCCGGTTGGGGAATCGCACCAATCCTGGAGGTACTGCGATACCTGATTGATGCTTGGAGTGGAAAATGTTTAATGTGATCCTTATCAGCTGTTTTCCTTATTTCAGTTTATAAAATTTATCCTGCAGCTCTGTTTTCAGGGATGTGGTCTTTAAAAACCATACTGCTTGCGTTTTGTAAGGATCTAAGCAATGGACATTAAAACGGGTCCCTTCCGGGTCCTCGAATCCTGTTCTTAACTTTTTAGGTAAAAACACTCATTGATTTATGAATAATAAGTGTGAAAGCGCAAAGGTAACCATGTTCTTCCTAATTACATTTCACTTGCTTTACTTAATCTTGCATTCCCTATGAGTGTTTACTTTTTCCAGGATATTACTACTTTTATTCTTCAGGCAGCATATTACTCAGGTCTAGTGCATAATTTGAACTGAGTCACGGATATTATAGCGGGGCACAATTGGGTTGCAGCTGAAGGCACTGAGTTTCTCTCAGTGGGGCAGTATGGCGTTCAGTGGGGGAGAGGATGTGGCACTATGTACAGAGCTGCTGAATTTGGAACTTGGGAATCAGGTTCAGTCTTTATGACCAGTCCACCAGACCACTGCCCCTGAGGGAGCATATTCCCATGGTAGACCTTAGAAGGCCCCACAAGAACTTTGAAGCCCTGGTATCTGCGCACCAGCAGGTGGACCCTAGCGGTGGCAAGTGTGGGTTAACCTTGAAGGCCTGTCCACCACAATCCGTACTGAAGTTCACCTCCAGTCTTGTGGGCAGGCCTATGAAGCAGCACACCCTAGGGTGACAGTGACTCTATCACTGAGGTCACAGAACCCTTGAGGCCAGTCCACCTCACCCATCGGTACCTCCATTGGCCTTGTTTCAGCAGTAGTAGCTTCAAGTCACCAGGGATCGGCAGTGCAGTAATTGCACGCACTCCAAACAAAGTTCTCAAACTTCGCGGTCTCTCTGCTTCATGCACAAGCACTTTTAACATGTGCTGCCTGCTTTGGGGTCCCTGGAATTATGCAGCAATTGAGGACAAAATTATGCCACAGTGTTGACTAAAATATACAGCAAAGAAAAAGGCAGCAGCGTAATGCGGTACATTTTCAGTAACTTTATTATTTGTACACATACTAATAGTCTGTGCAAAGATTTTGCCTCATTAATACCAGTGTAAAATGCAAATACAACAGTGATAAAGGTGACCAGTCAAGCTGTGCAAAGGGCCGTCCACTTTGCAGACACACAAGTCACATTTTTTAGAAACTTTTGATCCGTTTGAGCTAAAAACAATTTTTTTGTTAAAATCGTCTGATTATGCAGCAGATGATGTATTATGTGGCAAATATGGTAGAGCCATAATTATGTGGAAACATTTGCAAACTAGGATATTTTGCCATTCATGTTTGAACTGCTCTTGTGGAAAGAGGCAGATGTGCTGATGACAGAAACTTCATGGCTGGGAGACAAATGGCCGGCGATTCCACTTTTAAGGATATTTGGGTCATTCTGCTATTGGAAACGTATTCCACTTTGTGCATGTATTTTAATGTCAATAACTCATAATAAACCGTACATAAACATGTGTATCCATTGGTTGAAATCAATAACGTAATAATCTGTAACTGGTCAGTGAAATGGCAAATATAAAAATTGGGATTGTTTTTTCTGGCCATAACTCTGACTCTGCCCACTGGCCCAATTCTCTGGTTATTTCCGCCTGCTGATTCTCCGCCCACAGTTCCCTTACTTTTTTTCCCCACTTTGATCACTGCTTACTCCTCGCTTTCTCCTCCCCTACACCTTGCGTTCCTCATTTCTCTCATTTTTATATCTCTCCAACACTTTCTCTTGTTTTCTCTTATACTCCCTCTCTTCTTGTCTACACTTCCACCGTCTCAATACTCCCTCATTCTCTCGCACTTCTACTCTCTGTCGACACTTTGCACACCTTGCCTTTCATCCTCTCTTGGGGGCGTATCAGCAACAACCGGCGATAATTATCACTAAGCGCACTTAGCGCTCATCTCATTAGAGATGCAAAGCTGGACGTTCAAGGAATAACGCGCTAGCGTGTCCTTGGAAATATTGCGATAAAATTATCTACGCTTTCCGCCCAAAAATGGACGCTAAAGCAGCGTTAATTTTATCGCCCCCTCTTGATGATATGCCCCTTGGTCTCTCATTTCTCCTGTACGTGTTCTCGACTCACCCTTTCTCTTCTGCTCTCTCCCCATCTCTCCTTCTTCTCTCCTTGGTGCAGCTCCCAATCGCCCCACGGGGTGGCAGTGTTCCCTCACACACCCTTTTACCCGTACTCTGCTGTAACGAGTAAACACCAGTGGGCTCTCACTATCTCACAGTGTTGGGGAGGGGGGGGGAGGGGAGGGGGGTGTATCTGACCAGATGTGTCAGTGACTGTAAAGCACCTATGCCTGCCCTTCTAGGCGCTCGCCCTTCAAGTAGAGCTCACCCTGGCTCCTCTCCTTGTGTCTTCACCTTAAGTGTGTTTCATTCCACAGTGCAATATCTTGGCATACTTTGAGGGTGGAGCCTCGGTGCAGATACTTCCGCTCTACACGCACTTCCGGTCTCTTGCACTTCCCGTCTCGTGCACTTCGGCCTACATGCCATTCTCACTTTGAACAATGTCCTCACACCATACGTGGGGGGTACACTATTCCTTCTACTTAGTCCATCACCAAGTGCACACACATTTACATCCGACTCAAGGAACCTTCTGGCTCTCTCATGAGCAGACCCTTCTAATCACTCTTTTCTTCTCCTTTCCAGTTGTCTTCTCCTTCACTTACTCTTCCCACCCCTCTACTTTCCGTCTGTCTAGGTCTGTTCTCTCGCTCTTTCTCTCTTTATCCCCTTATAATCTATAGTTGTCTTCTCTTCGCAGTCTTTCGATCCCTCCTTTCTTCTTCTCCTTTACAGTTCTCTTCTCCTGCTCTTGCTCTTTCTATTAGTCTTCTCTCCACCATCTTTCTAGATCTGTTCTCTCACTCTCTTTAATCCTCTTATACGCTGTACATTTCTTCTGTTCTCAGACTTTCAATCACTCTTTTCTTCTCTAAAGTTGTCTTCTCCTTTTCTTACTCCTTCTATCACTCTTCTCTCCATCATCTTTCTAGTCCGGTTCCCTCGCTCTCACTCATTTTATTCCCTTATTCTCTTTAGTTTTCTTCTATTCTCAGTCTTTCAATCACTCTTTTCCTCTCCTTTACAGTTCTCTTCTCCTGAGAAAATAGTGGCAGCTCGGCCAAATAACTCACTGTTCCACCCACTCTAGTCACTCACAAACGTCCTTTTGTCACCGCTCTCCACCTTAAATGACCAGCTGCCACATGGCGACAAATCAAATACAAATAGTCCAAAAGGATGAGAGGCAACACACTTCCAAATTAAAAGTGTTTACGCATCAGACCAATTTCCATGTAGTGTACAAGTCAGTCCATAATTCTCATTTTTGGTAAACAAGTTAAAATGTATTACTCTTTTTTTCACACTTGATTATCCAATAGTAAAACGATGCAGCCAACGCGTTTCGCCTCAACACGAGGGCTTCTTCAGGGGACTGCAACTTTTGTATTAAGTTCCAAAACCACTTTATTTATTGAATAAATTACTTGATTGTGGACAGTCTCAAGAATAGTGATAAGACTGTTTTGTTGACCATCAAAGACTAGAAAACGGACATTTAGAGTACCGAGACACAGTGTTTTTTGCTCTAGTAACACATAAGCTCTTAGGAACGACCGTGCAGTGACATTGTTGGGTAGGGGGATGTCTTTGTGTTCTCAAGAGGCACCAAGAGCTTGAACTGGTTACTAATAGAAACTTATTTGTCTATTGATAGGATTGATGTGCTACTGTATATGCCACCACTGCCTTTTTGCTGTGTTTGTATACAATCACAAAATCTGAGTGTTCTCCTTTGCCTCACTCTAAGCCAAGAGCTCCTCGGCCTTCTAAACCTCACCCAATCACAAGATCTGATTGTCCTCCTGCACCTCACCCAATCACAAGATCTGATTGTCCTCTTGCACCTCACCCAATCACAAGATCCGTTTGTCCTCCTGCACCTCACCCAATCACAAGATCTGATTGTCCTCCTGCACCTCACCCAATCACAAGATCCGTTTGCCCTCCTGCACCTCACCCAATCACAAGATCTGATTGTCCTCCTGCACCTCACCCAATCACAAGATCTGATTGTCCTCTTGCACCTCACCCAATCACAAGATCCGTTTGCCCTCCTGCACCTCACCCAATCACAAGATCTGATTGTCCTGCATCTCACCCAATCACAAGATCTCATTGTCCTCTTGCACCTCACCCAATCACAAGATCTGTTTGTCCTCCTGCACCTCACCCAATCACAGGATCTGATTGTCCCCCTGCACCTCACTCAATCACAGGATCTGATTGTCCCCCTGCATCTCACCCAATCACAGGATCTGATTGTCCCCCTGCACCTCACCCAATCACAAGATCCGTTTGTCCTCCTGCACCTCACCGAATCACAAGATCCGTTTGTCCTCTTGCACCTCACCCAATCACAAGATCTGATTGTCCTCTTGCACCTCACCCAATCACAGGATCCGATTGTCCTCCTGCAACTCGCCCAATCACAAGATCTGATTGTTCTCGTCCACCTCACCCAATCACAGGATCTGATTGTCCTCCTGCACCTAGCCCAATCACAGGATCTGATTGTTCTCATCCACCTCACCCAATCACAGGATCTGATTGCCCTGCACCTCACCCAATCACAGGATCTGATTGTCCCCCTGCATCTCACTGAATCACAGGATCTGATTGTCCCCCTGCACCTCACCCAATCACAAGATCCGTTTGTCCTCCTGCACCTCACCCAATCACAGGATCTGATTGTCCTGCACCTCACCCAATCACAGGATTTGATTGTCCCCCTGCATCTCACTGAATCACAGGATCTGATTGTCCCCCTGCACCTCACCCAATCACAAGATCCGTTTATCCTCTTGCACCTTACCCAATCACAAGATCTGATTGTCCTGCACCTCACCCAATCACAAGATCTGATTGTCCTGCACCTCACCCAATCACAAGATCCGTTTATCCTCTTGCACCTCACCCAATCACAGGATCTGATTGCCCCCCTGCATCTCACCCAATCACAGGATCCGATTGTCCCCCTGCACCTCACCCAATCACAAGATCCGTTTGTCCTCCTGCACCTCACCCAATCACAAGATCCGTTTGTCCTCCTGCACCTCACCCAATCACAAGATCGGATTGTCCTGCACCTCACCCAATCACAAGATCGGATTGTCCTGCACCTCACCCAATCACAAGATCGGATTGTCCTCTTGCACCTCATTCTATGACTGGAGGTCTTTATACTCCTGATCATATATCTAATTGACCCCCTTCTCTTTTCTTTATTCCAATGACTCATTGCTATCCTGCCTGTTACTCAATCCCAGGGTCTGATGGACCTCATGTTTCATGCTCAATCCCAAGTCCTGAGAGACCTCCTGCTTCACTCTCAATCCCAAGGTCTGAATTGCTGACACGGATCCCCTCTTTTCTCCCCAGAATGCAGCTGCGGGGGCTCCTCTTCCTTCTGGTGGTGGTGCTGATGGGAGTGATAGCCGAGGCTGGAAAGAATAAGAAGGGTGAGTCTCTGGCATGGATCCTGAGCCCAGGGGGGCAGGGTGTGCTCGGCACTGAGGCTTTAAGCATACAATCTGACCTCTTGTCTATACTCCTTTCAGACAAAGGGAAGAAGCCACTGTCCGACTGTGAGGACTGGCAGTGGGGGCCGTGTACCCCCAACAGCAAAGATTGTGGGGCAGGGACGCGCGAGGGCTCCTGCAACGAGGAGACCAAGAAGCTCAAGTGCAAGATCCCCTGCAACTGGAAGAAGGCGTTTGGAGGTGAGAAGTGCGCACACTTTCCACACCGCACCTTGCCACAGTCCTTCCTATATGTGATGATGTGTTACCTGCATTTATGGTTTCCTGCACACCATGCACAGCACGTGTGATCTGTGGGTAATAATAGGTTACCTGCATGATATTTTAGCTGCCCACTGTACCCATCCTATATGTGATGATGGGTTGCCTAAAGATGGTTTACCTGCACACCATACACATGACATGTGATCTGTGAGCAATGATAGGTTACCGCAAAAAGAACAGAGGAAGGACGGAATGCTGAACAAATCAAACATTCACCACCAGTCACAGATCTGGGTTAAATTCATTGTTTTTGTTGTTGTTGTGGGAAACAACCTTTACATTGTGGGTTTTACTCCGCAATACAATCCCAACGTGGTTGTTACAACGACCATGTTGTAACCTCGCAATGCCATTACTACGCAAGTCATTCCATCAACTTGCAGTAGATGGCGCTCTAACATAAGGAATAATATAGTTTACTCTACAAACACCTTCTTTACTATAACGTAGGCTGGAGTTGGAATAGTAAATTATAAATTTCTAATGTTATGGCGCCATCTACTATAAATCAATGTAATGACTTGCATAGTAATGGCAATGTGTGGTTACAACGCGGTTGTTGTAACAACCGCGTTGTGATTGTATTGCAGAGGAAATCCGCATTGTAAAAGTATATATTCTTTTTTGGAACGCCTCTCTTTTCAGTTTAAGCCCAGCCTTACACAAATCAGTCTTGACCCTGTTTCCCATGGCAACAGTCCAGCCGGAACTGCCAGGCTAGGTCTTCCCTGGGCCAGAAATGAGGATCCAGGGACTAGTTTTGAGTTATCACCCCTCATCAGCCAGGCTCATCTTTATCTAACCTGTCTCTCCTGTAGTGTGAACCAATGGAGTCATGCCTTCTAACCCTTCTAGCCCAGTTGTTCCTGTAGTGCTCACCTGTGGACTCAATACCTCTCTGTCTTCCAGCTGACTGCAGGTACAAGTTTGAGAACTGGGGGGCCTGTGACGCTACCACAGGCCTCAAAGCACGCTCAGGGACTCTGAAGAAGGCGCTCTACAAAGCCAAGTGCGATGAAACCATCCAAGTCACCAAGCCCTGCGCACCCAAGTCTAAATCCAAACCCAAAGGTAGGTGTTAATTCTCCTTAGTACTTCCACTCATGAGGTCACTCACAGCCACCTCAGTGTCACACACAGCCACCTTGGTGTCACACGCAACCAGCTCGGTGTCACACGCAGCCAGATCAGTGTCACACACAGCAAGCTCGGTGTCACATGCAGCCAGCTCAGTGTCACATGCAGCCACCTCGGTGTCACACACAGCCACCTCAGTGTCACACACAGCCACCTCGGTGTCACTCGGCTAGCTCAGTGTCACATACAGCCACCTCAGTGTCACACACAGCCACCTCAGTGTCACACACAACCACCTCGGTGTCACTCGGCTAGCTCAGTGTCACACGCAGCCACCTCAGTGTCACACACAGCAAGCTCGGTGTCACATGCAGCCAGCTCGGTGTCACATGCAGCCACCGTGGTGTCACACACAGCCACCTCAGTGTCACACACAGCCACCTCGGTGTCACTCTGCTAGCTCAGTGTCACACACCGCCACCTCAGTGTCACACACAACCACCTCAGTGTCACTCGGCTAGCTCAGTGTCACACGCAGCCACCTCAGTGTCACACACAGCCACCTCAGTGTCACACACAACCACCTCAGTGTCACACAAAGCCACCTCAGTGTCACACTTAGACACCTCAATGTCACATGTAGCCACCTCAGTGTCACATGTAGCCACCTTGGTGTCACGTTCAGCCACCTCAGTGTCGCATGCAGTCACCTCAGTGTCACACACAGCCACCTCAGTGTCACACACAGCCACCTTGGTGTCACCTGCAGCTAGCTCGGTGTCACATGCAGCCACCTTGGTGTCACACGCAGACACCTCAATGTCACGTGTAGCCACCTCAGTGTCACATGTAGCCACCTTGGTGTCACGTTCAGCCACCTCAGTGTCACATGCAGCTAGCTCGGTGTCACATGCAGCCACCTCAATGTCACGTGTATCCACCTAGCTGTCACGTTCAACCACATCAGTATCATGTTCAGCCGCCTCGGTGGTACACACAGCCACCTCGGTGTCACACGCAGCCACCTCGGTGTCACACGCAGCCACCTCCGTGTCATACACAGTCACCTCAGTGTCACATGCAGTCACCTCGGTGTCACACACCATCACCTCGGTGTCACACGCAGCCACCTCGGTGTCACTCACAACCACCTCAGTGTCACTCACAGTCACCTCGTTGTCATACGCAGCCACCTCGGTGTCAGTCACAGCCACCTTGGTGTCACACGCAGCCACCTCGGTGTCACACGCAGTCACTTCGATGTCACTCACAGCCCCCTCTGTCACATGCAGCCAGCTCAGTGTCACTCACAACCACCTCGGTGTCACTCACAGCCACCTCAGTGTCACACGCAGCCATCTCAGTGTCGAATGCAGTCACCTCAGTGTCACACGTAGTCACCTCGGTGTCACACGCAGTCACCTCTGTGTCACACGCAGTCACCTCGGTGTCACACGCAGCCACCTCGGTGTCATGCACAGACACCTCGGTGTCACTCACAGCCACCACAGTGTCACATGCAGCCAGCTCAGTGTCACACGCAGCCAGCTTGGTGTCACACGCAGCCACCTCAGTGTCACACGCAGCCACCTCGGTGTCACACGCAGCCACCTCGGTGTCACACGCAGCCACCTCAGTATCACACACAGCCACCTCAGTGTCACACATAGCCACCTCAGTGTCACACACAGCCACCTCAGTGTCACACGCAGCCACCTTGGTCTCACATGTAGTCACCTCGGTGTCACCAGTGTGACAGTATATATGGAAGTATGTGTAACTGCGGGAGCGGGTACCAAACCTTCTGCCCTGAGCAGGCTTGTGTCATGAAATCAATAATAACAAGAAAAGGTTGTTTTGCAGCGTGAATCTTTCTGGATTCACTATGCTGTGCATTATTCCGCGGTCTAGTGGTTGGGTCCGGAATCGTAGTCTTTTCTTTGTTTTTTGTTTTTGTTTTAGCCCAGGTGGGCGTCGACGTCCCACCTTTTGGTGTCCTTCCGTGACATTGGCACGGTTCCTGCGGAAGCTCCCACCCTTGGGCGCCATCTTCAGATTCTTTTTTCCGCCGTTGGGTCTGGATCATTCCTGAGAGGCTCCAGAGTTTTGGACGGGAAAAGACACAGAAGAGTCGAATTTTGCAGGAAAAGTCTGAGAAGACGACGAAGAAGAACATATATAAGCAGGGAAGACGAAGAAGAAGGAGAACTTCGAGAACTTCGACGTCCAATGGAGAATGCGTGAGAAATGGACAACACCTCTTTCAAATTCTGCCGTAACTGCCACCACAAGTACGCGCAGAAGGACCAGCACCCAGTTTGCAACCTCTGCTTACCGGTCAACCATGAGAGCAAGGACTGCAACGCTTGCTTGGCCTTCACATCAAAGACTCTCCACGTCAGAGAATGACAGAGAAGGGCCAACTACACCATGCAGGGGAAGGGCCAACCACCGTCCCTTCGAGACCTGGGACTCTCGACCGACAAAGAAGACAACGTCGCTGGAGAAGACAACGGCTACACGGTCGTAGAGACCGATAAGAAAACTTCTAAAGAGGTAGGAGAGTCATCGACCCCAAAAGCCCCTGAATCAGACTCTCAAAAAACTGAGTCGAAGTCCTCGAAGGGAGCACTGGTGCCAAAAACCACGTCGGCTGCAGCTGCATCCAAGGACAGAGAACCCAGCGGATCCTTCGAGAAGGACTCCCAGGCGGCGAAGACCGGCGAAAAGCCAAGGTCGTCGAAGCACGTCCCCGAAAAGGATCGTTCTAAATCGAAAGAGAAGGCCCCAAAGGTCGCCTCGACGGCGACAAAGGAAACGAGGCCCATTTCGACGTCGACGTTGAAATACACGGCAAAGAGACCAGCCGAACAGTCCGACGCCGAACAGTCCGCCGAACTGGAAAGAAAGAAAAAACGGCTCGAGGCCGAAATGGATAGCATCCTACAAAGAAAGAAGGAGTTCGACGAACGACTCAAACAGTTCACGATTCCGTAGAAAACACCGACGGTTATCGTCAAAGGAGAAGAGGAGGAGGATTTCGAGGCCGAAGAGCCGCAGAAAAGCCCCAAACACTAGAACATCAAGAGGATGAAGACTTCTACTATGAGGAGGAGGGTGACGACGACCAGAGGACGTTCCTCGGGTCGGCATCCTCGGGGATACAGGACCTGGAATGGCAGGTCCTCGACACCGAAAGTCCAGAAGAGGGCGTAGACAAGTACCCTTCGAGGCCTTCGCCACCAGACGACATTGGGGCGTACAATATGGTGATCAAGAACGCGGCAACAGCATCTGGAGTCAAACTTGAAGAAAAACAAAAGTCTGACTTCCTATTGGAGACCCTACTTCCCACGCAGACCAGGAGCCAGTATCTCCCAATGCTTGAAAGTGTCATGGCTCAGGGGAAGGAGGCGTTCAAGGAACCGGCGACATGCAGGTCCGTTACGCCGAGGACGGAGAAGAAATACAAACACTCCACGAAAGATCCCCCGTACATCAGAGGGACAGTCCTGGCAGACTCCATTATCACGGCAACCGCAAGGAAGAGGGGAAATGTGCCGACGACATCAGGGCCACCGCCAGACAAGGAAAGCAGGAGGATGGACCTGACTGGGAGAAGATAGAAAGGAATGCAGCAATGCATTGGTGCATGGCGAACTCAAACGCTCTACTGAATAGGCACCAGTACCAAATCCTGGACCAAATTGGGCAGCTGATGAAGCACATCCCACAAGAGTACCAACATAGAGCCTCACACCTCGTGGAGGAGGGCAAGAATGTGGCGAACGCTTGCCTCAAAACAGCCTTGGATGCAGCAGACACATCCAGCAGGCTGATGATGTTGGGAATCACAGAAAGAAGGCATGCCTGGCTCAGGATCTCAGGTTTCAAACAAGAGGTTCAGCACAGCATTGTTAGCACCCCATTCAATGGGGAGACACTGTAGGTCCATGGGGGCCTTACAATTCAGAGGGATGAAGAGGGGTACCCCGTCACGGAGACCGAACGGAAGAGGGGGAAACCAGCCAGGAACGTCGCACCAGACCTTCCAGCAGTCCAACCAGGGAGATAACCAGGCACAGCAGGGACACCAAAAACAAAACTGGCACAACCAGCAAAGGGGCCACTCCTTTCGCGGGAGAGGAAACGGACGTGGCCAGAACAAAAGAGGAGGCCATCAAGCCACCTCTAAGTTACTCCGTCACACAGTATGTGCCCACCCGCATGATCCCTCCCAGGTTGGAGCACAAAAGGACCAACACAGGGTTACACGGACCAAATACCATGGAACATGTAACACCAGTAGGAGGCAGGCTAAGTCATTTCTTCAGAGAGTGGAGGAAGATAACAACAGACAAGTGGATACTGAACATCATACAGTTGGGATACTTTATAGAACTGGAAAGGACATCGCCAAACAGAAAACCAAAAAAGAGAGTGCAGTCATGGAAAGAACTGGAACTGCTTCATAGGGAAGCGGAGGAACTGCTCCAAAAGGAGGCGATCCAACCAGTACCATACCGAGAAAGGAACAAGGGAGTGTACTCAACCTACTTCCTGGTACCAAAGGTGGACGAAACACTGAGACCCATCCTGGACCTAAGGTTCCTAAACAAATACATAAAAACACAAAAGTTCAAAATGACGTCTCTACAGGAGGTCATTCCCCGGATAGGGGACGGAGATTTCATGGCCACCATAGACCTCAAAGACGCCTACCTGCACATCCCGATGAACAGACGGCACAAACATCTGCTCAGATTTACCATCAACAAACATCACTACCAGTTCCAGCACCTGGCGTTCGGACTAAAATCCGCACCAAGGGTCTTCACCGAGTGCCTCACAGCAGTGGCAGCGCACCTGAGAAGGGAAGGGATCCATGTATACCCTTACCTGGGCGACTGGCTAATAAAGACAAATTCACACAGGACATGCAAGGAACATGCCCAGTACGTGACAAAGACTTTGATGGACCTGGAATTCTCCATTTACTGGGGGGAATCCTCTATGGAACCAGAGCAAGTAAAAATCTTCCTAGGAGCACAGATCAACACCATACAGAGCAAGGTGTTCCCCAGCGACAAGAGGACACAGGCGCTACTGAAGGAGACGCGCCTCTACCAGAAGGGGCGAGCTCTGACAGTGAGGACAGCGAGCAAGGTCATGGGCATGATGGCCTCATGCATACATCTAGTACCAAATGTACGCCTCCACGTGAGACCATTCCAAGAATGGCTGCAAGAACAATGGTCACAAGCTACAGGGAGTTGGGAAGATCTAGTGGTTGTAACGCACGCAGTGCAGGGGAGATGTCGTGGTGGAACATGAAGAACTTAACAAGGGGAAAGCCTCTAACACCACCGACCCCAACGGTGACCATCACCACAGAAGCATCCCAGAAGGGATGGGGAGCGCACATGAGCAAGCTCAGGGTGAGGGGTCTCTGGACTCCAGTGGATGCGGTCAAACACATCAACTACCTGGAACTGAAGACCATGTTCCTCGCCCTGAAAGCCTTCCAGAAAAAAATTGTACAGCCAGAGAGTGTTGATCCAGACGGACAATGCGACGACGATGTTTTACATCAACAAGCAGCGAGGAACGCAATCTCTGCCGCTATCGAACCTAGTGCAGGAGATATGGAGATGGGACATCACACTAAAGATAGACCTGCTAGCCATGCACCTACCAGGGAAAGACAATGTGGAGGCAGACTGGCTCAGCAGACAGACATCGGCGTCCCACGAGTGGGAGCTCAATGCACAGGAAACGCTAAGGCTATTCAGAAGGTGGGGAACACCGACTATAGTCCTATTTGCAACACTCCTGAATGCAAAATGCCAAAGCTTCACCTCCAGGCAACCAGGGGAAGGTTCCCTGGGGAATGCTCTATGGATAAGCTGGTCAAGGACATTTGCTTACGCTTTTCCCCCCCGATACCACTGATACACAGGGTACTCAACAAGTGCAGAACCAGCAACATGACTCTGATCCTGGTGGCACCACAATGGGCCAGGCAGACATGGTACTCACAGATAATGGAAATGGCACAAGGTGCCCCCCACAAGTTCGGGAGAAGAAAAGACCTACTGTCCATGCAAAACAGAGAAGTATTACACCCAGAACAAGAGAGCCTCAGCCTAGCAGCATGGCTCCTGAAGACATAGAGTTCGCGCACCTGAGGTTACCGGAGAGCACCCTGCGGGTACTGCGAGAGGCAAGGAGGCCTAGCACACGAGGTGCTATGTGGCGAAATGGAGAAAGTTTACAGAATGGTGCAGCAAGAAGAAGCTTCACAGAAAGATGACAAGGGAATCAACGGTGCTAAGATATCTCACGCACCTGCTGAAAGCAAAGCTAAGCTCATCCTCGCTGAGAGTACACCTGGCAGCAATTGTGGCCTACACAAGAGGAGAGACTGGAAAGAGTTTCTTTACGTCACAGATAGTAAAGAGATTCATGGAAGGGGCAAAAAGGATTGCGCCTCCTAAGAGGACGCCGCCACCAGCATGGAACCTTAATCTAGTCCTGACAGAGCTCATGAAGGCGCCTTTTGAACCAATTCATAAGGCCTCGTTACAAATGCTGACAATGAAAACAGCCTTCTTGGTGGCTATCACCTCCCTGCGCAGGGTGAGCGAACTACAGGCGCTAACGCTGCAAGAACCTTATATCCAAATACACAATGATAGGGTGGTGATGAGAACGGACCCACACTTCATGCCGAAGGTGGTGTCGAGGTTTCACATCAACCAAACAGTTCAAATATCAAGTTTCTTTCAAAAACCAACCACAAGCGCAGAGAGGGCACTCCACACCCTGGACGCTACAAGGGCAGTAATGCACTACACAGAAAGAACAAAGGAACACAGGAAGACGAAACAGTTCTTTGTGTCCTTCGCAAGCAGTTTCCTGGGTAAACCAGTAACAAAGGGGACCATCGCACGATGGATCGCAATGACTATTCGATTCTGCCACAAACAAGCAGACCAATAGCTAGCGGAGGAGGCGCGTGCCCACTCAACTAGGAAAAAGGGAGCAACGATAGCCTTCCTGGCTAACACTCCCATTCAAGATATGGGCCTCAGTGCACACGTTCACTAAGCACTACTGTGTGGATATACAAATAAACAAGGAAGCAGAAGTAGGACAGAAAGTGCTTCAACATATATTCGACAGTCAACGCTCATCTTCCACCCAGCTGCCACAAAAATAACAAACCGTTACACAGTCTATGCACAGCATAGTGAATCCTGAAAGATTCACGCTGCAAAACGAATAGTTTCTTACCTGTCGGTGTAGTTTTGCAGCTTGAAGATCATTCTGGATTCACTAGCGAACCCACCCACCTCCGCCAGAAAGATGAGGCTGGAGAATCAGGTGGTAAAAGACAAGGTCAACACTGAAACAGATACCTTTAACGGCGAAGCGGATTAAAAAACGTACTTGAACATTGCCATGGATTCGCAAAAACTCAAAACGAGAAAAAAAAGAATCCGAAGATGGCGCCCAAGGGTGGGAGCTTCTGCAGGAAGCGTGCCGACATCACGGAAGGACACCAAAAGGTTGGACGTCGACGCCCACCTGGGCTACAAGAAAAAGAAAAGACTACGATTCTGGACCCAACCACTAAACCGCGGAATAATGCACAGCATAGTGAATCCAGAAAGATCTTCAAGCTGCAAAACTACACCGACAGGTAAGAGACTATTCGTTTCTTTTTTTAGTGAAATAAGAGAGGTAGGTGTGTCCAAATGTTGGATGATGGACCCACAACAGTGAGCAGGGAGGGGGATGCTGGCTTCCTGGCCTGTGTGGACCGAACTCTTCACTGTCCTATTGTGTGTGTCTCAGCCAGTTCCTTCCACTGCTCGTGTGAGCTGTGACTGTCCTGTTAGGGAGAAATGAGGCTGCGGTAGGCAGATCCCGCAGAGCTGCTGTACGCTTTCATCTTCCGAGCGCCTTCCTTGCCAGGTCCTCTCTCGGGTCGTCCAGGGATTCTCGGGGGGGGGGTCACTAGGTTTTCTAACCAGTCTAGGCATCTCACACGCCCTTCGGTCCTGGCTTTGAAGACACATGGACCAGTCTGAACTTCTCTTGGGACAGATGAAGCTTTCATTTATAGAAAAGGCTGCTAGTCCACACCTCGCCACTAGATGGCAGGCAAGGCCCATCATGCACATGTGGAGAATCCTCAAACTTCAGGAGTTTTGTCACAGAGCCATGTGGGAGGTAGAAAGCCCGGCGAGGGAGAGGCCCTGGAGATGCCTGCACTGGCCAGTCCACTCAGGGGCCCCTGGCTGGGGCCATCCTGCAGTGCTAAGGAACCTGAAGATGCAGTGTGGTGAGTGAGGACAAACAACTGAGAGCAGGAGAGGGCTGTGAAGGAACCGTAGAACCCCTGGTAACTATCAGTCACTGGACCCCTGGTAACACTCAGTCACTGAACCCATGGTAACTATCAGTCACTGAACCCCTGGCAACTATCAGTCACTGAACCCCTGGTAACCATCAGTCACTGAACCACCCCTGGTAACTATCAGTCACCGAACCCATGGTAACTATCAGTCCCTTAACCACAGGTAACTGTCACTCACTGAACCCCTGGTAACTATCAGTCACTGAACCCCTGGTAACTATCAGTCACTGGACCCATGGTAACTAGCAGTCCCTTAACCACAGGTAACTGTCAGTCACTGAACCCCTGGTAACTATCAGTCACTGAACCCCTGGTAACTATCAGTCACTGGACCCCTGGTAACAATCAGTCACTGAACCCATGGTAACAATCAGTCACTGAACCCATGGTAACTATCAGTCACTGAACCCCTGGTAACCACCAGTCACTGAACCACCCCTGGTAACTATCAGTCACTGAACCCATGGTAACAATCAGTCACTGAACCCATGGTAACAATCAGTCACTGAACCCCTGGTAACCATCAGTCACTGAACCACCCCTGGTAACCATCAGTCACTAAACCACCCCTGGTAACTATCAGTCACTGAACCCATGGTAACTATCAGCCACTGATCCCCTGGTAACTATCAGCCACTGATCCCCTGGTAAATATCAGTCACTGGACCCATGGTAACAATCAGTCACTGAACCCATGGTAACTATCAGTCACTGAACCCATGGTAACAATCAGTCACTGAACCCATGGTAACTATCAGTCACTGAACCCCTGGTAACCATCAGTTACTGAACCACCCCTGGTAACTATCAGCCACTGATCCCCTGGTAACTATCAGCCACTGATCCCCTGGTAACTATCAGCCACTGATCCCCTGGTAACTATCAGTCACTGATCCCCTAGTAACTATCAGTCACTGATCCCCTGGTAACTATCAGCCACTGATCCCCTGGTAACTATCAGTCACTGATCCCCTAGTAACTATCAGTCACTGATACCCTGGTAACTATCAGCCACTGATCCCCTGGTAACTATCAGCCACTGATCCCCTGGTAACGCTCAGTCACTGAACCCCTGGTAACTATCAGTCACTGGACCCCTGGTAACTATCAGTCACTGAGCCCCTGGTAACTATCAGTCACTGGACCCCTGGTAACTATCAGTCACTGAACCCCTGGTAACTATCAGTCACTGGATCCCTGGTAACTCTCTGTCACTGAACCCCTGGTAACTGCCAGTCACTGGACCCCTGGTAACTGTAAGTCACTGAACCCCTGGTAACTGTCAGTCACTGGACCCCTGGTAACTGTCAGTCACTGAACCCCTGGTAACTATCAGTCACTGAACCCCTGGTAACTCTCAGTCACTGGACCCCTGGTAACTCTCAGTCACTGGACCCCTGGTAACTATCAGTCACTGAACCCCTGGTAACTCTCAGTCACTGAACCCCTGGTAACTCTCAGTCACTGGACCCCTGGTAACTATCAGTCACTGGACCCCTGGTAACTCTCAGTCACTGAACACCTGATAACTATCAGTCACTGAACCCCTGGTGACTATCAGCCACTGGACGCCTGGTAACTATAGTTCAAGTTCAGGGATTTGTATAGCGCACTGCTCACCCAGAGGGTCTCAAGGCGCTTGGGGAAGGGGGGGTTCAGTTTTTGTCGAATAGCCAGGTTTTGAGTTCTTTTCTGAAGGAGATGTGGTTCTGAGTAAGGCGGAGGTGAGTAGGGAGTGAGTTCCAGGTCTTGGCTGCAAGGAAGGAGAAGGACTTGCCACCCATGGTGGATTTTCGGATGCGTGGGACTACGGCGAGGGCTTGATAGGACGATCTAAGTTGGCGGGTGGGTGTGTAGAAGGACAGTCGGGTGTTGAGGCATTCGGGTCCTAATTTGTAGAGGGCCTTGTGTGCGTGGGTGTAATGTAATTCTCTTGTTGACGGGAAGCCAGTGGAGGTCTTTTAGGTGTCCGGTGATGTGATCTTGGCGGGGGATGTCCAGTATGAGTCTTGCTGATGCGTTTTGGATGCGTTGGAGTGTCTTCTGTAGTTTTGCTGTGATTCCGGCGTATAGTGTGTTACCATAATCCAGTCGGCTCGTGACCAGTGCGTGGGTGACAGTCTTTCTTGTTTCGAGGGGGCTCCAACGGAAGATCTTTTTGAGAATACGGAGTATGTTGAAGCAGGAGGATGAGACTGCGTTGACTTGTCTGGACATCGAGAGAGAGGAGTCTAGGATGAAGCCCAGATTGCGTGTGTGGTCAGTGGGTGTGGGTGCTGTGCCCAGAGGAAAGGCCACCATGAGTCGTCCCAGGCAGAGGGGGAAGATCCTAGGATGAGCACCTCCGTATTGTCCGAGTTGAGTTTTAGGCGGCTATGTTTCATCCATCACTGGACCCCTTGTAACTATCAGTCACTGAGCCCCTGGTAACTATCAGTCACTGGACCCCTGGTAACTATCAGTCAATGAACCCCTGGTAACTATCAGTCACTGAACCACCCATGGTAACTATCAGTCACTGATCCCCTGGTAACTATCAGCCACTGATCCCCTGGTAACTATCAGCCACTGATCCCCTGGTAACTATCAGCCACTGATCCCATGGTAACTATCAGCCACTGATCCCCTAGTAACTATCAGTCACTGATCCCCTGGTAACTATCAGTCACTGATCCCCTGGTAACTATCAGCCAGTGATCCCCTGGTGACTATCAGTCACTGATCCCCTAGTAACTATCAGTCACTGATCCCCATGTAACTATCAGCCACTGATCCCCATGTAACTATCAGCCACTGATCCCCTGGTAACGCTCAGTCACTGAACCCCTGGTAACTATCAGTCACTGGAGCCCTGGTAACTATCAGTCACTGAGCCCCTGGTAACTATCAGTCACTGGACCCTTGGTAACTATCAGTCACTGAACCCCTGTTAACTCTCAGTCACTGAACCCCTGGTAACTCTCAGTCACTGGACCCCTGGTAACTCTCAGTCACTGAACCCCTGGTAACTCTCAGTCACTGGACCCCTGGTAACTATCAGTCACTGAACCCCTGGTAACTATCAGCCACTGGACGCCTGGTAACTATCAGTCACTAAACCTCTGGTAACTATCAGTCACTGAACCCATGGTAACTCCTAGTCACTGAAACCCTGGTAACTATCAGTCACTGGACCCCTTCTAACTATCTGCCACTGAACCCCTGGTAACTATCAGTCACTGGACCCCTGGTAACTATCACTCACTGGACCCCTGGTAACTGTCAGTCACTGACCCCTGGTAACTATCAGTCACTGAACCCATGGTAACTGTCAGTTACTAAACCCATGGTAACTATCAGTCACTGGACCCCTGGTAACTATCAGTCACTGAACCCCGGGTCATTATCAGCCACTAGAGACCCAGCAACTCACAGCAGGCTGCAGCAGAGGGCTGTGAAGGAACCCTAGAACCCCTAGTAACTATCAGTCACTAAACCTCTGGTAACTACCAGTCACTAAACCTCTGGTAACTATTAATCAGTGAAACCCTGGTAACTATCAATCACTGAACCCCTGGTAACTATCAGTCACTAAACCTCTGGTAACTATCAGTCATTAAACCTCTGGTAACTATCAATCACTGAAACCCTGGTAACTATCAATCACTGAACCCCTGGTAACTATCAGTCACTAAACCTCTGGTAACTATCAGTCACTAAACCTCTGGTAACTATCAGTCACTGATCCCCTGGTAACTATCAGTCACTGAACCCCTGGTAACTATCAGTCACTGGACCCCTGCCAACTATCGGTCCCTGAACCCCTGGTAACTATCAGTCACTGGACCCCTGCCAACTATCGGTCCCTGAACCCCTGGTAACTATCAGTCACTTAACCCCTGTTAACTATCAGTCACTGATCCCCTGGTAACTATCAGTCACTGAACACCTGGTAACTATCAGTCACTGAACCACCCCTGGTAACTATCAGTCACCGAACTCCTGGTAACTATCAGCCACTGATCCCCTGGTAACTATCAGCCACTGATCCCCTGGTAACTATCAGCCACTGATCCCCTGGTAACGCTCAGTCACTGAACCCCTGGTAACGCTCAGTCACTGAACCCCTGGTAACTATCAGTCACTGGACCCCTGGTAACTATCAGTCACTGGACCCCTGGTAACTATCAGTCACTGGACCCCTGGTAACTATCAGTCACTGAGCCCCTGGTAACTATCAGTCACTGAACCCCTGGTAACTATCAGTCACTGAACCACCCCTGGTAACTATCAGTCACTGAACCCATGGTAACTATCAGCCACTGATTCCCTGGTAACTATCAGCCACTGATCCCCCTGGTAATTATCAGCCACTGATCCCCTAGTAACTATCAGTCACTGATCCCCTGGTAACTATCAGTCACTGATCCCCTGGTAACTATCAGTCACTGATCCCCTGGTAACCATCAGCCAGTGATCCCCTGGTAACTATCAGTCACTGATCCCCTAGTAACTATCAGTCACTGATCCCCATGTAACTCTCAGTCACTGAACCCCTGGTAACTATCAGTCACTGGACCCCTGGTAACTATCAGTCACTGAACCCCTGTTAACTCCGCAGTCACTGAACCCCTGTTAACTCCGCAGTCACTGGATCCCTGGTAACTCTCAGTCACTGAACCCCTGGTAACTGTCAGTCACTGGACCCCTGGTAACTATCAGTCACTGAGCCCCTGGTAACTATCAGTCACTGGACCCCTGGTAACTATCAGTCACTGAACCCCTGGTAACTCTCAGTCACTGGACCCCTGGTAACTATCGGTCACTGGACCCCTGGTAACTCTGTCACTGAACCCCTGATAACTATCAGTCACTGAACCTCTGGTAACTATCAGCCACTGGACGCCTGGTAACTATCAGTCACTAAACCTCTGGTAACTATCAGTCACTGAGCCCCTGGTAACTATCAGTCACTGGACCCCTGGTAACTATCAGTCACTGGACCCCTGGTAACTATCAGTCACTGAACCCCTGGTAACTCTCAGTCACTGGACCCCTGGTAACTATCGGTCACTGGACCCCTGGTAACTCTGTCACTGAACCCCTGATAACTATCAGTCACTGAACCTCTGGTAACTATCAGCCACTGGACGCCTGGTAACTATCAGTCACTAAACCTCTGGTAACTATCAGTCACTGAACCCCTGGTAACTATCAGTCACTAAACCTCTGGTAACTATCAGTCACTGAACCTCTGGTAACTATCAGTCACTGAAACCCTGGTAACTATCAGTCACTAAACCTCTGGTAACTATCAGTCACTAAACCTCTGGTAACTATCAGTCACTAAACCTCTGGTAACTATCAGTCACTGAAACCCTGGTAACTATCAGTCACTGAAACCCTGGTAACTATCAGTCACTAGAGACCCAGCAACTCACAGCAGGCTGCAGCAGAGGGCTGTGGAGGAACCCTAGAACCCCTGGTAACTATCAGTCATTCAATCAATCAATCAATCCTTTTGTATAGCGCACTACTCACCCGTGAGGGTCTCAAGGCGCTGGGGGAGGAGGGGGGGAGCAGCTACTGATCAAACAGCCAGGTCTTGAGTAGTCTCCTGAAGGTTAGGAGGTCTTGGGTCTGTCATAGGTGGGCAGGGAGGGTGTTCCATGTCTTGGCAGCGAGGTAGGAGAAGGATCTGCTGCTGGAGGAGGTCCTGTGGATGTGTGGGATGATGGCGAGGTCGGAGAATTGAAGCTAGCGGTTGGGAGTGCAGAAGTTGAGACGCTTGTTGAGGTATGCTGGTCCGGTGTTGGGGAGTGCTTTGTGTGCGTGGGTGAGGAGCTTGAAGGTGATCCTCTTGTTGACGTGGAGCCAGTGCAGATCCTTCAGGTGGGCAGTGATGTGGGTGTGGTGGGGGATGCCGGGAACGAGGTGTCCAGAGGCGTTCTGTATATACTGAAGTCTTTTCTGAAGTTTGGCCGTGGTTCCAGCCTGGAGGGCATTGCCGTAGTCCAGCCTGCTGCTGACGAGGGCCTGGGTGACCGTTTTTCTGGTACTGGTGGGGATCCATCTGTAGATTTTGCGGAGCATGCGGATGATATTGAAGCAGGAGGAGGAGACGTCGTTGACTTGTTGGGTCATTGAGAGTGATGAGTCCAGGATGAACCCCAGGTTGCATGCGTGGTCGGTGGGCGTCGGTGCAGCTCCAAGCACGGCCAGCCACCAGGAGTCGTCCCAGGCAGAGGGGGAGGAGCCGCGGATGATTACCTCCGTCTTGTCCGAGTTTAGTTTCAGGCGACTGTACTCCATCCAGTCGGCGACGGCCTTCAGTCCGTCGTGGAGGTTCCTTTTGGAGCTGGCAGGGTCCTTGGTGAGTGAGAGGATTAGCTAGGTGTCGTTGGCATGGGAGACGTTGCTGAGGTTGTGCGAGCTGACGATGTTGGCCAGTGGAGCCATGTAGACGTTGAAAAGGGAAGGGCTGAGGGGTGACCCTTGAATCACGCCGCAGATGATCTTGGTGGCTTCATAGCGGAATGGGGAGAGGCGGACCCTCTGGGTTCTGTCGGTGAGGAAGAAGGTGATCCAGCCCAGGGCCTTGTCGTTGATTCCTGCGTCGTGGAGGCGTGTGCGAAGGGTGTGGTGGCAGACAGTGTCGAAGTCGATGTGAGGTCCAGGAGAATGAAGGCCGCGGTTTCGCCATTGTCCAGCATGGTCTTGATGTCATCGGTGGCAGCGGTGAGGGCAGTTTCGGTGCTGTGCTTGCTGCGGAATCCTGATTGGGACTGGTCCAGGATGTTGTTTTCCTTGAGGAAGTGGGATAGTTGCTTGTTGACGATCTTTTCAATGACTTTTACCGGGAACGGAAGCAGGGAGATGGGACGGACGTTTTTGAGGTCCTTTGGGCACGATGTGGGTTTCTTGAGTAGTGTTTTGATCTTAGCGTGCTTCCAGCTCTCTGGGAATGTGGCGGTCTCGAAGGAGTTGTTGATGATCTTCCGGAGTTGGGGTGCGATGATGCGGATGGCTTTGTTGAAGATGTGGTGAGGGCAGGGGTCAGATGGTGAGCCTGACTGGATGGTGTTCATGGTCTTGATGGTATCGTCGTCGTTGATGTGGGTCCAGGAGGTCAGGAGGTTTGTAAGCCTGGGGGTTTGTGAATCGATGGTGTTAGCGGCTGTTGGTAGAGTCTGGGTGTTGAAGCTGTCATGGATGTCTGCGATCTTGCAGTAAAAGAAGGAGGCTAGTGAATCACACAGGTCTTGCGGCGGTGGGATGTCGTTGGCGCTGGAGCTGGGGTTGGAGAGTTCCTTCACGACGTTGAAGAGCTCTTTGCTGTTGTGTGCATTTTTGTTGATACGTTCCTGGAAGGAGGTCCTTTTGGTGACTCGAATGAGTTGGTTGTGCTTGCGGCTGGCATCCTTGAGGGCAGCGTGGTTGTCCGGTGTCTGCTCATGGCACCACTTCTTCTTGAGTTTTCGGCAATTCCATTTGGACTCCTGGAGATCGGTGGTGAACCAGCTGGTCTTTCTGTCAGTATGTCTGTTTGAGGGTTTATTGTTTGGGACAAGAGTGTTGGCGCAGTCGTCGATCCACTGCCTAAGGTTGCGGGTGGCTGTATTGGTATTGGCGGTGTCGGTAAGTAGGTCGCGGGCGAGGGTGGTGATAAGGTTGTCCTCGGTGATCCTCTTTCAGCTGCAGTGGGGGATTCGTTGTGGGTGGTGCTGCATGGTGGGTTTCTTGAAGGTGAAGTGAACGCAGTGGTGGTCGGTCCAGTGGAGTGCGGCGGTGTGGTTAAAGGTGATGTGTTTGCTGGTGGGGAGGATAGGGTCTAGCGTGTGTCCGGCGGTGTGGGTGGGGACTGTTACGAGCTGTTTGAGTCCAAGGTTTGCGATGTTGGCGAGCAGGGCTATGGAGTTGCTGTCGCCGGTTTTCTCGAGGTGAAAATTCAGGTCTCCGAGGAGGATGTAGTCCGTGGACGCAATGGCGTGTGTGCTGACGATGTCACTACAGACCCAGCAACTGACAGCAGGCTGCAGCAGAGGGCTGTGGAAGGAATCCTAGAACCCCTGGTAACTATCAGTCACTAGAGGCCCAGTAACTCACAGCAGGCTGCAGCAGAGGGCTGTGGAAGGAACCCTACAATGCCTGGTAACTATCAATCACTAGAGGCCCAGCAACTCGCAGCAGGCTGCCGCAGAGGGCTGTGGAAGGAACCCTACAATGCCTGGTAACTATCAGTCACTAGAGACCCAGCAACTCACAGAAGGCTGCAGCAGAGGTTGGTGGAAGGAACCCTAGTACCCGATCAGTAGGGCCACTGAATTATGCAGCAAGGGAGGGCCAAATTATGTGACAGGGTGGAGTAAATTATGCGGCAAGAAAAGACAAATTATGCAGCGTGATTAGGCACATTTTGTAATAGTATTACTTCATTATTTGGTACTTTTTAGGTCTCGCCTGGCGTTAGCAGCGCATGCGCTGCCCTCACCTTGCGAGGGCTTCTTGGAATCAATGCAATTTCAGAAGCTTGCTTTCTGCTCCGCCCGTGTTTTTCATTGGTGCGCGTCATTTTCCGTCAGCAATTATGCAAAACCTGGTGTTAAGATTGTCCAGGAGGCTTTTTAGTCCCTCCTTGTTACCACCCTGTCCACTTTTGTCCCCGCCCTCTGGGATTTCATCTTTTTCTTGCGGCAGGAGACATTGTCTCTTAATTAGCCCCTAAGCACGTTTTTCTTTTCTTACTGAGCTACTCTCACTTCAGGCATGAAGTGCTAATACAGTGTTTCTGGACTATGGCAGTGTAACGTTGGTATTAGTATATACATACACAATATTTATCTCCGTAGCCTAGTACAGTTTCCGCCTCCCTCGTTCATGATGGTGTTAGCATAATATAACAAAGGACATCTCTCGTTAGGATGCACGTGGGATCTCAGACTGTCTTCCCTATATACCCCCCACGATGCTTATATTATTTATCATATACCAACTGGCGGGTCTCGCTCGCTCCAAGAACTGCCACTTTTTTCCCATGCTGCCCTGTGTTTGTAGTCCATCTCTGAGTCACACTTCGTCATTCCACAACTCAGGACATCACCCCACGGACTGCACCTCTTCCTTGGCCCCAGACTGCAGTCTGTATACGCTATGTTAAATGAGAAAGGCATATCTTTGTATCTATCCAGCAGGGTCCTCAGGTTTGACAGTGTTTTCAAACTGATCTCCCTGTGTGTGATGAAGGCGTCCCTCTCAGCAGCCCTCACGCCACCCCTTATCTCGATTGAGTATTCTGGGAGCGTTTTAAGGCACGGCTGTGTACAGACTGACGACCCGTCCTGCAGCTGCCTGGCCCTGGGTAGCCTTGACTGTTCTTTCACCCCAGAGGCTGCACATTGCTCTAAGACCCTCTCCGCACGTTCCAGGTAGACAGATGCATGGGGCATGCACAGACTTCAAAGAGTGCAGCTGCAGCGTGATTCACTTCAGCGCAGCACTTCTCCTGCTGCGACAATATATTTGTGTATACATCATTTGAGCAGCAGGACACCCACCAGAGAGTTGTCTTGGTGCAACACGTGATTATGTTTTAGCTATTTCAGTGTCAGCCGGAATTAATTTATGGGGCACAGTGAGTTATTTATAGATAAATAAACTACGAGGGTGCTTTCTTCTACTTTCCACTCTACTGAAGAATTCATTCATGTGACCACATACCCGTGCAGTACAGCTTGTCTTTCAGACTTGGCAAACACAATTGGCTTGTGTTCCAGGGGTGTAGCTATCGACAGTACAGTAGGTGCAGTGGCACCGGAGACCTTTAGTCTAAGGGGTCCAACGCACCCCGCCTGTAGCTGTTTTTTTTGCAGCGTGAATCTTTCTGGATTCACGATGCTGTGCATTATTCCGCGGTCTTGTGGTTGGGTCCGGATTCGTAGTCTTCTGCTTTGTGATATTGTACCAGACACCACTGAGCAGACACAGGGTTCATTGACTGTGGTTATCCTCTGGAGGTGTACATTGACGTATTGTACACGCATAATTGTTACATTTTAACTTGTGAAAGATGGCCACTGACTGAAAAAAAGAATTGGAAGGTATTGCTAAACATTCCTGTATTTAACACATTTTAGAAAGCGATGATGCCAAGTTTTGTTTTCTCTGATAGGAGAAGAAACAAGCATTGATATAGCCAATAGGTCTCGCCTTTGGAACCTTATAAGTGTTTACCCATGCAAGAGTTAATGCTGTTGCACCTAGGTTATTGTGCTGCATAACTAAATACTTATTAGGTCCCAAAGGCGAGACGTATTGGCTATGCCAATGCTTGTTACACTTGTTAGCACTATCTGGACATAGTTTGTACCTCATCATTACCAGTATAACACCCAAATATGGCAATAAGCAACAGAAAGATGCCCAAATCAATCTTTGCAAAAGGCTTTCCACTGCGGGGTAGCACGCGCTGCTGCATTGTTAGTAGCATTTGAACCGTTTGAGCTAGGAACAAAATGTATTTTTTTGTTGTTAAAATCTGCAGATTATGGCGCAGATGATGGATTATTTGGCAAATGCGGAAATCTGTAATTATGCAAAAATCGCAGCTGTCGCACAATCGCTTAATTCCAGTGGCCCTGTCAGTGACTGGAGACCCACCAACAGCAGCAGTGCTGGGCCCAGAAGGCCCACAATCACAGCCAGTCTCTGCGAGCAGCCACACGAACCGTGTGATCCCCGTCCTATTTGCATCACATTTCAGCACATCACATGCCCTGCACTTTCAGAACTCAAACGCTTGTGTGTAAGCGGAAGTGGGCTGGGCCGCCACCTGCAGAGCTCACTGTCAAGGCAAGTTTTCAAACCTTGTGTAGATTTTTTTCTTTGAATCTTTCTAGCCTCTGCAGTGACAGGCGCTGGGAGTTATGTATAAGGACGTAAGATGCGTCAGTTTACACAGTTGACAAGTTAATGTGCTCTGAGAGCTGCGTAACGCGGCACCAGACGTCACCTCACGCTGACACTAAAGTGGGTATGAATTGTGTATACTGGGGTAAGGTGTGTCACCTCTCGCTAGTGATACGTTTACTGGTATTAAGGGATTCTGGGACCGCATCAGTTTCCACTTAAGCATCCTCTTTCCACATTTGCAACACAATCCGTCATCTGCTGCATAATTTATAGATTTTACCCTCAATTATTATATATTTTTTTTTTTAGCTCAAACGCATCAAAAGGTGCTAAAAAATAAAATGTGGTAACAGGTATTACTCCGCAGTGGATGGCTCTTCACAAACGTTACGTTACTTTTCATTTGCCTCTTTCTGTAATTAACCGCATGCGCGCTAGCGGTTTTCCCGCTGTGCGATGCGATTTTGAAAATCGCGCGTTACGTGACAAAGCCAGCTCGTCATGCGCGTAGCGTAGGTAACGCCCATGACGAGCTGGCTTTGTCATGCGCGTCGAAGGGGTTAAGTGTTAAACTTTTGCTAGTGAGGTGCAACCTTTGCTCAGGCAGGGTTATCCTGTGTAAAACAGATAAAATAATACGGTAATACTGTCACAAAATGTGCAACATAATTTGCATGACACATAATTTAGTCAAACCTGCGCATAATTGGTTCTTCGCTGTTGCATAATTTTAGTGGTCTCAGGGGATGCATTCTTAGACAAAATGTGCCACATAACTAGATACAGCAGCCTCCAGATGGCGCTGTGGCTCCACGAACTCCTCTCAGAGTTGGATTTAGCTTCAGTAGCCGCCAGATGGCGCTGTGGCTCCACGAACTCCTCTCAGAGTTGGATTTAGCTTCAGCAGCCGCCAGATGCCGCCAGGTGGCGCTGTGGCTCCATGAAGGCCTCTCAGTGGTGGGATTAGCTTTATTCAAGCACCTCAGAGTTGCACTTTCAGCCTCGGCGTCTTCCTGGGTTTTTAGGAAATGGCCATTTCCACTTACCTTGTATGTGGCTGCTGGGCCTTGGACGCCCTTCATGGACACGTGACATCAAAACGGGCTTCACTACAATTGGTTCTGTCTGGGAGAAGTTAAAGGCCAGCCCTGCTGCTGCCTTCCCTTCTGTTTTCCTTTGTTATTTGTATTTAATTGCATCGCCTCATTTCTTTTATATGAGTGATTATAAAACACACAGGGGCCGGTTCACAGAACTAATCTGAGACAAGATCCTGAATTTAGGACTTTTGGTAGTCACAGAAGGCATTTAGTAGTAGTAAAGTTAGGAGTTTGTTTTAAATTAGGATTTTGTCTTAAATTAGGCTTTCGTCTTAAATTAAATTTAAGTTAAACTCAAGTTTGTCTTAAATTTTGGTCTTAAGGCAAAATCCTAATTTAAGACAAAATCCTAACTTTTCTACCACTAAATGCCTTCTGTGAATACCAAAAGTAGTACAATTTAGGATTTTGTCTCAGATTAGTTCTGTGAATCGGCCCCATAGTCTTGCATTCAATACTTATATTGTTTCATTACCGTGGGCAAACATTTCTCCTTGTTACGCCTTCTCATGGGCTGTTGTGTGGGAAAACCCACCGCGACGCCCACGGGACGCCTCCTTGAGGCAGAGTAAGGCAAGTCCTACTGCACATCTGTGAGGCCATGCGCAGCCACGGAGGGCGGCTTTGCGTCGCCTCATAGATATGATTGAGAGGCCGGCATCAAATAAAGTGACGCTCCGGCGGTGTGGGCCTCAGATAAATGAGGGTCCCTGTCTGTTAGCGATAGAAGACGAGGGGTGAAGCCTCCATTGGTGCACTCGTGCTTGGCTCGTGCTAAGGCCCCCTAGTGGTACCTTCAAGGGGTGCACTGCACAGTCTGGGTATTTAACCCACAAGTATCCGCTCTGTGCTTCCGCTGCACCTTTCATTGCACGTCAGTGACGTATTGTAACTTGTGTGCGTTGTCCCTTTCTGGGGTTCACAACTCTTTCTGTTGTGGAATGTTTGACTCGACCCTGTGTCATTTCAGGGGTTGAACAAAATAGGGGAGACTCCCATACAGGCTGGCAAGGCGGTCTCTCACTTTCTGAAACAAGAATATTATTGTATCTCCTGCATGCTGCAAAGAAAACAAAACAACATTGTCAATACATTGTAGCAGTATTTTGGATTTATCCTGGGAAGTAACACCAATTGCCCAAGTTGTCAGTCAATCTTGCTATGTTGCATATTTTGTTTTCTGTAGCGCGGTTTGTCAATCTTCCGTTGCTGTTGATACTGATATGTTTGTTTTCAGATTTCAAGCAGATTGGTCCAATGAAATGTTGTGTTACTTCTGCTGATTACAAATTAACATGTATTCCTCTCTGTTTCAGGCAAGAAAGGCAAAGGCAAGGAGTAACGCCAGGAGCCTGTGACTACCCCACTCTCGCCCGCCGTCACCCCCGCAGGATGTGCAGCCCTCCTTTCCTGTTCCTGCACCCAGCCATACCACCCCACCTGTGCACCCCACCCCTCCTCAAACTTTCAGCACACTCCTAGACCCTTCCCTTGAACCCAGTCCCTCTTACAACAGTGATTCCCTTATACTGTCCCAGTGTGCTGCCCCCTCCGCAGCCCTCGTCGCCGCCTTGATGTAGCATGCTGAAGTGCCATTCTTGTGGAGGAAGGCATGAGCTATGAACCATCCACTCGCCAGCTCTGAATCCTGGTACTCTTGACAGGGTGGATGAGCTTCCTGACAATGGCATGTGCCCGCTTCTCCGCATTTATTGAGTGATGAGGCACTGTATGTATGAAGGCTGGGACCACTGCCCCCCCCATGCAGAGGGTCTGCGGAGTGTGCGTATGGCACTGACCTGCTCTCACAGTGCGTACGTGGTCTGTGTCGCTATGACGTACATGATCTGTGTCACTATGACATACATGGTCTGTGTCGCTATGACGTACATGGTCGGTGTCCCTATGACATATGTGGTCTGCCGCTATGCCGCTTCAGGTCTTGGTGGGCTTTGTCACTCTTGTATTAAATGTATAGACGTTCTTCATTCCCCAGAGCTGGGATTGCAGCACTGCGTTTACACACGGGTGTGACATCATCAGCATCACCAACTATTGCAGAGGTGTGATTGGTTACCCTACTCTGGGTGCAAGTAGATTCTGCCTCTGATTGGTTACACCTTTCCTTCTCATCTGCATTCCCATGACTTTAGTATCTCCACCCCATGCCCTCTCATCACAGTCCCCGGCCCTTCCATCACTCTCACTCCTCCATCATCACTTCCCGGCCCATCACTCCTTCTCATTGGCCATCACTCCCTTCTCCCCCTCGTCAGTCCCTCATATCTTCCATCGGTGCACCATGGCTAATTCATCCCTGCTGTTTTACTTTTCATGCTCTTCGTTGGATACTTTTTTCTATTTCATCAGATGTCCTGTCGCTCTCGTCACAGCACCCCCCTCCCCGGCATTCCCACCCCCTTCTTAATTCTGTGCCCTTCTTCTTCAACTCTCTCCTGTCCGCTTCTTTTCCTGCCCTCCATTCCTGATGATCCATCACTTCTTATTCTTTCTTTGACTTTACCGACTTCAGCTTAACTTCTTCTGTAACTCATTCTCTCCTGTCATTCTGTTTTCCTCGTCCACCATCTTTCCCACTCTCACTTCCACCACTCTCAAACTCTTACTCCTTCCCCTCTCCTTTCCGGCATGTTTCTAACCCTTGTAACTTCCCCCTGCTTCCCTCATTCAGCAGGGTGCTTTTCTCCTTTCTCCAAGTTTCTTGCACTTATTACTTCACCCTGCTTTGCTCCTTCAGCAAGGCACCTTTCACCAATTCAAACCATATACCCCCCTCTTGATTTGGTATCACTGCCTCTTTTCCCTCAAGTCTCTCACCATGATATCTTTCTGTCCTTTCTTACCTGTCACTTTCCCTGCTCCACTCTTTTCAAGACCAGCCCCTTTTTACCTTCACTTCCTGCCTCTTTCACATTTGTACATTCAGTGCACCCATTACCCCTTGTGTGATATTTCCTCTACTGACACCAAACTGAACTTTTTAAAATGTGTCTTTTCCAATAAAATTCTGTAAAAAAATACCCTTTCTATAGTGTCCGTGTGTTGGAATGTGTTTGTTGTAGTTCTCAGATCTTCTCAGTCGGCTGTTCGAACCCAGACATTGACTTAAGTTCTACTCACACACAATGACGTAAACACAGTTTTGCTTTATTGTTTCTTTCAGTGGTTTACACAATAATCATTTAAAAATACTAGGCATTCTGAGGAATGCATTGCCATGTGTCTTTGAGGCCTGGGGGGAGGTGCTTGTATTTTTCGGTGGGGGTTGCACTTTAGGCGACACCGGCGGTGGACGTGAGGGTCACAATGATCTGTCATAAATACGTTGGTTCCTGGACATATTATGTATGTATATGTGTATATTGTTAGAGGTAAATAACTTTATTTCAGAATAGCTAGTTAGAGGACACCTCCTGCTAAACAGAGAAACTGAATGCAATGTAAAAAGTTCCCAAACCTGTTTCACAGGAAGGCTATGGGTGGTTATATAGAAAACGTTTGGCCTTTTTGTCAGGTGGGAGAATTGCCTCTGTCCCTCATGTCTGCAGGGAAACATCCTTTACTACCCAACTTTTACAATGAAACACCATTACGACGCAACGTTTACAACGCAGTTATTACAACGCATTGCGCTGGAGGGCGCTCTCGGATAGGGAATAGTTTAATTACTATCCAACACCTTCCCTACTATCCACGGGGACTGGAGTTGGAATAGTAAATTAAACTATTCACTATCCAGCGCCCCCCAACGCAATGCGTTGTAACAACCTGCGTCGTAAAAGTTGCGTCGTAATGGCATGAGTTGTAAAAGCATGCGTTGTAACGACATACATCCTGTCTGCAGGCTGTCACTACACCTAGGCCCTTAGTTAAGGGGATTCGATGTAGGGCAGAACAGCAAATAACCTTACTGTGCTGCCCCACGCCAAAGTTAAAGGGCAAAAATGCACCATATTTATGCAATATGGTGAGTTCCTATTCTTTCTCCCTCCACTGGCGCCATTTTGGCTGCTTAGTGCCAATGCAGGCCCTTTGCACAATGGTGCACGGGTTCTTGTGATGACGGCAGAATTGTTTCTGTGCAGGAAGACCCCCCCTTCTTGCACCAAAACAATCCTAAGAGGCGCTTTCCTCCTTCTAGGTGAGCTGAAAAACGTAGCACACATGAAAAGAGGAAAAAACGAGGAGAAATACAGATATTTTTCGGCCCTTCTCCCGGTTTATATGATCTTGTAATTCTGTGGAAGCGTAAAAATCCATGAGTGTTGCTTGGGAACACCCACCGCAACGCCCATGTAACAGCTCCTAGGCTCTGAGGAAGTCAACGCAGTGATTTGTCCTGCCTTGCCTTACTCCATATCTTTGAGGCCGCGCAAAGACACGCAGGTTGACTTTTCGTCACCTCGTAGATATGATTTTGTAATCTGCACCACCGGAGAGCCACAAAAAGTGACATTCCAGCGGCGAAGGGTCTCTCAAATAAGCCCCGTGGTTCACAAGTGAAGAACACGGCAAGGGGTGTGCTTGAACACATTTGGGGGTGTTTGCGAGATGCGAACAGGGCTCAGAACCGCTATTCTCAACTGGTCACACCATGATCGGCCAAGTGTGCAAAAGCAAAGTCCAATTAACTCTATAGAAAGGTAGCAGCCAGCAAGGATGTACGTTGTTACAACGCATGCTTTTACCACGCATGCTTTTACAACGCAGGATTTTCAACACAAGTCGTTACAACGAATTGCGTTGGGGGGTGCTGGATAGTCAATAGTTTAATTTACTATTCCAACTCCAGTCCCCGTGGATAGTAGGGAAGGTGTTGGATAGTAAATTAAACTATTACCTATCCCAGAGCGCCCCCCAGCGCAATTCGCTGTAATGACTTGCGTTGAAAAACCTGCGTTGTACAGGCACTGCGTGGTGAAAGTTGCGTCGTAAAGGATGTTTCCCATCCAGCAAAGACACAGAAGTCAACACCTCGCCAAGTGCTGTGAAAGCGAAAATGACCATGGTAAAGATAAACTAAACCCAATAACTTTGGAACCAACATCTGGAGACGCTGGTCACGCGGTGGGGCGTTGTCTGCCTATGGCCACCATTAGCAGAGGTGACGTTGACTCCAAAATAAAAATCTTCATTTGTTCATCGTTTTTTCAGATTCAACCAGTAAATGTCAGAATAATGCACAACATATGAAGGTAGAAAGTTTCAAAACTATTGTGACCGGTAATTAAGTTAATTTTTATTGTCTGTCAATATGTGTGTTTATGTAGCATATACAGATGTTTTAGAGGACAGAGCCCTTCAGAATGGCAAAGTCCTGGTTCCCTATTCCAGGCGTCTGGTGTAGTTTCTTAGCTCGAGACAACATTAGCTAAAAAAAAGGGAATATGGCAGAGGGTTAGGGACCCTCGCACAAGCTGAGCTGCACTTAATAATCATTTTACCGGCCATGAGGAAACATGCCCACTAAATGGATTATACTCCGCGTATTGCTGAAAGGAGGGACTACCTATACCCCCACACCTACTCACCCACTCTTGGGGTCATGTGTGTACAGAGAAGCCCCATGCACCGCTGGTGTGTCACTTTTAATATGGGAGAAAGTTAATTTCCGAGTCGTGCTTCAAGCAGGCGTACGGTTTTGACGCAGCATGGATGTAAAAGTGAGTCAGTGAAATTTTGTAGATTTTACTGCGTCACTTTTACGAGGCTTCTTCAGGACGGAACGCCCCCCCTGCATACATTATAGCTGACGCAGGTATAATGTAGCGCAGGTCTTTATAACCTGACGCATCTCACTAGATGCGTCACGTTGCAAATCTGTCGCATAGTGGCGCATGGTTTACGACGCCACTGCGTCACAGAAGTGATGCAACGGTATTGTAAAGATGACGCAAGGGGCTTGTAAATCTACCCCATAGTTTTCTAAATTTATGAGGGAAAAATTCCAGAATGCAGGATGTGGTGGGCTAAGAAGCTCGGACTGGCTTGGCTAAAGGTGTAAAACATACCTGAGCCACTCCCTAATTTATTGTTCCAGGTAATTAACTTGTGTTTTTCACTTCACGAGCCTTGGTCGTGGAGTTGCCCCGAAGCCGGTATATATCCGCCTTCGGTGTGCGTACGTCTCTGGGTGGTTCCGTAACAGTGTGATGGCGGAACAGCTATCTGCTGTCACTAGCAGGGCTTTCCTGTAGCACACCGTGTTCTGCTATTTGTTCTGCACACAGAGGGAAGCCAGCAGGGGGCGGTATGATATATATCTAGCTACACTGAACGCTGCATGCTGAGGGCTGCTATAGTAAACATGACAAGGGAAGCAAGGAAACCTATACAGAGCTGTGGGTTCAAGGAGCAGGTGGTACTGCACAGGGTGCCTTAAGAGGCCTGGGGTGGGTGATAACCACAGCTCACCACTAGGCCAGCCTCGGGACGCAGCGGAGCACATGGCTCGACCAGGGCCTTGCGACACGGCTAGGTTGTGGTGCTCAGTCACAGCATAATGCCTGTGCTGGGAGAGGACGCCCCAGGGTGGTAGGACACCAGCACAGCACAAGTTCTGTGATGGGGCATCAGCACAAGGCCTGGTGCACTGTGTGTGTATGCACGTGTGCATGGTCAAACGTACTCTCCAAGGCCTGAAGCTGCACTACAACACAAGGCCTGGTGTGTGAGGCCAGCAGCACAGCACAGCACAAGGCCTGGTGTGTGAGGCCAGCTGCACAGCACCAGGCCTGGTGTGTGAGGCCAGCTGCACAGCACAAGGCCTGGTGTGTTAGGCCAGCTGCACAGCACCAGGCCTGGTGTGTGAGGCCAGCAGCACAGCACAAGGCCTGGTGTGCGAGGCCAGCTGCACAGCACAAGGCCTGGCGTGTGAGGCCAGCTGCACAGCACAAGGCCTGGTGTGTGAGGCCAGCAGCACAGCTCAAGGCCTGGTGTGTGAGGCCAGCGGCACAGCACAAGGCCTGGTGTGTGAGGCCAGCAGCACAGCACAAGGCCTGGTGTGTGAGGCCAGCTGCACAGCACAAGGCCTGGTGTGTGAGGCCAGCAGCACAACACAAGTCCTGGTGTGTGAGGCCAGCTGCACAGCACAAGGCCTGCCTGGGTCCCCTCTCCATCCCACCTCTAGGAGCTCAGCCTGGCATGAACTCTGGAGCAGAGGGCTTCACTCATCCTTCACTGGGACCCATTAGAAGTGGGTCTGGCTGAAATATCCATCTCTTCACACTTGCTGGTAACCCCTCTTACTCAAGGGCAGCCTCAGAGCTCTTGTTGACCTATGGTGACAGGTACACACTGGAGACTCCATTGTCTTGTTGAAATATAACTTCACAAAGCAAGGACTGACATAACCTCAGACATTCAGCCCCCTGAGAGGAGTTCCTTTCTCATTTCACATTGCCAGCACTATCCCCTCAGAGGCTGGTCAGGCAGGCAGAGGTCCTGGATGCCAGGCTGCAGTCAGCGTCCCTCGCTCGTCGTTTGGCACTTTCGTTGAAGCACTGGGGCACCTGTGCCAAGGAAGGCACTGTCCTGCCGCGCGGTGGCATGAGTGGAAATGTTCATCGATGCCCAGGAGTCGTGAGGTGAAGGGCCTGGCAGCATTTGAACAGTATTTAGAATGTGGCATTGGTCACTTCTTCCAAAGGGTGCTTGTGAAATGTCTGCAGATCTTCTGAGAAGATGATGGGTGAACCATTTGACACCTTCTTGTGACAGTCCTTGGAGGCCAGGCCAAGGCCATCTGTTGCATGCAAGACCACAGGGTGGTCAGGAGGAGTGGGGTTCAGAACACAAGACCACAGGGTGGTCAGGAGGACAGAGGGTGGGGTGCAGAACACAAGGCCTGGTCACTTGATCTGTTCCTGGCTCATGTCCTTATTGTTTGATCCCAAACTTTGAAAGCTGGGGGCGAAGGGAAGACTAAGACACCTCCAGAGAAGGCCTTTAAGGGTTCCAGGCCCAGGAGCATATTGGGTAACTTTGGGTGGGCCACTTCCAGGGGGGGGAAGCACATGCGTGTATGGGTGAGAGTCCTTCCACCAGACCTGTAGCCACCTTCTTTCAATGAGCAAGTCATGGAGCTGTTACTACCCAGGAGGAGGTCTCGCCGAACTGCGCGTTCCCAAACTCTACTGCGCAGAAGTCTTTAATGCCCGGCAATAAAGGGTTAATCCTCACTAGTCTCTTCCCATGAACTCCAGAACTCATTGACAAAGCATCTGCAGGGACATGGAGAACGCAAGAGGTCGCCCCACTACCCTCCATCTCACTGTCCTCGCCCTTTAAGCCGAACTGTAGACTTGGTAGTCACAAAGGGGCGCAGGGCTTCGCGATGTGGCCGTCCTTGGCTTATCTGGCTGTGCGAACGTTCCTGTAGTGGCACATGAGCAGATGTTTGAAGGTCTTCTTGAAGGTGGCGTTGCAGAGGGCATAGCAGGCCGGGTTGACGGTGCTGTTGACGTAGCAGAGCCAGTAGCCGAGCGACCACACCGTTTCGGGCACGCAGGTCTGGCAGAAGGTGTTGATCAGGACCATGACGTTGTATGGTGTCCAGGTGATGATGAAGGCCAGCAGGATGGCGAAGATGGTCCGGGTCACCTTCTTCTCCCTGGCGGCTATCTGGCGCTTCTTCCGCACCTGGTTGCGGGCAATGCTGGCAAACTTGCGGGCCACGTTGCCTGGGCCGGTGTTTGGAAGTGCGTTGGTTCCTGTGGCATCCGCTGGCACGATCTCGATGGCGGTGACGCACTCGCTGCCTGATTGCTTAGTAACTATCTTAATCTTGGACCACTTGGATGCCGGATTCAAGCGCGGGTGCGTCGGGCTCTGCTTGGGTGGTGGCGGCTGGCTGTCCTCCAGGGCCTTCTCCTTGGTGTTGTGTGTGATGCTGACCGTGCTGGACTCGTTGGAGGTCTCCTTCTCCTCGGTCTGTCCCGCAGCCTCCTCCTCGGCCAAGGGCTTCTCCTCCACGTTGCCGTTCCCTACCTCCTCTGGGACATCCGCGGCCCTCTTCGGAGAGTTGTGGTTTTTCTTTTTGCCCAAAGAGGTCTTGAGGAAAGAGAACGGCTTGGACTTCTTTGAAGATTTCATCTCCGGGTGGTTCCTTCTGACTCGGCTCTTGCTGGCCAGAGAGATGTGAATGTACAACACAGTCATGATGACCACCGGCAGGTAAAAGGCGGCGATGGCAGTGCCAAACGTCACGGCCGGGTTGGAGAGAAACTGGATGTAGCAAGTGCCTTCAGGCACTGTCCTCTTGCCCACAATGAACTGCCAGAAGAGGATGGCGGGGGCCCAGAGCACGAAGGACAGGATCCAGGCTGCGGCTATCATCAGACCCGCCATCTTGGTTGTCCGTCTTGCTGGGTAGGTCAGTGGCTTGGTGACACAAAAGTAGCGGTCAAAGCTTATGATAAGAAGGTTCATGACAGATGCGTTGCTGACCACGTAGTCCAGGGCCAGCCAGAGGTCGCAGACCACGGGTCCCAGCGGCCAGTACCCCTTGATGATATAGACCGAGTAGAGGTTCATTGAAAAGACCCCGATGATGAGGTCCGCGCAGGCCAAGCTGAACAGGAAGTAGTTGTTGACGGTCTGGAGCTGCCTGTTGACCTTGATGGACAGCATGACCAGGATGTTGCCCACCACCGTGACCAGGCTGAGGGAGCCCGTGATGGTGGCGATGAAGACGAGCTCCAGAGTCTTGTACTGGTCCGAAGGCTCCTGGACGGACACCTCGGTCGCATTCTTGACACCGGTGATGTTGTCTTCAGTCTGGTTCTCCATCTTCACCTGCCAGTGCTGGGCCGAGATGTTCTGCAGCGGATCTGAGGAGAAAGACAGAGAGGGTCAGTATCTGAGCCAATAAAAACATCAGTTTTATCTACGTCACATTCTGGAACAGTTAGTGATTGGTTGCCTGTGTAACCTTCAGTCGCACCAGGCACATTCTGTATTTTTATGCAATCTGCATGGGTCACATTCTGTAGCTGCAAAATTCTGCATTGGTTGCAAGTGTGCAGTTGGCATAGGTCAAAGTTTGCGTGGCACAACCAGTATTTAACACACCCTTCATTGGTCACAATCTGCACAGGTCACATTCTATTTGACTGCAATGTGCATCTTGTATAGTTGGCATAGGTCACATTATGCATTGGTCACAGTTTGCCTTTGTCACATTCTGTATCAGACACAATCGGGGGTTCCGGGTCTTCCCCTGTCCTGGCGGCGCCACAAGCTTTTATTCTCCATTTCAGCTAATTCCCTGTTAGGTTACCTGCCTGAGCACCAATTGCCTGTTACCCAAAACTCTGTGCGGGATCCATTATCACATTCTGCATCTGTCGCTTTCTACACAGATCACATTCTAGATCTGTCACATTCTACACAGGTCACATTCTGGATCTGTCACATTCTACCAAGGTCGCATTCTGGATATGTCGCATTCTACACAGGTTCCATTCTGGATGTCACATTCTAGATAGGTCGCTTCTGGATCTGTCACATTCTACACAGGTCACATTCTGGATCTGTCGCATTCTACACAGGTCACATTCTGGATCTGTCGCATTCTACACAGGTCGCTTCTGGATCTGTCACATTCTACACAGGTCACATTCTGGATCTGTCGAATTCTACACAGGTCTCATTCTGGATCTGTCACATTCTACACAGGTCGCTTCTGGATCTGTCACATTCTACACAGGTCGCTTCAGGATCTGTCACATTCTACACAGGTCACATTCTGGATCTGTCGCATTCTACACAGGTCACATTCTGGATCTGTCACATTCTACACAGGTCACATCTGGATCTGTCACATTCTGGATCTGTCGCATTCTACACAGGTCACATTCTGCATCTGTCGCATTCTACACAGGTCACATTCTGCATCTGTCGCATTCTACACAGGTCGCATTCTGCATCTGTCGCATTCTACACAGGTCACATTCTGGATCTGTTGCATTCTACACAGGTCCCATTCTGCATCTGTCGCATACTACACAGGTCGCATTATGCATCTGTCGCATTCTACACAGGTCACATTCTAGATCTGTCGTATTCTACACAGTTCACATTCTGAATCTGTCACATTCTACACAGGTCACATTCTGCATCTGTCGCATTCTACACAGGTCACATTCTGCATCTGTCGCATTCTACACGTCAAATTCTACATCTGTCGCATTCTACATAGGTCACGTTCTGGATTTGTCGCATTCCACACAGGTCACATTCTGCATCTGTTACATTCTACACAGGTCACATTCTGGATCTGTTGCATTCTACACAGGTCACATTCTGCATCTGTCGCATTCTACACAGGTCACATTCTGCATCTGTCGCATTCTACACAAGTCACATTCTGGTTCTGTCGCATTCTGCACAGGTCACATTCCGGTTCTGTCACATTCTACACAGGTCACATTGTGCATCTGCCACATTCTACACAGGTCACATTCTAGTTCTGTCGCATTCTGCACATGTCACATTCTGGATCTGTCGCATTTTACACAGGTCACATTCTGGTTCTATCGCATTCTACACAGGTCACATTCTGGTTCTGTCGCATTCTACACGGGTCACATTCTGGTTCTGTCGCATTCTACACGGGTTACATTCTGGTTCTATCACATTCTACACAGGTCGCATTCTGCATCTGTCACATTCTACACAGGTCACATTCTGGTTGTCGCATTCTACACGGGTCACATTTTGGTTCTGTCGCATTCTACACAGGTCACATTCTGGTTCTGTCGCATTCTGCACAGGTCACATTTTGGTTCTGTCTCAATCTACACAGGTCACATTCTGGTTCACTTGCAGTCCGCATCTTTTGCAGCTTATGTGCGCCAATGACACACATTTCTTGAAATAGTCCACAACAAATAAAAAATAAAGAAACTAGACGGCGCAGTGAAGGTCTGGTGGCTTTGACTGCGCGTGCGCTGCACAAGGCCAGCCCTTTCAGTATGCACCTGGAACACCGAATATTAAATATGATACCTTAATATCATTGTCAAAATATTAATAACCAAAGTATGGACGAATAAGTTTAGATTTACTGCAGTTGACTCCATATATGCAACAGGATCCCGCTGTGAAGAACTCGCAACCTTCTTTCACACCAAAATCCAAAAGATTCTTCTGGGCCTTCCACCCATTCCCACTTCTGGACCACAATTGCAAGTCGAAACACCCTCCCAAGTGAATCTCCCGAGCTCTTTTCCTTTACCCCGCTCACTGAGGAACTGTTACCCCTCTCCTCAGTGCAATAAAAAGTGGCTCGCCGCTCGATCCTGCACCAATTAACATCTTGAAATCCATTTTTCCCATTATCACTGCACCAATCATTAATTTGGTCAATTCTTCGATTAAAGCAGGTATAGTCCCACGGGACTGGAAACTGGCCATGGTCAAACCACTGATAAAAAAAAACTAACCTTGACCCTGGAGACTTGTCTAACTATCGCCCCATTTCCCTTCTCCCAGGTATGAGTAAATTGTCGGAAAGGTTTATAAACCGCCAACTGTCTTCATTTCTGGAAACTTTCAATCTACTCCATCCATCTCAAACAGGCTTCCGCCCCGGGCAAGGGACGGAGACGGCTCTCATATAGGTGGTTGAGGAGTCTAGGAGGATTCTGGACGCAGGTGGTAATGTGGCCATTATCCTCCTGGACCTCAGTGCCGCCTTTGATACGGTGAATCACCGTATCCTTTTAGCCCGCCTAAATAAACTTGGAGTCTCGGGAAAGGCCCTCGCATGGCTGGAATCTTTCCTTCAGGAAAGGTATTTCAAGGTGTTTGAAGGGGATTGCCGTTCCTCCCCTGTACCTTTACAGTGTGGGGTCCCACAGAGCTCATCCCTTAGCCCCACACTTTTTAATGTATATATGTCTCCCTTAGCTGAGAAAGTGGCTCCCTATGGGATCGGATTGGTCAGCTATGCCGACGACACGCAGCTCGTGGTCTCTCTAAATCAAGCAGAGCTGTCCCCCACGAACCTGAGTGTCTGTCTGGAGGAAGTAGCCAAGCGGATGTGTCAGTCCCATCTCAAACTCAACGGTGAGAAGACCGAACTTATGTTACTAGGCAGGCAGGCATCATTCAATGCCCCCACACTATGGCCACCTTGTATGCAGGGCCGGACTGGGACCCTAAATCGACCCTGGCAAAGTGCTCAGCCGGCCCCCCCTCTACCCTGGGGATGCGACCGCATTCTTTGCCAGCGCCGGTTTTCGGCCGATTTTGTTACAGGGCCGTTTTTGCAGCTATGCTGCAAAAAACGGCCCTGTAACAAAAACGGCCCCCACCCATGCGGCCGACTGGGGGATTGCCTGGTGCCTGCAATGGCCAGTCCGGGCCTGCTTGTATGGGCCCTGGTCCTACCACAAAAAGCGAGATCAAGAGCCTGGGACTCTGGTTAGACGAGGATCTCTCGTTTAAAGTACACGTCAGGAAAAGAGCAGCCACTTGTTTTGGCCTGCTCAAATCTATACGCAAAATCCTTCCCCGGTTGCCTGACAAAGCAAAAAGAATTTTAGTTCAGGCCCTGATCTTATCCAGGCTTGACTATGGAAATGCGATCTACCTGGGAGCCCCGACCTCGGTGATCTGCAAGCTCCAGGTGGTCCAGAACTCAGCGGCGAGACTGCTGACGAGCACCAACCATCGCTCCTCAGCCAAACCAGCGCTAAAATCTCTCCACTGGCTACCGATAAAAGAACGGATACATTTCAAGGCCCTCTGTATTGCCCATAAAAATCTTCAAGGCAAAGGTCCTCCAATTTTTGCCAACCTTATCAGACCCTATAAAACACCCAGAAACTTGCAGTGCAATGACCTCAATCTGGCAGAAGTTCCCAGAATTAGTAAGTCTCGCTCCGGAGGTCGCCTCTTTTCTTACAATGCATCAAAACTGTGGAACTCTCTGCCTCTCTACCTTCGTCAGGAACCCAACCTCCTTACTTTCCGCAAGAAACTAAAAACATGGCTTTTCCCGTAAACTATATAATTAAGATTACTCAAGAGCAATCTAAGACTTTCTGCCTTCCTGTGGTTCCAAGCGCTGGGATGCTCCCAGGTAGCCATGCGCTATAGAAGAACAATTTTCATTTCATTTCATATATATATACTTTCACAATGAATATGTCTTCAAGGTACACAGATGTGGTGTTAAAAATCGTGGGGCAGATCTACAAGGCAGAGCTGCAGCGCAGCACCGCAAGCCCTTTGGCTGCGCCATGCTGCGCACTTTCAGAGCACAGGAATGCGACATATTTACAATAATATGTCGCATTCCTGCACTCTCCCCTGCGCTGGCGCACAAACAACCGCCTTGAGCCGGTGCAGGCTCCCTGAAGGATGCCTGCGCCATGGGGAGATAGTTTTTGTGCAGGAAGGGGCCCCTTCCTGCACAAAAACAATCATTAAAGGCTTTTTCCTCTTCCAATGCGTGCTGTAGAATGCAGCGCGCATTGAAAGAGGAAAAAAAACGAGGAGAAATGAAAAATATCTCCTCGTTGCGCCTCCCTACGCCGCCCCTAGGGTGGCGTAGCATTCAGACGCGTCTCCAGATTTACGATTTCTCGTAAATCTGGAGATGTGTCTGGTTCCATGGGTGTTGTGTGGGAACACCCACAGCAACACCCATGGAACGCCCCTTCCACGCAAAGTGCTGCGTGTGAAGGGGCCGTATTTACAAGGAGAGGAAAAGTCACGCAGGGTGGCTTTTCCTGTCCTTGTGAATAAGGAGGAGCCCCCTGCGCCACCAGTACGTCACGAAAAGTGATGTACTGGTGGTGCAGGGGGCTTGTAAATCTGCCCCAGTAAATCTAGGCTTACAAATACATGCATAGCGCCTCAGTAACTGGGCACCAGTACCAGGTGGGCTGCTGCGCAAGAGGGGGTGGGGTGTTACCCCTGGTACAGTCAAAAGGCACCAGCGTAAAATAACGAGTTACGCTGATTTATGCTTTTTGCTCAACTCTGTCAGACGGTTAAGAAGGTCGACCTCTCACGTCGATGGTCGCAGCCGCTGTGCCAGGGCTCAGGTGAGCTCAAAACGACGGAATGGAATGCGGACCGCGCAGTTCCCCGCGGTTAGGCGTTGATTCGTCGGCGCTTTGCTGTATACATGCTTTCCTTTCCATGCCCTGTGAGGCGCAGAGACGAGCGGGGTGTCCCAGGGGTCGTCCTGGCACTGATTGCTGCCCCCCCTCCCCGGCCCCTCGATGAATATTTCACAGACTCCCCCCCCCCCTCCATGTTTCCATCCTGCCTCCGAAAACGGCCGGGGCTCCCCGGGCATGGTTTATTGATTCTCGCATTTTGTACCCGGAGCGCCGCCGTCTTCACGCTCCGAGTGGCACGGTGCCAGCCGGGCTGTCACATCCAGGGCATGATGGGCAGAGACGGCGGGCCCCTGGGGTACGGGGCACAACACCATGCCACGGCCAGAGATGACGTGTGCACCCCCAGCGTGGCGCAGGAGCCCTGGGCACGGTGCCAGCCGGGCTGTCACATCCAGGGCATGATGAGATACCCGTCGGTGTAGTAAGCGCTATATGAATGCTTTTACAATGAACAGAGACGGGGGCCCAGGGCACTGCCCCATCTCACAGCTAGAGCTTATGTGTGCACCCCCAGCGTGACGTGGGGAGCCCTGTGCACAGTGCCAAGGGCCCAAGACAAAGATGTATGGGGCATATTACCAAGGGAGGCGATAGGAAATTATCGCCGGTTTAGCGGCCGTTTTCGGCCGCGAAGCGGCGATAATTCTATTGCTCTATTAGCAAGCTGTCGCTAACTGATGTTAGCGACAGCTTTTAGGCGATAGCGAGTGGTTTGGGACCCGCTTTGCATGTTAGCGATATTTATCGCTAATGACATGCAAAGTGGGCGTAACCCAACCTGTTAGTGACTGGAAGCAGTCGCTAGCGTCGCTATTGCATATTAGCAAGGCAGGCGTAGCGATGGAAATATTCCTGCTATCGCCAAAAACTAACACCTGCCCAGACCAGTTCTTAGCTACGTTATCCAATGGGAGGTGGATAACATGGCTAAGAGCATTTCGTCGCTAATGCGTGAATATCGCTGTATTCTCAGCAATATTCACGCATTTCGCCGCTATCGCTGGATATTTTAGCACAATGGAAAAAAACTTTGCTAATAGCATGTTTTCTCCGCTAACATATCCAGCGATAGGCAGCGATAAAAAAATAGTCGCTAGGCCTATTTAGCGCTAATTATCGCTACTTGTTGGTAATATGCCCCTATGTGTGCTGCAGAGTGCAGCTCGCATGCAAAGTCGGAAAATAATGTCGAAATTAATACTTTTCTCCCTTATAGTGCTGCTTTAGAGCGGGGTTAATTTTTGCTGCTAACCCCTTTCGACTAATGTTAGTAGATCGGGTTTAACATCAAAAGCATGGGCGGTTGCATAGGAATGCCCGTGTACCACCCATGGAACGCCCCCTTGATGCAAAGTAATGCGAAGCAGCGTGACTTTTCTGTACAAACCAATACTAATACCAATTATCTGTGGTTTGTTAATCCCCAAGTTGCGACCCTGACGCTAAACCTTGTGAATCTGGCCCTGAGACTCTTGGCCCGGAGGTAAACTCCGGACTCACAGAGGCACCGGCTGCCTCCTGTAGTCAGTGTAAAAACCAAGAGCGACGCCCAGTGCGTCTGGCCACGTCTGGACAGGGCGCTGTGCAGGGAAGCAATTAAAATATAATCACCACCACTTAAAATTGTTGTGGCAATTTACAGTCTCTGCAAGATGTACCCAAAACTTTTCATCTACTCCCACGTTTGATTACCGAGTAATAGTCATGGATGGATTGTACAGTACAGACGTAGCCGATAAGGAGGTGGGGGCTGACTGCCCATTTGTGACCCCTCTCCGGCGCTGAAGTTTATCACTCTTTATACTTTCTTCATTTCTCCAAGTGAACTGAACACGTAAATGCTGATAGGCGATTTTAAAAGGTTTTTTTTAAATGCTGAAAGGCATCTTAACAGCATTATAGGCCCCCGGGAAAAGCAGTGCACTGGACCCTGCCTACACAACCACTCACAGGAATAAAAATGTTTAACAGAAAATAAGTGTTAAATTCTGGTCTGCATGGGGCCCCTATGCTCGTGGGGCCCCTGGGCAACTGCACAGCGTGCCCATTAATTAAGACGTCACTGGGCGGGGAGCGGTTGGGTCTGTGGGAGCGACAGACCCCGAGCTCTGTCAGGAACAAAGAACTTTACATGGACACGGAGCCTTCTTCATTCACGAGCAGAAGAAACTCTGTCCCTCTATTAGGAGATTCACCACCTTGTCTATCGTAAAACATACAACATGCATGTAGCAGAGCCACCGTTCACTCAAACCCACGCTGGAGACCTAGGGCCCGATTCACAGAATTAGCTTAAGACAAAATCCTAAACTTACTACCATTTTGGTGTTCAGAGAAGGCACTCACTGATTTCGGTATTCACAGAAGTTAGGAGTCCTAACTTTAGGACTCCTAAATGCCTTCTGTGAATACCAAAAGTCTTAAAGTTAGGATTTTTCTCAGTTTAGGAGTAGTAAAGTTAGGACTCCTAAATGCCTTCTGTGAATACCGAAATCAGTAAGTGCCTTCTCTGAACACCAAAATGGTAGTACGTTTAGGATTTTGTCTCAAGTTGGTTCTGTGAATTGGGCCCCTAGACCCGGCTAGCACCTGGGGCGTAAAGCTATTCGCCCCACACTTCTCCTGCCACCTCCACACCGACCGGCGGTAGTAGGTTACCAACGCCAAGCTCAGAGTACCTTATCAGTGACCGGGTCTATCCGACATCTCCAGGAGGCATCCAGCACTGCCGGGAGAGCTGCCATGAATTTGGCAAAGCTAAAGCTCTTCCGGCATTATTACATTATGGTACGTTTGCAATTGCTCTATTGCTTCAGTTATTTCTGTGTCTTTGTAGTTTTAAATTCACCACATTATTTGTCATGTTTATATCATCCACACAAAGTCAACCTGGTTCGGGGCACTGTATATTTCCCCACACCACACCAATAAAGCATTTCAACACCCCATCAGGGTTACAAGCGCTATTTAAATGCAAACCTTTTCCCCTTTCTACCCCTTCCCAACCCTTCTCAATCCAAATAACTAACTAACTAATCCACCACTCAAATTACTTTCATATTTCACTATACTAATTTAACACTAATCCTCATGGGTTCCAGAGTAGCGTGCTACTCGCCAAAAAAGCGCTTCAAAACCCCATGAGGGATAACAGGTGCTACATGAATGCAAACCACATTCCCTCTTCTATCTCCCTGCCTACCCTTCTCTATACAAATAACTGAATAACAAAACCACCACTCAAATGACTTTATATTTCACTATACTAATTTTCAACACTAATCCTTTATGGGTTCAGGAGTAGTGTGCTACTCGCCTGAAAAGCGCTTCAACACCCATCACACCAGAAAAGCGCTTCAACACCCATCAGGGGTAACAGGTGCTATATGAAAGCAAACCTTTCTTCCCCTTCTATCCCTCCACTATCTTTCTTACTCTAAATAACTGACTAATATCTACCACTCAAATTACTTTCTTATTTCACCATATTAATTCACCACTAATCCTTTATGGGTTTCCGGAGTAGCGGGCTACTCGCCAAACAAAGCACTTCAACACCCCATCAGGGGTAACAAGTGATATATATTTACAAACCTTTTTTCCTCTATCCTTCTGCTATCATTCCAAATCCAAATAACTGACTAACCTATCCACTACTTAAATTACTTTTATATTTCACTATACTAATTCAACATTAATCCTCTATGGGTCCCGGAGTAGCGTGCTACTCGCAGAAAAAGCGATTTGAAGCCTTATCAGGAGTAGTAAGCGCTATATAAATGCAATTACAATACAATACAATACTTATCAACACCAACCACATAGGCAAGGCCAGGCCCAAAGCAACTGGGCCAACCTGGACTGTACTAAGGGGGCACACGCGCCCGCAACACCCTCTACAGGTGTCTATAACATTGTTATTTATTTATTTATTCAACCAATGGTACAGTCCACTGAAATGAAATAAAAGAACAAATGGTAAAAACTATTTTAAGAAGATGTATAAAGTCAATAACAAACATTTGTTGCATCTGAAGTAAAAAGGGCCCATTCCTTCTGACCAAGTCCCAATCTTGCATTTCACCAGCATGGGGTGGTGTGCTGCTGGGCTTCAGGGATAAACCAGGGCAGAATAAAAGAAACTACATCCAATCTTGAAGAGGACAGGAAGACATATCGCCTGGAGAAAGAAAGACTATTCTATCGATGGCCCACCATCTGCAGACCACCAGTTTTAAAATCAACTCAGAAACAACTCACAAACACAGACATCTGCTTTAAGAAAGAATTGCAGAGCTTAATTAGGTCAAAATCTACACAATAATTCCAAACTCTTTATTCGAAATGATTAGAATCAGGGGGGAGCCTTTGAATTTGAATGTTTTTTAGCCATTTCCTCACAGAAATATTAGTGTTTTCATGGCCCACTGAATCTGGGTCTGTTGATGAATTAATCGCCACCTTTACCTGCCTGATACACGATAGATGTATGTCACAGCAGAAGAAGCTCACAGAAACAAGATGCTTTAACCCCTTGGCCGCGGCGCTAATTCCACTGCGGCGCTGGGGGGTCGTGCGGCGCCGCTATGCTTGTGACGGAACCACTCCGTCACGAGCCACGGACGCGCTGTGCTTGTGACGGAGTGGCTCTGTCACGGCCCCGCCCGCTCATTAATTCACCCGCGCAGGGGCGAATTGATGCCGTGTGGGCGGAACGGCCGCGGAATGACGGAACCACTCCGTCATGAGCACACGACACCCGTGGCTCGTGACGGAGTGGTTCCGTCACAAGCATGCAAGGGGTTAAGGGAGGTCCCCCACTTGTCTTTAAGTAGACCCACATCAAAGAATTTGACTATTTGTTTCAGAATGACTGACCCAGTGTATCTCTTGAATCTTACAGCATCCCCTCGAGAGCTCTGTCTGAACATACAATAATGTTTACAGAGACACATTTCTACTTGAGATAGAACAACAGATCCAGGGACTTTATACAATTCTAAGTCGCAGGATAAGATTCCAGGGATCTCAGCGTCCATAACATAAGATATGTTACATTTACCCACTGAGACCGTAAACAAAGTATATATGCAGATGTGCAGAGTGTAATATGCTATTTATTACCACAGTTGAGTGTGAGTGAAGACAGGCGTGCCTGAGTCACACTACCCTGCGGCTCTTACTCAGGGGTGCAGACGGGCGCAGAGGAGCCCCCAGGGCTTCAGACTGATCCCTCCATCCTCAGCCTCTGAGTGGACAGTATGATGGAGGGGGAAGGGGCGGGGGGTCCCAGGAATGAATCTGGAACACACGCGTCTCTTGCCACCCTCTGTTCACTGTGTTTTCGCTGTGATTTCCTGAATCATCTGAACCAATCAGGGGCTGAGGCTGAAAGACGCGATCTGGTCTGGATCTGGGGGGGCACAGACCTCCTGTGGGGGGGTAGACTGAGCCCCCTGCGGGGCGCTGGGAGCCCACACTGCTAGAAACAATAGCTGTGGTCAGGCCTGGCATTTGAAGAGGTGCCACAGCAGTCACCGATAGGGGAACAAACATTGGTAAAGTCAATGGGTCTCGGCTAACTGATGTTTTTGGCTTTGTCAATGTTTTTTAGCCATGTTGTATATCCAGGATAGCTGAAAGATTAAAAAAAAAAACACATATGATGTGGCCAGAGGTAGCAGCGTCATAGTTATTTTTTTATTGCTGGCTGGAGGGAGGGTAAGTCGGGAAACAACACGAAGGGGGGGGGGGCAACATGGAGGGCAATTGAGGGGCCAGAGAGAGGGAACAAGGCAACATGGACAACAGGAAGGAGGGGTAGTGACGGCAAGCAGAGGAGCATGGAGCGGGGAAAAGTACAAAACAGAGGCCGCTGAAAGAGACGCTCTCTGGTAGAGTGTTTAAACACAAAGTAAAAAGTAGTACCTGAAAAAGAGAGTAGTGAAAAGACACAAGTAATGCATCAATGTTCCAGGGGAGGGATAAATACAGAATGAGGATGGAAGCCTTCAGCGGCTGACCAATGAGAAGCAAGGAATTGAGAGTGACAATGAATCCAACCAATGGTAAGTAATGGGAGGGCTTTAAGCCCTCTGTATAGAAAATAAACGTCTTTGCAAGAGACAAGACATGTGCTACTCAGGCGAGTCTTAAAAACGGATAGAAACCACCAAGCCACAAACATATTTCCAAACTGGGTAAAGTGAAAGGGTTTATACAGAGACTGTATGCCCGGATATATATCGCCTTACAAAAACATGGTGGCCTAAATACCGAGAGCAAAATATTGTGATGGCAAGTACATAGGCAGAAGTATACATTTTCTATTCTTAACTCCACATCCACGTACCTTGACGATATATATCATTAAGTTTTACATGTCGGGAGACCCTACGCGGAGGTCTGCGGCAGCCGTGTGCGGCTGCTGATCAGACATCGGCCGGCGGCTCCTCTGTAATTACTCTCTCTTCGCCGAGGACTGGATCAGACGCGGTTAAGCGGACACCTCTCCGAGTTAATCCAGCAGATTAATCCAACTCCTCTCGCGGATGAGAGGCGCTTAGGCCCTATGGCTCGAAGCAATTTCAGCGAGAATGAGCGAGCGCGACACGGTGTTCACTCTGTTTGCTTCGTTTTCATTTTAATCCACTAGATTTGCTATTTTCCAACGACGATTGTCTCGAAAGAGCCAACACCGGCCAACTACGACAGTGGTAGCAACTGGGATCTGACTGCACATCCAACAAGGGATCCTGAGAAGGTAAATGCTAACTAGGGCAGTAATGAAATGAGCATAATATGTAGACAATCCTGCTACCAGTAGATGCAGTCGACGTAGCTGTTACAACAGCCATTCCTTATGTATGACCAGTGTGGCGGGGACACTCCTATACGTTTTGTGACTTGCTGTAGCCCAAATTAAGCTTGGAACCAAACATATACCACCTCATTTCTTTTTAAAAGTCAATAATATAATTCTATAGGCTCCAGTAGAGTTCAGTGGGAACATGACCCTCTCAGTTTCCCACTGAGAGGGTCAGGATGGATGATTGGCTGGATGGGTGGAGAGAAGGATAGATGGTTGGCTGGATGGGTGAAGAGAATGATGGATGGTTGGCTGGATGGGTGGAGAGAAGGGTGGATGGTTGGCTGGATGGATGGGTGGAGAGATGGATGGTTGATTGGCTGGATGGGTGGAGAGAAGGATGAATGATTGACTGAATGGGTTGGTGGAGAGAAGAGTGGATGAATGAACAGAAAGATGGGGATGCGGAAGTATGAATGATAGACTGGATGGGTGGAGAGATGGATGGGTGATTGGCTGGATGGGTGGAGAGAAGAATGGATGGTTGGCTGGATGGGTGGAGAGTAAGGGGGTGGTTGGCTGGATGGGTGGAGAGAAGGATGGATGGTTGGCTGGATGGGTGTAGAGAAGGTTAGATGATTGGCTGGATGGGTGGAGAACGGTGGATGGTTGGCTGGATGGGTGAAGAGAAGGATGGATATTTGGCTGGATGGGTGGAGAGAGGATGGATTGGCCGGATTTGTGGAGAGAAGGGTAGATGATTGGCTGGATAGGTAGAGAGAAGGATGGATGGTGGCTGGATGGGTGGAGAGAAGGGTGGATGGTTGGCTGGATGGGTGAAAAGAAGGATGGATATTTGGCTGGATGGGTGGAGAGGATGGATGAATTACTGTCTCGATGGGTGGAGAGGATGAATGAATTGTTGGATGGGTTGAGAGATGGTTGCAGATCTTTATATAAGGCTGTGTGCTGATTTCCCTCAACCCATGGCCATTCTGCATCGTCCTGTTAGCGGTCGTCCACCGGACAGGCCAGAACTCACTTAAGTTGAATACAACGCAGCAGCCCCTGGTCCCATAGGTGGTGGACAGACTCCCTGGGCACCCACCTTTGCTGTCGACTGGACTGACCATTCATGGGAACCCGGAGACAATTTTTACCTTAAGGAAAAGGTACTTCTATTGGTTGTTTTTAATGTGTAGGGCGAATCCTTCCCTTCTCCTGCTCCATCTGACTCCCTGCTGCTGAAAGAATTCATTGTGAAGGCCTCTGGGTTTTCCATCAGTTTATTTACAAGCCCCCCCCCCCCCAGGGCACCTTCTTCTATTCGCAGCTCTCTCCATTACCACCAGAATAACATTTTGAAGTTAGTTTTGAACTTTATAAAATCACTTTTTGATGAATAAACCCATTTAAACATCTCTTACTGCTTGCAAGTAAATGTATCTCAATGTACATAATCTAATGGAAACATGTGTGAACCTATATGAGCCAATACAAAGCTATGTATGTGTGGGTGACAAATTGTAAACCGTACGTAGACCATTGGTGATCCATGTATAGAGTTCGTTTGTCTGTAGTATTCAGACCCCTATCCCCACAATGCTCTCCATGATAGGGTGACCGCGTCCATGAGTCACACCCACACTTTTAATACGGGGGAAAGTGGCGTACCCCTGTGTCCTCTCGGAAGCTGTTCCTTTCCTGACTCTTGACGCCCACCATGTTCCTGTGCAACCAACAAAATATTCCATAACCATTCCAAGTAAGATCAAGAAAGGCTCAGTGTCCCTTCCTTTTACACCTCCCCCATTCGAAGGACGGGGTCCTCCTTATGGGAGCGCCCCACCTTGCCTCTCCCATCTGGTTGGCGGTTGATTTCCCTCGCTTGTGCTCGCCAAGTTGACGTCGATGAGCGAGAATGAGGAAAAATCTCGCCGTGAGGTGGATTGTCCGTGTTCGCCAACTTGATGTTTATGAGCACGAGCGAGGAAAAAAACACTGCTCCACTCTGCGGAGCGGAGTGTTTCAGAACTCCGCGAGCTCAGCATTACGCGGAGTGCAGAAAACACTGCAAACTCCACAAGCGGTGCATAGTTCACCGCCCAGACTTACTCGTCCCCCAGGGGCCACTGTTAGCTTGTGCCCAAATGCGCCTGCACGGGTGGTTGATATGTAAGGACCACATGTTAGCGACTGCCCACAACCCCCGTGCCCCTGCCACCTCCTTTTGATTGGCGCAGCACCCCTTGGAGGGTCTAGGGACGCAGATGTTAAATTTGGTATAAAAAAGGATGCCGTAAAGGGCCCGAAGTGTGCCCCCCCAAACTTGACCTCTCTCACTAAGCCTAAATATGACGATTCGTGAAAATGCAATACCTCTCTTGCCACGTAGGAACTCGAGTGCGGAACCCACATGAAGAAAGTAGACCCCAGGCCAAGAGGCTGTGAAAGTGATTATGACGAAGATGGCGTCCTGTGAATAAAACGAGGGATCTTGGTCTCCTCCCAGATAAAATTATCTATTCGTTTGTGTTGGACCGATTAAGGCACCGCGATATTAAGATACTATCTCACTACTTTGGTTACGCTGAGACGCACTCCCTTATAATAAAAGGACACCAATATAAAGAATACCTATGTGAGACATCTATTAGAGTAATACAAGGAACTTTTCTCTCCTTTTGGATGTGAACTGAGATGGTTAAGACATTTAAAGTTGCCATCCCTTAAAAAAGAAGACTACTGGCATACATCTTATGGAATAAGAATTCCTGGCTCTTGTGTGTTATGAAATGTTTGTATCTGCATAGGTCCTGAGGAAGGTGGTACAGAACCCACCGAAACGCGCGTCGACCTTGCGTGGAACCCATTTTTACATCTGATGGTGACAAATATGGGCAGAATAAATTTCTTCTCTGACTTATCTATTCACGATTTGTTCAGATACTACATTTGTATGGAATGTATAGATGGTAATAGGTTGGAATGGTGGTGTTAGTATGAGTGGTATTGTATTTATTGCATTTTTACAGTCCAGGTTTTCTCTTTTTGTAATCATTTTGCGATATTGGTTTAATATGTATTTTGTACAAAAAAGTATTGACTTTTTCAAAAAATGATAAAAAGATCTTCTAAGAAATGAACAAAGAATAAATATTTAAAAAATGATGAATTAACAAATTAAAAAATGATGAAATAAAATATTAAAGAAACGAAACTTATTAGTTCTGATGTCATTGTTGTGCATGACTGCAATAATTATATGTTAATTAGGTTACTGTTGAAAAGTATATAGGTCTTGAGGGAATTTCTCTAGCACTTGAAAATGCAATACCTACATCATGATAAATCACTAGAACAGAAAATACATTGTTATCACTAAAATCCTTCATCGGTCAGACCCCTGTAAACACCCCCTTGGGCCCTCTGCTCTGGGGATGGTGGGTGGGGAAAACTCAAGCCTGTGCGGCTCCCGTCAGGGCATTGCTGTGAGGAGGGGGCTATCAGGCCGTAGCAGGCACTGGGCAATCCCCCGGTGCGCCGCACGGGTGGTGGACCAGTTTGGGGCCACTGGGGGCCGTTTTTGTTACAGGGCCTTTTTTGCAGCATAGCTGCAAAATCGGCCCTTTACCAAAATCGGCTAGAAACCGGCCCCGGCAAAGAGCTCCCCCAGGGGGAGGGGGCCGGCCGAGCACTTTGCCAGGGCCGGTTTTGGTTCCCAGTCCAGCCCTGGGGCCTATGCGCAGCGGGCAGCACATGGTTGCTGCGGGGGTGGGGTGTCCTGAGCACAGCGACCGCGTCTTTGCTGCTCGTGCGCGGGAAACCAGAGACCATTCTGCCATTGCGCAGCCGCTTAAATATGGGCTGGATCAACCTGCGCTACCTAGGGTTTCCAGGGCAGCGACCGCCAAGACCCAATCGCTGGTGAGCTCTGCGTGGCTGGCCCCTGGCTCCCCGCCATATCGACGGCTCTCCCGGGAGACGAGGGCCTCTGGTCTTTATTTGTCTTTATTTCATATCTTTTATAGCTCGACCCCTCACAATATAGGATGCAGGAGTGCTTTACTTTCCACAGTCATACAGAGTCAGTGAATCATAGTAGTGTCTACATCAATATACAGGAAATGTTACATAAGACAAGGAGATTTACAAGAAGGGGTCCTCAAAATTTCCTTTATTAGCTTTTGCATAAATCTGCAAAATGTTGGAAAAATTATACATAATTTAGTGAAATGCAAAATCTGCCATTTGATGTTATATTGCAGCATGAAATTCATCCATGCATCCTTTCTGTACATTAGATGCATTTAACGCTACAAAAATATCATAAAATACACAAGCGTCGCAAACAGCAGCTTCTCATATTCTGGTTGTTTTTCTTGCTCCCGTGCACTCACACCAAATTTTTACAGCAAACGAAATATCATTACGTGAGATGGCATAATGGTGTAATTTCGGGAATTTGTGAAAATTGTGGAAATCCTACAAGATTACCCTTGGCAACAGAAATATCAGCTGTGCCTGGTTACAAGATACAGGAGTCACATATCATCCGAGCTAGGAGACATTACATGGTACAAGAGCTTGGTCTGCAAAGACAATAAGTCCTGATTTGAAATGTGGAGGGTCTATAGAACAGGGGAGTGGGTTCGTCTGTAAAATAAATCTTTACTTCTACCCAATGGAACCCTTTTCAGCAACCTTAGAATAATGAAAGATTGAGAAAAAAACAACAGTGGGGCATATTATCAAGGGGGGTTATCTCCTCTTTTTTGGCTTTAAAATCCAAGAAAGCGGAGATAAATATATCTCCCTATTACCTAGCTGTTGCTAGCACCAGTTAGCGACAGCTAGTAGGAGATAGCGACCATCTTGGGCCCCACTTTGCATGTCAGTGATATTTATCACTAATGACATGCAAAGTGGGCGTGCCAAGATGTTAGAGACTGGAAACAGTCGCTAACATCGCTATCTCCTATTACCAACTTTTGGAGATATTCGCGCTAAGCTAACACCTGCCCAGGAGCAGTTCTTAGCCATGTTATCCAATGGGAGGTGGATAACATGGCTAAGAGCATTAGCTCGGTAATGCATGAATATCGCGGACTTTTCAGCGATATTCATGCATTGCGGCCGTTTTTTTATCGCATTTGCGATAAACCTTGGTAATACCAAGGTTTATCTGCTATAAAAATCGCCGCAGCTTAGCGGTAACATTTTGTCTCTAACCAAGCAATAGCAATAATTATCGCTATTGCTTGGTAATATGCCCCAAGGTTGTAAAGCTGTGCTTTGCAGTTTGCGTGCAGCAACTCGATGCCGGCTCCTAACTCACTGTGAGGTATTAGAGTGATTGTAACTCATGAGCTGTTAGCACAGGGATCTCTGAGGCATATTATCAAGACTCGGTGATAAAATTATCGCCGCTTTATCGGCAGGAAACTGACGATAAAGTGACGATAATGGGCTTGATAATATGCTCTGTGGAATTCCAATCGAAGCTCATGTTAGATGTGAAGGACATTTAACATGAGTTTCGATTGGAATTCCATAGAGCATATTATCAAGCCCGTTATCGTCACTTTATCGGCAGTTTCCTGCCGATAAAGCGGCGATAATTTTATCGCCAAGTCTTGATAATATGCCCCTCTGTGTCCGAATCACTAACCCACTGAGCTATCTACATAAGATAGAAATCAGTGACCTCCTTGTAAAACATTGTGCTTTGCAGCAGGCACATTAACCCTCTGTAATATTTTATGGGGAGTTAAACCTGTGACAAGACCCTGCACAGATCTCTCCAGCAGGTGTGTTAAAGACCACAAGAAGTCTACTGTTACTCGGTACTTAATTTGTAAAAACATAATTGCCAGGATCCTCGTCATTAGACCACTTCAGCTGTCACCACCCATCGCTCCTGTCAGCACTGCCAACGACAGTACAAACACATCTACCACCAGTGTGACGATTCAGACTATTCCAGGCCCTCGAAGCTACAAGAATAGCTAGGGGACAAGTATTAATAATTTTTAATGCATATTGATTTAAAATATAACTATGTGGTACTCATCTCTAAATTAGACAAACAGCGCCACCATGTGGCACACTGTCATAGGTGCCACTGTTAACAATTAAGTGCTGGTGCCCAGCACCGGCAAGCACCCTCTCAAATTAAGCACTGCTGTTATTATACCCCAGAAGTTACTGGATACACAAAGCCCCTGGCAACAGTTGTCTTAATATTAGGTCCAGGCAAAAGTTATTATTAATCGTTCACAGTGAATATTTACCAGGAACACATGTGAGCAACAGAACGCAAACTACTGCTGTGTGCTGCAGTTTTGTTTAAATGTCCATGGACACATAGCATGCTAAAATATAGCACACAATTACAGATTTGCATTTCAAGTAATTTGACATCATTTTTGACAAAATATAGTGCAATTATGCTAAAGCAAATGAACTACTAGTTAACAACATAAGGGGGCATATTTACAAGCCCCTATCGCAACAGGTACATCACTTTTTAAAACATTCCTGTGGCGATAGGGGCTTCACCTTATTTATTTACAAGGCAGCCTTAAGCGTGGTTTAATGCTGCCTTGTAAATAAGAGACCCTTTCACACTATACTTAGCGTGAAAGGGGAGGGCAATGGGTGTTGCTGTGGGCGTTACAACGCAACACCCATTGATTCTGACTCCGGCCCTATTCACAAGGGCAGCATACATAGGAGGCAGCGCCAGAATTAAGACCATGGGAAACCTGTTTGCTTTTTCTATGTGTGCTGCAAAAGACCAGATCGCTATTAATGATTGCACATAAACAATCATACAATAATGTTACAACTTGTATGTGTGCTGTACAATGCAGCACACATCGCCATCAGTGATTGTATATGTTCAGGAAGGGTCACCGGCCTGCACCTGAACATTCATTCCCTGCAACGCAGGCACCCTTGCGTTATGGTGCAAAATGCCTGGCTTGGAGCTAAGGTTCTAAAAATTGGACAACCCAATGTACCCTTGTAGGCTTGGGCAATGTATAATTCAAAGTTAAAAGTGTCTACAAGGGATTTCACTTGTACTGAATATGTTCTTTTGTTTCAATTAATTTTGAGTCAGTCATATACAATCAGACTCCAAGGTGTCCAACAAGACAGCCACAGTAAATAAAATTTTCAAAGGAAAAATAGCACAGCACACGGAAGATCCTATTCGTATAAAATTAATTTATCTGATTTGAGCATATTGAATTTGAGAAGGGTGCATTTGCACAAAGTACATATCAGCAAATAACGTTATGAACAGATGTACAAATGAATTTAGACATACATGTCATAACCTGCATCAGCTCCTGTAAAAGTAATGAGCAAATATTAACTAAATATAGATAAATGTTGCTAAAGAAACTGAAGGTTTTCTTGGAGTTGACGGGACTGTCAACGTTTCGGTCTGTGTGGCGTCAGTCCATTAGACCATCCTCAGGACAATTGTTTTTTTGCAAGATATAAAACCCTTGTGGTATAAAACAACAAATGTACAATTCTGATGAAGCCAACAGCAGGTCTTGCTTTGTTCTTCAGGGGTGTGATAAAGTCAAGTTTATTTTAGTAATGTTATTTAGATCACGGTAGAGTCTGGCGAAGTAACGTCCAGGCATCAGAGGAGACAGCGACTGGCGGGATAGCGTCCAGGCATGGCTTGGAGCTAGGCAGCAAAATATAGCACCAGTGCTAACGGAAATGCAGCGGTGCACTGTTTCATTGTAAATACGACACATCCCAGCGTTTCTAAAGTGACAATATTAGCTATTTTGGCTTAACACCACGCTCTGACAGTTTCCTTGTAAATATGCCCCATGGTTTGCAATAAGTCTGAGATGAGTCGATTAGAGCGCTGCAAACGTGCAGGTTTGTAGCCTCATCGGTTCTTCTGCGCAGCCAGTAGGGCTGGGGCCCAACCCCAAAGGCCTGTCATTCCCTGATCAAGCGTTGCATTTGTTGCTGAAAATCCCAGGGAGTCAGGAAGTGATTTATTCCAAGCTGCTCGAGCCGATGACGAGCCCCCCCCCACCCCCCCCCAGCGCCTTGAGACCCTCGCGGGTATGTAGTGCGCTTTATAAATTCTCTGATTGATTGATTGATTGATCATTTGACTAAAGTCCATAAAGACGGTGGCCCTCGGTGTCCAGGCCAGAGGAGGCCCTGCCCACAAAAGCAGATCCGTGATTACTAAATGATCGAGGGTCCGCAGCGGTTTGCATTAATAGGGCCTAATTTTCGCCCATCGAAGAGGAGTCGGATGCGCGCATTATTAGACAAATACATCAAGCGGGGAGTCCTGGGCGGTGCCGGGGGCCTGAAATCTAATTACCGCCTGCGCGCGGTGGCGGCGAGGCTTTGATGCGGGGGAAGCGCGAGGTGTCATTAATTCAATAACCGAGACACGCCGCTGGATGAAGGTATGTGTCTGATGCAATCAGCGCGGAATCAATCAACCCGTCCCGCTTTTATCGTGATATTGGATATGGTTATATTTTAATTAATGGAGGGAACGCTGCCGAGTATTAAAAGGTGACATCGGCCAGGAAGAAGCGTCTTCAAAGAAACTCTTTTCTCCTAAAAGGCATAGTGGGGCTGTTCAAATATCCACCTGAGGACAAATCTATTGATTCCCATCTGGAGGGTTCAAAAGCGCTACGCTACCACGATCTAGCGCTTCTAAAGCACAAGCTGTGTTGGTTTGTAGACTTGTATAGCGCAGCTTATCACCCGTGAGGATATCCAGGATCAGTCCATGGGCACCAGGGGCCTCATTTATGAGGCCTTACGTCAGTTTTGCGCTTCCAATGCGTCACGCATCGGCGGCGTAAAACATGCCTCCTGTTGCGCACTATTTACAGAGTGACGTATCTAAGCAGATGCGTCACTTTGTAAACCCCTGTGCTACATTATACCTGCGTCAGGTATAATGTATGCAGGGGGGGCGTTCACCCGCAAAAAGCCTCGTAATAGTGACGCAGTGAAATCTATGAAATTTCAGTGCGTCACTTTTAGGACGCCATTGCGTCAAAATCTTGCGCCTGCCTCACAGCAGGCGTAAGACTGGCGCAGACGTAGACCTGTGGAGTAGTGTGGCTCACTGGTTAGAGGCAGCAGACCCGAGAGCAGAAGTCGGCCCGGGACCAGGGTTCAATTCCCGACGCGGCAGGGTTGTGGACCTGGGTCAGCGGACTTGATAATTCTCGCTTCGGTGCTTACTCTAATCAGGGGTTCCACTCGGCAACTCTGGGCATTAGCTTGCCTAATCTCCACAACGGCCCCATCAATTCCGGGGATGCCTGGTCTTCACCTTGGGGACTCCCAGCAGGGACCATCCCACAGGGAAAGCCAGGACGGGTTCCCCAGAGTTATACAGCGCCAGGAAACCTATGGACGGGTAGCAGTGCGCTTTACAAGCTCAAATACACATGGGGCTTGCCCATGTGAAAGGACGCATTGCTGGAGTTGGGTCACTTTTGTGACACACTCCAGTGATGCGTCACTTTTGCGCTTACAGATACGTCAGAAATACTGACGTATCTGTAACTCCTTGCGCTATGATACGTCATACTGTAAATATGACGCATCATTGGTGTCGCAAGGAGGACGCAGTGAAAAGTGACGCATCGCTGTTTTCACGCAGCCATGCGTCACTTTTCATAAATGAGGCCCCAGGAGATTAGGTGATGTGCCCAGAATCACAGGATGTTGCGCCCACACCGTGACCCGAACCTGCATCCCTAGCTCCAGAGTTGGCAGCTCTGGCAGCACCGCCACATCCTCTCCTCTCCAACCTGCTACTTGCGCCTGAATTTTATTTTCCTCTAGGGGCATATTTATGGGCCCCTTGGGCCACCAGAGCGACACTTTTTGTGGCGATCCGATAGTGCACATCACCAAATCATATCTATAAGGCCACGCGAGGCCCCTATGCGCGGCCTTGAATGGCCTCACAGATATGGAGTAAGGGAGGGAGGCACATATCTCTGCGTTGCTTTACTCTGCGCTCGGGAGGCGTTCCATGGCTGTTGCGGTGGGTGTTCCCACGCAGCACCCATGAATTTTGACAATCCCCTAGACTTACGAGAGCATGTAAACCTGCTGCCGAGCCATCAATTTACGCCTGCCGAGGTGAGGCATAACGAGGAGTAATATCTTTATTCATGCTTCTTTTTTCCTCTTTATTGCATTCTGCAGCACACGTACAAAGAGGAAAATAACTCTTAGGATTGTTTCTGTGCAGCAAGGTGCCCTTTCCTCCACAAAGACAATCTTGCCGACAACACAGGCCCCCTTGCACCATGAAGCACGGGTGTCAGCGTAGGTGCTAGGCGGTCGAAATACAGGCTGCACAGGTGGAAAGGATAGGAATACACCATATTGTATAAAAACGGTGCATTCCTGCCCTTTCACTTTGGAGTAGAGCAGCAAAGCAAGCTGACGTGTCGCGGTGCCAGACGCCAATCCTCCATCAATGAGGGCCGAAGCGACCAATGGCTGAGCCAGTCCTGACAGCACTCAAGGGCGCATGAGCCCTGTCTGCTGGCCTCTCCCACAGCTACACGAAAACATGAAAACTCGTGTCCAGGGAAGTCTAGCGCCTGGATGACCCAAAGGAGGTTTCTACTAGGAACCAAGTATGAATCAAATAGTGCCCCTGAGTTTACAGAGTGTGTGACTGCAGTGGCAGGATGAAGGGTGCGTTGTCCTCTTCTTAACAAAGATAGCTCAGTGGATGAATGCATCAACATTTGTTAGCTAATGCCATATCCACGCATCGGGCCCCTGCTGCCTCTCATTCCTGACAAGTGCATCTCTTAAAGCACCCAGTAGGGGGCGTCATTGGAGGACTCCACAGTGTGCACAGTGACCTGCACACCATCTACCTTACCTTACAGAAGTTCACTGCTAAGACAGAAGAATTGAGAAAAAGCACAAAGAAATGCCCAGTAGATGCACAGACCCCTGCCTCGGTGGAGGGATACAGTAGTGCATGGATAAATTCACTCCGCAGAAAATAATATTATTCATAGACTTTGGGCCAGATGTAGGAGAATTCAATTCAGCGAGTCCTTAATAGCGATTTTTACCGAATTGCTATTAAGGACTCGCAAAAATTGAATGCAGGTAGGAATAGCAAAAATATTTGCGATTCCTTAATATTCCTTAATTGCGAATCGCAAATTGAGATTCGCAATCAAAGAATACCATCGCATTCATTTCTATGGGCCAAGAGGCCCATAGGAAAGAGTAGGATTTGTGCCCGCAATTTGCGAGTAACCAAGAGGCACTCGCAAATTGCGGGCGTAATTTCAAGGGTGCAAGGGTTCCAAAAGGACACCCTGTTGCATCCCTGAAATGTGCATGTGTGCACATGTGGCACTAAGGCCATGTATGTGTGCCACATGGCACTCTGTAAAAAGCCAAAAAGTGGTTTTTGAAATGAAATTGCAAAATCCCACCAACTTGAAGTTGGTGGTATTTTGCGATTCCTTAAGGCAAATTGCAATTTGCGATGCCTACCAGCATAGCATTTAGGGAATCGCAAATTGCGATTCTCTAAATGCTTACGCAAAATATGGAATCACAATTTTTGCTAATCCTTATTTTGCGTGCGGGTATTTGCCTACTTACATTGCTCACAGCCAAATTGCGATCGCAAACTCTGAAATTCTGTGAATTTCAGTGTTTGCAATCGCAATTTGGCTTCCTACATCTGGCCCCTGGTCCTCTGTTGCTGCAGCCTACTGTAGGCAAGAGCAATCCTTGTAGGGGCTTTGGGTGGCCCCATTGGATAGGTTTCTGGTTACGCTCATATACTTGCTTCTCCTTCAAGAGCTTACTTTCCTCTTCCTTTCTGGTGTTTGTTTGTTCCCTCCCTGGAGCATAACCTCTTTACGGTTCTTTTGATTGGATGACTTGCGTCCTTTCACCGCTTACATTCTGGGAACTTCTTTCCCTTCTTCTTCCAGTACCCCCTCAAAGTGCGCATGTTTTTTGCTCTCCCTTCACCGTGCGCTGTTTCCACTCTGAAATCCCTGCCCCTCCACGCTCTCTGTGTTCCTGCCCCTTTCCTCACAGCTTATCCTTTGCCTACCCTCCTTCTTCCTGCCCTGTTTGGTTTTGCCTCTGTATTTATTTATTTATTTTTACCCCCCACAACCAGCTCTCCCATTGCTCTCCCCCTTAAATTATTGCTTCAAGGCAGGCACCTGCCCATTAAGGACGATTTTTAAACACAAACCTACATCTATTCATGTCTCTAAACCCTTCCATGCCATTAGTGAATTAAGAGGCAAGTCAGTTGTCACGTGCACCCTGGATGTGGCCTAGATTCTTAGATGCAGCAATATTATAGTCTGTTTAAATCAGACACCGGAGAGATGCTTGAATAGCGCACATCATGAACTCGTGCGTTTCACAGTGCTCTCGCATTCAGTAAGGAAAAAAGGAAGCAGCGACAAATAAAGGGGCTCCTGTGCCCTTGTAACTCTTTTTTTGCTGCTTGTACGTCACTTTTTGCGATGCACCGGTGCCACAAAAATGTGCCATGTTGCGCTTTATTTATAAAGAGATGCATCTAGGCAGATGCGCCACTTTGTAAATCCCTGCGCTACATTCTACCTGCGTCACGTATAATGTATGCAGGCTGGGCGTTCCCCCGCATGCAAACCTCATAGGAGTGGCGCCGTGAAATCTACCTATCCTTACGCCTGCTTGAAGCAGGCATAAGACTGACGCAGGCCCTTTCACATGGGGCTTGCCTCATATGAAAGGACATGTCAAAGGACATATTGCTGGAGTTGCGTCTGTTTTCAGAAACACCCCAGCAATGCATCAGTTTCGCACCAACAGATACGTCCGTAATACGCACGTACCTGTCAATCCTTGCGACATGATGGGTCATACAGTAAATATGACGCTTCCATCATGTCTCACGGCGGGCACACTGAAAAGTGACGCGTCGCTGTTTTCACGCAGCGATGAGTCACTTCTCATAAGTAAGGCCCAAAATATTTACCTAGATCACACAGTTTGGTCAAGGAGGGAAGTAAGAAAAATTCTTAATGTTACGAATTTCATATTGTACCATCCGGCCCCCAGATGGGTATCTGTTTCTCGCTCTTATTTTATATCAAAAGTTACTGTTTTTTCTTGGTAAACAACCTTTACAACGAAACTTTTACAACGACCTACCATTACAACGCAACTTTTACAACGCAAACTATTACAACGCATTGCTCTGGGGGGCACTCTAGGATAGGGAATAGGTTAATTTACTATCCAATAACCTTCCCTACTATCCACGGGGACTGGAGTTTGAATAGTAAATTAAACTATTCACTATCCAGCACCTAAAAGCATTATGCGTTGTAATGGTATGCGTTGTAAAAACCGTGTTGTACAGGTAGGCGTTGTAAAAGTATGCGTTGTAACGTCATACATCCTTTTTTCTTACATTCTTAGGGCCTCATTTGCGAAGAATTGGCTTAGTGCAGCGCCACAAGTCATTTTGCTGAGCTGCCGTACAAAGATTTGAAACTGCAGGAATGCACTGCATTTACAAGATACAGTACATTCCTGTCCTTTCCCCCTGCGCCGGCGCCCAATTTGCAGCCGAGCACCAACGCAGGCACACTTGAACCATGGTGCAAGGGTGTCTGTGTTGTTGGCATGATTGTTTTGCAGGAAGGAGCACCTTTCTGCCCAAAAATAATCACAAGAGCCGTTTTCTTTGTTCTGTGTGCTGCAGAGCAAAGCACATGGGCAAGAGGAAACAGGCATTTACAATGCAATAGGTCTTGCAATTGCGAGTTTTTGAGCTATTGGCAATGTAAAAGGCAACGCCTTTTACCATATTAAAAGGCATTGTCATTTACAATAGCAATAGTTAAAAGTTTTGAAAAAGCGATATCTAGTGTATTAGAACTAATCAAACCGGTAACTAAAATATGAAGATAAACACGCCGACAATAAGGGAGGTGAAACAAGGAAGCACATGACACATATGAAGAGGAAGAAAGCAACAACACAAACAACTTCGAGGGGAAAGGCGCTAAACAGAGAGGCAATGTAAACACATAACAGAAGCGAAATAAATGAATAAACACAACACATAAACCAAGCAGGCGAAATTAAATAAATGACAAACTAAAATTACAAACCGGAAGCCAAGAGCAAGGTGAAAAGCATCAGGAGACAGGAAGTGAAACAGAGAGAGATAAAAACATAACAAAGGACCAAAGAATGGCAGGAAATGGAAAGCCTCAGAGTGAGGACCGGGATGGAGAGGGGCCACGAGCAGCATGTATTTCAGCGCCCTGGGCCGGACAGGTCGTGGCGGGCACCGAGCATTTCCCCGGTGGGCCGCTAGGGTGGGGGAGGTGTTGGGCCCCCTCAGGGCTGTTTTTGTTACCATGGGCCTTCAATATCGGCCCCCTGTAACAAAATCAACCGAAATCGGTCCTAACAAACAGCTCGGTCGTACCCCCTTCTGGGGGCTGGCTGAGCAGTTTGCCAGGGCCGGTTTCGGTTCCCAGTATGGCCTTGGCAGCGCTCATACAGCAGCAGCTAGATAAGCTTAAGTGGAGCCCGGGGCAGAAACGGGGTGCTCCAAGGAAGGATAGGGCGTTCAGCGGATTCAGTCAGGATTTGGGGCGTCATCAGAAAAGAGGTATTGACTGGCAATCAACGAGAGGTGATATATAGATGTGACTACAAGGACGCTGGACTTAAGAAAAGCCTGGAAAAGAGCTCTGGGTGCACGGGTGCAGAGATACTGGGAAGAAAGAAGAGAAAAAGGAACGGAAGGCAGAAAATAATATAATATAGAAGCAAAATAATGATAGGAAATAACTCAAAGGTCGAAAGATAAAAAAACAAAAAAAAGATGGGGATGAAGGCAAATCATGTGACGGTGATGAAAGTAAATCAGATTATAAGAAGAAAACGAAGACGCAATTCGAGACAAGGCAAACAAGAAGCAGTGAAATAAGATACGAAAAAGAACAAGCAGTGGGAGGAGGCTGCTGGCGGCAGCCACCATTGGTGAATCGACGCACATGTAAAAACGCATTAAAGAAAATAGTGCCCACAGACTTAAGAACACGTACCATGTAACAACCAAAAAAAAGAGCCAGTCGCCAAGGGAGGTTACGGATTAAGACAAGGAGATCCTAAGCAGGGACCAACAAGCCTATTAAGGAATCAGCAGCCAGCATTTACAAAGGACAAAGAGACTAGCCAATGAAAATTATGGGCAGGGAGTGGGTGGGGCTTCCATACCATACGCCACTACAACAAGCCTCACAGAGCAGCGCATGCGCGCTGACTCAGGCTCGACCTAAAAACGAGGAGAAATATGATCCTTTCTCCTCGTAATGCCTGCTCTGGGGAAGCGTGCGTTTTTGGCGCTGCCCCAGGTATACGTGATGATGTAAATCTGAGCTAGTGCCTAAATCCACGGCTGTTGAGTAGGAACACCCACGGCAGCGCCCATGGAACGCCTCTTAGACATAGAGTGAGGCAATGTAGCTCTTTGCGCTACCCTGCCTTAACCCTTATCTATGAGGCCCTGCAAAGCCGCGCAGGATACATATGATTAGGCGGCCTGCGCTACCAGAGTGTCATAAAAAGTGATGCTCCGGCATTGCAGGCCTTTTGTAAATCAGCACATTTGTGCATTAGATTAGAACATGGGTGGTAGGCAGAAGCCGCATTAAAGATTGTTGCGTTTTGGGATCAGGGGTCTAGGGGACCTTGAGCTGAGGCAGATCTGTGCATCTGGATCGGACCTGGCTGGAGTTTTCAGAGGCTCACCCACCTCTATGTTTCACAGCTCGCTCCCTCGTGTACTGGTCAGCCACTTCTATGTTTTTGAGCTCACTCCCTCGTGTGCTGCTCACTTACCCCTATATTTTACAGCTCGCTCCCTTGTGTGCTGCTTCCCCACCTCTATGTTTTCTAGCTCGCTCCCTCATGTCTCTGTAGCCCACCTCTATGTTTTACAGCTCGCTCCCTTGTGTGCTGCTCGCCCACTTCTATGTTTTACAGCTCACTCCCTCGTGTGCTGCTCGCCCACCTCTATGTTTTTTTTTTTCAGAACAAAATTTTATTGTGCTGTTGAAAAGGTACATGGTATGCACAGCGCCCCGGAAACCGGAAGAGCTGTGAGCATGAAAGTAATAATTACATTGCAGGCAATTCAAACAACCGTTTAAGTGAAAGTAACTACCCTACGTCCCCCCTTCCCTCTCCCCCCACCCGAAGCCCCCCCCCTCCGACCCCCTGCACAGCTACTAGACAGTCCGTAAAAAAGGCATAGCAAGAAACATTTAGTGTGTACTCCTCATCACCCGGGTTCAATGTCCAAATGTCTGTCCTCAGGTTCATCATGAGTCGGCGGTTCCAGCCACAATCCTCTATAATCCGCCCACCGCTTCCAAATCTTATAATGTTTCCGGGGACAGCCCCTGGCCTCGAAGATCGGGCGCTCCAGTCCTATATAGAAGTCTAGTCCCCTTTTCCACACTCCTAACAGGGGGGCCCTGGGGTCTTTCCAGACGCGGGCCACGTCTCTCTTAGCCACCGTGAGGCCCAACAACAGCAAGTGGCGTTTATAGATATTTCCCCCCCACCTGTTCCAGTATATGGAGGAGACCCAATTGTGGCGTGCGGGGAAGTTCCCATCCCAACACCTCCGACAAGCAGTCCCACACTCCCGACCAAAACCTCCGTAATCCATCACACGCCCACACTGTATGCAGAAAGGTGCCCATCTCTCTGCCGCATCTCAAACAATCAGGGGACGCAATCATATCCGCCCTCCACAGTCGTTCCCTGGTATAGTAGGCCCTATGTAAATATTTGAACTGAATGAATCGCAGGCGTACCGCAATGGCCGCTCCTCTTGTAGACTCAAGTGCCTCTCTCCAGTCTTCCTCCTCAAATGCACCCAGATTGTTCTCCCACTTAGCCCGCAGAGTGTCTAGGGAAGTTGAACAATGTGTGTCTAGTGTTTGATAGATAGATAGATGATATCTTTTTACTTTCTAGTTCCCCCATGAATACCTTAGCTTCCAGGGGGCTAAACTCGGGCAAAGAGTCCAGGCCACTCAGGGCGGGTGTGATAGCATGGCGGAACTGCAAATATCTAAAGAACTCGGTCCGGGGCATGTCATATTCTTCTTGTATCTCCTGGAACAACTTAAGGGCCGTGCCCTTGACGACGTGGCCTATGGCCGAGATGCCAATCGCGCCCCAGCCACGGAACCCCTGTAGGGACATCAATGCTGGCAGTTGCCCATTCTGCCACAATGGGGTTTCCCTCGTTAGCCTATTCCACCACCCCATGCGGCGGAGTGCTCAGCGCCATATTTGAAATACTATTTGAGTGACCATTGGGAGCCTCTTCCTTTTAACAGCCGAATACAGTATGACGTGTAACGTGTCAGGGTCCATCAGGTACGTCTCCAGGGCATAGGCTGGATCACCTCGATCCCCATACCACCACTCATTCAGTATCAATAGGTGAGAAGCTTGATAATAGGACAGGATGTCTGACGTTGCTAGGCCACCACAATATGTGGAAAGGAAACATGTGCGGAGTGCCACTCTCGCCACTCCCCCGGCCCAGAGAAAGTTACTGAGCGCCGAATTTACCTGCTTGAACCACTGCGGTGAAATAGGGTATGGGTGGTTCTGTAATTGGTATAACGCGGGAGGGCCACCATTTTGAATATGCCCGAACGGTCGTACACGTTCAGGGGCATGCGGGACCATGTAGTCATGTCTGATCGGATACGCTCCAAAACAGGCACAACATTGCGCGTCCAGGAGACCCCATGCAAATCTGTAAGGAACACCCCCAAGTATTTGAAGCCTCCCGTCGCTTCCTGCAATGCCGCCGCCCAGGACCCCAGGCCACGGCGCTTCCCCAGTACCCATAGCACTGACTTACGCATGTTCAGGTGGAGGCTTGACACTTCCCCAAAGATTTGCATGATGTCGAGGACCCGCGGCCCCGATCTGTTCAGATCCGTGAGAAAAAATAGGACATCGTCAGCATAGAGTGCAATTCTATCAGAGGGTCCCGCTCTCCACTCGATGCCCCGCATCTGCGCGTCCATTCGGACCCACGCCGCCAGCGGTTCCATAGCCAGGGCAAATAGATATGGCGATAGGGGGCATCCTTGCCTGGTGCCCCGACCTATGGAGAAGGAATCAGACACTGCCCCAGCCACTCTTACCGATGCCGTGAGATCTGTGTATAATAGCTGTAGGTAAGATAAGAAGCGGGCCCCCAGATTCAGGCGGGACAGAAGCGCACGGAGGTAGACCCAACTTACCGAGTCGAAGGCCCTATCTATATCAGCCAGTAGAAGAGCCGCAGGAATCCCTGCCGCCCGGGATGCCTCCACCGCCACCTGCGCGCGCCTAATATTGTGTCTTGTTGCTCTATGGGGCATAAACCCGGCTTGGTCCGGGTGGACAAGATCGGTAATGTATGGGAGGAGGCGATCGGCCAGCGCTTTCGCCAATATTTTCGCTTCGGTATTCAATAATGATATTGGCCTTTAGGACTCGGGTTGGTCTGGGGGCCTCCCTGGTTTACAAAAGACCACTATTTCGGCGTGTCGCCAGTCTCTCGGGAACCACCTCTATGTTTTACAGCTCCCTCCTTCATGTGCTGGTCAGTCACCTCTATGTTTTTCAGCTCACTCCCTCATGTGCTGCTCACCCACCCCTATGTTTTACAGCTCGCTCCCTTGTGTGCTGCTAGCCCACCTGTATGTTTTACAGCTCGCTCCCTTGTGTGCTGCTAGCCCACCTGTATGTTTTACAGCTCGCTCCCTCATGTCCTGCTTGTCCATCTCTATGCTTCACAGTTCTCTCCCTCATGTGCTGCTCTCCCACCCCTATGTTTTTCAGCTCGCTCCCTCATGTGCTGCTCGCCCACCTACATGTTTTTCAGCTCGCTCCCTTGTGTGCTGCTCGTCCATGTGTGTTTTACAGCTCACCCATTTTGTGTTGCTCGCCCATCTCTATGCTTTACAGTTCTCTCCCTCATGTGCTGCTCGCCCACATCTACGTTTTAAAGCTCGCTCCCTTGTGTGCTCCTCGCTCACCTTTATGTTTTACAGCTCGGTCCCTCGTGTGTTGCTTTATCCCCAGCCACTGCTCCATCACTAACCACACTCTATGATGCTCCCGCAACCCTCTCCTTGAGCTTGTGCTCTGCTTTCCCCAACTCTCCCTGGCTTAATCTTTTTAAAGGCCTTCCTGGGCCCACTGTCGCGTGCCTCCTCTTCTTCCATGCACCTGCCACTCTCTGCTTCTCCCCTACACCCTGTCCCTCAATGCGCTTCTTCTGTGTTCCTCCTACCCCTCATGGTCTATATTTTCAAAACTGAAGTTTATTTATTTCTTTATTTTGGAGCGGGACAGCTACTGCCATTTGCCACCAAACCCCTCTGTATGGCTAAACGTGCTTATTGCATGTTCTTTTATTAACTGATGCAAATGGGGTCTGCCGACTTGGAACAATAAATACAAAAACAGTTGCCTGAATCATTCCCTAGACGCTCCTGTGTGTTTTCACACGCGCACAGGTACATGCCATCATGCATGAATGTACCTGGGGAATTATGCTCATTTTTTTTCTTTTTCCTTTTAAAGCCAGTAGGTCCATAAGGTGTAAGCTATTTGCTTTGCCAATGTTTGTTTTACTTAGATGACGTAAAATATATAGGGCACCGCCGTAGGGATTACGATGTCCCTTTCAGACAGCCTTTCCGTGGCGGTCGGATCGTCATAGGAAGGCTGTTGGAAAGGGACTTTGGGGGTCCCTAGCAGTGCCCCTGTCCCCCCTGGGCCTCTGCTATGAGGCCGCAGGGCACCTATGGTGCCCCCCAAACATCCCTGCCCCATGTGCCTGGGCACCGTGTGGTTCCTGACACGCGGTGCAGGGATGTTTGTAAACATGCCTTTTGCCTATGGGGCGTGTGCTGCAGCCCTTTTCTTGGCCGCAGCACAAGTCTCAATGCAAAGAGGCACGTTTCTGACCGCCTACTCTGCGGTTGGACAGTAATTTGGCAGGCGGTACCGCTGACTACATGTCAGCTGGTTCTGTCCCCGCAACGATGGCGGTTGGACGCTCGTCTGACCACCATTGTAATCAGCCCCAATGTGAGGCGCCACAAAATATATTGGGGCAGATTTATGTTAACTGGCGCATCCCCAGGGATGCGCCAGTTAATGTGCGCCACAGTGCGCCACAGCTGCGCCACCAATGGTGCGCCGCATTTATGATGCGGCGCACCATGGGGCAAAAACGGCACAGATGCGTGACGCATCTGTGCCGTAAAGGTGGCGCATTGCTGGAGTTGCGTCGCAAGCGCGACGCAGCTCCAGCAAGGCTCGGGGGTGCCCCATCTCCACAATGCTGCGTCAAGACCTACGCCTGCTTCAAGCAGGCGCAGGCTTTTGACGCAGCATTGGCCTGAAAGTGACTGAGTGAAATCTTATAGATTTCACTCAGCCACTTTTGCGAGGCGCACCTGCCCCGGAACGCCCACCCTGCGCCGGAACGCCCACAAGCGGCGCAGGGCTTTACAACGTGACGCATCTGCCTAGATGCGTCACGTTGTAAATCGTTCGTAGGGATGCGCCACGTTTACGCCGCCTTGCGTGACGCAACAGCGGCGTAAACGTGGCGCAAGTGCCTCATAAATCTGCCCCATTGTACCTATGACCCATCCATACATAGAATCTAGCACTGCACAAAGATCCACATTCTTCTAAAACAAAATCCCCAAATTTCTATTAAAGTCACCCAGGGGCATATTATCAATGGGCCGCAATAAAGTTATCGCAGCTTTAGCGTCCGTTTTCGGGTTAAAAGCAGCGATAATTTTATCGCATTATCATCTAGCGCGTGATTCCATGCCTCAGCGCCTGTTTTCTAAAGGCCCAGCATCGCAACGCTAATGATATGCAAAGGAGGCGTGCCTGACAAAACTACACGGGAGAATATCGCTAACCGGGCTTTGCGATATTTACAACAATGCCCCGGCCGCCGTAGCGATACACAAAATCACGCTAACTGCCCATTAACGCTGGATTATAACGTCTGCTAAATTCCCGACTTGGGCATATTTTGCATGGGAGGTGGATTCTTTGGTTACGCCCACAGGGTCGTATCAGCAAGGTTTTCGCCGTATTTAGGTGAACATCGACGGATTTCCAGCGATGTTTGCCCTTTTTCCCCGCCATCGCTGGAATGTCTATCGCCAATGCGCTGAGCTTTGTTAATACAGCGCTAGGTTGGCGATAAGTTCCAGCGATAGGCGGCAATAAAAAAAAACGCGCTAAGTGTGGTCAGTGATAATTATTGCTGCCTCTTGTTAATATGCCCCCAAGATTGTTAGCTGTGGCGTGCGTTCCCTCAAGCACCGGAAAATGACAGCGTTCTCGGACCACTTCCACGTTGGCAGTCACAAACCAGTACCCTGGTGACCCGCCCGCCCACAAAGAAGAGGGGACCCAGAAATATTGGGGTTGTTCACGGTGGAGTCCCTTGAAGGGGCCCCCCCTTAAAAGTGTCCCCTCCTCCCACCCCGAAGCCCGAGATAAGGTCAGGAGCTCTCACCCAAGGGCCCGCCGCCCGTGCACAGTGCTGGAGCGGCCCCCCTGGAGTGCGGAGCCCTCCCTCACCATGGGGCCAATGTTACGCCATTGATTGTTCAGGTAGCCATCTTGAAGGGCGCAAAGCAACGCTGCTGTAGTCCTTTTACGCACTCTACACGCCTTTGTTGATTGGCCCCAAAACATACAACATTGAATAAAATGGGAACATTCATGTCCAATGTTCGAACAGAGAGGATGGCCCCCTCTTTGCAGTTTTCCGTGAGGGCATTGTATGGCATATTGAGAGGGTGAGGTCCATCGGCTAGACTCGGGGTCGCGTCCGCACCCTGTGATTCTGGGCAAATCACTTAATCCCCTGGCTGCGGCCTGTGCAGCACATTCCGATCGCGGGCGTGGTCATGACGGCTCCCGGCCGTCATCAGCACACGCCACCGTAACTCATGACGGCCGGGAGCCGTCATCAGCACTGAACGGGTTAATCTCCCCGTGCCTGATTGTGTAGCGTAAATACGGTGCTCATGTAAAGCGCTCCAATACCTTCGGGTTGAGTTCGCGCTATATAAATATGCAACAGAAAAAAAAAATGGTGAGGGAGGCAGGAGAGAGCAGGTAAAAGAAAACTCCAGTGAGCACAGGGGAGGGGGGAGAGGCGGGGCTACCAGTACAAGCCTCGTGTACTTAAGAAAAGCATTGGTACATACAAAACACATCCCTTCACTGCAACTGCTGTGGCCAGGACTGCAGAGAATGTATTCTAACATATTTATAAATGAGCCCCCCCAGGAGAGGTGAGGTCCTGGTGTAGGGTGCGCCCCTTGCATCATTATTAAAGCGCTACGTCACTGGGGCAGTGAAGGTCGCCGCCCCCCTGCTTCCAGGTGCACCCCTGGAGCAAAGGCGGAAAGATACACCCCCCCCCCCCCCCCCCATGCAGAAAGCGATGAATCTTCACACGTCTGTCTCCCTAATGCCCATGGGCTTCAGACAGAAGAGCCCCCTGAAGGGAGCCTCAGGTCTGGCCCCATCCCTGCTGCCCCTCGCAGCGCACCCGCGCATGCGCACCGCGCCCCTAGCGCTGCGCCCGGGGCTTCGAGGCGCCGAGTGACAGCTGCCACGAGGCCTCGTCTGGCTCCGCGCGGCGCCGACGCCTCCTCAGTAATTAACAGATCACTTCCAGCAATTATGTCGTCGATCCATCACCAGCCCCCGCGGTGCGGGGGGGGGGGGGGGGCTCGGCGCGTTTACAGAAAACTCGCATTAATGTATTAATGAAGCGTGGCGGGGCGGAGGTAACCCGCGGGGGGGGGGGTGGGGAGGGGGTCGGGGATACAAATACAAGTGTCGGGCCTACCCTGGGGTGTCAGGAAGGGCCGTGGGGTGGGGGTGGGGGGAGAGAGTGCACGGGCACTGGGGGCATCACACAGAATCCTTCATAGCGCCTTCCAGCAGCCCTGAGACTTCTGGCCAGAGGATAGGGGGGCCTTAGGAGTGGCAAAGGATGCATGTTTCAGGCCCACCCTGGGGTGTCAGGGGAGGGGCTGTGGGGGGGAGAGAGAGTGCACAGGCGCTGAGGGCCTTTCCCCCAGAATCTTCATAGCGCCGTCCTGCAGCCCTGTGTGGTTGTTGGTATGTTAGTATGCATATGTGATGTGTTTGTGTGTGCTGTGTGTAGTTTGTTGGTGTGTTAGTCTACACATGTGCTGGATTTGTGTGTTTGTGGATGGTTTATTCCTCTATTTGTCTGAATGTGTGTCTTGTTTTTCTGGTGTTTGTGTGGTGCGGGTTGGACCTGTGTGTGGTATTGTGGTGCAGTTTGTGTGTGTGAAGCTGAAGATCAAAAGAATGTGTCTAGTTGACAAGATATGTCATATATTTCAAGTGAAAACAGGGCACACAAGGCAGCCTGAGTACCTTACACCCTGTTCAAGAAGAGAACAGCAAACTAAAATCATGCACTTAAAAATAATAATAATAAAATGCTGCAAATGACAACAACCAATAACATGTCTCGCGCTGTGCGAATGAAAGAAGCTGAGACACGGAACTAACATAGCCTGGTGCGGAGTTTTTAAAAACAATTCTCAAAACATAAAGTGCATTCGGCAAAGCTCGAATCTGACTGTTTCTAATGACTGACATACTCGTCTGTAAGCCAACTTTACTCCACGTCTGGGTGGTGAACTCCGCTCAGGGCCGGCCTAAGGCATGTGCGAGCTGTGCACCTGCACAGGGCCGCCAAACCCCAGGGGCCGCCACGCCAATATATATCCTTAGATACATATTTGCGTGGCGGCCCCTGGCAGGGATTTGGCGGCCTCTGGCCCCCTACCTACACTCCCTGCTCAGGGCCTCCGTGAGCCTAGAGCCGGCCCTGCTCCGCTCCAGTCGCAGAGTTTGCGGCGACTTGTATACTCCGTGTTTTTCCTCGCTTGCGTTCGTCAACATCAAGTTGACAAGCACGAGCGAGGAAAACCCACCTCCAGGTGAGATTTTTGCTCATTCGCGATCGCCAACATCAAGTTGGCGAACGTGGAAAATCAACATCCCCATGAGATTTCACAATGCAGGCGGTCAGACTTCTCATTGGGAGTGGTCGCGTTGGCCTTCGACCACTTGCGTTGAGAAACTGTCCGTCCACGCTGAGAAAGCTGCAGCTCGAGTAAAAATCTACTCGACCAACTGAAAGGAAGCAGCGCCCGCTTGCACTGTGCATGTTGCCGTTTGTGATGATTGCACAGTGCGGACAAGCACCTGGCACTGAAAATCACCACGAACAGAATTTATCCAACGGACTCCACCACTTGCGGAGCTCTGCGTACCCACTGTACAAGTGCTGAAGTGTATTCAACGGTGCTGGTTGAAGTGCCCACTGTACAAGTGCTGAAGTGTATTCAACGGCTCTGGTTGAAGTGCCCACTGTACAAGTGCTGAAGTGTATTCAACGGCTCTGGTTGAAGTGCCCACTGTACAAGTGCTGAAGTGTATTCAACGGCTCTGGTTGAAGTGCCCACTGTACAAGTGCTGAAGTGTATTCAACGGCTCTGGTTGAAGTGCCCACTGTACAAGTGGTGAAGTGTATTCAACGGCTCTGGTTGAAGTGCCCACTGTACAAGTGCTGAAGTGCATTCAACCGTGCCAGTTGAAGTGCCCGCTGAACAAGTCCTGAAGTCCTGAAGAGGCTGATATGTTTGGGTGTTAATAAAACCAAACTGGCCACTTTGCAACCACTCTGTCTTGCTTTCTTTAGTTATGTATTTATTTTTCATATTTTAAACCTTTTATTTCTCTCCATCTCAAGACTGTACATTGGAAAAGTAAAATGTGAGAAAAACAGGGCATTGCCGTCAAAAGTGTTTTTTTATTTTTGGGATCCATTTCACAGGGAGACAAATGAATGAAAGAAGGAAAGAGAGGTTGTGAACTGTTTCTTTAAGTCACATTTTTCAGTAAGTGAGGAGGGGCTGCTAGACGGACAGAGAGGGGATAAGAGGAAGAGAGAGGGGGAGGAGGGCAGCTGCCAGCGCAGAGCAGAAGTGGATTTTGTCTGTTTTTTCTCTGGGCAGGAAGGAGACAGAGGGCCATATTATCAAGCAGCAGCGATGATTATCGCTGGCCGCACTTAGTGTAAAAAAAAATGTCGACGGCTATTGCTGGAAATTATCGCCATGCTAGCACTGTATTAACAACGCATTGCGCAATGGCGATTATTATTCTAGCGATAGCGGTGTTTTCCATGGAGCATTGCTGGTTTTCATAGATGTTCCATGGAAAACTGAGATAATTTTGCTGATACGACCCTGTGGTCGTATCAGCATAATCCACCTCCAATGTTAAGTATACATAATGCAGCATGTTAGTAGACATTTTTGGCGAATAATACGTGGGCCTCCTTGTAAATATTGCGATGTGCACATCAGTGATAATTTACATGCAATACTGCCCAGTGACGCCCACTTTACATCTCATTAGAGATGCAAAGGGAGGCGTCGGGAAAACGTGTGCTAACATGCGCTAATGCATGTTAGCACCCACTTGTAAATAGGGAAATAGTTTTATGTCCACTTTTTTAGCCTTTAAAGCCAAAAAAACAGAGAAAAGGCCCTTGTTGATATGCCCCGGAGTCCTTTTCCTTCTCTGCCAGTCCCACCTGTCCCCGAACGGCCACGAAAGCAGAGCCTTATCTGAAGGCCTTGTCTATTTCTGCCGTCCCGGGACACAGAATCTTTTCAATAAAAGAAGTAGGGGCACGCCGTGCCCTTCCGATCCGGCCCACTTCGACTATTGCACGTGTCGCACCTTTTCAGTAATCACCAGTGTTGTATTTCTGCAAATTCCTCGTCATTTCAAGGCCTGCTGCTTTTTCTTTGAAAGTCACACCCTGAAACCTATCACTATCGACCCTGCTGCAGCTCATCTCATGCCCCTCCCCCACCATCAACCATCAACCATCAAAGCAGCCCCCTTCAGTGCCGGACACTACTGCGCAATGTCTGCTTCTTGAGACCCCAAACATATTTTTGCCTAAAGCCAATCTTTTTTGTAGAGCGAAGAGGAACAGGCAGCTCCCCCGACATAAAAATTTAACAGAACCCGCAACAAAATAAAACAAGCATTCACAAAGCCAGAAGGCTGGAGGCCAACGCCAGACAGATTGGCTTTGCAAATGCTTGATTCTCATTCCCAGGAGCTGGCTACATATGGCAGCTCGATGCACTCAAGTGCCAGGGAGCTTTACTGCTGCTTTCCATCCAGAGTCTTGTTAAATAGTAATTTTGATGTTCCCAGTCACTTTAAAGGCTCTCCGCTGAATGTATGTTCTTCTAAAGACAGTCATTTTCTTTACAAGCACGCGCGCACCGCTCATTGGCTGCAGGGGGCGGGATTCCTTCTAATGCACTCATGATATATTGGGAATCACTTCCAAATGTGGCTCTAATGACACGTGGACATTTAATATGTTTCTTCTTTATGGACTGTGACACCAAGCATTGAATATGTACCGGATATTATGAGTCAAGAGCCATCAGCTGAGAGAGTCGCCCTTTGATGGACTCTGGGTGCGTCTGTTCTTGGTAGTGAGACGCGAGACGCGGTCTGTGCTGCCGAGGCTGTGCGCACGGTCACACTGAACGATGCCTGGCCGCCGTGAATCGAATGTGCTGCTGAGGCTGTGGGCAGAGTCACGCTGTAAGATGCAAACACAAAGAGATGATGGACGGAGCGCTGAAACTTTTCAGACACTCACCCCCAGACACAGATCTGGGTTGAATCCATCATCGTTCTTTAGCTCACTTTGCCACCTCAGTTCACACCCAGCCATATGCAAATCAGTCTTGACTAACCCTGGGCGTAGTTCACGAAGTAGCGCTATGCATACCTACGCGAAGTGCAATTCGCACTACGCGAGCTACGCGTAGCACTACGTGAACTGAGTAGTACCCTGTTCGCACTGTGCAAGATGCAGTTTTCAATGATTGTACAGTGCGGACAAGCATTCAGCACTGTGCAATCATTGAAAACAGCATCTTGAACAGTGCGAGCTGTAGTTTTCTGCCGCTGGAGTAGATTTTTACTCGAGCGGCAGCTTTCTCAGTGCAGACTGGTAGTTTCTCATCGCGAGCGGTTGCGAGCATGCGCGACCACTCGCAATGAGAAATCTGACCTCCCTGCGTTGAGAATCTCGCTGGGAGGTTTATTTTCCACGCTCGCGATCGGCAACTTGATGTTGCTGATCGCGAACAAGCAAAAAGTCTCACGGGGTTGTCATTTTGCTTGCTCGCGGTCGCCAACTTGACTTGAGGACCGCGAGCAAGCAAATGGCTACGTGCCATTTGCGTAATACGAAGTAGCGGAAACTTCGCAAACTACGTGAGCGAAGCGTAGTGCTTTGCCCAGGGTTAGTCTTGACCCTGTTCCTCATGGGAACAGTCCAGCCCGAACTGCCAAGCCATGTCTTCCCTGGACCGGAAACAAGCATCCTAGGACCGGTTTTGAGCTACCAGCCCTCACCAGCCAGGCTAGCTTGAATCCAGTGGCAAAGTGAGCAAGGAACCCATACCCTGCCAATGGATGTAGTGCTGAAACTTTTCAGACACTCACCCCAGTCACAGATCTGGGTTGAATCCATCATCATTCTTTAGCTCACTTCACCACCTCAGTTCAGACCCATATGCAAATCAGTCTTGACCCTGTGCCTCATGGGAACAGTCCAGACCGAACTGCCAGGCCATGGGCTATGGGAGGTCACACTGAACGCCGCCTGGCGGCCACCGTGATTCGAATGTTCTGCTGAGGCTGGGTCACACTGTAAGATGTCTGGCTGGTGTGATTTGAATATGTTGCTTGTGGAGTTGGAAGTTGCCAGGGGGTCGGAGAAACAGCCTTTCCTGGGTTTATTAATTTGATCAAAACATTTCCCAGATTTTTTTATTTTTGAACAGTGTGTTCCCCCAGTTTGAAAGGAGTGAAAGGACTCTTCGAGCGTGGATGAAAGGCGAGGCAGCTAAAAGCCTTCTCTGGAAGGGGCTGCTGCCATAAAGAAATGTGAAAGCTGCCACTGGTTAACCAGCAAACCTCAGACTGCTGGGAGACAGGATAGACTTACAGAATCAGCAATTTGTCCTTTTAATGAAAACCAATAAATAGGGCTTACACAAGGTACAATTAGCGTATTACTAAAAAGACACATTTTTAACGCACTGTAAACATTTAAACAAATTTGTTTGCACATTTTACGACAGCCTATTGCTGCTGTGTGCAACTTATACTATATGTAATGCATTTTTTAAACTAATGTCTTACTTATTCATAGGACTTCTTGGCAAATGTTTGGACTTCTTAGCACTATATAGACACACGTCACTACTTCCCCAGTGCTTCTACAGGGTTTCAAATCATTAATTATCCGGTTACACCAACAGACATTGGAAGTGGGCGCAACAACCAACTGAGCTGTCCTACCACAAAAATGCCTTTACCACAGATAAATCTAGGTTTCATTATTGTTCAGGCGAGGTGTGTGCAGTACATGTTATGTGCATTTACCTATAGATGAAAGGCAATGCCGAATATTTTGTTCCTTTGAGTCATGTCTGTGACCTTGAAGGAAGTGACACGATTAGGGCCACCCGGGTCACTCGCGACCACCTCTCAGCCTTCCTCACAAATGAAGAGCGGGTCAGACAGTAGAGAATACAAACCAAAGGTATTTATTAGAAGTACACTCGAGTGGAGTCCGTTCTGAGCAGCCTCCTTAGATTGCTGCAGAGGGACTGACTTCTACCAACAGGACAACGTATAATGTACATTTTCAGAACCACTAAAGACACGCCCGGACTGGAAGTTTCCAGTTGGTAACTAGTGAACAATGGAGAAACAGAAGGATGAGTTGCAATCCCAGGACCCAGTAGATGTTATCTCAGAGCCAAGGTTGCGCCCGCCGCTCTAAGGGTGGGAGCAGGCCTATCAAGTCAAAGTCAAAAGATCTTTATTCGGATTATAGAACATTCATAAAAGTACGTGTCAAACACAACAGAAATAATAACACAGTCATAAAAGATAAAATATAGACAACTAACAGCCTACAGAGTTACAAATTCATAGCAATAGATAGCTTTATCATGTGCAAAAAGGCAACCACTAATGCAAAATGTACAATGTGCAAAAGAAAAGCATAATGCAAATTTCTCGGTTGATGAAATAATGACACAATTATAAAAGAAAAAATATAAACAAATAACAGCCTGCAAAGTTACAAATTCATAGCAATGGATAGCTTTATCATGTGCAAAAAGGCAACGCTAGTGCAAAATGTGCAATGTGCAAAAAAGCATATTGCAAATTTCTCAGTCAATGAGCAGAGAAGCACGGGACCGGACAGCAGCTTTGAGAAAGCGGCTCACTCTAAAAGTTGCTTCGTCCGTCTTTAGCCTCAATAAATCTTTAAAAGCTAATTTAAAATCCATCAGAGCATTTTTTCTACAGTACGGTATTAAAAAGTGCTTAGTGTGCATTCCATAAAAACCACAAAAAAATGTAAAGTGAGGCAGACTTTGTTTTCCACCAAGGTTACAGGGACAGCTTAGATTTTCCACATGTTTATTGAAGCCTAACAGGAAGCAAAGTAGATTTATAATGCTTCCATCCCTGAACCTAAATAACAAGCTCCTGTTCCACCTGCCTAACTTTATACGGAGATAACCCTGAGGCAGGGTATGAGGCTTGTCACATGGCTCCATAAGGGAAGTGTACCTTATTGTAGATGGCTTTGCCAAATCACACCTTTCCCTCTCTTTACAATAAAAATCATACAAAGCCCTTTTTATTAAATTCTTGTGCGTGCAATCAATTAATTGGGGGGGGGAGGTAAAAAGATGCACCTGCCCCACGCTTAATAAGCTTTTTTCCACAGCCTTAAACCAAGGTATAAAATTGGCCCTCTCACATTTTAAGTAAGCATGAGCGGATTCTGCGTATAGGCAATCCGCGTATTTGCGTATTTGCGTATTTGCGTATTTGCGTATTTGCGTATTTCTAAAATACGCAAAATCCGCGGATCCTAGCGTATTTTTTTGTTTTTGTGTTCGCACGGGTTTCTGCAAGTTCGCAAGGGTTTTATTGTACAAAACGCTCGCGAACGTGCAGAAACCCGTGCGAACACAATGTGCCTACTCATGGGTATTGCGCTCGTGAAAGTCAAGGATGCAAAGTCTATCCAGCATCACAGCTGATTTTCCACGGTAGATTTGGGAAGAAGGCACACCTGTCCAGCCTCGACGACGCTCACGATTGTTTTTGGGCTAATGAATGAGTCACTGAATTTGAGCATCAACTAGTTCGAGCGACCATGTGTGTGTTACTATGCAATCGCCCCGAAGGGCGCAGGGGTCCCTTGAGTGAGCTGCTGTAGTATTTTACAATGGCGCCAGCAAGCTGCCAGCGCCGTTGTAAAATAGTTACAAAGTTAGCTTGCACAGGAAGCACTTAGATAAAATAAAGCAGCACCTGCTTCGTTTTATCTAGTGGTTCCTGTGCAAGCTAACTTTGTAACTATTTTACAACGGCGCTGGCAGCTTGCTGGCGCCATTGTAAAATAGTTACATGAGTGGGGGTTCAACTTTTGAACCCGTTACGTCCGCGGATTTTTTTTTCCGGATTTTGTGGGAAATCCGCAAAATACGCGGATTGCGGATTCCCCACAAATCCGAAAAATCCGCGGACGTAACGGATTTTCCGCTCATGCTTAATTTTAAGCAGTCCGAAATGATGTCACGGGACAAAGAGGCAGCAGAATTCCTCTAAATTTTTATCCAGAAAAGGGCGGGTCTGGATCTTATAAAATCCTCTATGTAATGGAGGTTTAATTCCCTGTGAAACACATAAATTGGGGCTGTGATAACCCCCCCCCAAAACCTTTCGACAGAATCTATTTTCTTCGGTCTGCAGTTGAGTACAATTCGAATAGCCCCACACCTCAGCACCATAGGTTCCTACGGGTAAACATTGTGTTCTATAAATTTGTAACAGTGATGTAATCACATCTGCCTGGATAGGTTGGCGGAGGGAGATTAAAGAGTTTATGGCTTTACTCAGTTTGTTCCTTCCCTGGGCAACATGAGGCTGCCAGGATCCAGTATTGGAGAACAACAAGCCAAGATAAGGAAAAGTGCAAGTGCTTTTTAAAATATTATCCCCTGACAGAATCTGGGTTATTTTATAACTTTTTGGGCCACATGTCATTATAAATGATTTCTTGTAGTTAGTACATAGGCCCAAATCTGCCATATATGTGACAAAGCCAGAAATTAAAATACGCAATGCATTAGGTGTGCGGCCCATGAGGACCGCATCGTCCGCGTAGAGAAGTGCGGGGATGGGTTTGCCATTTACTTGTGGGACATCATTAGTAAGATTGCTCAAGGAATTACTCAATTCATTTATATACAAGATAAAAAGCAGGGGGGCCATGACACAACCCTGTCTGACCCCCCTGCCAAATAAAATATCATTAGAAACTTCGCTGTCATTGTTAATGCGAACGCGGGCTTTCAAATTGCTATGAAGGTGAGCCAAAAAGTAAACTAAAGATTCATCTAAACCATAGTTCAACAGGACTGACCATAAACGGGAGCGATTTACAAAATCAAAAGCAGAACTTAAATCCATAAACCCAAAATATAAAGGGGATTTTTCAGCAATTGTGTATTTGGCCATAAGCAGGTTTAGGTTTAGGCATTGCTCAACCGTACCCACTTTGCTTCTGAAACCTAGCTGGCACGAGTGTAAAATGGTATTTTCTTCCGCCCAGGTTCTGATTCTGTTAAAAAGGACCCTGCCTAGAACCTTTAGCGTATTGTCGATTAAAGATATGGGGCGGTAACAACCAGGTTCAAGTCTGTCACCTTTTTTGAAAATTGGCACGATGGTGCTACTAGACCATGTTACCGGCACAGAGGTGTGAGATAAATTATTAAAAACATTGCATAGCAGGGGTGCCCAAAAATCAGGTTCAGATTTGATTTGGTCGATGGATAAACCATCGGGTCCGGGGGCTTTGTTCCCAGCTCTTTCGGTAATGGCATCCTCCACCTCCAACAATGTGATAATCAAGGGCCTAACTGAAACAACAATTTCTGTGGGGTTGCCAGAGGCATCATAGATCTTAGAAAAATGGTCAACCCACACATCCCCTGTTATGTTACAATTTATAGGGGTAATATTAGAGCCCAAAGATCTCAGGTTTTTAACCGCCCTCCAAAACCCGGCTACGCTTCTTAAAGCTGCTGTGCGAACAAGAGAGTCCCAGTGATCTTTTAGTAACTCATCTAATCTGATTCTTAAGGTGTGTTTATATCTAGATCTCAGAGTCCTTACCATGGCCAAATCACGCGGTTCAGCTGTAAGAGCGGCCCTAAGTCCCCGATTGGCTTTGGAGCATGAGGTGTCGAACCACCTTGGATTACTATTGTTATGGGCTAGGACAGGTTTAGAAATTTCCTTTTTTATAGCCTTACAAAGTTCACAAAATGAATTAACAATATCAGGCCCAGGGCTGTCAGTTGATAGGCAAACCGGGGCTAGGGTAGGGTGTTTTTTACTAATTTGAGCTAAAACGCCCTGGTTGTCTATCCCCTTCCAAACCACCCTTAGCCTGTCTGTCGATGCCATTAGGTTTTTTGCCCCGATTTCTCTTATCTTCCCATGTTTTTGAATTGATTTAAGACAAATTAAAATTGGATAATGGTCACTATATATAGTTCTAACAACCTCTGTTTTTAATAAAAGATCCCCGAGAAGAGAAGAAATGAATACATAGTCAATGGTGGTTGAGCTCCCACGCCCAATATAGGTAGGAACGGGTACATTATCCACGCCAGTAACTATATTCTCCATTACGTTGACTAGATCGCGTGTGGCTGCAGATCTAGTAATTCGTCTCCTCTTTTACAGGGTGGAATTCTGTGGTGGATATGCGCAATAAAATCACCTCCTTTGTAAATGCCATCAAACCTACCATATTTTTGTCCATCCACAACTTCATCGATGAAATTAAACAATCTTAGGAAATTGGTGTTGGGATGAGTTGTGAAGTCGTTATTATAAAAGTTAATAAAACATAACTTTATCCTACCAGTATATCTCAACGCCATGAAACTTTTGTTGTTTGTCTGCAATGGTTCGATTTTAGCTGCAGCGGTGATTTTAACCCAAATAGATAAACCCCCGCTGGGACGACCCATAGGCGGGGAGGGTACAATTAAGTTGTGGCAACTGTATCCCTCATGAAGTAGAAAACTCGTACACCAAGTTTCCTGCATCATTAGGACATCAAAATTGGATATCCAATCAGTCCAGGCCTTAATTTTCATTTTCGCGTTGAGACCTGCAATGTTCCAACTCAAGATAGAAAGATCGTCAGGCAATGTGGGGGAGATGTGACCCTGGGCACCTATTGTGGAGTCAAATGACGCCCGGGGCCTACTAGGTGAATTGGGCAATATTGCAATAGGACAAATTGACGAATTCCCTGCAGGATCATGCATATTAGTGTGATCACTGACTACAATATCGGTTGAAATCACTAATGGTCTGTCCAGGCTACCTGTTTCAGCTAATGCAGTATATCTATTATAAAGTAAAAAAGGCGGTGTGGCTGGGCGAAATCGTCTTGGTGGGGGCCTATAGAAGTAGCTCAATGGCAATGGAGTAACAACAGTAGATGGGCCCGGGTAAATATTGTTGTTGTTAAGTATACATTTGGCAGTGCCAGGGTGCCTAAAATTGACAACAATACAGTCCCCATCGAAATATTTACATAGGGGGCCGACCCTGCTCACTCGACGGGCAGACACAATTTCGTTTGAGATGTCATGGCCTACCCCCTTATGTTTGGTGAGCCAGTCAATGCACTTGTTGTGCAACTGAACCCAGGACTCACCTTGTCCATCCCTAAGTGGTGGGACGCCTGCCAATACTAAAACGTATGGGCAGGCGTCAGGAGGTAGATGGTGGGCAGGTTCCTGATGTTTTATGGGTCTGCTAACAGCCGATTGTCCCTTGCCACCATTGCTGCTACCAGAGGCCACCGGTTTCACAGTAGCTGTGGTAGGGCCCTCCTTCCGTGTATTACTAACTATAGTAGTAGTATGAGAAGGGCCAGCTGCTACGGGAGGAGTGGGCTTGGCTTTTATGGCAGGTTGAATTTGCTCTACAGTATCACATCTGGATGTAGTGTTGGGTGTTGGTGTGCTACTGATAGTTTTAGGCCCACCCTTAGATGTTAAGCTGCAGCTGATAATAGGCCCACCACACAAGATAGCCTTACTGGCAGACTCTAGGTCTTTCAAAAGACGATCACCCCTCATTTGATCAAGGCTAATCACCCCTTTCCTTTTTACGTCTTCCTTTTTTACGAAATGTTCTAATTTATCAAGTCTTTTAAAAACAGTATTACATTGTTTGATCAATTGACTTTCCAAATGTTTAAAAATAGTATCAACAATTGTCTCAATAAAGTTCCCGTTAGGCTTAGATTGAATGATACTTTCAGTTAAAAACTCAGTCTGTGTGCCCACTGAGTTATGGTCTTCTGTAGAAGTGGTTGGAGGAGCGGCCACCTCTGCAAATTGCAAGCTTTCCGTATTAGCTGTATCGCCCCCCAGATTGTTGATGCTTCCCTATGGTCCACATACTCTGGGGGGTTGGTTGGTTCTTATTACGGGTAGGCTGCTTCCTCTTATTTGCTGTAAGTTTCAAGGGGCCCCTTTTCCTTTTTCCGTCGGGGAGGCAATAACAGTCTGTGCAACGGGGTCAGGCTGGGAGTCAATAATTATAACTGGGCTGCTGCCCCCAGGCAACACTTCTAGCGGAGTAGCCTGGGTAGTAGGCTTCAAGATAGTAATTGCAGGTGAGAGCGGTAAAGTATTAATAGGGCTTACTTGTGATGACTGCAGGTGACTGGTACTGCAGCCCCATGACAACCTCCTTTCGGTATTAGCAATTTCATTGGTGACCATATTAAGGGCGTTCTCCAATAAGCAATCAAAGGAGGGGTGCAAGGTAGAAGGGTCAACAGAAGCAAGCATTGTAGAATTGGTGTTACGTTTCCCCATGGTGACTTTTCCCAGGCTCACCTCTTATGACAAGTCTTAGAGGGGTGGCCCGCCCGACCTCTGATGTCCTCTGAGGGCCTAAGAGGGCCCGCCCTTTGCCCCAGTCCCTAGTACTATTCCCGGATGCAGAAGTTCCAGGAGAGGACTTCCGACATCCGGGAAGGGGCTTACTTGACGCATTGGTGGCGGCCATTGTGTTTCCCGCTGTCACTTGGAGGCCATAAACGATTCATTCCCTCCATTTATCACCTGGGGCGGGAACGATGCACCCCTTCATCTTGCGAAGCCCGAAACGTCACCCATCTTTGTCAAGGCAACGCTTTACATGCTCTCACGAGTACATGGGTGGAGTTGAAAATCAGCAGACTTCCAGTAAACTGACAGTTTGCCATTTGGGTGCTTCCTCTCCCCTACAATTAATTACTTTTTTTCCAATCATATGCCCTTTTGTGGTCAGTGCTAATGGTGGCTTAAGGCAGCTGCCTACAGAGGCTTTCGCATACCACCGTCCCTGTGCAGAGATTAAAGGTGAAAGAAGTGAGTGTTGTGGTGAGTTCAAGACTGGCCAACAGAAGAGGTGGAAACCCACATAAGTTGAGGGACCTGAGGGCGTGAAACCCTTGTTTTTAGGTCGAGCCTGGGCTGCGCATGCGCTGCTGCGAGGTATGCTGTGTTCGAGGATGGAGTTGAAGCTCCGCCCACTATCTGCCCATATTCTTCATTGGCCTGTGTCTTTGTCCTTTGTAAATGCTGACTTCTGATTCATGAATTGGCTTGTTAGTCACTCCTTAGTACCGCCTTGTCTTCATTTGTAACCTCCCATGAGGACTGGCCTTTTACTTCTGTTGTTACACAGTATGTCTTATTTAGTTTGTAAGCACTTTTTTCTTTATTGAGTTTCTCCTGCTGCACGACATGCTTCCCTGCAACATTCAGCGGGCCATGCACACTTTCTCTTTCCAAGCAGCCCGGGACAATTGTGGCCGAGTCCTTGCATTTGCAAGAGTTTGAGCTATTGGCATTGTAAATGGCAAAGCTTTTTATTTAAGTGTTAATTATCAAAACAGATAAATAAAAGGCATTGTCATATTCAATGCTAATAGCTCAAACTCTCGCAAATGCGAGATCTATTGTTTTGCAAATTCAGGTCTAAAGTTAGACTTCAGGTCTAAAGTTGGAATTTAGGTCTAAAGTTGGACTTCAGGCCTAAAGTTGGACTTCAGGTCTAAAGTTAGACTTCAGGTCTAAAGTGAGACTTCAGGTCTAAAGTTGGACTCAGGTCTAAAGTTGGACTTCAGGTCTAAAGTTAGACTTCAGGTCTAAAGTTGGACTCAGGTCTAAAGTTGGACTCAGGTCTAAAGTTGGACTTCAGGTCTAACGTTTACTTTTGTGAATCGGGCCCAGAGTTGGTAGGGCAAGCAAGGTGCAGGTGTGCATGTAAGTGAGAGAGTAAGTGTATGAGTGTCTCCCTGATGGAAAACGTATGTGCCTTCATTACGGGTGAAAGTTCTGTTCCATCAGTGGAACTGGTGACATAAGAGAGACAGGCGTTTGGAAGGGGAAGCATTCGCTTGAGAGACCAGAGAGAAACCTCCCTGGTGAAACAGTGGAGACCGCCGTTGCGAAACAGTAATGCAGAACTCGGGTAGGAGGTTGGCATTAATATCACAAGATACAACTGATATCACCTTCGCTGCTGTAGGATCTCTGCGGGGCGCCACCGTGTGATGTCGGGTTCCTGCAAACTCAATGATATAGAAGACACTTCAATCGGCAATCTTCATAGGACTATCCCAGGACCCATCTCATTATACGAGCCGCGAAGGCCGCGCGAGAGATATACCGCAGATCTGGAGCGACTTCGACAGACAGAGCACCACAGGGGGGAGCAAATATGAGAATAACTAAAGGAAAAGGTAATGAGGACGAGGCCCGTAAGACAGGAGTCTTCACGGGAAAGAAGAAGAGGCGGCCATGATTAATGCGACTAAAAAGCGACAAAGAATGAAAGGTGAAGCGCAGCGATGAAGGGTCGACGTAGAAGGGAACGTAAAACAGTGTGACGTCCCACCTGGAACCTGTAGAGATTAGGTCCCTTCCATCAAGATGTGAAAAAAGGTGACATGTTTGAGAGATGAGCTGTGTGACATATAAACAGTGCATTGTGGGAAGGGACCAGCACTTGCCATACAGAAGCCTGACACCGGTGGCATTTGGAGTTCGACAGGGGAATAATTTTATATTTAATAACTTTGTCCCAGGTCACAAGACCTTTTGCACACCTAAGTTAACCCTTTGCATGCTTGTGACGGAACCGTTCCGTCACAAGCCTCGGGTGAGCTGTGCTTGTGACGGAACGGTTCTGTCACGGCCCGCTCGCCGCGCCTGCGCGGTGCGAATTCCGCGCCTGTGCTGAGCGTTCTATTGGGTGGGCGGGGCCGTGACGGAACCGTTCCGTCACAAGCACAGCTCACCCAAGGCTCGTGACAGAGCGGTTCCGTCACGGGCACGGGAGAGCCGTGCGGCCACCCCGCCCCCTTAGCACTGCGGTGGAATAGCCGCCGCAGTGAAGGGGTTAAAATTCGGTGACTAAAAAGTTGAACTTGGGATCGGAAATTGAAAATTGATTCACTGCAAGAAGATTTGCACATTATTGCAACTGCAAGTTCTTTCTCCCACTGTGGCATTTCACCGGGCGGTCCCCGGTTGGGGCCATGCCAAAACCCTGGACGCCCATAACGTCAGAACTTTATAACTATTCACAAACCTTTATATGGCAATTATTAACTTGGAAACCTACAGGTAATCCCAAAAAATGTAGTAGTAAGTAGGTGCCCAAGGTGGAAAGAGTATGAGACAACCCTCTAGTGTCCTCATTGCGCCGGCAGGATTGCTTACGTTGGTTATGACTTGCTGCTTACTTCTTCAGTGATATTGAACTCATGAGTTTTAATCTCAGCAAGGCAGACTCAGCCCTTCATCCTTCTGCGGTCGATGCATTCCACACCATGATAGGGGATTACGGTAATATATTTCATTTCATTGCCTCTCCTGGAGAGGCGTAGGATTCTGACGCATTTCCAGGTTTCTGAAATGTTCTAAATCTGTAAATACAGCAGAATCCATGGGTGTTGCATTGGAAGGGCACGCTCCTTTCAAGCCAAGTAATGCGTGAAAGGGCACCATATTTACAAGGCCATGAAAAGCCACAAAAAGCCTTGTACATATGGATGAAAAGCCACAAAAAGCCTTGTAAATATGGAGCACGGCACTGCGCTACTAGTGCATCAAAAAAAGTGACGCTCAGGCCGCGCAAGGGGCTTGTAAATATGCCCCTTAGTATTTAGGGCTCCATATTTTGACTCAGCACGTTTGCCTTTCATATTTTGACTTAAAATAATTTTGAGGCGTGCAAGTTTGTGCAATTTAGCTTGCAGAAGTTCTTATCAAAACGTGTGTCATTTTTGTGAGGTTTCCTAGGATTACATTGCTAGAATAAATTCCGATTTAATGAATTCTGTAGAACATATTCTCTACAATATTGTCTTTTGGTGGGAGAGTTGAGAAAGGTTTTTTCAATTGCACAAGGAAACTTTTACAGGTGTTTCACAATGTTTGAAAAGTGGTAAAAAATAATTTTATTTAATTTCTTTCAAATCATAAAAGTGTGGAGCAAGCCCCCCAGATATATGAGATATCAAAGCAATTAATTGAGTTAAAAAGCATTAGAACGAGAAGAGGCAAAAGACGAGAAAATGTAAACACGTTGAAATTTATGTGTGTAAAGAAGAATAAACTTCTAGATAAAAGATTAAAACTTACTTGCTCGCTTCTCGAGAATGTGATAAAATACAAGTCTATGAGAACATGAGCAACAAGATTAAACAAGCATTTGCAATGCAATCGGTCTCGCCTTTGGGACCTTATATGTATTTAGATATTCAGCACATTAGCCTGGGTGCTGAAACATCTACTGTTGTTTAACATGGATGGAAAGTAAGCACCAAACTGCATGACACACCAGGTTTGGAATACATGGATAGGAAATATTGCCTTTCAGCTGGAAATGGCATAGTCCAAAGCTCTGTTTTTAATGTAAAAGCAGGGCCTTTGGTGGTCACATCACTGAAAATACAAGATTTGAAAAAATTATTATTGTCTACGGGTGCTCGTGGAAAACAATTTCTATGCACTGGAATCTAGAGAAAGCTAAAGTGATTCTGGTATTTTACTGACCTCTGCTGGTCGTTTTCTATCAAGACTGTTATATAGAAGCAGTTGAACAAGCAGAAAGCAATCCTGGTATTTTACTGACCTCTGCTGGCCATTTTCTATCAAGACAGTTAAATAGAGGCAATTGAACAGAAAAAAAGTCCCTAAGCGGAAGCAGACATGTCCTAGGGCTGATCTCCAGAGCCCACAAAGTACATACACATATAAGTATTTACTAAAGTATATACAAGAGGTCTCGAATATTCAACCTAAAAATGAGTAAGCAAAGTAATTCCGATGTTAAGTTCAGTTCCGTGATAGTTGTTGTCTAGTTCTTTTGCTGCTATGTTCCAAAGTTTTATTGCCTTACAATGTTTGAAAAGTGTGAAGTTTGCAAACTTCCAGAGACTCTGCAGGTGAAAAGACATTTCCTCCCCACCTCCCTCTGTTCGAATCCGCTTTTCCGTCCCCGCTTCGAAGCGGAGGTGATAATGAGCCTCATTCTAGAGCACAACATCCGGCGAAGCTCGTCTTTGATTGACATATTAAGCTGCCTTTTAAAATGCAAGACTATACTTTGAAAAGTTTGTTCCCTGTCTTTAGGTAACGATGCTCGTCGCGCGCTCCTCGTGACAGCCACTTATTAAAGTCTGAAAGTGTCTGTGATGTATTTATCGGAAGCGTCAGTCACTCAGAAGACACCTTTGTTAGACTGCAGCTACGTGGCAATTATCACTGATGGAAGTGTCATCCGGCACTTATGTACCACAAACGGCCACGACTCTGGAATTCTGATGCGCGGCATCCTTCCAGGCAGGGCTTTAGGTGGGCCGGGTCTCACCGGGTCTGAGCACCAGCTGTTTTTTTAAGGAGGCCTCGAAACGGGTCTCTATCAGGCTCTGTTTTGTGCCCTGGCACAGGCGGTCCAGCAGTGATAGCAGGCCCATCGATGTGCGCTGCTCACACTGCACACTACTCACTAGTGGAGGTTACGGCATGACGTCATGCCAGGTGAGCGTTGTAGGGGAAGGGAAATCCTTTAACCCCTTGCATGCTCGTGACGGTACCATTCCGTCACGAGCCACGGTGGTGCTGTGCTGGTGACGGAATGGTTCCATCATGGCTCGGCCACAGCGCAGGCGCGGCGCTGATTACGCGCCTGCGCTGAGGGTTCTATTAGGCGGGCGGGGCCGTGACGGAACCATTTCGTCACAAGCACAGCGCCACCGTGGCTCCTGACGGAGTGGTTCCGTCACAAGCATGGCGGCGCCGCGTGGCTCCCCCTTCCCCCTAGCGCCGCGGCGGAATTACCGCCGCGGCCAAGGGGTTAAAGAGAGTCATTTTCTCTCTGGATTGCCCTTCTCTTTTTGAAACTCAGTAGCAGCAACATTGTCCTGGTGTCACATGCAACTAACAACCATTGACAAAGCCGATAGTCCTGACTTGTTGTAGGTATGTTGTTACTTGTTGTATCATATCTAGATGCAATAACAGAAACCGCAAAATACAAGTCGGGTGGCACTCTTGGCTAAGCACAGATTTTTAGCTTATCTGTTTTTAAACTATGCCCTTATTTACATTGGCCACGCCCCTTTGAGAACCCCCCCAGTTTTTTCTTTCCCACTTAAAGCCCTGCTTTTAACCGTTGGAAGGCCTCGCGGTTTCTCCACCCCGAAGGCGCACAACAGATCTACCTGTCGAAGGACTTCAAGGCGCAGGTAAACATCGCAGCATGTCCAGCAGTAACCGCAGACATGATCAGTCCAGTGAACTTGGTACTGGCTGTATGTGCAGGGCAGGCTCTGGTAACGTGTCCTTTCTTGATGTCGATTATCATGCCGCCAAGTGACAACTGAAGGCCCAGAGTCCACTCACTCTACACATGGCCAGACCTTTCTGTCTTGGTGACCAGGCTGTGATCGTGCTCCTGCCTGGTCTTATAAATTACCAATATCTGATGAAAAACGTACCAAGAGAGCCGGACAAGTCAGTATCCGCAACCGACAGACGTGTCGCCGTGGACTGACCCACGGAAATGGCCTTCCCTTTTCTTCAAAGTGGCTAAACTGAGCTCTAAAAGCAGCTTCTCGGGTATTTGGGCTACATTCAGAGCACAGATATGATTTTGTGTCGACTGTAGATGGGTTTGAGCGGCCATTGTCCGGCTGATCACAGGGAACAGGCGTCTGTTCCTTACATTTATAAGAATAAAATGACGAATTGAGACCTGCTTCTCCTAGTGTTGTCTTTCTCGGACACTATGTGACCACCTCTAGCAGCGTCTACTGCTGGACAGATACACCCTGTATGAAGAGCCACTCTTTAAATGAAAAGGATCCCTTCCAAAGATCAGCTGGATGGGATAAGTCTATTCCCAGAGTGGCGTTGGGACTGGGATCTGGAAGTCAGATCCTTCCGGTGACGTCACACTGGTCATCCTACACGTCTTTGGGGTTCCAGGTGGAGGTCACTTTTGATACTCCTTCCTTCATCACGCGCCACGCGGCCTCCTCCTCCTGCAGAGCCTGTGAGTACATACTCACCGGTGGAGGATTGATTCCCAATGGATCATGGAATTGTGCTCAATTCTCAGGACTGGTCCCTCACACACAAAGTCTGATGTTCTTGGTGTGAGGGTCAACTTTTGTAGGATGTGACCGGTCCTCAGGACGTCCCGCACTGGCCGGGTGCTCTCCCTGCTCCGGAGAGCCGCTGTCCTTCTACGACAGCCCAAACGACTGTTCTTTAACTTCCAATCCCCTCCGGGGGAAGATACTTCCTAAAAGGTTGTATAAAATGCAAGGAGCGATGAAGATTCGTCTCCAGTGTGGCTCTGCAGCTTGCTGTTTTTATCACTTGAGCACCCTCTGGCTTAAGTTACGCCCTCTTTGGCCTCGCTATAAACATGCCATTCCTGCTAGCCTCTTCCTGCTAGCCCCTTCCTGCAAGCCCCTTCCTGCAAGCCTCTTCCTGCTAGCTAGCCTCTTCCTGCTAGCCTCTTCCTGCTAGCTAGCCTCTTCCTGCTAGCCTCTTCCTGCTATCCTCTTCCTGCTATCCTCTTCCTGCTAGCCTCTTCCTGATAGCCCCTTCCTGCAAGCCTCTTCCTGCTAGCTAGCCTCTCCCTGCTAGCCTCTTCCTGCTAGCTAGCCTCTTCCTGCTAGCTTCTTCCTGCTAGCCTCTTCCTGCTAGCCTCTTCCTGCTAGCTAGCCTCTTCCTGCTAGCTAGCCTCTTCCTGCTAGCCGCAACCTGCTAGCCTCTTCCTGCTGGCTAGCTTCTTCCTGGTAGCCTCTTTCTGCTAGCTAACCTCTTCCTGCTAGCCTCTTCCTGCTAGCTAGCCTCTTCCTGCTTTAGGTGACCAAAGGCTACTCTTGCAGGCCAAAGGCTTCTTAAGTCTTCCAAGCAGCACAAGGCATACATTTGATCTTTCACAATTTGTTCCACAATCTGCTTATTTCTCGTGAAAGATGCACTCGAAAGGACAGACGTTCACAGCGCTACACTCTAGCGGCGAGCTCTGGCTTTGCTGTCTACCTTGTGTAGTGTCCTGTGAGGTAGAGATGACGGGACCCTTTTGGTGCCTGATGGACTTCGTAGAACAGTGACGCAAGTGCGTGGGTGATAGAACTCATGATGTAGAAGGTTCAGTTAACGGTTACACGCTGAGGAGTAAAGACATGTAATACCAAGCTCCGTGTGTGGCGTGATCATTTGCATGTACCCAGACTGGGGAGGACGCTACACCTTGCAGTGGTTTACTTTCACCTAGTGGGGCAGGAATGTTGCTGAGGTTTCGATGCACCGTCCAGACCTCCTGAACTACCCGCAGTCCCACCAACCAACCTGTGTGTGAAGAGTCAACCTAGCTTGATGGCAAGGTGGATTGCGCCATGCGTCTGGTGCCTGGCGCGGGACATACAGACAACTGGAGATGCACCATCCAGCAGCCTCTGGACTACCTGAAGGTGGCACGAGCTGACCAGGGGTATTAGTACACCCTGAATCACCATTTACAAATACTGGGCAGTTCAGGGGCACTATGGCAGAACCAACCGGCTGCATTCAAGATTTTCTAGTTTGGGGGCACCAACTGTGTCATGAATGGTACCAAAGCAAAGCCGGACACTGAGCTGGTACTGGAAAAATGACATAGCGGAGGGGGGTTTCAAAGGACGCTAGTTATGGAACCGCTTGATCTAGAAGCAACTTTCCAATGGGGGTGAAATCAGGGTGATATCTGTTTGCTGTCCAACTGGCCAGTGGGAAAATGTGAGAAACCTCAAGAAGCCTGGGGCAAAAAGAGGGGGTGACGCCCTCCCTCTGTGGCACTGAAATGGGCAGGGTTGCAGCAGGTGAGGTGGTCCAATAAGGCACAACACAAGAGTATTGGGTGAAAGGCAGGTTCATTTCAATATGCAGACTCCGCCCACAGCAGTGACACCATCTCCTCCACAAATCACCTTCCTTTATCAAATTTTTTTTTTAAAGCGCATGAATTATGAACCCAACAAATATATTAAATATGAATCTAAGAGATAATATCTCTAAATAAATAGCACAGGAGTGACCGGTGTGTGGATTGAGTGGTGGGTGGGGGTGTGAGAGGGACTGGCTGGACGGACATAAAATAAATGTAAAGAACCCACTTACCTGCCTCACCGCATCACCGCATTGCACCCCTCTCTTCTGCAGGCACCGGCTCTCAGAGTGCGCTGCAGCCAATCCTTACGCTGCTTTCATGGTGCGAAAGCAGCATCAGGATTGGTACTTAGACTGGGAGTCTGTGCGCGCTCTCTCCAACTCGGCAACACAAGTCGGGCTGGAGAGATCGGAGGTTCAGTGTGCACAGCAGTCTGGCCGGCCTGAGACAACCGGCCAGACCATCATGCGCACTGAACTGCAGTGCCCAACACCCCCTCCACAGGCTGTCATCACCCTGGCCCCTCCCCCAAGCCTCGGCTCCGAGAGAAAAAATAAAACAATAATATAAAGGGTTAATTAGCGTTTTATTTTTCATTTTTGTGGCTGCTGGCAGGTGGGGCGACTCACCTGCGCCATGGTGGGGGAGCCGCTGCTGAGATAGTCATTGATCCTTAACAGAGGTGTAACACAAGCTTCTCTGTACATGAAGAAGTCATCGAATCTCCTGGGAGATCTCGTCTCACGTTTTCCATCACCCGGACATGCACCTCTCTTGTATTCCAACACTTCCCTTGTTTTGTTTGTTTATTTTGGTCGGAAAAGTCTTCTTCAGTAACTCAGCACACTCTATTGAGGTTACAAATACATCCATCTGCAAGTTTCACTGCATTGTCAAATTTCTTTCCTATCCTCATGGGACAACGGTATTTAGAAAACAGACCACGTGCGGCAGGGGCTCACACCCTGACTGCATCTCCCACGTTCACACTAACCATCTTGGCCGCCTTTTGTTTTTCACTGTACACTTTCCAAGCTGCTATCCTTTTCCATTGCTCCTTCTTTCCATCCATCACCCTCAACACATCTGTTTACACCCGTACAATGCTTGGCCCATACAGGAGAAAACACAGAGGGGCATATTACCAAGGGTGGCGCTAGGCATTTATCGCCAGTAAGCGGTGATAATTCTATCGCTCTATTAGCAGGCTGTCGCTAACTGATGTTAGCGACAGCTTTTAGGCGATAGTGAGCCGTTTGGGGCCCGCTTTGCCTGTCAGCGATATTTATCGCTAATGACATGCAAAGTGGGCGTACTCAACCTGTTAGCGACTGAAAGCAGTCGCTAACGTCGCTATCGCCTATTAGCAAGGCAGGCGTAGCGATGGAAATATTCCCGCTATCGCCAAAAACTAACGCCTGCTCAGAGCAGTTCTTAGCCATGTTATCCAATGGGAGGTGGATAACATGGCTAAGAGCATTTCGTCGCTAATGCGTGAATATCGCTGTATTCTCAGCGATATTCACGCATTTCGCCGCTATCGCTGGATATTTTAGCACAATGGAGAAAAACGTTGCTAATAGCATGTTTTCTCCGCTAGCATATCAAGCGATAAAAAAATCGTCGCTAAGCCTATTTAGCAATGATTATCGCTACTTGTTGGTAATATGCCCCAGAATTGCCTTTAAGTAATTCAAAAGGAGTTTTCCCTGTGGTACCGTGGGGTGTCACTCAATACATCTCTAACAATTTCCATAGTTCACAATTTCCAATCCTTCCTTGCACTTCTTGCAAATGTATAGCCCCCTTAATAGTATGATTAATTCTCTCCACTGTACCATTGGTTTCTAGGTGGTACAATGCAGATTTCTTATGCTCAATGCCTCTTTTGCACAAAAAAACTTCTATCTCTCTTGATGTGAACTTCAAAATGGAGACAGAGCGTAGCGTAATGACGCGACACGTCAAACGCTGGGCACATCATGAAAGCTCCACGCCTGACATTTTCGCTCAGTAGGTTTCTCGCTTCTAACTTGCGCACGTCCTTGCTCTACAAACACCTCGCTCCTCGCTAGGGCAAGACCTCACTATGCAGGTGTCACACTCCTCACACTCCAAGCGGCTTCATGACCATTCAAACTGTGCACATCCAAAAGTTCTGTGCAATGGTAAGATGGTGATTAAAGTACCAAACAGTACGTTACCTTAAGATAGATCAGCAGTAGAAAACAATCCAGGGAGGCCAGTACACCACCAGTTCTTTCCAAAACCATAAGACAAGCAGTGTCAAATCTCCAACTTAAAATGTCTTCTATGGGGCCGATTCACAGAACTAATCTGAGATAAAATCCTAACTTACTACTTTTGGTATTCACAGAAGGCATTTAGTAGTAGTAAAGGTAGGACTCCCAACTTTACTACCACGAAACTGGGAGAAAATCCTAAACTTACTACTTTTGGTATTCACAGACGTCAATATGTAGTAGTACAGTTAAATCACCCCGAAGACTTGTGTGGGCAGACAGGTGACTCCCTGTGTGTGCACCTTTGAGGTGCCCGCTGTGCGCTCGCTGGGACTCAGATGTGTTTAGTTCTCTTCATGCACTGTCTATAGAAGGTCATGCCTGTCTCGAAGGACCACACCTCGATGAAGAGGAGACAGGCGTGGACCAGCTGAGCCAGAGAGAAGAACTGCCCAGAAACAAGCAGTGGTAGTGCCCGGTGGGCATGCTCACCCTGCCTCAAGGATCCTCTTTCACTAGTGCCCTGAAGCCCTAAAGGATAGTTTCTCCACAGGCTGGTGTGGGGACTGACGCAATCAACCATTGGCCTGGCATCTTGTTATATATCTCTTTTTTATTTGACACTCATTCTCATTTGTATTGTCTCCTTTTATGTTTGTTTATTGCCAGTTCTTGTATGACTTCTTTGCTTTTATGTACAATGCTCTGATACCCTCACGGGTCATGTTCATGCTATATAAACCTCTTCAAATAAATAAATAAATGAAGAAATCATCTGAGTGCCATGAAAACATCCCAACGGTAGAGCCATCTGTCCCGTGGCCTCTAGCATGAACAGACAGCAATACCGGGACAACAGGGCATAAGACCATCGGGTTCAGACATCTGCCTCTTGAGTCGACCTCAGCATGCTAGCCTAATTTAGGGGTGGGTGGAATTTGCGTAGTCGCGCTACGCCAAGCTCCGCGACACGGTAAAAAATCTCCACGAGCACGCAGAACTCCGCGAACATGCGAATTTGCTTGTCCCTCCCATTCGTGATTCTTTTTTCCTGTTTGCGAACACTGTTTGCATGCTCGGGGTATATATCTTGTGAACACGCATTTTGAAAGTGCAAACGAGCAAAAAATTCGGCGAAGTCGGGAAATTTTTGGCAATTTCGCGTTCTCCGCGGAACGCAAAATTACCCAAATTCCTCAAGGATAACGGAATTTACCGCCCAGGCCTACTATCCTTTTGCTGTCCGGAACCCCAAGAGTGGCTTTGGGGCCTTGCAAAGACTCTCTGACCCTGCCCCAACCCAGACAGCGACGAAGGACCGGTCGGTGAGCTGCATCACTACCCCTGCCTCACAGGTAGAACGGCTGAGCCTGTCTGTGGAGAAAAGTTAGAGGCGGCGGCACAGCCATCTCCATCACTGCAGAGGGACCAGGCCACGTCTGCTGAGATGCAAGGCCTGCTTCGCTATTGGCTTTGACGAGTGGTGCTCGCGCCATTCAAGGCGGCCATGTTGTGCTCTATTCTAAACTCATTTTTTAAAACTGCCTGAGCCACCACCTGCTGGTCCCTCAGACCCCCTGCCTGGAAGCATCTGAGGACATTTCCTGGAACTGAAGGTGCAATGAATTGGTTTACTGGTTCTCATTTCTTGCTAGTTAGGATTATTGAGGGAGCCAGGCCCAAAGGCTCTTCCTTCATGGCACAAAGTAAGAAATACTTGCTGTGGGGCTATTACTCGATTTAACCGGCCAATCTCGAGGCGCACGTGTGATGGGGCAGCCACCCTTGGAAGGCAGAAAACAGATTTATATATGTGTGCCACCAAGCCGCTCTGGAGGCCATGTTATTGAGGGCAGCATCTTCTTTTTGTTGAATCCTGTCTGACTCATAGGTACTAATCTTCTGCCCAGGATTTGGGGGTCTTGGTTTTAGGTCTCACAACAAACCCACAGAGTACTTTGCTTCCACATCTAAAAGAGAAATCAGGCAGTAATTGGTTGAGGTTTCCTCTTTTGTCCCTTGAAACTGGGGTGTCTTCTTTCGGAAGGACTTCAGTGAAGAGGGGAGCTAATGTCTCTGCCCAGAACTGGGGGTACTTTTTAAAGACTGCTGAGGGATCCCGTAAGGGCCCGGGGCCCAGTCAGCTGATGAGTCCTCAATAAGTCTCTGCAGTTGTCTTCTGATTGCTTCTGAGGTTGGAAGTGGGCGAACCTCGGGCCATATTAGCAAGAAACTGCAAAAAATAGCGCAGAGTGCGCTTACCGCAAAAATGTTCATTGCCAGCTATCGCTGGAATAGATCACAGCGCTAACGCTGTATTAGCAACAATTAGCGCTATGGTGATATATATTCCAGCGATAGCGGGAGGGAAGGGCCAACATCGTGACAAAACCAGTAATGTTGCATGGGGAAGGGGGAAAACCTTGCTGATACGACCATGTCGTCGTATCAGCATAAACCATCCCCACCAATGTTAGGTATTGCTAAGTCATGAAAATAGCAGGTGTTAAAAAACCGGCGATGAACCCGGTTAGCATGACTTTTTACATTGCTAACCGGGGCCAGGGCCTCCTTGCTAATAGGCAATAGGCCTGTTAGCGGCTGTTTGTGAGATCTGTTGGCCAGGAACGCTTAATTTGCATGTCATTAGCGATAAATATTGCTGACTTGCAAAGCGGCACCCAAACCGGTCGCTTTCGGCAGAAAGTTGTCGCTAACAGCTGTTAGCGACAGCTTGCTTATAGGGCGATTAAAAAAATCGCCGCCAAAGCGGCATTAAGGCCCTAGGTAGTATGCCCCTTCTTTCTCAGTGGTCCCATCTATGCTCTCTTTAGCTTCTTCTGTCCACTGGAGATCCGCGGATCCTGCTCCCAGCTTCCAGGTGAGAAGTTCAGTCCATCATTCCAAAACCTTCCCCAGTCCAGGGGGCTTTGGAGGGTGGCCTGGACATTTGCCCACTTTCTCCAGGTCTTAAAACGTCTTTGTTCTCACTCTTTCTCTTGCTGCTCCTGCCTCTTAAAGCCTCATTCCATTTGCCCTTCCTTCTTTGTCCTTTCTCTTTGTTCTTCTCCTTTCTCTCCATCACTTCCACTCCCTGACCAATCTCTTACTTGAATCCTTTACTCTCTTTCTTCCACTCTCTCCCTGCCCACTCTTCGTTCACTTTCACCCAATGCTTTTTCCCTCCTGTTTTTCTTTCCTTCACCTTCTCACGTCTTCCCCTTCTTGGTTTTTCGTTTTCTCTCCTCACTTATTCTGTGTCTTCCTTCCTGTTAACGTGTGCCTCTCATTTCAGTTATCTTGCTGTTGTCTCTCTGTGCCCCCTCTTGTAACATTCCTTCATATGTTTTCCTGTTTCTCTTTCATCATCACATCAGCGCTTTCCATCTCTCTTCCGTCCTCTTCTCTTTCCCTCTCACTCTCACTTCTTGTCTGTCAGGGGCATATTAGCAACAAATAGCGATAATTATCGCTAGATGTGCTTAGCGCATTTTATTTTTATCGCCGGCTATCGTCGGATATTATCGCAGAGATAACGTGCTATTAGCAACGTTTATCTCCAAAGCGATAAAATACCCGGCGATAGTGGCTCAATGCGTGAATATTACTGGAAATCCAGCGATATTCAGGCATTAACGCCAATAGTGTCTTAACCTGAATATCCACCTCCCATTGGGTATACAGGTTAAGAAGGGGTCTGAGCAGGCGTTAGGTTTTGGCGATAATCGTGCTTAGCGCACGTTTTTTTATCGCTTCCCCTGCCTTGCTAATAGGAGATATCTGTGCTAGCGACTGCTTTCAGTCGCTGACAGGTTGGGTACGCCCACTTTGCATGTCATTAGCAATAAATAACGCTGACATTGAAAGCGGGCCCCAAACCTGTAGCTATCACCTACAGTCGTTAACTGCTGTTAGCGACAGCTTGCTAATAGGGCGATAAAAATATCGCCGCTTTCGCAGGAAAAAGTCCCGCTAAAGCGGCGATAACGCCCTTGCTAATATGCCCCTCAGTTTTTATTTTCGCCCCTACCTTTTCTTGCAATTCCTTGCTTTTTTCTCTTCTCTTTTCTGTTTCATCCTGTATTCATTCTTGTGCTACCTCTCACCCCACCCACTGGCACTATCCTGTTCTCACTCACTGTCTTTCTTTTCTTTCATTATTCCTAATTTTCCTACTATCTGTTTCACTCACTTTCTTTGTCTCTTTTTCCTGTTACAATTCTCCATTATGTCACTATCGCTCTCTTGCTCTCACTCTCTATTTGCTTGCTCTTTTCTGTTTCAATTCCTGCTTTGCTTTTGCTCCCTTGTTCTCTCTCTTCTATTTTCCTCTCAGTATCTCGTTCTCGCTTTTCTGTTCCAACCCTTTCTTCATTTATGCTCTCTCTTGCTCTCTGAATCTCTTTGTCTCCTCTCCCTTGTCTCACTATACCTTTCCTTCACTCTCTCTATTTCTCTCTCTCTCTCTCTTTTCTGTTTCACGTGCGGCTCCTCTTTCTCTCTCTTCCACTTCTCCTCTTACTGTCTCTTTCTCTCACTCTTTCTTTCTTGCTTTTCTGTTACATTTCTCCTTCTTTCTTTCTTTCTTTCTTTCTTTCTTTCTTTCTTTCTTTCTTTCTTTCTTCTTTTCCTTCTTTCTCTATCTCTTTCAATCTGTCTTTCTTTCTCTTTCTTTTTTTTCTCTCTTTCTTTCTCTTTCTCTCATATTTTCTTTATTTCTCTTCTTTCTTTCTTCTTTTCTTTCTTTCTCTATCTCTTTCAATCTTTCTTTCTTTCTCTTTCCTTTTTTCTCTCTTTCTTTCTCTTTCTTTCATATTTTCTTTATTTCTCTTCTTTCTCTCTTTCTTTCTCTTTCTTTCATATTTTCTTTCTTTCCCTTCTTTCTTTCTTTCTTTCTTTCTTTCTTTCTTTCTTTCTTTCTTTCTTTCTTTCTTTCTTTCTTTCTTTCTCTCTTCCCCACCCACCCCCCTGCTCATGCTTAAGATGGAGTTGCCTCTTCTGTACTCCGAGCCCAACAGAGTCCTCCGCTGCTCTTGAAGTCGCCTCCAAGTTTTGCCGCCTCCCTGCTCCACGAGGGAGTTTGTTTGGACACAAACACCTGAGTTCGCCCGAAGGATGATGGGGGCATGTTACCAACAGTTAGCGATATTTATCGCTAACTGAGCTTAGCGTTAGTTTTTTTAATTCCACGCTTCGCCCAATATTATCGCTGAGATAACGTCCTATTACCAACGTTTATCTCAAAAGCGATAATTTTGCAGGCGTTAGCGTGAATATTGATGGAAAACCAGCGGTGTTCACGCATTAGCGTGCAAATGCTGTCAGCTTTGTTATCAACCTCCCATTGGATAACATGGCTAAGAACTGGTATTTGCAGGCGTTAGCGTTTGGTGATATTCGCACTTAGCGCAAATATTTCCATTGCTTCGCCTTTCTTGGTAATAGGCGATAGCGAGGTTAGCGACTTCTTTCAGTCGCTAACCGGTTGGGTACGCCCACTTTGCATGTCATTAGCGATAAATATCGCTGACATGCAAAGCGGGCCCCAAACCGCTCACTATCGCCTACAAGCTGTCGCTAACTGGTGTTAGTGACAGCTTGGTAATAGAGCGATGGAATTATCGTCACTTAGCGGCTGAAAACGGCAGCTAAAGCGGCGATAATTCAATATCGCCACCCTTGGTAATATGCCCCATGATTCGGGGTTTCTATGCGCTGCAGACTGGTCCTGTTTGCATTGGCGGAGCATTCATCGGCGATTGTCCTCCAAATGCTGAATCCGCGGATCACCGAGCAATCTAAATGCAAATTATTTGAAGACAAACCGCGGGAGATAGAGGGGTGGGGGTGGGGGGGGGGACACCCACGAGTATGGAGCGTCAAACGTGGAAGGCTGGAGTGTGATATGTGTCACAGTAGGTGGCAGGGCACACACACACACACACACACACAACACACACAAAACCACACACACACACACATACATGTGCACTACAGAGGATCCTGCCACCCGCTGTAACACACGCTTCACTGCTCCTTTGGCCCAGTGTGCTACGAGAGGCAACCAGAATCACCAAGCGCTGCGAAGTCTGCGTATTTACATTCCAAGCACTAGAGGGGCATGTGTTCACAGCCACCAGAAGGGGGTGTTTGGCCAGCAGTGGCCTGAGTCAGGACCGTGGATGCAGCAGAAATCTGCCTTATAACCGAGTGAGGAGAAATCTTCATTCCTCATTGTACTGACTATAGAGCCCCACCTCCCGCCCAGCCGCCACCCGTACAACATCCAGCAGCGGCTGCTCCAGTTCCTGCAGAGAGAAGCTGCCACGAGCAGCGTCTCCCACCCCTGCCCGCCTCCCTTCAGAATTAAGGTCACAAAATGAATGTTTTTCCCAAAAATAGCAAATTGGCTGAGAAGCCCCGCAGCCCTCTGGGAAGGCACGGGGAGGCGGGAGGTGCACCAAAGCAGGGCAGCAGTGTATGTTACGGGGGGGGGGTGGGAGACTCCGGGTGCAGCGTGTGGAGAGGTATCTGCCCTGTGGGCTGGAGAGAGGGGGGTCTGTGCCAGGGCCTCCCACTCTGTAGGTAGAGGTGAGTATAACTCATATGGAGAGCCCCGCCCTCTGCCTGATGGAGACCCACCCACCAGCTACCTCCTTCAACACATATATACATACATATATATACATATATATAATCATATGCGTGTCCTGTGCCCCTGTGCGGGCGGGCCAGCCCGCCTTGGGAGATGTCGGCTGTCAAGGGTCTTAAAGGGGCTTCATGCAGGGCCGGACTGGGAACATAAACCGGCCCTGGCAAAGTGCTCGGCCGGCCCCCTTCCCACTCGGGGGTGTTGGAGGTGCCGCCGAGCGCTTTGCCAGGGCCGGTTTTCGGCCGATTTTGTTGCAGGGCCGATTTTGCAGCTATGCTGCTAAAACGGCCCGGTTACAAAATCGGCCTCCTGGGGCTCAAAACCGTCCCCCACCATTGCGGTGCACCGGGGGATTGCCCGGTGCCCGCTATGGCCAGTCCGGGCCTGGCTTCATGGGGTGGGGGGTGGGGTTGTTTGTGTGTTAGTAGAAGTGGTAAAAACAACACACGTGCACAGGCACAGCATGAAGGACCAGAACCTAAGCATCTGTTTGCGGCTCTTGTGTGTTTTTTGGGTATTTTTATAATTGCAAAATGTGGCCTCACGTCCAAGATTGAAGCGAGGGTTCATTTCATGCTAAAATACAGCCACAAAATGCCAATTTTGTAGATTGCGTAGGTTTGCATCACTGTACAAAATTGTGTGCAGGTACGCAGACCCAACTACTCATTTGCGGCTTCCCACTCTCTGCGACTGATTCCGCCCAATCCATATCACATAAAGGCCACCCCCCTCACCCCCCGGCGGGATAAGGACGACTTTGGCAAATTCTCAGATCTCCTCCCCACCTCCTCTGAAAGACATCCACCCCACCCTCTTGGGTCAGGCCATCCCACAGGCCCGCAGCCTTGAGTCCAGAGAGGGCCCCCCTGAGTACCTGGCAAGGGGGCCCCTCTCGGGGGCATATTAGCAAGAAAGGCGTTAAATCGATCGCCGTTTTAGCAGCAAGAAACTGCCATGTTCACACCAGAACCTGGGCTTCTATGAGAATTCACAAGGGCGTATTATCAAGCCCATTATCGGTTCTTTTTTAAGCCACGAGGAGGCTATACACAGCCAGGCCATGGCAGTTGCCATAAATATAAGAGAGTTCACACGTTTAGCCAGTTCAGCCACTGCGCCTCTTGAGATACCCAATTGCATGACAATGTGAGTAATCTTAATTTCAGTCCTAGTTACATCAGTTAAAAAGGCCTCTATCCCTAAAAAAAAGCTGGTTTAGCTTAGCCTTCTTGTGTTTTATACATGTGATATCAGCTGAATCTGCTCAGCAGCGTAAACATTTCCCATCATCAGTCGCCCCCCACACTTCAACATTTTTGCAGGTGTATGATGCAGTTTAAAAATGGTTTTAACATGCTATGCCCTAAAACTTGAGGAGATCAAGATTTTTGTCAGCAATCTCAGTAGACTTCTGTAAGAGTCTGCCACCCTGGCCCAGAATAATATTCCATATCCTATTCTGAACCTCTAGATCGTCATTATGCGTTTCTAAGAGGCACATATAGAGGCCACCGATCCTCTCTTTACGTTTGATTACTTCAATGAGACCTTTTTTACCCATTCGCACCAGTTGAAGACTTTTGTGAAGATAATCCTGGATCTGTAAGAACTTAAATCTGTGTTAGGCAGACAATGGGCCCGATTCACAGAACTAACTTAAGACAAAATCCTAAACTTACTACTTTTGGAATTCACAGACGTTAGGATTTTGTCTTAAGTTTGTCTTAAGACAGACTTAAGACAAAATCCTAACTTAAGTCTGTCTTAAGTATGTCTTAAGTCTGTTTTAAGACAAACTTAAGACAAAAGCCTAACTTCTGTGAATACCAAAAGTAGTAAGTTTAGGATTTTGTCTTAAGTTAATTCTGTGAATCGGGCCCAATATTTCTCCCCCCTTGCAGCAAGTGTATAGATATATTCCATCTCATAGAAATCCCCCTAATTGTGATCCCTTTTAATTTCCACCTAACCATGACATTGTCCCAGAAAATAGGGGGTGATAGCTATGTTGAAAGTATTGGTGTACGATAGCCTATTCTGCAGATTTTCAGACTTCTACGGACCTGTTTCCAGACTTTAAAAGCTGCTAAGAGAACCTTAAACCGGGTCTTTTTATAGTAGCTTGCTTCAATCACCCTAAAGAAGCATCTTTCTGCTTCTGTGCCAAGCATCGTTTGGCAAATAGAAGGGGCATCTGCTACATTACTACTCACTTCTCCAGTTAATAAAATCCTCATATTTTACAAGAGGCACGTACAATAATAAAGTGTGAAGTTAGGGACCACCCAGTCTGCGTGCTTGTTTTTGACCCCAGATGAATCTACCACATATTGTTTGCAAGTTCTGTAGCTGCGCTCTTGTGAGCTCTAAAGGCGCCGACCTAAAATAGTACAGCACTTTGGGTAGTATGTTCATTTTTAGGTCGAGCATTCGAGACCTTGTGTATATACTGTAATATTATTATTATATACTTATGTGTATGTACTTTGTGGGCTCGGGAGATCAGCCCTAGGACTTGTCTACTTCCGCTTAGGGACTTTTTTTTCTGTTCAACTGCCTCTATTTAACTGTCTTGATAGAAAACGACCAGCAGAGGTCAGTAAAATACCAGAATTGCTTTCTGCTGAGGGACTTTATTTTTTTATTTTTTCTGGCAACTGCTTCTATATAACTTTCTTGATAGGAAACGACCAGAAGAGTCAGTAAAATACCAGAATCACTTTAGCATTCTCTAGATTCCAGTCCGTAGAAATTGTCTTCCATTGAGCACCCATAGACAATAATATTATTTTTAAATCTTGTATTTTAAGTGATATGACCAGCGAAGGCCCTGATTTTATATTAAAAACAGAGCTTTGGGCTATTCCATTTCCTGCTGAAAGGCAATATTTCTCTCCATGTGTTCCCATACCTGGCGTGTCACGCAGTTTGGTGCTAACTTTGCCTCCATGTTAAAGAACAGTAGAGGTTTCAGCGCTCAGGCTAATGTGCTGCATAGCTAAATACATATAAGGTCCCAAAGGCGAGACCGATTGCATTGCAAATGCTTGTTTTGAGGTTGAGGGGGTTTGGTGGGAGAGTGTGTGATATTAAACACGTGGGAAGGTGCCAAATTTCCTTTCACAGCCAACACACAAGAGACTTTGTGACTTTTGCATATTTTTTGAAGTTTTTGCAAGACATGCCCAGCCACCTTAAGAGCGCGTGAGGTCAGTGGCAGAACAGGTCTGAGTGCCAAACTGGAGAAATGGAAAGTTCCAGAAGTAAGCAAAACTCGCAATCTGGATGACAACAAGCCATGGAGATTTTATAATGAAATGGAGACAGAAAATGTTTCAAAAGAAGGCAAAACTCTCAAGCACGAACACCAAGGGCTGCTGAGGACTCGGACAAACTCAGGAACTAGAAAGTTCTGATAGCAAAATACAGCGCGATGACGTGGAATTATGGGAGGAGTGTAACCCAGCATTTCGCCCAATGGGCCCGATTCACAGAACTAACTTAAGACAAAATCCTAAGCTTACTACCATTTTGTATTCACAGAAGGCACTTACTCATTTCGGTATTCACAGAAGGCACTTACTCATTTCGGTATTCACAGAAGGCACTTACTCATTTTGGTATTCACAGAAGGCACGTACTCATTTCGGTATTCACAGAAGTTAGGAGTCCTAACTTTAGGACTCCTAAATGCCTTCTTTGAATACCGAAAGTCTTAAAGTTAGGATTTTCCTCCGTTTAGGAGTAGTAAAGTTAGGACTCCTAACTTCTGTGAATACCAAAATGAGTAAGTGCCTTCTGTGAATACCAAAATGAGTAAGTACCTTCTGTGAATACCGAAATGAGTAAGTGCCTTCTGTGAATACCAAAATGAGTAAGTGCCTTCTGTGAATACCAAAATGAGTAAGTGCCTTCTGTGAATACCGAAATGAGTAAGTGCCTTCTGTGAATACCAAAATGATAGTAAGTTTAGGATTTTGTCTTAAGTTAGTTCTGTGAATCGGGCCCTATTTTCTTAACGCAAAGTAATAAATACTACTGGACACGCACAGCGGCCGACGGAAGCCCTGGCGCTCTGCTCATGCAGTCGGCAGTTTTACCGTAAATGACTCTGGTTTACAAGGACAGGCGTAATTGCATATTGTTTGGTAATCTCATAACGCAAGAGTAACACATATTTACCAAAGTTTCTCTGATCACTCCGGGGTCATTAGAAATTCACCCAAACCTACTGCTGAGGTATCCGACAAACTCTGCAAACAGAAAGTTCCAGAAGGAAGAAGAAGTGATGAGCCAATGGCCTTCGATGTCTCTGCTGGCCTACCCGGTAGCCAAGCGCACCCGGAGATTTGACCAGGGTGGCAGGAGGTAAAGGGTGACACAGTCTTCTTATCCAAGGAAACCATTTCAACCACCTAAGGGGCATATTGTCATGGAGGCAGTTAAAATTATCTCCGCTTTGGCCGCAGAAAACTCCTGCTAAAGCGGCGATAATGGGCTTGATAATATGCCGTAGAGAATTCCAATAGAACCCAAGTTCCAGAAGGAAGAAGAAGTGATGAGCCAATGGCCACCGAGGTCTCTGCCGGCCTCCCCGGCAGCCTATCGCACCCGGAGATTTGCCAAGGGTGGCAGGAGAGAAAGGGTGGCACAGTCTTTTCATCCAAGGAAACCTCTTCAACCAGCTAACTGCCTTAGTGCCAAGGTTTCTGTTTCTCAAAGAAAGGACGAGTGCCCGGAAGGATGCTCCCGGAAGCATGTACACCCTTCAGCAAGACGTGCTGGCACTGAATAAGTAAAATGCTTTACTTGTATTTTTTTAATGAAAAGATAATGGCTTCGTATGCCTTCCCTCACTCTGAACGCATACAACCATTACCTTTAAAAAACATACAGACAGCACATAGTATGGGACAAGAACATTAGGCCTGAGCGGAATTTGCATGAAGCCAGCATAATTTATTCTAATTTCAGTAAATCCACATAACTCTGGTGAAATGATGCTTTCATGCCACGTTGTGTAATTAATAGGGGTCGGCAACATTCACGTCATTTACTCATTTGCTATTGTGTAATTACATAAACTTTTAACATAATTATGTAAAATGCCAATCCATCATTGCGCACCATATTTGAGCACAAAATGCGTCCTTGTATACATTTTGTAGCACGAGGGTGCATTTAAACAGGGGCACTACAAAAACAGAGAAACGTACGTTCTGTTGTCCCTTGCATTCAGGTATATTTTTGCCACAAATTCCATGTTTCACTTTATGTTTTTGCCATGAAGGACAAGCAATTAAATGTCCCCATAATGGCAGAATTGCTCAAATTTTACTTAACTAGCTTAGTACATAGGGGCATATTACCAAGGGTGGCGATAGGCAATTACCGCCAGTTTAGCGGCCGTTTTTGGCCGCTAAGCGGCGATAATTCTATCGCTCTATTAGCAAGCTGTCGCTAACTGATGTTTGCGACAGCTTTTAGGCGATAGCGAGCGGTTTGGGGCCCGCTTTGCATGTCAGCGATATTTATCGCTAATGACATGCAGAGTGGGCGTACCCAACCTGTTAGCGCCTGAAAGCAGTCGCTAATGTCGCTATCGCCTATTAGCAAGGCTGGCGTAGCGATGGAAATATTCCCGCTATCACCAAAAACCAACGCCTGCTCAAACCAGTTCTTAGCCATGTTATCCAATGGGAGGTGGATAACATGGCTAAGAGCATTTCGTCGCTAATGCGTGAATATCGCTGTATTTTCAGCAATATTCACGCATTTCGCCGCTATCGCTGGATATTTTAGCATAATGGAGAAAAAACGTTGCTAATAGCATGTTTTCTCCGCTAACAGTACTGCGCGTGTGCGGGATCAGGGTGAGTGACAGGACGCAAGTGGTTGTCGGTCATGTTTTTTTTGCACTTTTTATGTGCGAAAAGCATCCTCATGTCCAAAGTAGACACAGGGGCACATTTTACAGCGCCAAATACCAGTTTTGCATTTTGTGTAATTACACATAATTATTTCAAAATTTGCATAATTACGTAATTGTAAGCTATGGACATTTTGCACATTCCTAGTGGAGATAGTAAATGTGCTACCCAGGGTAGACTTTATATATATATATATATATATATATATATATATATATATATATATATATATATATATATATATATATATATATATATATATATATATATATATATATATATATATATATATATTTTCACTTTGAGGGGGTTCTGAGCTCAGTTATTCTTTTGGGTGTGAAAGGGGTACATGTTATTCTCAATTAATTCTGCTAAAAGCCCCTGATTTGTTAATGTATATTGCTCTCAAGTGTCTATCTGCATGCCCATGAGGGGGTAATGTATGCATATACCGGAGCATTTTTTTTTTTTTGTTGGTTGAAAGCTTTATTCGATATGCAAAAGATATCTTACAAGCATAACATACATTAAAAACAAAATTTTTTAGGGAAAAATACACGTATGTCATACATTTCTTAAAATATATAAAAATTTTAGGGAGCTCCCCAAGATAAATTAGCTAAAAAAGAATTAAACCGATATAGTCAATCTATTGCAACGAATCAACCAAGAACGTTTTAAAAATTTAGAGACACCACAGACTATAAATGGAGAGGTATCAGTCAATAAAATTCGAAGAGCCACCGAATGCATGCGTGTTCCCAAGCGTTTGAAGAGGGGTTTCAACCAGTATCTCCTGGGATGGATGTAGTCTGGGCACTCGAAGAGTACATGAGCCACCGTCTCAGGCCTGGTTGGACAACAAGCACAAAAGGGGGATAAATGGGCCTAGGACTTCCACTTCGATATAGTTGCTTTTAGCGGAAGGGTGCCAACTCTAAACTTGAAGTAAAGGGCCCTATCCACTGGCATAGTAATTAGGTCCATGTAGGGTTCGTATAATACCACATCCTTTATTTTGAGAAACGCTGCCGTCCAATTGCAATGCAGTGGATTCCCAATTAGTTGACACGAAACCCAATCCCAATATAATTTTTTGAGGACTGCCTTAGGAGGGGCAGATCTTGAGGTCCAGCAATCTCCTAGGCCCAGTTCCCCCAAAAGCGTTTCTGTGTCCCTCAGCCACTTGATCTTGTTCCAGCCCCCCATGTTCAGTATTTCCAATAGGCCGTCGGCATAGGATTTTAATTCCGGGACCCTCCATATGCTGGACCATAGGAGCAATGGACGAAGGCGGGCCTGGTCTTTAATGCTTTTGCAGCCCAAGTCCAAGAGCACTGGAACTGTTGGGGTGCTCAGGGGGAGAGCTAGGAGGTCCTTCAAGAACTTGTTTTCAGTCTTGGATAAGGGTTCCAAATTGCAGTGACCCCATAACTCCGCACCATACAGGGCAGATGTGACCCCCCTTGCCTTATAAATCTCAATTGCAGGCGCCACTGAGGATCTGGGAGATGCACGATATTCCTTGAGTAAAGCACCTCCTACCCTTTTGTGGCAGAGGACCATCTTGTCAATGTGTGATGGCCAGCTCATTTTATCATTCAGGCGTAAACCCAAACAGTCAAATTCGGTCACCTTCTCCAAGGGGACTGAGTTCAGATAGGAGGGCGACCTAGTTTCCTTGGCGGGCGTAGTATAAGATATTTCGTTTTTTCTACGTTTATCACCAGCCCTCTAGATTCACAATAGTATATCACAGGCAGCAAAGACTTCTAGGACATTCTTCTGTCTCTGTCACAACTTGTAGTAACAGAAAGTACCAAGTGCACAACCATCATGATGGGGAGAGTGAAAAAGTGAGGGCATGGCTCGGGGAAGGCTAAGAACAGCCATCTCTGCCATTCTGGGCTAGGGTCCTATCCACAGGGGCTCTCCTAGTCGGGTGCCAGCAGAGGGCAGTGTGGTAACAAGAGCCCAATCCACCAGGAGCCCCCGAGGTCATCTCTGCCCTTCTAGGGCCCGTCTCTCCCTTCTCTTTCCTCGTCCATCTCGCCTCTTTCCTCTCTTCTTATTTTCCAGTCCTCCAACCTGCTGTCCCTAGCTTCTTTCTCAAACCATCTATCGTACCTTCCATCCATCTATACATTCATCCATCAATCCAACTTTTTTTGTATCCCTTCTTTTTCCTCCCTGTTCGAAATTGGGAAGCAGTAGCCACAATCCTAGTCAAGGTAAGGCACAAGCTAACATCAAATTAGCCTATGCTCAAACCCCTAGCACCTTGGCAATCATGCTTAACTTTGAGGCAATGTGTAAAGTATTTGTGCAACACTTAAACAATAAAACAGCAAACACACCACACAAAAAGATTCGACACAGATTAGTAATAAATAAAACAAGACCAAAACAACAAGAAAACAATCAGTAGAACCATAGTTATGAATTTTTCAAGAATAGATGGCAATATAGTGCCTAAAAGCATAAAGTGCCAGCTGCGGCCATCTGGTTGCACTTGACTGGGTCAAAGTCCGTAGCTCAGGCCGGCCATGATGGAGCACAGGCTGGACACAGTCCTAGATTAGTCCAGCTGAAGGCTTACCTTCTCAAGGTTTGTGTGACTCTCTGGGAGGAATCAACAAAGTATAACGGCCCCCCACAAACGCCGGGGATGCCTGGTTTCACCTTGGAGACTCCCAGGAGGAACTATCTCACAGGGAAAGCCAGGACGGGTTCCCCAGCGGTCTATAGCGCTACGAGGCCTGCGGTGCGGGTAGCAGTGCGCTTTACAAGACACACTTTCATTTCTTTCATTTCATTTCATTTCATTTCATAATTGTCAGTACATTCAGTTATGTGACCCAAGACAGACTACCAGCACCAAATGGCCAAGACAAGAAAAGGCCAACTTTCTAAATGTGGCATTTTAAGAATTGCAATTTTACATCTGAAGTCAACATGAGATAGGACTTCAAATTGTGTTTCCAGAGACACCAAACATGAACTGCTCATCTGTTCCCATTTGGAAATGACATTTATCAAATGTAATAAGGCAACTCCAATGTTATCCTAAGGGAGAGATAAACCTTGCAGTAGTGAACAACAAATGTATGAGTTTTAACTACCAGGACATGTAATATTTGACAGTACATGTCCAAATTTTAAAATACACTGCACCCTGACCCTTTGGGGCTGTCTGTGGCCAACCTTGGGGATGGCTTATATCTATTGAAAAAGAAGGTTTGGGCCTCACAAAAGGTTTATTTTACCAGGTCAAAATGGCAGTTTAAAGCTGCACACACAGGCTCTGCAATGACAGACCTGAGATTAAAGGGATACTTAAGTGGGCGGCACAATCAGTTCTGCAGACCCACTAATAGCGTGTAATTTATAGGCCCTGTGCATATGTAGTGCCACGCTACTGTGGACCTACATTTAAATTAAATGTGGCAATTGGGCAGTAGCCAATTCCACCATGTTTAGTGTAGAGAGCGTTAGCACTGGCTATCAGTGGTAACTTGGACAGGGTCCTAAGGCCAAAAAACAAATTCTGCAAAAAGTAGAAGGTAAAAGGCGAAACGTTTGGGGTGGCCCTGCAGAGAGGGCCCGGTCCAACACTCCCTCCCTCTGTTCTTTGGTTCTTTCCCTCCACCTCTCTTCCTCTTTCAAGCCCTCCTGCACCCTCTCCTTCGCTGCTCCCCAACATTCTTTTTCTGTCCCTCCACAGCCTCTCTTTTTCTCCCTGGCAACATCATTCACTCCTTTTATCTTAATTCCTTTCTTTCTTTTTGCTCTTCCTTCTCCTCATATTTCTCAACCTTCTTTCCCTTCCTGTGATCCTTCCTCTCACCCATCCCCCACCTCCTTTCCTCTGTTCCTTCTGTTCTCCTTCCTTGCTCTACTTCATCTTCCTCGCTTCCTTTTCGCCTCACAGTCTCCCTCTTCCCAGTCTTCCTTCCGTCTTTCCCCCCTGCCCTCACTCGCCCTCCTTGTTTTCCTTCTTTCCTCCATGCCCTCCTTCTCTCCCTTCATCTTCCTTTCTTCTCAACTCCTTTCCCTTCCTTCTTGTCTGCCTTTTTCTCCTACCATTCCTCCCTCCCCCTCCTCATCTTCCTTCTTTCCCTCATCTCTTCCCTCCCTCCTCATCTTCCATACTTCTTCCACTTCTCTCTTACCTCCTCGTCATCTTCTTTCCTTCTTCCCCTCCTCTCTTCCCTCCCTCTTCGTCTTCCTTCCTTCTTTCCCTCTGCCATGTTTCCTCCTCATCTTCCTTCTTCCCCTCCCCTCCCTCCTCCCTTCCCTCCCTTTCCCTCCTCATTTGTCTTCCTTCTTCCCTTCCCCTCTTTTCTTCCCTCTCTCCTCATCTTCTTTCCTTCTTCTCCACATCTCTTCCCTCCCTTCCTCGTCTTCTTTCCTCCTACCCCTCCCCTTCTCTCTTCCTCCCTCCTCGTCTTCCTTCCCCCCCCCTCCCCTCTTTGCCACCCGGCGCCCCCCTCTCCCCGGGCTGCGGATGCTCAGATCTGTAAATGTTCTGCTTCTGTTCTTCATGCTCAGTTTGATCCGAGGCTCGCGGAGTCTTCACAGCCCCCCCCCCTCTCTCTCTTTTCATTTCCACTCGAGAGGGGCCTTGATTCCTCCGTCTGAGGCGCGGCGGACGCGTGAGGCGGCAGAGCGGAGGCTGAGGTGCGGCCCAATGGGGCGCGTCCGAGAGGCTTTGGGGGTGCAGGGCAGAGGGGGCAGAGGGGGTCAGGAAGGGACTCAGACTGGGCAGTGGTGGCCTCACCGCTGCTGTGAGTGAGGCGCTAAGCGTTGTAACATGGCGCGTGGCTGGATAACTTCTAGGCGCTTGACCTCACTATACACCCTAAACTGCCCACCAGTGAAAGTCCCTCACTCTGCCCAGCAGGCCTCCTCCTCATACTGTCCAGCAGGCCTCCTCCTCATACTGTCCAGCAGGCCTCCTCCTCATACTGTCCAGCAGGCCTCCACCTCACTCTGCCCAGCAGGCCACCTCCTCATACTGCCCAGCAGGCCTCCACCTCACTCTGCCCAGCAGGCCACCTCCTCATACTGCCCAGCAGGCCACCACCTCACTCTGCCCAGCAGGCCACCTCCTCATACTGCCCAGCAGGCCACCACCTCACTCTGCCCAGCAGGCCACCTCCTAATACTGCCCAGCAGGCCACCTCCTCACTCTGCCCAGCAGGCCACCCCCTCACTCTGGCCAGCAGGCCACCTCCTCATACTGCCCAGCAGGCCACCTCCTCACTCTGCCCAGCAGGCCTCCTCCTCACTCTGCCCAGCAGGCCTCCACCTCACTCTGCCCAGCAGGCCTCCTCCTCACTCTGCCCAGCAGGCCACCCCCTCACTCTGCCCAGCAGGCCACCTCCTCATACTGCCCAGCAGGCCACCTCCTCACTCTGCCCAGCAGGCCACCACCTCACTCTGCCCAGCAGGCCACCTCCTCATACTGCCCAGCAGGCCACCTCCTCACTCTGCCCAGCAGGCCACCCCCTCACTCTGCCCAGCAGGCCACCTCCTCATACTGCCCAGCAGGCCACCTCCTCACTCTGCCCAGCAGGCCTCCTCCTCACTCTGCCCAGCAGGCCTCCACCTCACTCTGCCCAGCAGGCCTCCTCCTCACTCTGCCCAGCAGGCCACCCCCTCACTCTGCCCAGCAGGCCTCCACCTCACTCTGCCCAGCAGGCCACCTCCTCATACTGCCCAGCAGGCCTCCTCCTCACTCTGTCCAGCAGGCCACCTCCTCACTCTGCCCAGCAGGCCACCTCCTCTCTCTGCCCAGCAGGCACCCCTCACTCTGCCCAGCAGGCCTCCTCCTCATACTGCCCAGCAGGCCACCTCCTCATACTGCCCAGCAGGCCACCTCCTCTCTCTGCCCAGCAGGCACCCCTCACTCTGCCCAGCAGGCCTCCTCCTCATACTGCCCAGCAGGCCACCCCCTCACTCTGCCCAGCAGGCCACCTCCTCATACTGTCCAGCAGGCCTCCTCCTCATACTGCCCAGCAGGCCACCTCCTCACTCTGCCCAGCAGGCCTCCTCCTCACTCTGCCCAGCAGGCCTCCACCTCACTCTGCCCAGCAGGCCTCCTCCTCACTCTGTCCAGCAGGCCACCCCCTCACTCTGCCCAGCAGGCCACCCCCTCACTCTGCCCAGCAGGCCTCCACCTCACTCTGCCCAGCAGGCCACCCCCTCACTCTGCCCAGCAGGCCACCTCCTCACTCTGCCCAGCAGGCCACCACCTCACTCTGCCCAGCAGGCCACCACCTCACTCTGCCCAGCAGGCCACCTCCTCACTCTGCCCAGCAGGCCACCCCCTCACTCTGCCCAGCAGGCCACCCCTCACTCTGCCCAGCAGACTACCTCCTCACTCTGCCCAGCAGGCCACCTCCTCTCTCTGCCCAGCAGGCACCCCTCACTCTGCCCAGCAGGCCTCCTCCTCATACTGCCCAGCAGGCCACCCCCTCACTCTGACCAGCAGGCCACCTCCTCACTCTGCCCAGCAGGCCTCCTCCTCACTCTGCCCAGCAGGCCTCCACCTCACTCTGCCCAGCAGGCCTCCTCCTCACTCTGTCCAGCAGGCCACCCCCTCACTCTGCCCAGCAGGCCACCCCCTCACTCTGCCCAGCAGGCCTCCACCTCACTCTGCCCAGCAGGCCACCCCCTCACTCTGCCCAGCAGGCCACCTCCTCACTCTGCCCAGCAGGCCACCACCTCACTCTGCCCAGCAGGCCACCACCTCACTCTGCCCAGCAGGCCACCTCCTCACTCTGCCCAGCAGGCCACCCCCTCACTCTGCCCAGCAGGCCACCCCTCACTCTGCCCAGCAGACTACCTCCTCACTCTGCCCAGAAGGCAACCACCTCACACTGCCCACCAGCCCACGTCCTCACTCTGCCCAGCAGGCCTCCCTCACTCTGCCCAGCAGGCCACCCCTCACTCTGCCCAGCAGGCCACCCCTCACTCTGCCCAGCAGGCCACCTCCTCATACTGTCCAGCAGGCCTCCTCCTCATACTGCCCAGCAGGCCACCCCCTCACTCTGCCCAGCAGGCCTCCACCTCACTCTGCCCACCAGGCCACCACTTCACTCTGCCCAGCAGGCCACCTCCTCACTCTGCCCAGCAGGCCACCTCCTCACTCTGCCCAGCAGGCCACCACTTCACTCTGCCCAGCAGGCCACCTCCTCACTCTGCCCAGCAGGCCACCTCCTCACTCTGCCCAGCAGGCCACCTCCTCATACTGCCCAGCAGGCCACCTCCTCACTCTGCCCAGCAGGCCACCCCCTCACTCTGCCCAGCAGGCCACCACCTCACTCTGCCCAGCAGGCCACCACCTCACTCTGCCCAGCAGGCCACCTCCTCATACTGCCCAGCAGGCCACCTCCTCACTCTGCCCAGCAGGCCACCACCTCACTCTGCCCAGCAGGCCACCTCCTCATACTGTCCAGCAGGCCTCCTCCTCATACTGCCCAGCAGGCCACCTCCTCACTCTGCCCAGCAGGCCTCCTCCTCACTCTGCCCAGCAGGCCTCCACCTCACTCTGCCCAGCAGGCCTCCTCCTCACTCTGTCCAGCAGGCCACCCCCTCACTCTGCCCAGCAGGCCACCTCCTCACTCTGCCCAGCAGGCCTCCTCCTCACTCTGCCCAGCAGGCCTCCACCTCACTCTGCCCAGCAGGCCTCCTCCTCACTCTGCCCAGCAGGCCACCTCCTCATACTGCCCAGCAGGCCACCTCCTCACTCTGCCCAGCAGGCCACCCCCTCACTCTGCCCAGCAGGCCTCCACCTCACTCTGCCCAGCAGGCCACCCCCTCACTCTGCCCAGCAGGCCACCTCCTCACTCTGCCCAGCAGGCCACCACCTCACTCTGCCCAGCAGGCCACCTCCTCACTCTGCCCAGCAGGCCACCCCCTCACTCTGCCCAGCAGGCCACCCCTCACTCTGCCCAGCAGACTACCTCCTCACTCTGCCCAGAAGGCAACCACCTCACACTGCCCACCAGCCCACGTCCTCACTCTGCCCAGCAGGCCACCCCTCACTCTGCCCAGCAGGCCACCCCTCACTCTGCCCAGCAGGCCTCCACCTCATACTGTCCAGCAGGCCTCCACCTCATACTGCCCAGCAGGCCTCCAACTCACTCTGCCCAGCAGGCCACCTCCTCACTCTGCCCAGCAGGCCATCCCTCACTCTGCCCAGCAGGCCATCCCTCACTCTGCCCAGCAGGCCATCCCTCACTCTGCCCAGCAGGCCACCCCTCACTCTGCCCAGCAGGCCACCCCCTCACTCTGTCCAGCAGGCCACCCCTCACTCTGCCCAGCAGGCCTCCACCTCATACTGTCCAGCAGGCCTCCACCTCATACTGCCCAGCAGGCCTCCAACTCACTCTGCCCAGCAGGCCACCTCCTCACTCTGCCCAGCAGGCCACCTCCTCACTCTGCCCAGCAGGCCACCTCCTCACTCTGCCCAGCAGGCCACCCCTCACTCTGCCCAGCAGGCCTCCACCTCATACTGTCCAGCAGGCCTCCACCTCATACTGCCCAGCAGGCCTCCAACTCACTCTGCCCAGCAGGCCACCTCCTCACTCTGGCCAGCAGGCCACCTCCTCACTCTGCCCAGCAGGCCACCTCCTCACTCTGCCCAGCAGGCCACCTCCTCACTCTGCCCAGCAGGCCACCCCTCACTCTGCCCAGCAGGCCTCCACCTCATACTGTCCAGCAGGCCTCCACCTCATACTGCCCAGCAGGCCTCCAACTCACTCTGCCCAGCAGGCCACCTCCTCACTCTGGCCAGCAGGCCACCTCCTCTCTCTGCCCAGCAGGCCTCCACCTCACTCTGCCCAGAAGGCAACCACCTCACACTGCCCACCAGGCCACGTCCTCACTCTGCCCACCAGGCCACGTCCTCACTCTGCCCAGCAGGCCACCCCTCACTCTGCCCAGCAGGCCACCTCCTCACTCTGCCCAGCAGGCCACCACCTCACACTGCCCAGCAGGCCACCACTTCACTCTGCCCAGCAGGCTACCTCCTCTCTCTGCCCATTAGGCCACCCCTCACTCTGCCCAGCAGGCCACCTCCTCAATACTGCCCATGGGGCAGCCTCAGGTGCATATATTGTTATTTATAAATCTCTCAATAGGGACGGATTCCTTTCTCTGTCCCAATGAGCGCACCAGAGGCCACGAGTCATGCACCAGAGGCCACGTGACATGCACCAGAGGCCACGTGCCGTGCACAAGAGGCCACGTGCAATGCACCAGAGGCCACGTGACATACAGCAGAGGTCACGGGTCATGCACCAGAGGCCACGTGCCATGCACCAGAGGCCACAAGTTATGCACCAGAGGCCACGTGCAATGCACCAGAGGCCACGTGACATACAGCAGAGGTCACGGGTCATGCACCAGAGGCCACGTGTCATGCACCAGAGGCCATTTGGTATGCACCAGAGGCCACGAGTCATGCACCAGAGGCCGCCACTTGTCATGCACCAGAGGCCACGAGTCATGCACCAGAGACCATTTGGTGTGGACCAGAGGCCACGAGTCATGCACCAGAGGCCACGTGACATGCAGCAGAGACCACGTGACATGCAGCAGAGACCACGAATCATGCACCAGAGGCCATTTGGTGTGGACCAGAGGCCACGAGTCATGCACCAGAGGCCACGTGACATGCAGCAGAGACCACGAATCATGCACCAGAGGCCATTTGGTGTGGACCAGAGGCCACGAGTCATGCACCAGAGGCCACGTGACATGCAGCAGAGACCACGAATCATGCACCAGAGGCCTCCTGGCATGCACCAGAGGCCACCAGTCATGCACCAGAGACCATTTGGTATGCACCAGAGGCCACGAGTCATGCACCAGAGGCCACGTGCAATGCACCAGAGGCCACGAGTCATGCACTAGAGGTCACGTGCAATGCACCAGAGGCCACGAGTCATGCACTAGAGGCCACGTGACATGCACCAGAGGCCACGTGTCATGCACCACAGGCCACGAGTCATGCACCAGAGACCATTTGGTGTGGACCAGAGGCCACAAGTCATGAACCAAGGCAATGTGTCATGCACCTGAGGCCACAAGTCATGCACTAGAGGCCTTTTGGCATGCACCTGAGGCCACAAGTCATGCACCAGAGGCCACGTGCCATGCACCAGAGGCCACATGTCATGCGTCAGAGGCCACGAGTCATGCACCAGAGGCCAAGTACCATGCACCACAGGCCACGAGTCATGCACCAGAGGCCACGTGTCATGCGCCAGAGGCCACGAGTCATGCACCAGAGGCCACGAGTCATGTACCAGACGCCATGACTCATGCACCAGAGGCCACGAGTCATGCACCAGAGGCCACGTGTCATGCGCCAGAGGCCACGAGTCATGCACCAGAGACAATTTGGTACGCACCAGAGGCCACGAGTCATGCACCAGATGCCACGTGTCATGCGCCAGAGGCCACGAGTCATGCACCAGAGTCCATTAGGTATGCACCAGAGGCCACGAGTCATGTACCAGAGGCCACATGTCATGCGTCAGAGGCCACGAGTCATGCACCAGAGGCCACAAGTCATGCACCTGAGGCCACAAGTCATGCACCAGAGGCCACGTGACATGCACCAGAGACCATTTGGTGTGGACCAGAGGCCACAAATAATGCACCAGCGGCCACATGCCATGCACCAGAAACCACGAGTCATGCACCAGAGGCCACGAGTCATGCACCAGAGGCCACGAGTCATGCACCAGAGGCCACGAGTCATGCACCAGAGGCCACGTGTCATGCACCAGAGGCCACGTGTCATGCACAAGAGGCCACGTGTCATGCACCAGAGGCCACGAGTCATGCACCAGAGGCCACGTGTCATGCACAAGAGGCCACATGTCTTGCACCAGAGGCCACGAGTCATGCACCAGAGGCCACGAGTCATGCACCAGAGGCCACGAGTCATGCACCAGAGGCCACGTGTCATGCACCAGAGGCCACGTGTCATGCACAAGAGGCCACGTGTCATGCACCAGAGGCCACGAGTCATGCACCAGAGGCCACGTGTCATGCACAAGAGGCCACATGTCATGTACCAGAAACCACGAGTCATGCACCAGAGGCCACGAGTCATGCACCAGAGGCCACGAGTCATGCACCAGAGGCCACGTGTCATGCACCAGAGGCCACGTGTCATGCACAAGAGGCCACGTGTCATGCATCAGAGGCCACGAGTCATGCACCAGAGGCCACGTGTCATGCACAAGAGGCCACGTGTCTTGCACCAGGGGCCACGAGTCATGCACCAGAGGCCCCGAGTCATGCACCAGAGGCCACGAGTCATGCACCAGAGGCCACGTGTCATGCACAAGATGCCACGTGTCTTGCACCAGGGGCCACGAGTCATGCACCAGAGGCCACGAGTCATGCACCAGAGGCCACGAGTCATGCACCAGAGGCCACGTGTCATGCACCAGAGGCCACGAGTCATGCACCAGAGGCCCCGAGTCATGCACCAGAGGCCACGAGTCATGCACCAGAGGCCACGTGTCATGCACAAGAGGCCACGTGTCTTGCACCAGAGGCCATGAGTCATGCTCAGTGGATGGATGGACACCACTTTACAAGAAGAATTAAAACCAGAAAGTTGCATGAATTAAGCAGCATACCAGGGTCTCATGGCAGTCTTATCAGATTTTTTGAATGTTTTGATAGGAATAATAATCGATATAGAATATGCTAATACTATTTTTTTTAAACATATTGAAATTATATTGAAATCATTTTTAGAAAGTAGGAAGCAGATGAGTTTCTTTATACAGCAAAAAGCTAGGCCCAAATTTACAAAGGGCTCGCGTCTCCCTTGTGTCACGCAAGACGACGCAGGAAACGCACGCCCTTGATTCTGATTTACCAAGGACTCGCGACTCCATTGCGTCACGCGAGACGACGCAGGAAACGCATGCCCTCAATCCAGATTTACCAAGGGTTCGCGTTTCCGTTGCGTCACGCGAGACGACGTAAGCAACTCATGCCCTAGATCCAGATTTACCAAGGGCTCGCGTCTCCCTTGTGTCACGCAAGACGACGCAGGCAACGCACGCCCTTGATCCAGATTTACTAAGCGTTTGCGTTTCCCTTGCGTCACGAGAGGCGACGTAAGCAACACACGCCCTAGATCCAGATTTACAAAGGGCTCACGACTCCTTTTTGTCACGCGAGACGACTCATGCCCTTGATTCAGATTTACTAAGCGTTTGCGTTTCCCTTGCGTCACGCAAGACGACTCAGGCAACGCACGCCCTTAATTCAGATTTGCTAAGCTGCATAGAGCCACCTTGGGTAGCTCAGTGTTGCTTAGTAACTCCTACTGCAGGACAGGATTGGGGTGCCTCATCAGAGCCCTGCGGGGTCCCATTGTGGGGTACAGACTGGAGGGCAGGATTGGGGTGCCTCCCTGAGCCCTGCGGGGTCCCATTGTGGGGTACAGACCGCAGGTCAGGATTGGGGTGCCTCCCGGAGCCCTGTGGGGTCCCATTGCGGGGCACAGACTGGAGGGCAGGATTGGGGTGCCTCCCGGAGCCCTGTAGGGGCCCATTGTGGGGTACAGACTAGAGGGCAGGATTGGGGTGCCTCCCGGAGCCCTGCGGGGTCCCATTGTGGGGTACAGACTGCAGGGCAGGTTTGGGGTGCCTCCCGGAGCCCTCTGGGTCCCATTGTGTGGTACAGACTGGAGGGCAGGATTGGGGTGCCTCCCTGAGCCCTGCGGGGTCCCATTGTGGGGTACAGACCGCAGGTCAGGATTGGGGTGCCTCCCGGAGCCCTGTGGGGTCCCATTGCGGGGCACAGACTGGAGGGCAGGATTGGGGTGCCTCCCGGTGCCCTGTAGGGTCCCATTGTGGGGTACCGACTGCAGGTCAGGATTGGGGTGCCTCCCGGAGCCCTGTGGGTCCCATTGTGGGGCACAGACTGGAGGGCAGGATTGGGGTGCCTCCCGGAGCCCTGTGGGGTCCCATTGTGGGGTACAAACTGGTGGGCAGGATTGGGGTGCCTCCCGGAGCCCTGCGGGGTCCCATTGTGGGGTTCAGACTGGAGGGCAGGATTGGGGTGCCTCCCGGATCCCTGTGGGGTCCCATTGTGGGGTACAGACTGGAGGGCAGGATCGGGGTGCCTCCCGGAGCCCTGTGGGTCCCATTGCGGGTTCAGGCTGGAGGTCAGGATTGGGGTGCCTCGTCGGAGCCCTGCGGGGTCCCATTGTGGGGTACAGACTGGAGGGCAGGATTGGGGTGCCTCCCCTGAGCCCTGTGGGGTCCCATTGTGGGGTACAGACTGGAGGACTGGATTGGGGTGCCTCCCGGAGCCCTGTGGGGTCCCATTGTGGGGTACAGACTGGAGGGCAGGATTGGGGTGCCTCCCGGAGCCCTGTGGGGTCCCATTGCGGGGTTCAGGCTGGAGGGCAGGATTGGGGTGCCTCCCAGAGCCCTGTGGGGTCCCATTGTGGGGTACAGACTGGAGGGCAGGATTGGGGTGCCTCCCGGAGCTCTCTGGGTCCCATTGTGGGGTACAGACTGGAGGGCAGGATTGGGGTGCCTCCCGGAGCCCTGTGGGGTCCCATTGCGGGGTTCAGGCTGGAGGGCAGGATTGGGGTGCCTCCCGGAGCCCTGTGGGGTCCCATTGTGGGGTACAGACTGGAGGACAGGATTGGGGTGCCTCCCGGAGCCATCTGAGGCCCATTGTGAGGTACAGAGTGGAGGGCAGGATTGGGGTGCCTCCCGGAGCCCTGTGGGGTCCCATTGCGGGGTTCAGGCTGGAGGGCAGGATTGGGGTGCCTCCCGGAGCCCTGTGGGGTCCCATTGTGGGGTACAGACTGGAGGGCAGGATTGGGGTGCCTCCCGGAGCTCTCTGGGTCCCATTGTGGGGTACAGACTGGAGGGCAGGATTGGGGTGCCTCCCAGAGCCCTGTGGGGTCCCATTGCGGGGTTCAGGCTGGAGGGCAGGATTGGGGTGCCTCCCGGAGCCCTGTGGGGTCCCATTGTGGGGTACAGACTGGAGGACAGGATTGGGGTGCCTCCCGGAGCCCTGTGGGGTCCCATTGTGGGGTACAGAGTAGAGGGCAGGATTGGGGTGCCTCCCGGAGCCCTCTGGGTCCCATTGTGGGGTACAGACTGGAGGGCAGGATTGGGGTGCCTCCCTGAGCCCTGCGGGGTCCCATTGTGGGGTACAGACCGCAGGTCAGGATTGGGGTGCCTCCCGGAGCCCTGTGGGGTCCCATTGCGGGGCACAGACTGGAGGGCAGGATTGGGGTGCCTCCCGGAGCCCTGTAGGGGCCCATTGTGGGGTACAGACTGGAGGGCAGGATTGGGGTGCCTCCCGGAGCTCTCTGGGTCCCATTGTGGGGTACAGACTGGAGGGCAGGATTGGGGTGCCTCCCGGAGCCCTGTGGGGTCCCATTGCGGGGTTCAGGCTGGAGGGCAAGATTGGGGTGCCTCCCAGAGCCCTGTGGGGTCCCATTGTGGGGTACAGACTGGAGGGCAGGATTGGGGTGCCTCCCGGAGCTCTCTGGGTCCCATTGTGGGGTACAGACTGGAGGGCAGGATTGGGGTGCCTCCCGGAGCCCTGTGGGGTCCCATTGCGGGGTTCAGGCTGGAGGGCAGGATTGGGGTGCCTCCCGGAGCCCTGTGGGGTCCCATTGTGGGGTACAGACTGGAGGACAGGATTGGGGTGCCTCCCGGAGCCATCTGAGGCCCATTGTGGGGTACAGAGTGGAGGGCAGGATTGGGGTGCCTCCCGGAGCCCTGTGGGGTCCCATTGCGGGGTTCAGGCTGGAGGGCAGGATTGGGGTGCCTCCCGGAGCCCTGTGGGGTCCCATTGTGGGGTACAGACTGGAGGGCAGGATTGGGGTGCCTCCCGGAGCTCTCTGGGTCCCATTGTGGGGTACAGACTGGAGGGCAGGATTGGGGTGCCTCCCGGAGCCCTGTGGGGTCCCATTGCGGGGTTCAGGCTGGAGGGCAGGATTGGGGTGCCTCCCGGAGCCCTGTGGGGTCCCATTGTGGGGTACAGACTGGAGGACAGGATTGGGGTGCCTCCCGGAGCCCTGTGGGGTCCCATTGTGGGGTACAGAGTGGAGGGCAGGATTGGGGTGCCTCCCGGAGCCCTGTAGGGGCCCATTGTGGGGTACAGACTGGAGGGCAGGATTGGGGTGCCTCCCGGAGCTCTCTGGGTCCCATTGTGGGGTACAGACTGGAGGGCAGGATTGGGGTGCCTCCCGGAGCCCTGTGGGGTCCCATTGCGGGGTTCAGGCTGGAGGGCAGGATTGGGGTGCCTCCCGGAGCCCTGTGGGGTCCCATTGCGGGGTTCAGACTGGAGGGCAGGATTGGGGTGCCTCCCGGAGCCCTGTGGGGTCCCATTGCGGGGTTCAGGCTGGAGGGCAGGATTGGGGTGCCTCCCGGAGCCCTGTGGGGTCCCATTGTGGGGTACAGACTCGAGGACAGGATTGGGGTGCCTCCCGGAGCCCTGTGGGGTCCCATTGTGGGGTACAGAGTGGAGGGCAGGATTGGGGTGCCTCTCGGAGCCCTGCGGGGTCCCATTGCGGGGTTCAGGCTGCAGGGCAGGATTGGGGTGCCCCCTGGCAGACATGCCAACCCTCCCGATTCAGGCGTGAGACTACCGATTTTAAGGCTAGTCTCCCGCCTCCCGATTCCTGCAAGCAAAACCCCGATTGGTTTCAGCTGACAGGGCTTGGTATTTATTGTGTAACGTGCAGGGGCTCTAGAAGGGGTGAAAAACCAACAAAGCATCATTAACAAAGGAATTGTCTTTTAAAGACCTGTGAAGTCTAGGGGGGCGGCTGTGTGTGTGCCTGGAAAGTTGTTTCAGCTCGGGCTGGGAGAGCGGGGGTTCATGCAATTCCAGCAAACCTGCCAGGCCAGTGCACAACCCTTGCATCACCCTCTCTCTGTCTGCCATTGCGCTCCATGCTTCTGAAAGGTAAAAAAAAACGTGCATTTGCGTTTCAAATGTCAGATCCTGCAGCAACACACTTCTAAAGCCCATACATGTCAGTAACCCGATTCAATGCCCCAGTCTCCCGATATTTTTTTTTAAATCTCCCACTTTGCTCTCCTGAAATGTTGGCATGTATGCCCTGGAGCCCTGCGGGGTCCCTCTGCCGGGCACACGCCTGGGATCCCCGCCCACAGCCTCGAGTCCTGGATCGCCCCCCGGGCTCCGCCCCACCGGGACAAGGGCGGGTTTTCCTGTCTAATAATCTTGTAACACGCGCCTAATGTGTGGATAAACAGCCCCTCGAGGACGCGCTCGATAATTAAGCGCTAGATCGACGCTCCTCTGAGGAGCTGCGCCGCGAAGGGCGGTCCCGGGGGGCGCTTCATGCCACCGGGATCACTATGGTGATAAAGTGCTGCCGGCACTTAGCGCCTGGAGGAGGGAGGGGAGCGCTGCGAGGGGGCGGAGGGGACACACGCGAGGGAGGGGAGGGTGGAGCACACTGATGGGGGGGGGGGGGAGAGGGGTGGAGGGGACCGCGCCGGGGAGGGGGTGGGCGCACACTGATGGGGGGGAGGAGACACGCGCCAGGGGGGGTGGAGCACATGGGGGAGGAGGGGGGGCGGAGAAATATGGGCGAGTTATGGTGGTTGGAGAAGGAAAGGACACTGTGCAAACAGGAGTGGCCGGGCGAGGGAGGGGGGGCAAAGGGCGGGGGGAGGGGTGGGGCGAGAGCATGTTTTGTTATGTTATGTTAATTTATTTTTATAATGCGCACTGCTACCCAACAAGGGGGACACATAGTATGAGCTGGTTGACGCATTTGATGCCCCCTCTTGAAGGGGGTCATTAAAGGATCCAGACTCGAGAATACCCCCCCCCCGCCCCCCCGTCCCCCTCCCTCAACCCCAATGAGACCCCCCCATCACCCGACCAGGAAACAGTCACCATCGAAGGGGAGTGCGCCAAAAGACACCCTACTCCTGAGACGTCAATCGAGAATGTAGAAAGTGACCCCCCCCCACCCCCCCCTCCGCCAGGCTCCATAGACACCTCATCAAGAGACCTGCGTGGAGTCACATATACCCCGGGGGCTGCAACAAGAGACATCCACAGAAAACGAACCCGAGACATCCGTCTGAGACAGAGGCCCCTCGGTCTCACCAGACCACGCCCTGAGCGTGAGATCAAAATAGACTAAAGAGACCTCCCAGGATGCTGTGCGGCAGAGTGTGAGGCCCAAATATGGGTTGGTCGCTTGCGCAGGGGTGGAGACGCGCAGCAGGAACGACTCAGCCACACACTCAGTGCCAGTCGGAAGTGACGTGCCCGAGCGCCCGCCCTCCATTTATTCTGCCCCGCAGGCCACGCCTGGCCTGCGGATGTAGGGGTGCGTGCGTGCGTGCGTCGACTAGAGTGCTAACAGCACTACATCCCTATCCAACTGTACAAACTTTTTGTTTTCCTTTCACAATGTCCCAGCATTAGATACTCAATATATTACAGTTTGAATACGATGCTCTGTACTTGCGTGTCCCTTGGTGACGGCTTCAGGGTCTCAGCTGACAGGCATAGTCCTTTAATCTCTGACTTGGGGGTGGATTGGGCCGCAGGTTGTACCTCGGGGGTTGCCTCTGCCATATTCTCTATTGTGTGGTGTATTCCTGGTAGGGGTTTGCATAGCTGGGGATCCACACCCTGGCTCCGGCACCACCTCTCGGGTCTCTGATGGCGAGTTGTTTTCATCCTCTTGCGTCATGGCTCTGGGCGATTCACTAGTTCTGTCCAAGACTTCTGGGTTTTCCCTCAGCCCAGGGGACACCACCTTGAACCAGGAGGTGTTCCTCGACACTTCCTCCCCCTCCTTTCGCGCGGTCACCATAGTTCCTTTCGTGGCTGTTACGGTCCATGGTCCCGGTTCGTAGAAGGTCTGGAACTTCCCTCCTGGGCGTCTATTTCGTATAACCACTTGATCTCCCTGGCACAGTCGCCGTGGTGTTGCTCTACGGTGCTGGCTTGCTCACTGGTTGTTTTGTCGCCTCCGCTCCTGGGTCTCATCCATGTTATTCCGGACCGGCACCGTCCCCGGGGCAGTGGGAAGGAGATCTCTGCGTTGGCCTTGGGACATGAGGGCCCACGGGCTCCTCTGGGTGGTGCAGTGAGGGGTCCCTCGATATTCCCGTAGGAAGTCATGTAGTCTTTGTTCAGGATCAGCTTGCTCTATCATCGCTCTCCTGAACATCTTATTGAGAGTTCGCATAAATCTTTCAGCCTCTCCATTTGCTTGCAGCCACTGGGGTGTTATGCGCCGGTGTGCGATGCCTCTGGTCTTCAGGAAGGTGGCGAACTCTGCTCCCTGGAATGGTGGTCCATTATCGCTCTTTATCTCATCCGGGTAACCGAACATGGAGAACAGTTTCTCTAAGGCTGGGCCCACGTGTGTGAAGGCCGTGGAGTTGACTCTCTCAACGACAGGGTACTTCGAGTACGAGTCAATAGCCACCAGTGTGTGTCCTTCTCCCGGGAAGCTCCCGGAATCTAAGCTGATTTTGGTCCATGGTGTCGTGCAGGCGTCCTCCGTGATGATCGGGGCCGGCCTCTCCGGATCACCCGTCAGTTGACAAGACATGCAGTTCTTTACATAATCTTCCACCATAGCCTCTAGCTCAGGGAACCACACCTTCTCTCGCATGCGTGCCTTCATTTTCGTGGTGCCTTGGTGGCCACCGTGGGCAAGCTGCGTGGCTCAAGGCGCTGCGGTATTACCAGCCGTGTCCCTCTTAACAGCACACCTTCATCTGTGGCGCTGAGTTCATGGCGGACGTGCCAGAATTTCGTGAGGGCATCTTTATCCGCTGCCGTCCAAGTGTTGGGAGGGTGTAGGTAGTTCACCCAGGTTCCTTCCTGAACAGCTTGCAGCGATCTCATGTACGGGTTGTCATCAGCTGCCGCTTCTTTGATTTCATCAATCGTCATGCATTGGGGGCAAAGCGTGAGTGCTATCCACTGGGCGTACTCTTCACAGTCGTCATCGGTGGACGCCAGCTCTTGAGGTAATGGATGGCGCGACAGATAGTCAGCCGGATTTTTGGCCCCTGGTCGATACACCACCTCCATTCCATACGATTGAAGCTGGATCACCCACCTCTCAATGCGTGGTGGTGGCTTGGGGGCTGTGCCCTTGAAGAGGGGTACTAGGGGTTGGTGATCTGTGACCATGACGAATGGGTGGCGTTGTAAGTAAAGGTGGAAATGACTGCAGGCCCACTTGATTGCCAGGGCCTCCCGCTCGATTTGGGCGTACCTGATCTCGGTTGGGGTCAAAGCCTTGCTGGCAAAGGCTAGTGCTGTCCATTGGCCGGGCTCGTGCTCCTGGGTCAGGACTGCTCCCAGACCCACCGGGCTGGCGTCGACAATCACCTCGGTGCGCTTCTCAGGATCGAAGTAGGACAACGTGGCGTTCTCCAGGAGGGCGTCCTTGATGCTCTGGAATGCTTCGTTTTCTTTTGGGCCCCACTGCCATGTGACATCCGTTTTGGTGAGTGCTCGTAGGGGTTCGCTTCTCGTGGCTAGGCCCGGTATCAATCGGCCACAGTACGTGGCCATCCAGAGGAAGCTTCTCACCTCAGTTGGTGACTTAGGCGCTGGGGCGTCCTTAATGGATTTGGATTTCCTCGGGTCGATCTGAATTCCTTCCTGGGTAAAGATGTAGCCGAAGAATTCAATAGATGATTGAAAGAATTGGCATTTGTCTTTGTGGAGCGTCGCTCCGTATGTGCTCAATCTCTTCAGGACGTCCCGGAGATGCTTGTAGTGTTCAGATGCGGTGGCAGAGTGAATTAAAATGTCGTCGCTGACATTGATGACCCCTGGCAGCCCAGATAGGAGTTCTCTAATGGTGTTTTGGAACACCTCAGCTGCTGATGATATGCCGAAGTTGAGGCGTTTGTAACGCCTGAGGCCGAGATGAGTGCTGAACGTGGTGATGAACCGGCTCTCCTCCGCAAGGGGCAATTGATGGTATCCAGCATTGAGATCAATTTTAGAGAACCATTTCGATCCATTTACGTCAGCCACTATGTCATCCATCGTGGGCGTCAGATGTCTTTCACTCCGGATGGCTGTGTTTGGTAATCGCATGTCAATGCACAAGCGAATTTCGCCCGTCTGCTTGGGCTTTTCGACAATGACCATGGGCGAGACCCACGGGGTAGGCCCCGTTACTTTTTCGATGACACCAAGGTTCTCAAGTTTCTCAAGTTCCTTCTCCACCAGTGGGCGGAGGTGGAAAGGTATCCGGCGGTGTCGCAAAGCTGTGGGGGAAACGGATTTATCAATATGGAGTTTGATGGGGTCGCATTTAATGCACCCTAGTCCCTTGAATAGTTCAGGAAATCGCTCCAGCAATTCATCCACTTGGTGGGCTCGGATCCGGTTAGCGAACGCTATCAGTTTTAGATCCTCTGCAGTGTGGCTACTCAGCAGGGTGTCAGCTTCCCGGTCAATGATGTGGACTGTTGCCATTATTTCCGCCTCATCCGCTCGGATAGGTATCACGATTTTTCCTTTGAGAGGTAGTGGTGTATCCGCTCCATAGGCGAAGATCCTCGTTTTGGACCGTAGGACCTCGGGGCGGGGGCGTAGCTTGCTAAATTGTTGCAGTCCCATGACATTGACGGTGGCCCCCGTGTCGATGATGGCTTTCACTTCGCTTTGTCCCATTTGCACCACGCATGTCGGCTGTGGCCGTCGCCTCTGCTTAAGTTCCCGGGCAAAAGAGACGACGTACGCCTCCTCGTCTTCCGGGTCCGAATCATCATAGACCGTGGGTAGGTGCTTCTCTGTCTTCTCCGGGGCCGGGTCGGACAGTGACAATTGGCGGACGGCTTTTGTGGGCGTCCATGATTTCTTAGGATTCCTGGACTGGTTCTTCCTGCGGCAAACTGATGCGAAGTGGTTTGGGATCCCACAGTTCCCACGGGTCTGTCCCTGGGCCGGGCAGTCCTTGGCCGCGTGGGGTTCATGGCCGCAGTATCCACAGCGGGCCTGAGGTGATTTTCTTCGGTATCCTTTCTGTGCCTGACCACGTGTCCGGGGCCGCACGGCGTCGGCGCGTTCTACTTTGATATTTTCGGTCTTGACAGGGGTTTTATGTAGGGCCTGTTGCATGGCCGTCGCTCTGACGTCCGAGAGCTCGTGGGATCTGGCCAAGATGAGGATGTCTTCCAGAGAGATCCCTGGCTTGCGTAGGATTTGGCCTCTCAAAGTCTTGTCCCGGCACCCCTGGATCAGTTGTCTCCTTATGGCCCTTGGCTGGTCCTCGTCGGTGGAACTGGCCAACTCCCTGACACGTGTGTGGAACTGGTCCATGGACTCTCCGTCCCGTTGACGTGCCTGTCCCAACTTGAATACCTCAAAGTCCACATTCAATTGGGGATCAAAATGGCCATTGAGTGCGGCAACCGCGGCGGCATAGCTGGCTGCTGCGCCCGTGTTAGGGAGGTGTTTGAGGAGTCTAAAGATTTCGTCCCCTGCGTAGTGGAGCAGTAGGGACCTTTTCACTGCGTCATCCGTCTCCCTCGTGACCACGAAGTAGTTTTCTAGTCTTTCTAGCCAAATTTTCCATCGAGGTGAGGCCGTGGACGGGTCGGCTGCTTCGCTGAAGGGTTGCAGAACCCCGGCTGCAGCGTGCTCGAAGGGGATGTTGATGATAGGTGCTACACCGTCTCTGTCCCCCATGGCGGCGACTCCCAACCAAAATGAGGGTAGGCCTCTGGTTCAGTCAGTCCCCTAGGGAGGTCGCGGCAGCACGTGTACCTGTGTAGGGATTCGCTCCGCCTGTCCTCCTCACGCAGCGTCTACCGTCTGTACCACGTGACTCACGTCTGGCCAGACATGGGATAGTCGGGACTGCTCCAGGGTTTCTTCCCAGGTCTCCGGGGCACTGGCAGTATCCCCTCCAGGCGTCAGTAGGCTGCTCCAGGTCTCTGCAGGCCGAAAATGCGTAGCACGCGAGATGCGTGAGTCTTCGCCGGGCGTTTTCCCGCTTCACATGCGAGAAGCGTGAGGATTGGCAGGGTGCGCCGGTATCGCGGACCACGCGAGATGCGTGGGTTACGGCAAGCTGTCGCCATACGCGAACCGGAGGCACGGTGGCGGCCAGCGGTGACACGCACCCTCCCCGCAGGGCAGCCAAAAGGAGGAGGGTCACGTCCCAACAGGCGGGACAGCAGCAGGGAGGAGCGCGCCGGCTCCAGTGAAGTCAACTGCAGCAGCCGGGCCACACGCGGCAGGCACCGCGGAAAGGGAGCGGATCGCTCCGTGGGGTGCAGGTGCACGGGCGAGGGTTGGGCCCCCTCTGCTCGTCGCCAATGTTGTGCGGCAGAGTGTGTGGCCCAAATATGGGTTGGTCGCTTGCGCAGGGGTGGAGATGCGCAGCAGGAACGACTCAGCCACACACTCAGTGCCAGTCGGAAGTGACATGCCTGAGCGCACGCCCTCCATTTATTCTGCCCCGCAGGCCACGCCTGGCCTGCGGATGTAGGGGTGCGTGCGTGCGTCGACTAGAGTGCTAACAGCACTACACAGGACACAGACAGACCCAGAGAGACAGCACCAAGAGACCTCTCCCAGGATGGCACGGTTTCATCAGGGCCTTGGCTTAGGCCCAGCCAGGAGGCGGTGGCCGCCCGCCAGCCCCACGCTCTGGAGACAGTTCATCACCAGGGAGGCCGCTGAAGGTTCAATTTGAGAATCAGTCCGAGAGCCGCAGGGCAGCGCCAGTTAATAGACACTAAAGCGGGCGGGTGGCATCAGGTGGCATCGGGCCAGCGAGCCGTCCGCTCAATCACATCTGTACAGCCACCACCAGGCCAGTGAGCCGTCCGCTCAATCCTATCTGTCCAGCCACAGCCAGGCCGGGCGGGTCTCCCTCTCCAGAGAGCGGTTTGCAACTCTCAGAGCATCTGCCCATGAAGGGTCGAAGCCCCGGAGAGGCGCAGGGGGCCGCATCCTTTGCATACTCCCCTCATATTACCCAAGAGTATATAATTCTCCCCACCCAGGGCTTTAAGTGGGCCGGGTCTCACCGGTGCTGAGCATCAACAGTTTTTAGGTCTCGCGCCTAGCATTGCGTAGCACTTCACGCGCCGCACAAGACCTCTTGAAGGGGCTTTAGAAAGCTAACCACACGCTTCTGCGTGTGGTTTTGCTTTCTCCGGCTGTTATTGGCTTGTGCATGCTTTAAAAAAAAAAAAACGGCACGCGATTGGGCAAAGGCGGGACAAAGTCCTGCCTTTGCACCACCCATTCCCGTCTGTGGCTAGCACGTGCATCAGTGCGCGGCACAGACGTCAGGCTCCCTTGTTCCCCGCTCCTCTGTGGTGCGCGCGCACACTGGTTTAGATTCCGGCATCGGCTCCTTTGTGGTGCGCGCGCACCCACCACATGGTATATATAAAGCGCAGAAAAAAGCAGATGAAAAGTACGGAGCAGGACATATGGTAACCATCTAATCAAGAGGGCGGGGTGCTTATGTGCTGAAACAGGACGTATTAACGTATGTTACTAGTGTGACTCTAGGCATTGAGCTAAGTCTCCAACGTAATACATAGGTTATGTTTAATCTATGTCGCTGGGCTCTCAGTATTCCCCAAAAACAGGAACTGGATTAAACTCCCGCTATAGTTGGGATAGTTAATTGCCAGATGTGAAGGACATTGCCTGGACTATCCACTATTAAAGAAAGCCGAAAGAAAGAAACCAAACCAAAAAAAGGCACTTTAGAATAAAGCTAACGTCAAGATAGCCAATCCATTTGCCAAGCATTGGTAGTCAAACAGAAGAAATTGCGGTGCTTGAGGAATGGCCGTGACACGCCGCAAACCTTAGTAAGGTGAAACAGACACCCTAACCATGCCTTGCAAGTTTGTTGCCCAAGGGACGGACGGCACATAAAGATAGCTAGGACGAGCAGTGAGGATGTGCAGAGCTGTGGGGCAATGGTGGTGAAAAAGGTCCGACTGCTTCCAGTGGTGCATGGGACAAAACAGAAGAAAGGGAGCTGGTAGTTATTGTGCCCCCAAACATGGCTGGAACATGCCGAGCCATTCATTTAGGTTGGTGGGCACTTCCTATATATATATATATATATATATATATATATATATATATATATATATATATACACACACATATATCTATATCTATATCTATCAATATATATATATATATATATATATATATATATATATACACATACATACATACATACATATATATATATATAGTGCATCTATTTGTAGCATGCCATATAGTTGTATTTATTTGTTGATTTCTGGCCTCTGCCTAAGGCCAGCAGACGTACACAAAGTATTGGGGAGTTTCTCTGAGCTGGAAAGTTGAACCCATGGTTTGGTAGCCGGGCTGTGGACTCCTTCATATATGCGGCAGACTATGGATTTTGTTCGTTTTGTTTCTCAGATATTCTCAGATTCTTTTGAATTGCAAAATTGTTCTCCAAATACTCCTATAGTTTGCATTTGTGAGACAGATTCAGGCTGTGATTTGTGTTTGTCTTTAGAAACTCGTGGCCCTCCTGGAGAAGGGGCCCTGAACCTGGCACAGGTGAGGGTAGGAAGACACTTTTGATATAATGAGATTTGAACATATTACAAAGCGAACTTGAATGCACGTGCAACTTAAATGTGTTCATTTACAGATGGGGTCCCCACTTATTTTGTTTCAAATAACAAAACACAATTGAAAGTCTTACTACTGATAGTGCCTGCGCAGTTTAGGCGTTTAAATAATGTATCGTGCATGCGCCCTGTCACTCCTCCTTACAGGTTTGCATCATATTGTGCGTGAAGGAAGAAATCCCTGTTGTAGAGTTAGGTGTTCAATGATAAGAGTTCAACATATCTTGGACTGCTACAGAGGCGTGGAAATTATTAGATGAAGCTAATCTGATGGTGTTACCAATGAGTCTATTAGCACGTTCTACAAGACCATTGCCTTGAGGATGATAAAGACTGGTGCATTTTTGCCCAATGCTGGTTTCCTTGAGAAACGTTTTTACAAACTCAGCTTCTATCCACTTGGACCTATAATCAATAAAAAGTACAGCATATTGATTATCAGTTCATCCACCCTCTGACTCATTCTTTCACCCACACATCTCCACACCTAAATAGAACACGAGCACAAAGTCAAAAGTATTGCAAGCTAAATTAATAAAAAACAGTAGGGCAAAAAATGAGAATAAAATATCCCCTAAATGTGACAGGCATCTGCCTTCAATCAAAAACTGTAATAAAAAATAAAATACCATCATGTGTCCGTCGTATAAACAGCCTAATACTCGCCCACCCATAAATACCCACCGGCGTTAACTTGTTTCTTTCACAATAAATAAGCCGGGCTTAATTCCTTTGTTGGAACTTTTCATAATAAAAATTTCAGATCTATGGCAGATGAAGTAACATCTCAATAAACATACCAGGCCTATAGGGCCGGCTTTAGGGCGGTGCGAGCGGTGCAGCTGCACTGGGCGCTGACCTGGAGGGCGGCAATGACCTCAGGGGGCGCTGTGTTTACAATAACTTGCCATTTAAAAGCACCTGCTGCAGAGTTCCTTGTGCGTCTAACTTTCAGGCAGCAATACAAATGTCAAGATAATTCTGGTGATTAATGTTCCTGCTGGGAGCTTTGTATAGTGGCAGTTTTGACTCCAATAAAGCAGCTCAGAGGGTTAATATGCCTGCTGCACAGAACAAGTCTGTGTTTTATGTAGATAGCAGAGTTTTAAAAGAAATGACATGCATGTGAGAGAGGGGCTACAGAGACACGAGGGGCACCTTTGCCAGATGGCAGTGAGACCAAGTCATGGTAGGCCGCCAAAAAAGATTTTGGAAACCGGGCACCACCAGAGCTAGAGCCGGCCCTGGACTTTATCATTGGCTCGTCACCATAAATAAATCACGTTTATTGTAGTGAGTGTAAGCGTTCCCACAAGACAACCACCAGGCATACTGTCACAAGATCACACATAGGTACACCGATACAATGGCCAAACCATCATTCAAGTCAACAAGGGCTATCGCAGGATGAGCCCTGAACCCTGTGGCTTGCCAGAGCTGTAACCAACATCCAACCTCTTGCCTATTGTGCTAACCTGGGAGATTTTATGGATTAAAGCACTTGCCCACAGGCTTTAGCACAGTTTAATAACAACTCACCCACCCAGGCCCACTGGAGTTAACATATGTGTTTCACAATAAATAAATCAGGCCCACTGAATGTGTTGTAACACTGCATAATATACAGATCAGAAGCAATCAATGGTGTGTCCCATAACCCTCTCAGGTCTACTATATTGAGCATAGTTTCCTACAAAGCAGAAAGTGCTTTCAGGTACTTTTCTCCAACAGGTGCCTACAACTTCTGCCCAATCGCACACTCGTGGAGAGGATGATAAAAAAGCACCCCTCTGCCGTGCTTGGACCCCTTCTGCATACAAGCACCAACTGCTCCCTGTCTCATCACGTCTTCTTTGCCTGTACCCTCATACACCCATGCACCCACTTCTCTCTGCCACCATCACATCCTTTGCCAAACTCACATGTTCTCCCACACTTTCACACACATCTCCTCTCTTCCTCTACCCTCATACATTTGTACACACTACTCCCTGTCTTCACACATCTTTCACTGCACCCGCATGCACTTTCATACACATCTCCTCTCGTCCTCTACCCTCATACATTTGTACACACTACTCCCTGTCTTCACACATCTTTCACTGCACCTGCATGCACTTTCATACACATCTCCTCTCTTCCTGTACCCTCATACATTCGTACACACTACTCCCTGTCTTCGCCACATCTTTCACCATACCTGCATGCACTTTGTTACACATCTCCTCTCTTCCTGTACCCTCATACATTCGTACACACTACTCCCTGTCTTCGCCACATCTTTCACCATACCTGCATGCACTTTGTTACATATCTCCTCTCTTCCTGTACCCTCATACATTCGTACACACTACTCCCTGTCTTCGCCACATCTTTCACCATACCTGCATGCACTTTGTTACATATCTCCTCTCTTCCTGTACCCTCATACATTCGTACACACTACTCCCTGTCTTCGCCACATCTTTCACCATACCTGCATGCACTTTGTTACACATCTCCTCTCTTCCTGTACCCTCATACATTCGTACACACTACTCCCTGTCTTCGCCACATCTTTCACCATACCTGCATGCACTTTGTTACACATCTCCTCTCTTTCTGTTCCCTCATGCATTCATACACACTACTCCCTGTCTTCGCCACATCTTTCACCATACCTGCATGCACTTTGTTACACATCTCCTCTCTTCCTGTACCCTCATACATTCGTACACACTACTCCCTGTCTTCGCCACATCTTTCACCATACCTGCATGCACTTTGTTACACATCTCCTCTCTTCCTGTACCCTCATGCATTCGTACACACTACTCCCTGTCTTCGCCACATCTTTCACCATACCCGCATGCACTTTGTTACACATCTCCTCTGTTCCTGTACCCTCATACATTCGTACACACTACTCCCTGTCTTTGCCACATCTTTCACCATACCTGCATGCACTTTGTTACACATATCCTCTCTTCCTGTACCCTCATGCATTCGTACACACTACTCCCTGTCTTCACATCTTTCACCATACCTGCATGCACTTTGTTACACATCTCCTCTCTTCCTGTACCCTCATGCATTCGTACACACTACTCCCTGTCTTCACATCTTTCACCATACCCGCATGCACTTTGTTACACATCTCCTCTCTTTCTGTTCCCTCATGCATTCGTACACACTACTCCCTGTCTTCGCCACATCTTTCACCATACCTGCATGCACTTTGTTACACATCTCCTCTCTTCCTGTACCCTCATTCATTCGTACACACTACTCCCTGTCTTCGCCACATCTTTCACCATACCTGCATGCACTTTGTTACACATCTCCTCTCTTTCTGTTCCCTCATGCATTCATACACACTACTCCCTGTCTTCGCCACATCTTTCACCATACCTGCATGCACTTTGTTACACATCTCCTCTCTTCCTGTACCCTCATACATTCGTACACACTACTCCCTGTCTTTGCCACATCTTTCACCATACCTGCATGCACTTTGTTACACATCTCCTCTCTTCCTGTACCCTCATACATTCGTACACACTACTCCCTGTCTTCGCCACATCTTTCACCGTACCTGCATGCACTTTGTTACACATCTCCTCTCTTCCTGTACCCTCATACATTCGTACACACTACTCCCTGTCTTCGCCACATCTTTCACCATACCTGCATGCACTTTGTTACACATCTCCTCTCTTCCTGTACCCTCATACATTCGTACACACTACTCCCTGTCTTTGCCACATCTTTCACCATACCTGCATGCACTTTGTTACACATCTCCTCTCTTCCTGTACCCTCATACATTCGTACACACTACTCCCTGTCTTTGCCACATCTTTCACCATACCTGCATGCACTTTGTTACACATCTCCTCTCTTCCTGTACCCTCATACATTCGTACACACTACTCCCTGTCTTCGCCACATCTTTCACCATACCCGCATGCACTTTGTTACACATCTCCTCTGTTCCTGTACCCTCATACATTCGTACACACTACTCCCTGTCTTCGCCACATCTTTCACCATACCCGCATGCACTTTGTTACACATCTCCTCTGTTCCTGTACCCTCATACATTCGTACACACTACTCCCTGTCTTTGCCACATCTTTCACCATACCTGCATGCACTTTGTTACACATCTCCTCTCTTCCTGTACCCTCATGCATTCGTACACACTACTCCCTGTCTTCACATCTTTCACCATACCCGCATGCACTTTGTTACACATCTCCTCTCTTTCTGTTCCCTCATGCATTCGTACACACTACTCCCTGTCTTCGCCACATCTTTCACCATACCCGCATGCACTTCGCCACTTTGTTACGCATCTCCTTGATGCCTGTACCCTCATACATTCATGCATCCACTTTTCCCTGCCTGCACCAGTTCCATCCGGTTGCATCACACATGCACCCTCTTTGCTGCACCTGCTCTCTCTCCTGCTCTTCTTTGTGCACCTAACCACTCCCATACCCACAGTCTCTCAGTAAGGCGTCTGCTTCTGATAGTGGCTTGTCCCTTCCCAGGAGCCTTCTGCGGCTCCATCTTCTTCCTCATTGGTCGCCCCTCCTGTGCCTCTAATCTCTATCTTTCTGGTGCCCTGAGGGATGGTCTCAGAACTGTGAGTGGACTGGGCTGCCTGTTCCTCCAGAGGCTCTGGTTGGAGGTCCCTTGTGCTGCTAGGGGTGAGTGTCCCTCAAACAGACCGGGAGCGCTGACCCCTCTATGGTCCAGACTGGCTGAGCGGCCGTGATTGGCTCTCCATGAAGCTACCCAGCCACCGACTGTGTGCCGCAAAGAAACAGCGTCAGGCAAGATAGTAGTGCCAAGTGAAACATATATTAACAGACTTTAGGGCAGCAGGACACATACAGCCACTTCCACTGCCATGAGACGCCTCTGCCTGTTGACCCAACCACCAAACATGCCAATAAACAAGACTTGGTCACCAGAACACGCCAGACCACAGCGCGAGAGCACTAACATGGTCATGCGAGCAGCTCGAGGCGCGGAAGAATCGTCCAGCTGCCACTCACCACAAGACATCGCCCCTTTTCACAAAACATCATTGAATAATGTACCAATACCATACTCCAAAAGACAAAACGAATTACAATGGTATTACAATAACCAGTTTTTGAAAGATATATGATAAATAACAGTTTTCAGGAAACCCACAAATCTTGCATGGATAGAAATTTATTCAGAAACAAAGTTAATAAAAGCTTCCATCCACCAGGGTGAGGTTTATGCTAGTTCATTCTTTCTTATCTCTTTTTGGTGAACAGAATTTTTGGGTTTTATCAACTTGATTATTGAACTATTATTTTCCATACTTTCCAAATTACATTTTCTTGATATATCGTCTTTGTTTACAGGGACAACAGAAGCGACAGAGGATTTATTCCAGCCCCCCCCCGTCCTCCCTACACAAATTTCAGATTTGGATACAATAATTATTATTTTGGGATTGCTAAACATTATGTGACCTTTCCTGACCAATATGGGTATTTAAATTCTTACTGTATCACCAATCTGATAGCCAGTTAATTGAACTCTGTTAAAAAAATTGTTTCTTGAACACATTTACAGTTTATATTTTATTTTACCCCGACATTGACTTTGGCTTTATATTGTTCACAATTGTAAGAAATAATGTTTCTCTTTACCTAATGCAGCTATAGCGATATTACGTCTCTTTAATGCCTTGAAGGAAGAAATCCCTGTTGTAGAGTTAGGTGTTCAATGATAAGAGTTCAACATATCTTGGACTGCTACAGAGGCGTGGAAATTATTAGATGAAGCTAATCTGATGGTGTTACCAATGAGTCTATTAGCACGTTCTACAAGACCATTGCCTTGAGGATGATAAAGACTGGTGCATTTTTGCTCAATGCTGGTTTCCTTGAGAAACGTTTTTACAAACTCAGCTTCTATCCACTTGGACCGATAATCAATAAGAACTAGAGCATATTGATTATTATAATATGAGAAGGACCCAAAAAGTGCAGTGGAAGCTTATCCCAGACATTCTCTAGGAAATCTAGAGTTACCTAGGGAGGTGTTCTGCTAGATAAATCCTTCTCTTCTCTGTAACATATCTCACAATTCCATACTTTCTGCTCAATATTATGATCCATATTTGGCTACCAATAGGTCTCACGTAACCTTTTTTATTCAAAGTCAATCCCAAACGTCCTAAATTAACTAACTCTAATAATGCTCTCCTCAAAGAAGAAGGATGAACAAGCTTTTCACCTCTATAGATACTACCTTTATTGAGAGTAAATTCTGGAGAGATCATAGCAAAAATCTTTAGCTCTCCTGTGAGATTTCTTTCTTTTGGCAAACCAGCAATGATAACACTTGAAACCTTACACATCACAGGATCAGATAATAATACAGTGCTCCAATCAGGTTTGGAAATACATGACTGATTCTCAAAATCCGCTAAAGCTTTCATGCACTCTTCCAAAACATCTTCATCCTCAATATTGTTATCCAAAATTGGAAACCAAGAAAGAAAATCTGCTTTTTTGTTGGAGAAACCCTGTATATGTATTAAGGAAAAAAATATTTTCTAACAACTTTGTGGAGAGCCTAGTGAATCTTGCAGTTAACTGTTCAGAATGATGCGATTATCTGTTCAAAATGCATATTAAAGGTTTATTGTCTGTCCTTGATTGAAAATGTATTCCCCATAACAAATTTCTGAACTTATTTATTGCCCAAATAGAGGCCATCATTTCCTTCTCTATCACAAAATATGATTTTTCATCATCTTTCAACTCCTGGAAGCAAACGTCACAGTATGATCAACATTCCTGAACCTTTGTGTAATCACAGCTCCTAAACCCTGTCACTGGCGTCAATATTTGCACTTAGAAGGAGACCTGGAACATAGGGTTGTAATATTGGAGATTGTGATAAATAATTCTTTATACAAGGTAAAGCCTCCATTTGTTTGCATCCCCATACAAAATCAACTCTTCTTGAGAAGTCTTTTAATCTGTAAAGCAACCAATGCGAAATTTGGAATGAAACTTAGCATAAAACGCACACTATCTAATAAAGTACATTACTTGTTCTCTGTTACCTGATTCAGGAGCATCTTTAATGGCTTTAACCAACCCTTGTTTAAGACTTATGCCTGTCACAATAACTAACTATGTGTACTAAGTATTCTAATTGATTGTCTGCAAAACTATATTTGTCCTGTCTAAAACATAGACCACTGACTTTGGATTTTTCAAAAACTTTATACAGTTTGTGAACGCGCTAATCCTTAGTCACACTTGCTACTAATAATTTGTCTTGAAAAACAAATACGCCTACCATACCACCTCACAATTTTTTCCATTACTTTTTGAAAAACTGAAGCAGCAGATACCAAACCAAATGGAATCCTTCTGAATTTAAAAACACCATATGGCGTGAAAAAAGCAGTGAGGTGTTTGGAAGACACAGCTAAGGCAACATGATGGTAAGCAGACTTTAAGTCTAACTTGGTGAAACATTTTGCACAATTAAGTTTTACCGTCAGCTCCTCAATTCTGGGTAAAGAGTGAGCATCCACCAACATGTTTTTATTTTAGGATCTAAGATCAACACAAATGAGTAACTCTTTGCCCTTTTTGTTTGCTATAACAAAGGGTGAAAGCTAAGGTGAACTTTCCACTGGTACGATCAAATCATGTAAAGCCTTAAATTGTTCATTTAAAAAACTTAAAGGAACTCATCTCAACTTATGCTTAACAAGTGTAACATTTTCCTTGAGTTTAATATTCAATTCAACTTCTAGCTTAGTTTAAAAAAGAACATTATATTTTTAAACCACCTGTTGATTTTGAGAACAAAAACTAAAATCATTGTTGGTTGCATGCATGGAATTAACACTGCTCATCAATTCATCTTCAACACTGTTGGTATGTTGTTGTAAAATTACACGTAAGAGTTAAGAAATCGGCATGACTTTTCTAATTTTGCCAGGTAGAAGTTCAATGTCTAGCATAGCTTGATATACTAAAGCTAAAATATTCTTTCCTTTAAAAGTAACGTAGACTTTTCCATTAAAACACACATTCGGAAAACTAATCATAGACACAAAATAATCAATAAGATCAATTGTTGATCCTTGAAAAGTATCTGTTTTGATGTCGGATCTTCAAGTGGTTCAACTTTCCACAACTGCTCAAACGTATCAAATGTTATAATAATCCCTCTGGCTGCAGAATCCATTAATAAGTTGACTGATCTATTTCCTATTCCTACATCAGCGGTGGAATTTTCAGAGGAATCACAGTTCGTATAATTAATATTCGATACCAGATCTGTCAAACTCGTTTTAATGCATCATGTTCTATATAATTAGCTTTTTTCATTTATTTGAAGTCTACTTTTCATTTATACTTTTGCAAAGTGTCCAACTGAACCACAGAAGTTGCATATTCTTTTAACTGCTGGACAAAGCTTGATATTCACTGCATGATGGCTGGAGATACAAGGAAAGCACACACAAAATATGTTGTTGGATGTCATACCCTCTTTCGAATTATTTTAGAAGTCATGACCTTGCCATCTTGAAGTTCACTTTTTACTGCCATAATTGACTGTTCTGTATTTTTCCCTAAAACCTTAGGTTCATCTTGCGAAGACTCAAACATAGAAACAGCATCAATTGCTTCTGAGAGAGATAATATGAATGAGAACAACTTCTCTTGAATGCTCCTATTGTGACATCTGACCACTAATTGGTCACATATAAGTTGCTCAGTAAAATTCCCAAATTTGCAATTAGCTGCTAAGGGCCAGATATAGGTCGCCAATTACTGGTCGGTAACGGCCGATTTCGTCCGTTACCGACCGGTATTTGGGATTTGGCATGTAGGGGGCATTTTATTGACAGAATCGGTATATTTACTGATTCGGTAAATTTACAGAATCGATAAAATACTGAATCGGTAAATTTACCGATTCTGTAAATCAAGATGTAGGTGGCACTGTCATCAGTGCCACAGGCCCTTACCGAATCGTTATTTACCATGGAATACTATTCCATGGTAAATAACGAATTCCAGTGTACATGCACATCTGTGCATGTATACCTGTGCCATGTGGCACACAGACATGCCCTAAGGGCATGTATGTGTGTCACATGGCACACAAGCCTGAAACAGGGGTGCAACAGAGTGTCAAAGTGACACCCTGTCCCCCTTGTAAAATCGGTAATTTTACCGATTCGGTATTTTTACCAATTCGGTATTTGCTATTGAATCCTATGGGCTTAAAGGCCCATAGGAATCAATGGCAAATACCGCTTTGGTAATTATCGAAAGTGGGTAATTACCGAATCTTACAGATTCGGTATTTTTACCGAGTTTTTTACCTATATAGCAATTACCGAATTGTAAATACCGAATCGGTAAAATTCAGTATTTACCATTCGGTAAATTGCTATTACCTACATCTGGGCCCAAATTCCTAATGCAGTATTATAAGACTCTACTGATTCATCCTGCTTTTTTTCTCCAGATAAGCAAACAATACTCTTGTGTATCAAATCTTTTCTCTAATCTCTGGACAGGTTCTTGAAGTTATAAAATCTTTGTCTTCAGGTGGTGTACAAATAGTAAATGTTAAAAAATATGTTGACCTTCTCTATCAAGGCAATGTCCTAAAATATTTTTTTTTCTTTCCGCACGAAAACACTGTTCCTCAACAGCACCAAGGTATACATTAAAGGTCCTGTACCAGTCTTTTTGTATTATTACAGGTTCGCTAGGCAAGTCTAGAAAGGGTGGAGGATGCACAGCCTGGTAAATTGTGCGTGACTCCAAAAATGACACAGGTCTGTAGCACATGAAGAATCACCACATTCAAATATAGGAGTGACCATCAGGTGTCCACATCATCACAGCTTTACACTAAAATGCAGATGAAGTAAGTAAATAGAACAGTACGGGGCATATTACCAAGGCTGGCGATATGAGATTATGGTCGCTTTAGCTGCCGCTTTCAGCCACTAAGCGGCGATAATTTTATCACCCTATAAGCAAGCTGTCGCTAACAGCAGTTAGCGACAGCTTGTAGGCGATAGCGAGCGGTTTGGGGCCCGCTTTGCATGTCAGCGATATTTATCGCTAATGACATGCAAAGTGGGCATACCCAACCTAAAGCAGTCGCTAACATCGCTATCGCCTATTATCAACGCAGGCGTAGTGATGGAAATGCGCGCATTAAGCGCGAATATCTCCAAAACCTAACGCCAGCTCAGACCACTTCTTAGCCTGTATATCCAATGGGAGGTGGATATTCAGGCTAAGTCCCTATTAGCGATAATGCCTCAATATTGCTGGATTTCCAGCGATATTCACGCATTTCGCCGCTATCGCCGGAAATGTTATCGCTTTAGAGATAAACGTTGCTAATAGCACGTTATCTCTGCAATAAAATCCGGCGATGTGCGGCGATTAAAAAAATTTCGCTAAGCTTATTTAGCGATAAATATCGCTAGTTGTTGATAATATGCCCCTACATTATGTAGATTCCATCTATTTTGTGGGCAATCCATTTCGTTATGTGTTTGAGTTCAACACAGTAGAAATAACCTGGAAAAGAAATGCCGCTCCTGCAAGAAAGGCACGGCTGCACAAAACGAAACACGAGTGAGGTACAGACTCCAAGGCCACCGCTCGTCGCCAATTTCCGCGACAAGGGAGCGGTGCCAAGTGTAACATTTATTATTTAGCAGCCTTGGGGAGAGCAGAACCCATACAACCGCTCCCGCTGCCAAGCGATGCCCCTGCCTGTCGGCCAAACCGCCTCCCATTGCGACGGACGAGCCCCGGCCGACGGTTCGAGCCACAGCACAGCGCGCGAGCACCCACATGGTCACGTTAGCAGCTTGAGGCACGGAAGAATCACCCAGCTACCACGTGACACAACATTGTCCCCTGAAAGTCCCTGCACACAGTGTGTGATCCTCTGCAGACATGTCTGTGAGTGACCAGCATTCACTTACAACCATGTGGGAGGGGGGCTGCAGTTCAAGAGGTGGCCAGCACAGCACATCTTTAGAAGCATGTTTACCTTTAGTAAAGCTAATATGGGCAAATGTAAACCTATCATGAATCTATGGGAGAGTGGCCCCAAAGACGTCCATTCAACTGGCCCACATGGCTATCGCCCTACTGACCCGATGGCCAGTCGCTCGCGGCCCCCGGGGGTCTTCGCTCACTTCAGCCCACACTCTCCTCTCCATAGTATCCTGTCCATCTCTGAATCTTGTTCTCTTGCTGGTACTTGCTCTCTCTCATCCATCCCTTTCGCGCCCTCCTCCACAGAGCCTCTTCTCAGGTCTCCCTCTCTCCTCCTGATATCACCCACCCCCCCTTCCCTCAGGGTGCAGGGAATGCTCTCACCCAGCTGGTTTTGGGTTAAATGAGATTTCAGACCAGTTAGGAGAGCCTGGGGAGGGAAGGAGACAGATAGACTGACAGCAATTGGATTTAGAGCTGTTTCCCTGGCATTTGTCTGCGGGAGATTACTCAACAGATGTTGAGGCGGGCGGGCAGAGAGCTTTTGACAAGTCTCTGCCATCCCCAGACTCTGCCCCTTCCATGGCATTACCCTCGCGGCTGGTACCCTCCCCTGCCATCTGCCCCTGAGACTTCACACACCCTGGCATCAGCTACAACCTCCCCTGCCAATGCCTCTACCCTCTCCAGGTGGCAACCCCCACTGCCCACCCCAGACTCTGCCCCTACCCTCCCCTGCCAGTGCCTTTACCCTCTCCGGGTGGCAAACTCCACTGTCCACCCTGACTGCCCATCCCCTGGCAATGCCTCTACCCTTTCCAGGTGGCAACCTCTACTGTCCACCTAGCCTCTGCGGCATACCCACCCATGACAGTGCCCATACACTCTCCGAGGGGCAACCTCCACTGCCCTCCCCAGTGTCTTCCCTCCCCTGCCAATGCCTCTACACTCTCCAGGTGGAACCTCCCACTACCCCCAGACCCTGCCATGCCAGGGCATCTACCCTCTCCAGGTGGCAACCCACCCAGCCCCTGCCATGCTAGGGCCTCTACCCTCTCCAGGTGGCAACCCTCACTACCCACCCAGCCTTTGCCATGCCAGGGCCTCTACCCTCTACAGGTGGCAGCCTCCACTGCACTCCCCTGCCAGTGCCTCTATCCTCTCCAGGTGGTAACCTCCCCTGCCCACCCCAGACTCTACCCCTCCCCTGCCAGTACCTCTAACCTCTTCCCACCCCAGACTCTGCCCCTCCCCTGCCAGTACCTCTAACCTCTTCCCACCGCAGGCTCTGCCCTCCCCTGCCATCAGGGTTAAGCCCACACTCTAAGTGTACAGCTGTGGTGTTGGACAGGCCCCATGAAGGGTTCGCTCCCTCCCCGCATGACAGGGCCCGGGTCCCGGCCGTCCAGGTACTACCCGCAGAAGCAACCCCCAACCCGTCCCCCATGGGACGTCTGCTCCTGGGAATCCCTGTGTCCCTGGCCTGGGCCACCGTCAGCACCCTTGCCCGGGCCAGCCGCCATCTTAGACACTGCGCCACGAGGCCGCGTGGCCTCAGCTCGACCCCAACCCCGGGCCTGGCCAGGTCCCGACATCACGGCACCACCATCCACCCAGGAGGTGAACGGACAACTTGGCAGGTCAATGGGAGTAAGAAGTGTCGATGGCTCTCTCCCGCCAGGTGCCGATCACCCCCAGCCCCCCCAGGCGCTGGCTCCACCCCCCTGCTGGGTGTCTGGACTCCCTCATCCCGGACCTCCCGACCTCCAAGAGCGAGGGTCCGGACATCAAAGAGTGCCAGACCTATAACTGAGGCAGCCCCAGAACAGGAAGGCAGTTGTATCTTGGAGTCGAGAGACACCGCGACGAACTCATCCTTGACGGACTGCTGGCGCTGCCGCAGCCCTGCCTTGTGAACTATTGTCCTGCCTGCTGGCGCTGCCACGGCCCGTTGCAACCTTCATCCCCGTGGGACCTGCTGGCGCGGCCCGGGCAACCTTCTTCCTCGTGGGACCTGCTGGCGCTGCCGCGGCCCGTTGTAACCTTCATCCTCGTTGGGACCTGCTGGCGCTGCCGCGGCCCGTTGCCACCTACGACCTCTTCGGGACCTGCTGGCGCTGCCGCGGTCTGACCCGTCCGAACACCGAGCTCGAGGATTGTGAGCTATCACCGTTCCACCGCCGTACCTACGGGTACCAAGACTGTCCCGCTACCCCCTTCCCTAATAGAGACTAGAATTGAGAGGATCATCGTGTCCAGATCTCAGTGTATCGTACTACCTTACTTCAAGGACTACCTATAAAAGGTGTTACTCTGATCTTCGTGTGGTGTCCATCTGTGGGGGGGAAGTTACTTGTCTGTACGATCGCTGGGGACGGCCCTCACCGAAGGCCTCTCCCCTTGTGCTCGGCCGACCCTCCAGGTCCCCGTCTAACATTGGTGGCCAGCGGCGCGATCCGAACCAACGCGTACCGTACAGATAGTAACTCACCCTACGACTAAACCACAATGACGACCAAAGAGAGCGGATCGGCAGAGAAGTTCCAGATGGAAAAGCTGGAGGAATACAGCCACCGAGAGCTAAAACAATTTTGCATGGACTTAGGCATTGCTACCACCGGGCTAAGCACAAAAGAAGATTCCAAAAACGCCCTAGAGGCCTGGACAGAGACGAATACCGCCACACCCCGGGACCTCGAAGCCCCGGAAGTCAACACCACCCTGACGGAAGAACGGAGAACAGGTCCCTCCCGAGAGGAGATCCAGGAGCGGGAAAAAAATAGACTACACGAGCTAGACTTGGCACGGCTCAAATTAGACGGCGAATTGAAGCTGGCGGAACAGAAAATAAACTTAGAACACTTACGGCTCAGAGAAGAGCGAGAGGAAAAACAGAGACAGAGGGATCTCGAAGAAAAGAGACTGGCATACGAACACGAGTGCAAACAAGCCGAGATAGAAATACGCAAACTGAACACAAACCTAGGGGTGCCCGAGCCACCGCGCTCCCCGGGTACTACCGAACAGAAGGTCCACATCCCCAAGGATGTGGTCCGAGAATACCACCGGAACGACGACATACAGCAGTGGTTCAAGGCCTACGAGATCGCCATGACGGCCCACCGGATCGCTCGAAGTGACTGGGGAGCTGGGCTATGGGGAAGATTCGTCAATGAGGGCCGTGATGCCCTGCTGCAGCTTCCGGACCATCAAATGACGTCCTATGACCACATGAAGGCCGCCCTCCTCAGCCGATATGGGCTTACGCCCGAAATGTACCGCCAGAGGTTCCGCAACTGCACCCGGATCCCAGGTACAACTTGGTTGGAGTACGTAAACTATTTCAGCCGAGCCTTCGAGGGGTGGATCAAGGGTAACAACGTAACCACCTACGAACAACTCTTCAATCTCATTGTGTGGGAGCACCTCTCCAACAACTGTTTCGTCGAGCTCAGGCAGCACCTCCTCGACAGTAAAATGACTGAACCACGGCAGCTCGCCACCGAGGCGGACAGGTGGGAGAGCACCCGAGTGGCCCGGAGTGGGCCGAACGAGCAGAACAGATCCAACCAAGGTCATCATCGTCCCCGAGGAGGAGGAGGAGGACCGGGCCGGGGCAGAGACGCTGTCCCGGTCACTCCCGCTAACACCACCCCGCCCCCAGCCGGCCGGGGAAACCCCCCCATGCGCCCGGGTTTCCGAGCCAACGTTACGTGTCACCGATGCCAGCGAGTCGGCCACTACGCCAGTGACCCGACCTGCCCGAAGAACCCGGCTCCCGGGCCCCGCCAGGTGGCGGCCGCCGTCCTAGGAGAAGAACAAGTCCCCGAAGACACTAAAGCATACGAGTCGGAGCAGTTCGAGTGGGAACCTGCCGCCATGACCCTGGCCTGCCTAGGGGGAAGAGACATGGTCCCGCGGACTCCCCTGCCAGCCAACACTCGGAAGTACAGCCAATGGGTGAGCATAAATGGGCGCAAGGCCGAAGCCCTGCGTGACACCGGGGCCAGCGTGACGGCCATCCGCTGTCACCTGGTGACCCCAGAACAAATCCTGCCAAACGTCCTTTGCCCCGTCCGATCGGCAGACAATTCGGAGAGCCTGTGTCGGATGGCCTGCGTCCCCTTCGAATGGGGAGGAGTGTCCGGCATGCTAAAGGTAACTGTCCGCGACGATGTCCCCGTGGACTGCCTCCTGGGGAACGATCTCGAGAGCTCCCCGTGGGCAGCTGTTGAAAGAAGAGAGCATCTGGGGATGTTGGGTCTCCCGGACTGGGCGTGCGCCACCACCCGGTCCATGGCCACCCGCACCATCCCTAGACCGGAGGAACCCGAAGGGGCAGCACCTCCTCCCCCAATCGCTCCCGAAGAAGACTCCATCCATACCGACCACCCGGGACCAACCCCAGAGGGGTCCGCACAGCCCCCCGAACTTCCCGACCTGGCTCAGTGGCGTCAAGAAGGGGGGCCCACCCAAGAACAATTCCGGCAGGAGCAAAAGACCTGTCCCTCCCTCGAGGGACTGCGACAGCAAGCGCTCGCCCAGGGCCAAGGAGACACCACCGGGGCCCACTGGGTTTATTGAGACAATGATCTCTTGTACAGCGAGCAGAGAATCGCAGAGCTGGGGGCTGGTCGAGTGCTGGTGGTGCCCCTCCACTTCAGAGACTTCCTGTTGAACTTGGCCCATGATGTCCCCCTAGCTGGGCACCTGGGGCAAGACAAGACCTACCACCGCCTGGTGACTCACTTTTTTTGGCCCAAGATGAGAAATGACGTCTCCAACCACTGCCGGTCCTGCCCGACCTGCCAGGCCAGCGGGAAGAGCGGCCGCAAACTCAAGGCACCCCTACAATCATTCCCCGTGGTGACCACCCCGTTCGAAAGGGTGGGAATAGACATTGTGGGGCCCCTGGACCCCCGAACAGCACAAGGGCATCGCTTCATCCTGGTCCTGGTGGACCACGCCACCCGCTATCCTGAAGCGGTCCCCCTTCGTACTATAACCGCCCCAGTAGTGGGTCGAGCCTTAATGGGGATCTTTTCTCGAGTGGGCTTCCCCCGGGAAGTTGTCAGCGACAGGGGTATGAACTTTATTTCAAAGTATATGAAATCCCTCTGGCAGCAGTGCGGGGTCACTTACCGATTCACAACCCCCTATCACCCCCAGGGAAACGGACTGGTCGAGCGGTTCAACCGCACTCTCAAGGGGATGATCATGGGGCTAGAAGAACCCCTACGCCGCCAGTGGGACGTGCTACTACCATGCCTCCTCTTCGCCTACCGAGAAGTCCCCCAGAAGTCCCTCGGCTTCAGCCCCTTCGAACTCCTGTACGGACACCCCGTTCGCGGGCCTCTCAGCCTAGTGAAGGAGGAATGGGAAATGGCCCCCCTAAAAACCCCTCCAGACGTCTACAAGTACCTCCTGACCCTCCGCAATCAGACCCGGAAATTCAGGGAGATCGCCAAAGCCAATCTTGAGGCCAGTCAAGAGGACATGAAGAAGTGGTACGATCAACATGCCTCCTCCATCGAGTTTGAACCGGGTCAGCAGGTATGGGTGATGTCCCCCATCGAACCGTGTGCCTTGCAGGACAAATGGACAGGGCCCTTCAAGGTGATCGAGAGGTCACAGTTGTGATGTAGCTGTACTGAACCCTCGTGATGTATAACCCCCCCCCCGACTCCTACCAGGGAGCCTGGTTTCTGTAAAGTGTCCGTGGTTTACCATTGGCACCTTGGCACAGTCGCCTCCTCAGAGAAACGCACGTGTCACTTGTACACAAACATATAGGAAAGACATCGGGTCCACAACATGTATACATTAAGTTAGTTAAAAAGATTACAATTTAATAAGTAGAAGGATACAATAAGGCAGTAGGGGGGTGTATGGGCAACAGCTCGAGTGGAAACAAAAACACTGACATCACTTATTGTTGAAAGTCGGCATCATGCAGCAGTACCCAAGAACAGCCACAAGGGGCAGCAGAGGATATGTTTTTAGCAATAAAACAAATAAATCACTGAATTGTACTGAAATTGCGTCTATATAATGCTTGCGGACCCTGCGAGGCACTGTAGCGCTTTAGTGATGGATGGAATGAATAGATATATTGTTAGGCTGCGGGGATATGATTTGAAAGAAGGAGAGATCTAAGCAGGCCAGCAGACATCCATCTTTGGACCACGGGAAAGGATTAGACACTGCTTCTTTCCCCCCACCCTCATGTGTTTCAGTTACAAGCCTCTGTTACTGCTCATGGCCGGGGTTACTTTGTATTCGGACAGTACGGTGCAGGATTGTAGCGAGTATACATTGAGGCTTCACCCTGGAAAAGCTGCTGTGCTGGCACCAAGGGGTCATATCTTTTTTGTATTTTTGTTGAGTTTTGCAATAAACGAATACAACAGAACTTCAGAGCAATATTCATTGCAGACTGAAAGACAATATGAAAATGGACCTCCGATAACCTCCACATCAGGAAAATGTAAGGGTGGGGGGGATGAGTGGGGGGGTAATGGAGATGGAACAGGATGAGGAGGGAAAAAGCAAAGAAACTGGCCACCCATGAGGTCTGTACTCCGCATGGTCAATAGGATCTGGTGGTAACATGCTCACCAAGGTAGAAGGGCAGTGTTTCAGCCTACATTTGCAGGGCAGTCAGGCAAGGAGTCGCCTGAGGAGGGGAAGTCAGGCATATCCGTAGTCGGGAGGGTACTGCAGGGAACAGTTGCGTCATCAGTCGCGTCTCCGTGAAGTCTGAGGCAAGTCACCAGAGGCCCAGATGTCATGGACATGAGCTGACAGGCGTCAATTCCGAATGGTTGTATGTTGGAACAACGAGCTTCTCAACAACGACTCCCTAAACCACGCGGTCTGTAGTACGACCACGTCTCAACCATGATTTTTTTACCACGCATTCTTTTACCACGCATTTTCACGACGTTTGGAATACTGGATTGACCCGGGACTGCCACTTCTAAATAAAATAGAAATATCTACATGATCACGTTTGTTTGAAGACTGACACATTAAGTAATATGTTTGAAAGGAAATAACCCAGATTTACCGATGTACTAAGAAGCCTTGAGAAAGCCCTGGTCCCATTGACCACTTAGGGCGAAACACGTGCCTGCTGTTGCAGTATGAATAATGTAACCCAAATAATATTCTGGAAAAATAAGGATGTAACCTATATATTTGATGTCTAAAAGAACATAAAACAATTTTAAAAATTGCTTTTTAGAAAAAGTAAATGGGATTTTTTCTTGACTACCAAAACACAAGCTAATCAAGGAGGTGTATATATTCAAAAACATTCCGTATTGCTCCTTAAAATACTGGAAAGGTCCAGTGCCTCAAGTTAATCTCCTCCGACCATTTAACCCCGCCCTTGCTCATGACGAGCTCAGCTCGTCATGAGCCATGGTTGTGCTGTGATCATGACAAGCTGGTGTCATGACCGCTGTGGCACTCACACGCGGGGATAATTCCCCTGCTGTGCTGAACGTTCCAGGAAAACTGGTGTGGTTATGACGAGATCACAAAAATGGCAACCAGGTCATAAGTCAGGCGCACAGCTGGAGGTAAAACAATGTGATAAGAAATGTAATTACAGTGAACTCCAAGAGAGAAAAGGATAGGTTACCACTCTATCCCGAATAAACCCCGAATGAAATTCAGAGTTAAGCACACAACAACACTGATAACTCTCTGAGCTCCACAATAGTATGAAAGACAGTCCGTACAATCATGTAAGAGAATTATCAAATAGGTGCAGAAGTAATGTCTTTAAGGTTATCCTCTGGTCAGTAATCAGAAAATATATATCACGATGGTGCATCCACAACAGTAAGGTGATCCACAAATCCAACGTATTATGATTGTCCAAAGAATTTTAATGGTCGTTTTCCAAAGTAAAGTTCTTCTTCGAAACAGTTTATTTTACAGCCAACACGTGTTTCGTCAAATGCTTATTATATGCATCATGTGACTTCATCAGGGCTGCAACCCAGAACATTAAAAATGAAAACCTCATCAATAGTTATTAATGTAGTTAAATCTTGATAAACCATCACCTATTATATATATGTAAGAATTTATGTTATTGAATTGTGAGGGAGAGTCTTGGATATGGGTACACCTGGTACTGATTTTGATGGTATATTGATCTTTAAGATCAGCTTTATGATTTTGGTCGAGTGGTTTATTACCAGGAAGGGAGATCTGAGGTTGCTGGTTCGAGAGAGCTATGAACATTGAAATGAAAATAAAGATTTTTTAATATTATTGATATATTACATGACTACCTTAATTTTTTGTCAAAGAATGGTATTTTGATGGAGTAACCATCCGGTATTCAATGAGGAGTTGAATTGCGTTCACAGGGTTATATTGCGTAGGTATTTATCGGAGCAGTGTAGACTTATGTGACTGTGGTTGCAGGAGACTACAGAGAGGAGTATTTCTTTATTTTAGGAGGTTGTACGTTTTACCTAGTATATATAACGAGTATACTAGTCTATATCTACTCGAAGAAATATGGACTATGCATATACGGGCTAACATTGAATTTATTTAAACCAATTATGAAAGTTAAAATTTGATGTACTAATCAGACAGGACACTCGCTATTTTGTATATTGATTTTGAAACCAAGTAATTTATCGTACTTTTAATACGGAGTTAAGCGAAGGCTATTAGCAAGTAATTTCTATGCTTTTTGACAACGTACAATATGGCGCCTCCCGTTTTCTGATAGAAACGGTTACGATAAAAAGATGGCGCTGGTGTACAATGCGAGCCCGTGATCGCAGGACTGCTTTTGCTGCAAAATAAAGCGATACCCCTTTTGTATCGCTTTGTTCGCCCTAAGTGTGGCAGGGTATGCTCAGACGTGAGTCTCTTGTTCACTTTGCCACTGGATTTAAGATAGCCTGGCTGATGAGGATTATGAATCCGAAACCGGTCCCAGGATGCTTTTTTCCGGTCCATGGAAGACATGGCTTGGCAGTTCGGGCTGGACTGTTCCCACAAGGCACAGGGTCAGACTGATTTGCATATAGCCATGTCTGAACTGGGGTGGCTGAGTGAACTAAAGAATGGTGATGGATAAAACCCAGATCAGTAGACTGGGGGTGAGTGTTTGATTTGTTCAAACGCTCCGTCCATCATCCCCTTTTGTATCGCTTTGCTGCAAAATAGGCAAGTATGGATTTCGGGGGAAGGAATCACTTATTAAGTAGGATAGGTGCGTTACTTATAGAATCGGAATGGTTTGTAAGTATATTACTTCTGTTTCAACGGGTTCATCTACTCGTGTATCTGTAAGAGACATAATGACAAGATATTATTACCAGCGTAGAATTTGAGGATTGGATTATTGATCTGTCGTTTATTACTGTTGAGACAAGGTGAGGCAACTCTTAGTTACTAACAATACATGAGTAAGATGATCATAGTATATGGTGAATTAAATAACGTTTCAGTGTGTATGTTGCTATATGTTTGAGGAGATATAACAGTATCAGTTTAATAAGAGATGTAATGGCCATAGAGGTGTTATTTGGCTGTGTACTTGGATTCATTTTACTGGTTTTTTGATCAGACCGGTGTACCTGTGTTCTAGACTGTTTCAGATTCGCATTTATTTCTGGACTGATCTACTATGTGTCCAGGGTTGGATTACATATGATTTAAGGTAAATGCCTTATACTTTGATCGTTTAATGTTTGGTACTTGGGGATTGGAATCCTTTTGAATCCTACACTTTAGTACACCTTATAATTTTTTTGGTGTAAATGTATTTTCAACTTTCGTTATTTACTGGTCACTTTTTGACACAGAGGGTGATATACAGCCTGATTCATCATCGGCGTGTTTTGCGTGTCTTTAATAGCGATTCATAAGGAATCGCTATTACAGACTCGCAAAACGGTATTCATGTAGGAATCGCTAAATAAATTGCGATTCCTACACATTCCTTATTTGCGATTAGCAAATTGCTAATCGCAAATAAGGAATACGCCCCGTTCATTCCTATTGGCCTTTAGGCCCATAGGAATGAATGGGGAGTTATTCCTTATTTGCGATTAGCAATTTGCTATTCGCAAATAAGATAGCGATTTCAAGGGTGCTAGGGGTGTCCAAAGGACACCCTGTAGCACCCCTGAAATGTAATTTACAGTGGTGTTGCGCACACACATGTCCGAAGGACATGTGTGTGTGTAACATGCAACTTAGAAAAATGCTTTTAAAAGCATTTTTCTAAGTTTTCGCTATTTACCACGAGGTTTGACCTCGCGGTAAATAGCGGCCCGAAGTTGCGAATTAGCAATTCAAAAATGGCTGATGAATTGCATTTAAGGAATCTCAAATAGAGATTCCTTAAATGTAATTCCTCGCAATTTAGCGAATTAGCAATTACCGATTTTTGCAATTGGGATGATGAATCCCAAATGCAAAAATTGCGCTTGCAAAGGGCCAGATTCTCAGAATTCGCAATTCGGCTTGATGAATTAGGCTGTTAGTTTCTGACATGTCTCTCTGATTTATTCAACTTTTCTTTCCTTTTGGTGATGGTTTATCAAGATTTAACTACATTAATAACTATTGATGAAGTTTTTAAAAAAAAATTCTGGGTTGCAGTCCTGATGAAGTCACATGATGCAAATAATAAGCATTTGACGAAACACGTGTTGGCTGTAAAAGAAACTGTTTCGAAGAAGAACTTTACTTTGGAAAACGACCATTAAAATTCTTTGGACAATCATAATACGTTGGATTTGTGGATCACCATACGATTGTGGATGCACCATTGTGATATATATTTTCTGATTACTGACCAGAAGATAACCCGTCCGCGCCTGGACTGCGCCCAGTGCCAGGACCCCTGTCTCCCGCAGTCACCAGCCCTCCCGCCGGACCTACGCCGCCACCGACCTCTACGCACTCAACACCGGCAGACTCCCGGGCTGCTACCGAGCCACCCCGAGACGCACCCACGGACCCTTCTGCTGCAACGCCTGCAAGTTCCCCTGCAACCGGACCTGCACCACTCCAGCAGTGCCCAAGACCTCGACGAGCATCAGCAACAGCCCCCTGAAGTGCATCTTGCTCAACACCCGCTCGGTCCACAGACACGCCGTCGGGCTCTGGAACCTGCTCGACACCACAGCCCTCACGGAAACCTGGATGAACGCCTCCTCAGCGCCCGACATCGCCATCGCCATCCCGGACGGCTACAAGATCATCCGGAGGGACCGCATCAACCAGACAGGAGGAGGCATCGCCATCATCCACAGGACCTCCATCCGCATCACGACCAACACCGATGACACCCTCGCACCCGCCGAGCACCTGCACTTCCAGATCCACATCAACCCCAGGACCACCCTCAGAGGCACCCTCATCTACAGACCCCCGGGACCACACACACAATTCAGCGAGGACATTGCCGACTTCGTCAGCCCGCATGCCCTCCCCTCCGCTGACTACATCCTCCTCGGGGACCTCAACTTCCACCTGGAGAACAACAACGACCGCAACACCACCACCCTGCTGGACAACCTCGCCAACCTCGGACTCAAGCAACTGGTGACCACCCCCACCCACTACGCCGGACACACTCTCGACCCCGTCTTCTCCTCCAGCAAGGACACCGCTTTCAGCCACGCCACCGGACTCCACTGGACGGACCACAGCTACGTCCACTTCAGCTTCAAAAGGACCACGATCCACCACCACCAGCAACAGGTTGCACGCAGAAACTGGAACAAGATCACAGCCGATCAACTCGCAACTTCCCTGAGCAAGAACCCACCCACCAGCGCAGCGAACCCCAGCCAAGCGGCCACCAACCTCACGAAGTGGATCAGCGACTGCACAGACGACCTCGCCCCTCTGAGGACCCCGCCTAGCAGACCCGGCAGCAAGAAAGCCCCATGGTTCACCGACGAACTCAAGAACTCAAAGAAGAACTGCAGAGCCCTTGAGAAAGCCTGGCGCAGAGACCCAACACCGGACAACATGACAACCCTCAAGCTCGCCACCCGAAAACACCACCAACTGATCCACACCCCCAAGAAAACTGCATTCAAGGAACGACTGGACAACAACGCACACAGCAGCAAGGAACTCTTCAACATCATCAAAGAGCTCTCCAACCCCAACGCCGGAAACAACGACATCACCCCTTCGCAAGACCTCTGCAACTCCCTCGCCTCCTACTTCCACGACAAGATCACAGACATACACAACAGCTTCAGCACTCAACCGACGCACGCCACGACCGAACCACCGCCCCCCACCACCACCCTCCGCGCCTGGACCCCGATCAGCACCGAAGACACCATCCGCACGATGAACACCATCCACTCCGGATCTCCGACCGACCCTTGTCCTCACCACGTCTTCAACAAGGCCGACGCTGTCATCGCACCCCACCTGCGGGACATCATCAACACCTCCTTCGACACCGCTACCTTCCCGGAGAGCTGGAAGCACGCCGAACTCAGCGCCCTACTAAAGAAGCCAACAGCCGACCCCTCCGACCTCAAGAACTACCGACCCATCTCGCTGCTCCCGTTCCCCGCAAAAGTCATCGAGAAGACCGTCAACAAGCAGCTGGCCGCCTTCCTCGAAACGAACGGATCCCTCGACCTCTCACAGTCTGGATTCAGGGCCAACCACAGTACCGAGACCGCCCTGATCGCAGCCACCGATGACATCCGAGCTCTGCTCGACAACGGAGAAACAGCGGCCCTCATCCTCCTAGACCTCTCCGCGGCCTTC